>NC_048270.2:38790365-39415365 GCF_005286985.2 Setaria viridis
TCAGCATTGCTTTCTCCCAGCATTCTTGGCAAATCTGATGGATCCGACCGTCTGGTAGTGATAGTATTTTTTTGTTGCTGTTGACTATGTATAGTAAATATGGTTTTGGAGCAGCCGATCCAAATTTGTCCTCTCTTTGAAATGTGATTTATATATATTGCAGACATCTCATAGATGAGATGATCGGAGTATCTATAATATAAACTCTGGTAGTGATAGTTGTTTTTTTGTTGTTAACTAGGAGTGTATATATGGTTTTGGAGTGGCCAATGCAAATCTGTCCTGTTGCCAGATTTCTCTTAATTAGATCGGATCGGAGTATAATATATACTCAAAATTGTCCCAAGCCTTGTTGTTTGAGGGGTGTGTTTGTTTCTTTAGTCCGAACTAAAATTCATGTCATATTGAATATTCGGATGTTAATTAGAGGACTAAACATGAGTCAGTTATAAAACTAATTACACATATGGAGGCTAATTCACAAGACGAATCTATTAAGCCTAATTAATCCATCATTAGCACATGTTTACTCCAGCACCATATTGTCAAATCATAGACTAATTAGGCTTAATAGATTCGTCTGGCAACATAGCCTTTCAACCGTGAAATTAGTTTTATAATTAATCTATGTTTAATACTTCTAATTAATATCTAAATATTTGATGTGATAGAAATTTTAGAAGCTCCTAACAAACCAAACGGGACCTGAATCTAATCCAGCAGGTTATGAGATCGACATGAGAAGGTGGAGTGCATGACATGGGTGACGCCTAGGGGAGGAGCATAGTCCATGACGCGACGGTCCTCTGGGACATGGAATGAACCTTTTTGTACTTAGAAGCACAATCAGCGTATAGCAAATATCTTGTCTATAATTATCTTTTGCTTTACGCTAGCAATTTGCATTCCATACGACTAATTCTACACCGGTGGAAAAACCACCTTTAGTTCCGATTAATAAGCTGCATAGAGCTTGAAAATCCAACTAGGACTAATAAATTAGGACTAAAGATCGGGGACTTTTAGGGTGTGTTTGGTTCTGGGTCGAAGTGGGTTAGGTTGGAGCCGACCCACTTCAACCCCTGTTTGGTTGCAAGCGAGTGTGGGTTGGATCCAACTCTCATGGGTATATTCCCTCCAGATCCGGGTTCACTCCATCCCACCAAAACGTTGGGATTGTGCGGACCCAGATGGATGGCGCCGTCTCGCGCCCGCCCGCGTGGCTCCTCGGCTCTATCTTGCCCTCGGGCGCCACCCCCTCGGGTGCGGCGGGGGAGCTCCGGCTGGCGGTGGCGGGGCTTAGGCCGGTGTGGGGAGGGGGCTCAGCTGATGATGGCGGGGCTTAGGCCGGCGCAGGGAGGGGGAGCTTGCGCTGGCGCGGCGGGGGGAGAGCTCGGGCCGGCGGCGGGAGAGCTCGGGCCGGGCGTGGCAAGGGAGCTCAAGCTGGGCGCGGTGGGGAGAGCTCGGGCCGACGGCGGGGGCGGGCTCAGGCCGGCGGCGGGGGAGCCTCGGGCCAACGGCGGGGCGGGCTCAGGCCGACGGCGGGGGAGCCTCAGGCCGGCGGCGGGCGGGCTCAGGCCGGCGGCGGGCGGGCTCAGGTCGGCAGCGGGCGGAGCTCTAGCCAGGCGAGGCGGGAGGCCTCAACCAGGCAGCCGGAAGAAGATGAACGGGAGGTAGAAAAAAAAAGAGGCTGACATGTGGACCCCACACCTAACAGGTGGGCCCACAATTAATGGTGTTAAAAGGACATCCATCCCAACCCTCTCAACCTCTTCAACCAAACAAAAACTGGGTCGGCTCCAACCAACTCATCCAAACACGAGATGGGTCGGCTCCAACCCACAAAAGTGGATCGGCTCCAACCCAACCCACATCGTCCCAAAACCAAACGCACCCTTAGTCCTAGTTCTTTCACTTGGAACAAAAGGACCTTTAATCCCAGTTGGTAATACCTTTAGTCCAGGACTAAATGCTTTTTTTCTTAATTCTTTAACTTTAATACTAATTATTGTTTCACTTATACACGAGCGTGTAAGTATATACATCCTTAGCATGCACTACTTACACATATACATTCATCTTGTATATATGCATGCCGTATATATATTTCATGATAGTATATCCATAATATTAATTATAATTACTATATATAAATATTAGTAAATTGCAAATGATACTGTTATATATACAATTAATAGCGTATATATACAATAATTTGTCCCCTTAATTCTTAGGATCCTCCCGACCATGGTCTTCCGATTCGACAATTGAATGTCCATCGTGAAATTCTCCATGGGATTTTATCACCTCGTCGCACAGAAATACCAGGAGTGCTTCTTTGGATTGCTCGGGTCATATCCTCCCCTAGGAGTGCTTCCCTAAACACGATCATCTGTAATTTCCAAATATATTATTGTTAAATCAATAATTAAATACAAAGATAAAATGAGTAGTTATTATTAATTATTTTATTTTACGTACTTTCGTATCATCCGATAGCACCTTGTTCTTCAGGAAATGGTAAATGTGCTCACAAACATAGTATCCACATAAATTATTCCCTTTTTCTCGTCTCAAACATTTTAGTGAAAAAAATAAGTTATGAATACTCGTGTTATAGAATGTACAAAATCTGACCCTTGCACACAGATGAAACGTGCAGCATAGCCGGCGGGCGCAGTATTTGCTGAACACACTACAAATAGAGGCTTACTACCTTCGTGGCAGCAGGGACGGCCTCACCTATGGCCGTGACCTCAAGGAGCTCTAATCATCACCCTCCTCTTCTCATCACCTTTGTTTTCGGGGTGGAAAACACTAGGAGACCCATGCTTTAATTAATTATTATTCCCTACAAGAAATAGATGCCCGCTGGCAAGTCCGATGGATCCGCCCGTCGGCTAGTGATGTTTTCTTCTGTTAAGAAGATCTTGTTCAATCTTGTTCGATCAACGTAGCAACCTCCACCAGAAAACAAGCACTGTAATGGCGCATTCAGCTGGAAAGAATCTCTCTGCCGTCCTCCTGCTCGTCGCCATAGCCGCCGTTGCGGGTACGTACACGCGTGCACTTGCATCAACTACGTACATGTTGCAAAGCCGCCATCGATGTCGTTTGATCAATCTTTCAATTCTTTAAGTTGTTCTGTTGCACAGGTCTGATCCATGGAGCAGAGTCGGCGTCGGTTGGGGGCTATACACTTTTTCCTTGCAGCGAATACCCGAGTTCTAATTATAAAGGAGTGTGCGTTTCATTGTTCAACGACAAAGCCTGCAGGCGTGTATGCTTAGCCGAAAGCAGCGAATATAAGTCCGGCGAATGTAGCATTTTTCAGTGCTGGTGCCAAACCAAATGCACCTCTGAGACTGTTGCTGCTGCTAGGGCTCCGATCCCCGCCTGAACAAACCATACGTTCCATGCATATCATCCCGGCCCGGCCGTGGTGTAATAATAATATATAACAATGTTTGTTTGAAAGTTGTTTGTTTTCCTTTTTTCTTTGGTCCTAGTTGGAGAGAGTCAAATCTCTCTAGCTAATATCCAACACGGACTATGTTTTTGGGACTATAGGCCCCCATTTAGTCCCACCCGGGACTAAAGACCATCTTTAGGGGCCGCCATGCATGCGTATGCACGTGGACCCTTTAGTCCCGGTTGATAATACCAATCGGGACTAAAGCTCCCCTTTGGCTTTAGTCCGAGTTGTAACGGCTCCAAAAAATTTCTACCGACGCTCCCCCTTTTGCCCCGGTTAGAAATTCCAACGGGGATAAAAGATCACTCTTTTTATCTAAGTTGGTAATTTCAACCGGGACAAAATATTTACTTCTGGTTAGTAATTACAACTGGGTCCCAATTAAAATTTTCAACCAGGACAAAAGGTCCCTTCCCACGCCTCCATTCTTATCTTTGTCTCCTCCCCCTCTCCCATTCTTCGAGGCACCTTATGCTCTTCCTTCGCTTTCTCTCCTCCTCCTCTCCCATTATCTCCAAGCGGGCAGCCGGGCCTTCAGCGAGGGCGAGTGGCCTCCGGTGCGAGTGAGCAGCAGATGGTGAAGGCAAGGAGGAGGCGGCACGAGTCCGAGCGCCTCGCGGGTGGGCCGCGTGGAAGACCAGCGCGGGCAGGACCATTTTCTTTTTATATTTTTGGAAACTTTTTAGTCTCGATTGGTAACACCAACCGGGACTAAAGGGTGTCTTTAGTCCCAGATGAATGACTCGGGACTAAAGACTGTCCCCCTCGTCTCAAAAATTTTATCATGGTTAGACATTAGAGAGCTTTGAGGCCTACCAACCAGACTAATGCTCAGTTTTCTACCAGTGCATATAAGTATTTTTGATGATATGGCACACTATTAATGAGAAAAAAAACTAGTTTCATGGTAATGAAACTATGTATATACTGTTTCCAACATAACTTGTGTGTTGCACGCTAGTCTTGGAAACAACAAAAGTTGAAATAATGCATTGTGTGACCTATTTCAGCCAAACACTAAATTCTCTCTTGCTTATGCGGCATTCTTTAAAACATAAATACGAAGCCTTGCACAGAATGGCCTAAAGAATTAATGAAGAGACAGGTGAAATAGATTTCATAGGGATCAAACCATGTATTAATTCACTATTTCATAGGGATGAAATGGATTTGCTCCTGTAGCTTTTTGCAGTGCTGGTGCCAAAGCAGATGCAACTCTGAGACTGTTGCTGCTGCTAGCGCTCCGATCCTCGCCTGAACAAACCATCCGATCCATGCATCGTCCCGGCCATACTACCCTTCGTGACAGCAGGGACGGCCTCACCTATGGCCGTGACCTCAAGGAGCTCTCATCTATCGTCACCTCCTCTTCCTGAACTCATCACCTTTGTTTTCGGGGTTCTGCTAGCTTCTGCCTCTGCTAGCTTTAATTAATTATTATTCCAGGCTGCGGAATATCGCGGAACGACGCTTTCCAATTCCTGGTGTGGCCAAACAGGTCGACCAAAGTCAGTCCAATTCCTGCCAAACAAACCGGCCCTAACAGAAATAGATGCCTGTTGCCCTTGACGAGGATCAACATTCTTGGCAAGTCCGATGGATCCGCCCGTCGGGTAGTGATGTTTTCTTCTGTTATAAGAGAAGAGACTCCGAACTCGATCGTCAACAAATCTGCTCGTTCAATCTTGTTCGATCAACGTACCAACTTCCACCAGAAAACAAGCAATACAATGGCGCATTCAGCTGGAAAGACTCTCTCCCGTCCTCCTACTCGTCGCCATAGCCGCCGTTGCGGGTACGTACACGCGTGCACTTGCATCAACTACGTACATGTTGCAAAGCCGCGATCGATGTCGTTTGATCAATCTTCAAGGCTAAAAGTTGTTCTGTTGCATAAATGAACGTTCATGCCTGCACAGGTCGGATCCATGATGAAGAGTCGGCGTCGGTTGGGGATTATAATCTTTTTCGTTGCAAAAATCGATATTATTATTCCAGGCTGCGGAATGTCGCGGAATGACTCTTTCCAATTCATGGTGCGGCCAAACAGGTCGGCCCAAGAAAGTGTTTCCAATTCAGCCCAATTCCTGCCAAACAAACCGGCCGTAATAGAAATAGATGCCAGTTGCCATAATGGCGCATTCAGCTGGAAAGAATCTCTCTGCAACATTCTTGGAAAGTCCGATGGATCCGCCCTTCGGATAGTGATGTTTTCTTCTGTTAAGAAGAAACTCCTCGCTCCAAACTCGATCGTCAACAAATCTGCTCGTTCAATCTTGTTCGATCAACGTACCAACTTCCACCAGAAAAGAAGCAGTATAATGGCGCATTCAGCTGGAAAGACTCTCTCTGCCGTCCTCCTGCTCGTCGCCGTAGCCGCCGTTGGGGGTACGTACACGCGTGCACTTGCATCAACTACGTACATGTTACAAAAAGTTCTTCTGTTGCCTAAATGAACGTTCATGCCTGCACAGGTCGGATCCATGCAGCAGAGTTGGCGTCGGTGGACTATCGCCGTTGCAACGATCACCTGAGTGCCAATTATACCGATCAACGACAGAGCCTGCAACAGTGTATGCTTAGACGAAAGCAGCGACAATATTTCCGGCTATTGTTACCTTTTGCAGTGCTGGTGCCAAACCAGATGCACATCTGAGACTGTTGCTGCTGCCCCGATCCCCGCCTGAACAAACCATCCGATCCCCTCCTGAACAAACCATCCGATCCTGCATCATCCCGGCCCGGCCCTCGTGTTATAATAGTATATAACACTATATGCTTGCAAGTTGTTTGTTTTCTTTTTTTTTTCCCAGTAACCTCACCGGTGGAAAATCCAGAGAGAGTCAAATCTCTTGAATATCCAACCGGAACTATGTTTTCGAAAGATCCTTTTTCTTTTTACTCTGAATTATTTTCTATAATAATGCTAATTATTGCATGTATACGCTCGTGTTGTATGCATGTCGTATATATATTTCATGATAGTATATGCATAATATAACTAATATATATACAATTATTAGTAGATTATACATATCAAACTAATATTTATACAATTACTATATATATAATAATTTGTCTTGTTCATTCCATAGGATCTCCTATCATGGAGCCACTCGGTTCGGCTATTGAATGTCTATCGTAATGAAAATCTCCGTGGGGTTTTATTATCTCATCTACTAGAAATCCTATGAGACCTTCTTGGACTGCCTAAAGCCTATCCTTCTCCAAGAGTTCTCCAGCAATCCGCCACATTTGTAATTTATAAATTTGTGAATGTTACACCAAGCTAGAAAATAATTAATTATTAAGAGGTTTATTTTACATACATTTAGATCGGATGGTTGCACCTTGTCCCTCACGAAATGATGTATGTGCTCCCAGACGTAGTACATGAGCTACACAAGCCATCCATCTCGGAGCCGGCTCCATCACACACCACTGATTGCGGTCCCACGGAACCAGATCGGGAGGTCATGATGGGTGATGTAGACTCGATCAAGCCCTTCATCGACTTTGTCATGGAGTAGAAGCTGCCAGAAAACAAAGGTGAAGCTGAACAAACCCGGAAACGCAGCACAAACTACGTTCTAGTTGGGGACAAGCTATACAGAAGGGGCGCATCCTTAGGAGTACTCATGAAGCACTACTAGAGAATTGAGTATTAGTACCGGTTCGTAGGGTGCATATCTCCCGAAAATGCATCCAGGATTAACCAATCGAGATAAAAGGGGGGGCATTTATCACGGCTCCTTGAACCGGGATATAAAACCCACATTTAGTCCCGGTTTGTATACAAACCGGGACTAACTAGGCTGCCACGCCAGGCGCTGGGCAGACCCCTTTAGTCCCGGTTTGTGTTACAACCAGGACTAACTGTCTCCTATTTAGTCCCAGTTTATGTTACAAACTGGGACTACCGTGCGTTATATAGTGCCATGCAGCCGCCTGCATGGCGCCTATAATTTCATGCATCATGTACCCGTTAAGTTAAACTTGATAGTAGTTGAGAAGGTTTGTTTTATAATGAAATCAATCAAATTAAACTAGTATTTAAACGAATCAAACTACTGCATGGTGCCTATAATTTCATGCATCACGTACCCGTTTAGTTAGTTGAGAGTGAATCAAATTAAATAACGATAATATATAGTATTTAAACGAATCTTAAAGTATTGCATACGTATCTATACAATTCTTACAAAATTAGCTAGTATATGTACAATTCTTGATTAGTACAAATAATTCCTAGCTCTATCTAGGATCTTTCGTTGAGGTCTTCCCGTCGAGATGTTGCTTGGTGCTTCTTAATTTCATTCACTGTAATGAAACTCGCCGTATGGATTTATCACCTCGTCCACCAGGAATCCTACGAGACTTTCACATATTGTGTCTATTTTGTTATTCTCCAAGATCTTGTCTCGAATATTATGCATCTGTAATTAATTTGGAAGTGAATAATGTTACATGAACAATTAAATATATATAAGAAGCTAGAAAACAATTAACTATTAATAGGTTTATTTTACGTACTTCCTATTTTTGTTGCGACGTCAACATGGGCTTGTGTGACAGGAAACTTTGCATGTTCTCACAGACGTAGTACCCACATAGATTATTTTTCCTTTTTCCTATCTTAAGCGCTTCAATGGGAAAAACAAGTTATAAATATTCGTAATATAGAATGTACAAAATATGCAACCTTCATACGTACCGGGAAGTCTGTGTCCCATGTTAGTTTTTCTTGGAATGCACCTTGGCGTCATTTTTTGATGAATTGTTTTCATGCCCTACAGATTAAAATAATGAACGATTAGGTGAAAATTTTGTATATATTGAGGTAAAGGTGACGAATTATTAATTACAAGTCTAGAATGTCCTGAATCTCTTGGTACTTCGCTTGTGGTTTCCTCAAGGAATCGAGGATGGTAACCCAGCTTCTATCGGGCTCAATTATTATTAGGATCCAGTGTTAACTGTGTACGTAAATATTCATTAATCGGATAAGGAAAAGGAAACTAAGATAGACGGTACATACGTGCATACAAACACTTACTGGAAGTTGTATGAAAGTAGTATGTAGCACATGCTACCTTAAAGGTTCAGCATATTGAAACATTCCATCAACGTTTTTTCTATATTATCTCGTACTTGGATTTGGTTAACCATAGATGGATCCATGAAGCCAACATGGTAGTATCCTTCTTGTTGGCACTTATGAATTAGACGCCTACATAAAAAGGAAGACAAAGTTAGTAGGAAGACTTCTGAATTAATAATGATATGGTCCAAAATTTACATATAGATAAACGGATACTTACAAAGCCTAAGCGCTAATGAGAGAGACGTCTAGGGCATCTTGGTGGTACACTTCGTATATATCTTTGAAATCCAGCCAGATGCATTTCTCGCCTTCGCTGTAAAAATCATTGGTTTTACTTTAAGGCCGAACATGGAAGTCTGGTCGGCGGATGTCTTCATGTACCATTCATGGAATTCAAACATATTTGGTGATAGGCTCCAGACCAACTCAGGCATTACCAAAGACTTTCCTAGCTCAAACCTCCATCTCAGTTGAAATGGCTGTGAAGCTGCTGGCTCGTGACCACCCATTTCTATACATTGATCAAGTGAAACTCCTAAATCTTCCATGAATTTTAATACTTGATCTTGTTGAGCCTTGGGCATTGCTGCTATCCTTATAGCGTCTCCTTCATGTAGATGACGAAGGCGGGGATCAACAACACTTGAAGATGACTTTCCTTTTGCTTTTTTTCCTATGTTCATTGCCTCCTTGGTTGAATCGGACATCTTCTGAAAAAATTTGTATTTAGTTGGATCAATTGTCATTTGTGGCTCCATCTCCCTTTCTTTATTTTGTTCAGCCTTTTTCCTGAACACCTCCTTGCATTCTGCTTTGATTTCCGACCAGCGTTCCTCTTTAGTCATTGCACCCCTGCGTTGCTCAGGAGTCACTTCAAGATCCTTATTTGTTTTTCTCTTTTTATGTGCTACCTTGGGATCCGTTGGTCGCGACTTCTTTTTATGTTCCTTACTTAGGGCTGCAGGTTGTTCCTTTCTCGGGGCTGCAGCTGGTACCTTGCTTGAGACTACTCCTAGTCCTGGTGTCGTCGTCGGTGATCGTGGAGGAGTGTTGTTATCATCATCGTCGTTGCCAACTGGATGTGGAGATGGAGACTTTGATCGAGCATGCATCAACGACAGTCCTAGTGCTAAAGGACCCGGTAGTGGAGAAGTCAGTCTTGCCACTTCACGAGATGGTTGCGGCTCGGGTTCTTTCACGAGCGGTGCTGCCTCCATGCCCGGGATAATGATATAGCGTTTGCGCCATAGAATGGTGCCTCCTTGAAGCGCATCTCCTAGTGTCCTTTCAACGCCACCCGGGGGCTGGAGCTCATAGCCTTCATATTTGCTATCAGCGAGTTGCTCTACCGAGACACAAGCATAGCCAGGTGGAATCCCCTGTTGGGATACGAGGTAGGCTACACTAGCACAAATCAAAATTTTCTACCGCGTAAATCAGGAAAACTACCATATAAGGATCACGAGATTACCACTCGACGCACTGATGCGGAAGATGTAGATTCGCATTGATGCAGCGAAGTCGATCAGTGTAGTCGTACGTAGTCGATCACGTTGACGTCCAGCAGCTCCTCAGCAGCTCGTCCATGTGTAGCAAGATCGCCCTCATGCTGCGGCTTGTCGTGGCGCATCGGCGGCTCGTCGTGGCTTGTCGGCAGCTCGTCGTAGTTCGTCGGTGGCTCGTCCAAGTGCTACAGGCCCAACACCTCCAAGGTATCCACATGTGCAGAGAGGAAGTGTCGCAAGCTGGACTGCTAGGTCCGCGAGTTGCAACAGGCGAGGGCATGGGAGGCGCGGCAGATGTGTTTCGCCAAAAAGGTGTGTAACCTAGGGCGCCCCACCCCTCTATTTATAGAGGTTCCTGACGGGCCTCTAGGTCTGAGGCCCATTAGTACTTCTAAACCTAATCCAACTCGGATCACATCCGAATTGGGCTTCCAGCCCCTTAAGTGTGTGACCCTATGGGTTCGGATACATATAGACATGGTCCGAGTACTCCTACTTGGCCCAATAGTCGGTAGCGGCCTCTAGCAAGACGTGCCAACTCCTATACGCACACGAAGATCATGTTAGACGAACCATCACAACATTATATACATGCTATTCCCTTTGCCTCACGATATTTGGTCTAGCTTCAAGCCGACTGCTCTTTCTCAATCCTATGATTCGGAATCCCTTTGTAGGTTAACTCTTAACCGTACATAGCATGGCCATGCATTTTCGGATCCGATCACTCGAGGGGCCCAGAGATATCACTCTCAATCAAAGAGGGGCAAATCCCATCTTGATTGACCATGTCTCATAGCATGCTTCTTGACAAACCCAGAAGCTACCTTTATAACTACCCTGTTACGATGTAGCGTTTGATAGCCCCGAAGTAAGTCGATCCACATCTTGAGTACATGCGACAATCTTAGGTCTAAGGACAAAGCGTACATGTTGTGTAAAGAGAGAACTACTTCTCATGTTGGGTCAGTCCTAGCACATGTCTCCACATGTGCCCACATTATTAGTTCAACATCTCCATGTCCATGACTCGTGAAACATAGTCATCAACTGATACATGTGCTAGTCTAATATTCATGTGTGTCCTTACATGAACTCCGACTAGGGACAACTTTAGAATAACCATACAAGTAAAGAGTTTCACATACAATTCACATAATTGCAAATCAATTCAAGTAACCTTTAATGGATATTCAAGGAACACAATATAAATCATGGATACAAATGGAATATCATCATCTCTATGATTGCCTCTAGGGCATACCTCCAACATCCCCATGCCATGGCTCTCCTGCGTTGCCCAACTTAGTAAGGCACTCGTGTACGCTACCTGTACATATAGCAGAAATAAAGATGTTATTAAACTCCAGTCCAGAGGCGTGGTGGATTGATGGATTGAGAAGATTATTGCATAAATATTAATTATGTATAATAGTATACCTTAACAGTGAGGTTGCTGACCGGTACATGCAGCTCACATGCGGTGCATTGCCTGATAAAATCAACAACGAACTATTGTTGGTCCTGTGGATTGGCCTGTGCTCCTGATTGAGAAAGGGTCGACACTAGACGATTGACTTCGTCCTGCATTCTTTGTTCTACCAATTCCACTTGAGATTCTATCTTCTGCTGCCAGCTTTGCTCAGCCCGATCCTTTCTTCTCTTGCGGCCTCTGTACGAGTCTCTGTCTTCTTTGAAACCGTACTTCCAAGGAACGATCCCGAAGCCACGGACACGTCCTGGGTGCTCAGGATTCCCGAGGACCAATGTGAGCTCATCCATTTCTCGATCCACCGACAACCTCCCAGCCTTAACATCTTCAATGTTCTTGGCCAGCTGTTCACCCTTGAGACGTATTTCCTCGGTTAAGATCAACGTCCCATCCTCTTGGCTCAGTTTGGCTCCATGAGCAAAAAACCAATTTTTAGCTTGCTGGTTCCATTCATGAGTTGTTGGTATGATACCCCATGCAAGCAGGTCTTCTTCCATCTTGCGAAATTTGGGCATGGCTATTTTGTAACCACCTCGCCCTAGATGATGGTGCTCCTTCTTCTGCCTTGCATTTTCAACATTGGTGTCGACTTTTTGTTGATCGTCTTCGCTCCTCTTGTACTCGACAAATGCCTCCTAGTGGCCGCTCAACTTTGGAAATATGTTGTAATCTGGAGCTTTGTCCTCCTTAATGTACTTTGCAACTAGAAATTTCTCGAATGTTTGAAATTGCGTGGCCATCTTTTTAAGCGTCCATGCTTTCACATCCTTTTCACTATATCCAGCGGGAAATGTGAAAAATTGCTTGACCTGTTCCCACAGCATATCCTTTTCTTTTTGCGGGAGCGCATCCGGATCATCTCTTTTGCCCCTCCATTTCTTGAAGCTGACGGGCATATTGTCCCTTACAATTGCCCCGAGCTGAGACACGTACTTGTTGGCCACATCGCCGGGAGCAACGGGCCTGCCGTCTTCTGACAGTTCGGTGATGTCTAGCTTCCATGATCCATCCATCACCATGGTTCGACTTCGGCACTTCTTAGGGTTCTCCGATCCTGACGGCTAATGGTTCAAGAATCGTTAATTAGTATATAATAAAAAGAAAAAGATATTCTAAATGGGGTAAAATGTTATAAATGATATATATACCTCGGTGGTATCTTGCGCTGCGGCAAGGTTTTCCGCGGGCTCTTCATTTCCATCGGCGGACATTTTGAGGTACTCGTCCACCTGGTTACCCTCTTCTTCGGTGTACGTCCTACCAGCAATAATGTCCTCCACCATGAACCTTGCACTCTCGTCGTCTGCCATCTCAACTACTCCAAACACACATGAAATCAAAATTACATGTACATTAAGGTATATATAAATGAAATCATAGAAACGTACACATGAAATAAAAATTTCTATACAAATTTTATTCTAACTTCCTATACAATATTATTAATCTAAAAATTTCTACCAAATTTATTAACTAGAAAAATAAAAAAATATTGCATCACTGCCAAATTTATTCTAATTAACTTCCTATACAATATTACTAATCTAAAAATTTCTACCAAATTTATTAACTAGAAAAAATAAAAAAAGTATTGCATTGCATCACTGCCAAATTTATTCTAACTTCATATACAATATTACTAATCTAAAATATCATTGCCAAAGTATTGCATTGCATCATTGCCAAATTCACAGTAGAATTTTTTTTTTGCATGTGGCTTCGTTCACTTCAGCAGGGGGGTTTTGCCTGCTCGGCCGCGGCGGCACTGTCGCGCGTGGACGGAGGGGCCGGTAGGACGGTTTGGGGGGGGGGCTCTGCCGGACGGAGATCGAGGGGCCGGCCGGCCGGGGCCTGGCGTGGGGTTTCGCCGAGCTAGTAGTAGGGCGCGCGCGGGACGGGGCGGGATCGTTGGACGGGGTGGGCGTGGACAGAGCGAGGACGACGACGTACGACGCAGCGGAGGATGACGCGTGCTCACGCGAGGTCGACGACGACGGCGGCGCGAACGGAGCGAGGACGACGCGGCAGCGCGGATGGAGGACGATGGCACTGCGGATGGAGGACGACGCGGCGGCGGAGGTCGACGGAGAGGAGGCGGCTACGGGGCTACCGGTGGCGACGGGGACGGAGGCAGCGAAGTGACGCGCGGGAGCCGGTGACAGAGACGATGATGCGGACGCTAAGTTACCGGGTGCGGGGCAGTAGAAACGCCAGTTACTTTTATCCCCCCTCTACAATTTATCCCGGTTTGTAAGAAGAACCGAGATAAATTGACTTTTAATCTCAGTTCTTCTTACAAACTGGGATAAATGGTCAGCCATTTATCCCGGTTTGTAACAAATCGGGATAAATGTCTATCCCTTTAATCCTGGTTTCTTACAAGTTGGGATAAAAGGTTGGTCTTTTATATCGGTTGGTAACAAGACCCAGAATAAAAGGTCACGTCCAGGCGGGAACTAAAACTTACCTTTTGTCCCGGTTCTAATTACAAACCAAGATAAAAGGGTCATCTCCCTTTTTTCATCTCCCTCTTCTTTTTTGGAAATAGTTTTTTATGTTTTCGCTCAATTTCATGAAGCAAAAATTAAAACTTTGCATATTTCAAACATGCAAAAATATCTTTAATTAGCAATAATATTTATAATAAGTTTGAATGACTCATTAATTCCATACAAGTTATATTACCTTCTTAAATAATTATATTACTGCATCACTATAATCAAGAAATTATCAATTAAATAATTTATACACGTGAATGTTTTTTTGATGTATCAATAAATCTTCACATCAACTAATTTAAGCACACATGAAATCATAGATGCTTTAAATTAAAAATTGTATCAAGTAGTACATGAAATTATTCATAAATGTGAAACAAATTTAACGCATTACAATGTAACATTAAAAAACTTCTTCTTCGCGAATGTTCCTTGGTCAGGATCGCGGCGCAAGTATGGAGCCTCTTCTTTGTATAGCAGGATGGAGGTATGTCTGCAAACTGATCATAATCATCCGATTGGTCTATTTTGTCCTCGACTCTCACAATTTTTCTTTTACTTGGAAGGACTATGTGGCGCTTTGGCTCCCATGGTTGTTCTAGATTTTTCTTGGGTTTGCTAGACATATCCTTCACATAGAAAACTTAATGCACATCATTGGCAAGTACGAATGGTTCATCAGTGTATCCAGTCCTTCTAAGGTCCACTATTGTCATTTCATACTGATCTTTGGTTACGCCATTCAACTTCACCCATTGGCAACAAAACACAGGGATGCACAACGGTCCATATTTGATTTCCCATATCTCCTCTATGAAACCATAATAAGAGTCCATGCTACTGTTTCTGCCTATGGCATCTATGCGGACACCACTATTCTGGTTCATGCTTTTATGGTCTTGGGCTCTCGTGTAAAATGTATAACCATTTATCTCGTAGCCTTGGAATTTCACAATTGTGCTAGAAGGTCCCCTGGCTAACCAAACAAGCTATTGGTGAATCTCAAAGTTACCCATAAGTTGTTTGCGCAACTAGGAGGGAAAAGTTTCCACGTGGCTTCTTGTAAGCTAGGCATCGGATCTCGCCGGGTTTTCGGAAACTAACATATTCTTGTGCTGCTCGATATACGGAGCCACAAAGGTTGACTGTTGTAGAACAGTGTAGTGTGCCTTGTTGAACAAATAGACATCATTGCTCAAACATACTTTCCTTCCAAGGGTGCCTATTCATGCAGCCTCCCCTCGTGTCATGAAGTTAGAACCCCGACCGAGTCAATCGAGTCAATAAAATCAACACAAAACTCAATCACCTCCTCTGTTCCATATCCCTTGGCGATGCTTACTTCTGGACGGGCACGATTGAGAACATAGTTTTTATAGGACTGACATGAACCTCTCGAAAGGCCACATATTGTGCAGGTATACTAGTTTGAGAATATGAATCTCTTTTACTAGGTGAATCAGAAGGTGTGTCATAATATTGAAGAAAGATGGTGGAAATACCAACTCAAAGCTGATAAGACATTGCACCACATTGTTCTGTAGCTTTGCTAGCTTTGATGGATCGATTGCCTTATGTGAAATCGCATTTAGAAATGCGCATAGCTTTACGAGCGGCAATCGAACATTCTCAGGTAGAACACCCCTTAGTACAACCGGAAGCAACTGGGTCATCAACATGTAGCAATCATGGGCCATGAGATTTGTGAACTTCTTTTCTTTCATATTTATTATTCTCTTTATATTCGACAAGTATCCATACGGGACCTTCAGACTTTTCAAGCAATCAAACATATGCTATCCTTCTCTTCCTTGCTGAGAGTGTCACTAGCAGGACGTAAGTAGTGTTGTCCGTTATCTATCCTTCCCGGATGTAGGTCATCCCGTTGCCCCATTTCTTTAAGGTCCCGTCGTGCTTTGAGTGTATCTTTTGAGGGCCCATAAACACCCATGAAGCCTAACACGTTCACACGAAGGTTTTTCGTCAGGTGCATCACGTCTATTGCGTTGCGGATATCTAGGGTTTCCTAATAAGGTAGCTCCCAAAATATTGACTTCTTCTTCCACATGGCTGCACATCCGTCATCGTCGTTCGGAACAGGTTGGCTACCAAGACCTTTTCCAAATATTACCCTTACATCCTTTATCATCTCAAAGACACGTTTTCCATTACGGTGTAAAGGTTTTTTATGAGTTTCTGGCGCCCCTTTGAAATGCATCCTGCTTTCTCTCAGCTGGTGGTGAGCATGGAGAAATCGATGATGACCCATATAGCATATGTTCTTACAGCGCTTCAAATACATGCTATCTGTGTCGTCTAAGTAGTGGGTGCAGGCTCGATATCCCTTGTTTTTCTATCCCGAAAGGTTACTTAGTGCAAGCCAATCATTTATAGTTATGAACAACAGTGCTCGTAGGTTAAACATCTCTTGTTTATCCTCATCCCACATACGTACACCTTCTTCCTTCCAGAGTTGTAAAAGTTTATCAAGCAACGGTCTTAGGTACATGTCAATGTTGTTGCCGGGTTGTTTTGAGCCTTGGATAAGCGTCGGCATCATAATGAACTTCCGTTTCATGCACAGCCAAGGAGGAAGGTTAAACATACATCAGGTCACAGGCCAAGTACTATAACCACTACTCAACTCACCGAATGGATTAAATCCATCAATACTTAAACCAAACCTTATGTTTCCGGCATCACCTTCAAACTCCGGGAATGCTTTATTAATTGATCTCCACTGAGCCCCATCAGCGGGGTGTCTTAGCATCTTATCTTCCGTACTTTATTCTTTGTGCCATTGCATCAACTTAGCATTCGCCTTGTTCCTGAACAAGCGCTTCAAGCGTGGTATTATAGGGAAATACCACATAACTTTCGCAGGAACTCTCTTCCTGAGAGGTTGCCCCTCGACACCACCAGGATCATCTTGTCTAATCTTATACCGCAGTGTTTCGCACATGGGACAAGTATCCAGATCCTCGTATTCAGCACCGCGATAGAGGATACAATCATTAGGGCGTGCGTGTATCTTCTGAACCTCCAATCCTATAGGGCAAACAATCTGTTTAGCTTCATATGTTGTGGATGGCAATTCATTATTCTCGGGAAGAATCTTCTTGATAATTTCCAACATTCCCTGAAATGCCTTATTGGACACACCATTTTTTACCTTCTATTGCAAAAATTCTAGTGTGGTACCCAGCTTTTTATGGCCTCCTTGGCAATCTGGGTATAGCAATTTCCTGTGATCATCTATCATGCGCTACAACTTTGATGCTTCCTTCAGAGTTTCGCAATCTCTATGTGCATCCCTAAGCACCTGACTGAGGTCAACAATAGGGCCATCTTCTGCAAACTCATCTTCATCAGCCTCACCCATTGTAGTATCTGCAAAAGCTTGGCCTATAGCGCAGCCCGGAATGTTGTCATCCTCCTCCTCTTCACCATCTTCCATTATAACCCCTCTTTTGCCGTGACGGGTTCAAACCAAATAGTTAGGCGTGAAACCTTATCTAAACAAGTGGCTGTGAATAGTCCCCCAGGAAGCCCTTGAATAGCAGTTCTGGTTACTGCATTGGGTGCATGGACAAGATATGAACCCATTCTCTAGGTTGTTCATTTTGGCCACTTCAAGAAAATTATGCATGCCAATAATAAATGCCTTGCTCCGCCTGTCCGTGTTATACATCCATTGCCTTGTCCATCTGCATCGTATTACGCATGAAAATAAATTACGTATGGAAATAGATACACTACATGATAGACAGATGTTGCTGAAATACACAGATGCATAAAGTTTACATAGAAATACACAAATTTAAATTTGAGACCAACAACAACATGATATAGTACACAAACCATCCACTAAGTACTATCTAGAAGGACTTCAAGTATCCTTGGGTGGCGAAGACGAAGGTTTCGCTGACCCAGCCTCATCCTGTGGTTTATTTGTACCACCTGCAACAGCAGTACTAAGTGGACCTGAAACACCTGGGACTGGCAGTGGAGCATAACGACCACCAAAAGGAGGTTTCTGACCTGCCACAACAGTATCTTTATGACATCTTCGCAAATAATGAAGCATTGCTTTCTCCAACGTGCTCATTTTCTTTGGCTTATTGTGAGGGCCAACTATAGTTTTCCCTTGTCGTGAGAGGAACGGTGATCACTCCCACTGTCGCCACTACCTCCAGTAGCGGAAGCCATCTCTATGTACCACAATGTATTTAGCTCATATTTCAAATAACTAAACTATTAAAAAATTCTATATTTCCCACATATATTCTACTCACATTTACTCTCCATTCTCCCCCACATTCAAACTATCCATCACATTGTAGCTCAAAAACATGTATAAATACAAATCATCACCATTCTACCTCTTTCTAACAAACTAACTCATTTTTCTCCATCTCCAAAGTATAAAACAAAGCTTATTAACAACAATAAATGAACGGAGAATAAAGTATCTAACCTTCTGTTGACGCCAGATTTCGTCACTAGTAAAATCGGCGCCAAGAAGAGAGGGAATTGGAAAAGTACAGTTGGAAATCGGCCGAATGGCGCTACAGTTTTAGATCGGTTGGTTGGTGCTACAGTCCAAGATCGGCCAATGCTACAGTGCGGGATCAGCCAGTGACTTCTGCCTCACTTCTGGATCGGACACGTCAGGTTCCCAATCGGTTACCCTTTTGCTGATAAGGAATCGGCCGATTAAGGAGGTCGGCCGGTATGGGCTTGGAAAAGAATAGAAGGATGAAAGGGAGATCAGCCCGTGGAACATATAATAACCAACTCAGCATAAATCGTGCTTGTAAATATTCGTTTTCTATTTCGATTAGAGATAGAGTTTTACTTAGTTAAGGAGTCATCTGTACGGGGCTATAAATAGCTACCTTTGTAAATCTGTAATCATCAACAAATCAATACAACCAACTACTTTTTCCTCGTACTTACTTTCAAGCAGGCGACTTCGCCAAATACTTTCTCTTTTCACGAGTTCGTACGGGTTGGCAGGGCTGCATCAACTTGATCTCCGGCCGATCTTGTAAGTTCCGTTTTCCGAGTAAATTCTAAGCCTTAACTTCGGGCGCATCGCTGTTGTTTCGTTTAGATTTATTCACTAGTTACCGATATCTACTAGAATCATAGGTTTTACCTGTCTTTCTAGTTTTATCACCAGTTATCCAGCTAGGAATCGGAGGTTTCGGCTTTCTTTACATTCTTCATCTATTTTACACATTGCCGATTAGATCTATTCCTAGTGTTGTTACCCTAGCATTGTGCCGATTACTCCAAAAGTTTTCTATCTACAAGGCTACAGTGATCGGCTGCCCTATAGCCGATTTCTTTATTACGGCAAATCGGTCGACTCGCTGATAAGCTCTCTCGAGATCGGAAATTCAGCCGATCTTGATTTCTGGACCTGACATGTATTCTTCCTTGCCAATCAACAGGTCAGATTGGCTGGCACGCCGCGTGAACCGCACCAGGGCAATCACCCGAACAGGAGTTAAGCAGATTCTCCCGGGTCGTGTGTCAGATGCTGGGAATTCGGTTGACCAATTTCTAGCGCCAACACACTTTTGGCACGCCCGGTGGGACCAATACAACCACCATCATGTCGAAGGCTGCTGAAGTCTCCGAAGAAAACGTCATCGAGGTGACGGAAGCAGATTTGAAGGACGACCAGAAGGAAGAACTGGATAAGTACACGGCACAGTTCCGGAAAGCTTGCCTACAGTCTTTCAGTCGCTCCAGAAGCGGGGAGACTATCAAGAAGACTCTGTTCCCTGCTCCCCGCCAGATCACGATTTCTGAGGACTCGGACAAAATGGCCGATATGATTCAACAGTCCATTTATCAAGCCTTCATTGACCAGTCCCCAGTACTTTCAAATATGGTGCACAACGCCGTTGTCAACTCCTTCGCTGGTAGGATACCTCAAGGATACAGGGGACCGACATATTTTCAGCCGATTCCACCAAACCAGAATTATTTGAATTCGGTTTCACAGCCGATCCAATGTTCTGTTGGGGGTTCAGGTGCTTCCTCATCATCAGCTCCTATGGGGTACAACTCCATCCAACTGTCTTCTGCACCATTCCCTCCAGTTAGCCCATCACCCGGGGGGGCACCTTCAGCCATGGCCGGTCAGAATCAATCGGCCAGTCAAGGAAGCCCTCCATTCCAGGCATCTTTCCAGGCGGCTACTCGGCCGACCGTACCGCCATACCAGCCTGTCGCTCCGGAGGTCAACAAGAAAGCAGAGCTCATGCTGTATGATGAAACGAGTGGCTCATTCAAACAGCCGACCTTTACCACGCAGCCGGCTTTCACTCAGATGCCACCTGCTTTCACTCAGCCTCCGTTTATTCCGCCTCCGGTTTACCAGCACGTGCCAATACCTCAGCCAACGGTTCACCAGCAACAGCCAGATTGGTCGGCACGTATTGCGGAGGTGATGCAAGAACAATTCGGCTTAAAGCCGAAAGTACAAACTTACACCTACAGAACACCATACCCGTCTACATATGACCTATTGCCGTTCCCCCATCGGTATAAAGTTCCTGACTTCACTAAGTTTTCAGGGATGGATGACACTTCGACCGTAGAGCACGTGAACAGATTCATCATCCAATGCGGAGAGGCAGCTACGCAGGATGCCCTACGGGTACGGTTGTTCTCATCATCTTTGTCTGGTTTGGCCTTTCAATGGTTCACGACATTGCCGCCAAACTCGATTTTCACATGGGCCGATTTGGAAAGACAGTTCCACAAATACTTCTACGCCGGGGTGCATGAGATGAAACTGTCCGATTTGACCAGCCTGATGCAAAGAAGTGACGAGCCGATATCCTCGTATGTACAGAGGTTTCGGGAAATCAGAAACAAGTGCTATTCCCTGGCTCTAAACGACGCGCAGTTGGCCGATATAGCTTTTCAAGGCCTTCTGCCCCACATCAAAGAAAAATACGCCTCACAGGAGTTCAAGAGTTTGAGCCAGATTGTCCACCGATTGTCTAGACAGGAGGTACGTTCCTTCGATCCACGGAGGAATTTCCAGAAGAAAGTGGCGTTCCTGGAAGAGTTAGAGGACGAGGAAGACGTTGAAGTCAGACTTGCGGAGTGGATCAAGGGAAAGAAGCCGATATCATGCCCATTCGGCAAAAAGGAGCCGGAGGTGTTCGGTTTTGACACGATAAAGGCCGATAAAATATTCGACCTTCACCTCCAGGAAGGACAGATTAAACTCTCGTCGTACCATACAATACCTTCTGCCGAACAACTAAAAAAGATGAAATACTGCAAGTGGCACAATGCCACATCCCATGATACTAATGAGTGCAAAATCTTCAAGCAGCAGATACAGTCGGCCATTGAGCAGGGCAGGCTTAAATTTGAAGTACCGACAAAATCGGCCAAGCCAATGAAAATCGACCAGCACCCCTTCCCCACCGACATGGTTGATACGGGAAAGAATTCATTCCAAACAAAAGTGCTGACGTCCGAATCGGCTAAAAAGAGTGGCGCCGTCGACCCCAGAAATCAAGCTACGCCTGAAGCTATCAAGGGGAAGCGGCGGATGGAGGATGACGATGGCGAATCAGAAGAGCCACGCATTACTTCCCAGTTCCTGCTCCAGAAGTACCAACGTCAGCATGAACGCTCGAGGTCCCGGGAAGAAGCAATGCGACGGCACGAAGATCACTGGAGGTGCCCGTTCTTCATCCACTATTGGGAAAACAACCTCAGGCTACCTTCGGCCGATAATTGCCCAGAATACAACAGTCCATATCGCGGCAATCGGCCGTTCAACAGGTTTCGCTCCAGAGACGGAAGGCCAGAGCCGATCAGTAGGAATTGGCGCAACCAAGATGACCAACGCCCTCCCGTGCGTGATCGGCTGGGGGGCAGAAGTGACCGATATGATCGGTCGGAAGATAGACGCCATGACAGGCAGGGGGGCATGACTGATCGGCATGACCGGTCAGAAAACAAAGCCAACATTCACAGCCGGCTCGAAGAGATGGCCGATGCTCGGGTGATGGACGAAAACCCGTTAGGACGCGAACCGGAGTGGGAACGCGCCAAGACGGGAGGAAGACCAATAAACCCCAGGTGGTGTCCCGATGGATTGACCAAGTCTCAAAAACGAAGAATCCAACGTCTCGGCCAATGGGAACAGCAAGAAGAGGAACAACAGAGCACGACGGACAAGAAGGAAGGAAGGCCTCGGGTGTGGCGCCCCAAAAGAAACGATAAAGGAGATGACGAATCGGCGGGTGACGAATCGGCAGCCGAGATCGGCATGGTTTTCATACTGCCGATGGAATTCATGACTCCCGCCGATCAACAGGATATATCGGCGATAGAAGAACAGACGGCACAGTTGGCTTTGGAGCCAATGATGGCCACGTTCGAGAAGCCCGAAGATGACGAACGACAACACATGAAGGCGCTGTTCCTTAAAGGGCATGTTGACGGCCGCCCCCTCACTAGACTGATGGTAGACGGAGGAGCTGCAATCAACATCATGCCATACGCCGTGCTCCGAAAACTTGGAAAAAGCGATGACGACTTGACCAAGACGGACATGATGCTCAAGGACTTCGAGGGCAACGTGTCAAACACTCGCGGCGCTCTCACCATCGGCAGTAAGACCCTTCCTACCACCTTCTTTATTATTAATGGTGAGGGATCCTACAACATGCTACTCGGCCGGGACTGGATACACGCAAATTGCTGTATCCCGTCAACAATGCATCAATGTCTCATACAATGGGTCGGCGACAACATCGAGGTAGTCAACGCTGATTCTGCATACAACATCGCGGCAGCCGACGCCCAGGAGTGGAGCTGCGAAACCATCAGGTGCATATCCAGCAGAGTATGGGAGACCGATTTCCTGAAGGTCACCGATTTTGGCCTACAGCCGATCCGAGCAGTCGGCTCCGAAGACTCAGAGTAGATGGATCAGTTCGCCCGAGAAGATGGGAAGCTAGGACACGGGTTCACGTCGGCCGATTCATTAGAGATGATAGACTTAGGCGATGGTACCAAACCAAGGCCGACTTATATTAGTGCAAGTTTAGACCCAGAATACAAGTGTAGATTGACAAATTTATTAAAAGAATTTAAGGATTGTTTTGCTTGGGAATATCACGAGATGCCCGGTTTAGATCGGTCAATTGTTGAACATCGGCTACCCATAAAACCAGGGTATCGGCCGTACCAACAGCCTGCACGGCGCTACAACCCTAAGATTCTACCAGACATAAAAGCTGAAATAACTCGGCTAATCGAAGCAAAATTTATTCGGCAATGCCGTTATGCCGAGTGGATCTCCAACATTGTACCAGTGTACAAAAAGAATGGAAAGCTACGCGTTTGCGTTGATTTCAGGAATCTTAATCAGGCCACACCGATGGATGGTTACCCCATGCCGACGGCCGATGTACTGATCGACGCTGCCGCGGGGCACAAGATCATTAGCTTCATGGACGGAAACGCTGGGTACAATCAAATACTTATGGCCGAAGAGGACATACCCAAAACGGCCTTCAGATGCCCAGGTCACCTTGGCTTGTTCGAGTGGGTGGTAATGACTTTTGGCTTGAAGAACGCTGGCGCTACATATCAGAGAGCCATGAATTACATATTTCACAAACTCATTGGCATTCTGGTAGAGATCTACATCGACGACGTCGTAGTCAAGTCCAAAGGTCACGAAGAGCATCTGGCCGATTTACGAAGAGTGCTAGAGTGCACCAAGAAACACGATCTTAAGATGAATCCCAATAAATGTGCTTTCGGCGTATCCGCTGGAAAGTTCTTAGGATTCATGGTGCACGAACGAGGGATAGAGATCAATCGGAAAACCATAGCGGCCATCAACAAAGTCGTGGCCCCGCAGAACAAAACCGAACTGCAGTCTTTAATCGGCAAGGCGAATTTCATCAGAAGATTCATATCTAACTTATCTGGGCGGATTCAGGCGTTCACACCACTGTTGAAGTTAAAGCCTGACCAGGAATTTATATGGGGGGAGGAGCAGCGCAAAGCATTGGAAGATATCAAGCAGTACTTGGTCTCGCCACCAGTATTGGTTCCTCCTTAAACTGGTAAGCCGTTTAAGCTATACTTATCAGCCGATGAAAAAGCTATTGGGTCGGCTCTAGTCCAGGAGTTCGAAGGCAAGGAACGAGTAATTTATTATGTCAGTAGAAGACTTCTGGACGCTGAAACAAGATATCCTCCGGTGGAGCGTTTGTGCCTATGTCTTTACTTCTCATGCACCAAACTCAGGCACTATCTACTGTCGGCAGAATGCGTGGTCGTATGCAAAGACAACGTAGTAAAATACATGCTATCGCTGCCAATCTTGAAAGAACGAATCGGCAAATGGATCTTAGCATTGTCAGAGTTCGACCTACGCTATGAATCGGCAAAAGCCGTCAAGGGTCAGGTCATGGCCGATTTCGTCGCCCAACACTGCGGACCGGAGATTGCCCTCGTAGAGCTGGCACCTTGGACACTATATTTTGATGGGTCGTCATGTGGGGTCGGGTCAGGAATCGGCATCGTTCTCATATCGCCTCGGGGGGCAAGCTATGATTTTTCTCTGCCGATAGAAGCCGTCGCTACTAACAATCAACCGGAGTACCAAGCTGTATTGAAGGGCCTACAACTATTAAGAGAAGTCAAGGCCGATTCTGTTGAAATCTTCGGAGATTCCATGCTTATTGTGGATCAACTGACCGGAAGGTCCGAATGCAAAGACGACGTATTAAGAATTTATTACGAAGATTGCTTACAGCTCTTAAAAGAATTTAGATCGGCAGTAATCGAGCACATCCTAAGGGACCACAACGAGGGTGCCAACAAACTCGCCCAGCACGCATCTGGATATTGGCCAATTCTAGGCGCTATGGCTCTAGAGCTCGCGGCCGATGACTGGCGAAAAGAAATTGCCGACTACCTGGAAGATCCATCTAAAAAGGTGGAACGACGAGTACGTTTTCATGCTACTAAATACGTACTTCTCGAAGACGACCTGTTCTACCGAACGGTCGACGGTGTTCTACTCAAATGCCTTGGGACAGAGGAGGCCAAGACTCTAATGGGAGAAATCCATGAAGGGGTATGTGGAGCACACCAATCGGCCCATAAGATGAAATGGATGATCAGGAATAATGGGTACTACTGGCCAACGATCCTCGAAGACTGTTTCAAATATTATAAGGGTTGTCAGGATTGTCAAAAGTTCGGAAATGTCCAACATGCACCCGCATCGGGCATGAATCCTATCATCAAGCCATGGCCGTTCAGGGGATGGGGAATAGACCTTATCGGCCAAATTTACCCACCATCAAGTAAAGGGCACAAGTTTATTCTGGTGGCTACCGATTACTTTACTAAATGGGTGGAAGCAATTCCGTTAAGAGCCGTAACATCGGCCATCATGGATGACTTCGTAAGAGATCACATCGTCTACCGATTCGGCATCCCCCAGACCATTACAACCGATCAAGGAACAATGTTCACATCGGGGGAATTCGAAGAATTTACAACCGATATGGGGATCAAATTGTTGAACTCTTCTCCATACTACGCCCAAGCCAACGGTCAGGTCGAATCTTCCAACAAAGGGATAATTAAGTTAATCAAGAGGAAAGTAGAAGAACAGCCGAAGAAATGGCACCTATGCTTGACTGAAGCCCTATGGGCGTACAGAATGGCTTGCCATGGAGCCACCAAGTTATCTCCTTATCAGTTGGTGTACGGTCACGATGCAGTACTACCATGGGAATCAAGGGCGGGATCGAGACGCATTTCGCTCCAGGACCAGTTAACGGCCGATGACTACTCGTCACTCATGAAAAGGGAACTTGATGATTTGGCTGGCCAGCGATTAAGAGCTCTGATAAGCATTGAAGAAAACAAAAAGAAAGTAGCCAGGTGGTACGATAAGAAGGTCAAAGTCAAACAATTCTCCCCTGGGGACTTGGTATGGAAGTTAGTATTGCCGATTGGGTCGAAAGATCCTAAATTCGGAAAATGGTCTCCTACATGGGAGGGGCCGTATAAAATCGGCAAATGTGCTCCAGGGAATGCTTACATTTTGGAAACAATAAAGGGAGAAGAATTTACTGGAGCTCTGAACGGAAGGTAATTAAAAAGATACTACCCTAGTATATGGGTTGGAGCATAAGGGATCGACCGTAATACAATCGCACACAACCGATACAAAACGGTTCAAACGTGTAATCGTCCAAATCGGCCGATGTATTCATTCAGTACGGACGGTGTTCACATGGCCGACAAGATACAAGTCGCCCTTAGAACAAAAAATACAATAACTAATTATTCTTTTTCTTGCGCTCTCTCTCAGTTCGGCCTAGCTCTATCATGAGACGGATGTACTCTTCTTCTATTTTCTTCATCGAAGCCTCCGCTTCGACTTGACGGGGGAGAAGGTGGCTCCGATCCATGGCCGGGCGCGAAGTTCCTGCCACCACGTCTTCAAGGACGACACGCGGAGGAAGCGGATGACTCCTGTCGGTTGGAGGTCGTCGGCGTCCGTTGCTCTCCAGGAAGTCCAAGACCACACGGGCCTCCACAGTGATGTGTTCTTGAAGTTCGTCACGATGAGCCCTGATCAGGTCCTTATCCTCTAACGACAACGGGTCATCAGAATGTATGAGCTCAATGGCGCGTTCGAGCTCGGGGCTGAAACACCGAGGCTGAAACAAAGAAAAGATTAAAAAAGGGCATCCTCTTCCCGAAAGCTAAAAAGAGAAAGAGGAATCAAGGCCAAGGTTTCACCTGGTTGACAGAAGAGGAGGAAGAAAGACGTGAGCTTGAAGATGAAGTGCGGGATGAACCGTTATTTAAAGGGCGTCTGAAGAGGGGTAAAAATGGAATTTTCACCGCGCCGGTGTTTCGAGTTTTTCGGGAGTAGTGGTTGTCGTGGGCGCCCGTTTCGAAAAGATTGCAATCATCAGCCGGAAGACCGCGAAAACGGAAGGATACTTTTATTGCGGCTGTTTCGGAGGAGAAGTTGAAAAGAATTTCGAAGTAAAAGATTATGTTTTACTCCGAAACTGGGGGGCATGTGTTGACGCCAGATTTCGTCACTAGTAAAATCGGCGCCAAGAAGAGAGGGAATTGGAAAAGTACAGTTGGAAATCGGCCGAATGGCGCTACAGTTTTAGATCGGTTGGTTGGTGCTACAGTCCAAGATCGGCCAATGCTACAGTGCGGGATCGGCCAGTGACTTCTGCCTCGCTTCCGGATCGGACACGTCAGGTTCCCAATCGGTTACCCTTTTGCCGATAAGGAATCGGCCGATTAAGGAGGTTGGGATAATTGGGACGGTATGGGCTTGGAAAAGAATAGAAGGATGAAAGGGAGATCAGCCCGTGGAACATATAATAACCAACTCAGCATAAATCGTGCTTGTAAATATTCGTTTTCTATTTCGATTAGAGATAGAGTTTTACTTAGTTAAGGAGTCATCTGTACGGGGCTATAAATAGCTACCTTTGTAAATCTGTAATCATCAACAAATCAATACAACCAACTACTTTTTCCTCGTACTTACTTTCAAGCAGGCGACTTCGCCAAATACTTTCTCTTTTCACGAGTTCGTACGGGTTGGCAGGGCTGCATCAACTTGATCTCCGGCCGATCTTGTAAGTTCCGTTTTCCGAGTAAATTCTAAGCCTTAACTTCGGGCGCATCGCTGTTGTTTCGTTTAGATTTATTCACTAGTTATCGATATCTACTAGAATCATAGGTTTTACCTGTCTTTCTAGTTTTATCACCAGTTATCCAGCTAGGAATCGGAGGTTTCGGCTTTCTTTACATTCTTCATCTATTTTACACATTGCCGATTAGATCTATTCCTAGTGTTGTTACCCTAGCATTGTGCCGATTACTCCAAAAGTTTTCTATCTACAAGGCTACAGTGATCGGCTGCCCTATAGCCGATTTCTTTATTACGGCAAATCAGTCGACTCGCTGATAAGCTCTCTCGAGATCGGAAATTCAGCCGATCTTGATTTCTGGACCTGACACGTATTCTTCCTTGCCAATCAACAGGTCAGATTGGCTGGCACGCCGCGCGAACCGCACCAGGGCAATCACCCAAACAGGAGTTAAGCAGATTCTCCCGGGTCGTGTGTCAGACGCTAGGAATTCGGTTGACCAATTTCTAGCGCCAACACCTTCACAACACTTTGGATGAGTGAAATCCCCACCAAAATGAGGGGAAAAAATTCGGCAGCACCTCCCCTAGGCTTGCTTCGGTGCCATGGAGAGGATGAGCTTCTCTGTCTTTGTGGAGCGGAGTGGCTTGGGATGGAGGAGTGGAGGAGGAAGAAAGTACTCTGACTTGTAGATAACATTTTATCCCGGTTGGATTTTAACTCCTGGTTGGTAACTCCAATCGGGACAAAAGGTCACCGGGAGTAAATCGTTTATCCCGGTTGGTAATTCCAACCGGGACAAAAGGATGGCGATTTTGTCCCGGTTGGAACCACCAACCAGGACTAACAAGGTGTGCCGTCGGTGCCCGGAGACTAGCCGTTACAACTGGGACTAAAGCATGGCCTCTAGTCTCGGTTGCAAAAAAGAACCGAGAGTAAAAGTGCAGCCTACCGTGGCGCACCCTCTTTTCTCTCGGGCCTAAATTAAACCGAGACTAAAGGGGGGATGGAAAGTCAGTTCTCTAGTAGTGAAGTGCGTTCCAAGGCACGAAGGCAAAGACATCCCAGAGGAAATCCACAAAGGCATCTACAGCAACCACGTGTCTTCGCGAACCATAATGGGCAAAGCTTTCATATTAGGGTTCTACTAGCCTACAACACTAGCTAATGCTCAGGAACTAGTTCCTTGATATCAGGGGTCCCAATTCTTCACCAGGCAACAACATGTCCTGTCCTACAAGTTGATCATAATACCATCGACGTGGCCCTTCGCATGTTGGTGGCTCGACATGATTGGTCCACTACCAAATGCGCCAGGAGGATTCAATCAAGTAGTGGTGGCGATTGACAAATTCACCGAGTGGATTAGGTGAAGGCGGTGACCTGCCCAAAGGTAGATCGAGTCATCAACTTCCTCGATGACATCGTTCACCACTATGGCTTCCCCAACCACATCATCACGAACCTGGGCTCGAACTTGAACAGTCACGAGTTTTGCGAGTATGGCGAGAATAACTGCATCAATGTTAGATATGTCTCTGTAGCTCACCCACGGGACAATGGCTAGGTTAAGCGCCAACAAGATGGTCCTAGATTCTCTCAAGAAGCGGCTTCACAACATACCCAACACCAAAGGGGGCAAGTGCCTCAAGAAACTACCCAATGTCCTCTTGGGGCTCCGCACCCAATCGTGCAAGCTTATAGGGCAATCGGCGCCCTACTTCATCATCTACGGATCTGAAGCTATGTTACCCGCCGTTGTCATATGGAAATCGTGAACAGTTGAGCAATATGAAGAAGGCGCGGCCGAGGAAACAAGGAGTCTAGACTTAGACAACGTCGATGAAGTCCATTGTGCAATACTCATCCAATCAGCACGATACCTCGAAGGAATTCATCGCTATCGTGACCGCAACATCAAAGAACGTTCGTTCAACATTGGCGGCATGGTCCTCCGATGAATCCAAGACACCAAGGGGTTAGCCAAGCTGAACTCGCAATGGGTAGGACCGTTCGTTTTCTCCAAGGTCACTGGACCTAGGTCATACCGCCTATAATACCTCTCGGGCGAAGAAGTTGACAACTCATGGAACAATGAATACTTGTGCCACTTTTATCCATAGATTAAATTTACATTTTATGTAATTGGCAATGGCCCTTAGTCATATTGACGTTTTAATGAAGCAAAGTACATTTTGGTTGCGATCTGGCAACTTATTGCTTATCCTACTATGCCAAATCGTGGCTTGCTAAGCAAGTTTGCAGTATACCAAGAGCTACTCAGCTCATTGGACAAAATTGTCCAGTCGCTACCTGAAGAATCATGGTTGTAGTATTTTCAAGGGTTATTTCACTGCTTCATCGACTACTTATCGGATAGTTTGTAGTATTTTCAAGGGTTATTTCACTGCTTGATCGACTACTTATCATATACAGTTGTCCAGTCACGGCTTGTATTTACAAGTTGGCAGAATTCCAAACTTTCCTGAGCGCACGTCGATACGGACCCAGCGAGATCCTTAAGATAAGATCGGGTTATGAAAATTTGAAGAGACTACAACCTAAGTTGTCTACACGCCAGGTAGCCAGCGAGATCCTGAAGGAAACACAACTATGGCACTCGACAAATAGCGCTTGATGAGTATCATAAAAGAAACCTGTTGTGTAAATACTTGCATCACCAATACGGGCAAATCTAGGGGCGATTCACAAGGGCACTAAAATCACACCTCGAAAAGAAGAAATTTTTTTTGCGCAAAAGACTTTGAAACATTTATATTACATTCATAAAATATTCATCAACAGAAATGATGTTTGTTTTTACAGAGTTACTCAAGGTCTAATTGCTTGGCTGCTTCCTCAGCGATGGGTCGATCTCTTGCAATTACCGCTTGAAATCTTCATCAGAGTAGTCTTCCGCTAAGCCCTCAGCAACAGGCAACAAATCCTCCTTTGGGTAGAAGGACTTGACAAAGTTCAACACCTGCTTGGAGATAGATTTCGCCATCTTCTGGATATAGTCATAAAATTTTCCATGCACATCCTTGAGTTTCTCAGATGAAGGCCACAGCATATCTGCAATTGGCTGGGCGGCTTCAATGATCTTGTTCATGGTGAATGTCGCCACCTCAGCCTCGCCCTCGCGCTCTTTGACGGTCTTCATGGCATTCACCAAATCGACATCAGCATCCTCGCACATCTTCCACTCCTTCTCCAGGTTATGCTCCAGTTTTTCATATTGAACAACAAGTTTATCTTATTGGTCAGCTACACAATAGTGCACGTTCTTCAAATTGGTGACTTCTCCCTGGAGACCTCGTTTAGTATTCTCACGGCCTGCACAACAAAGCTTATAATGGTCACAGAGACCAGTACAATTATTACTCGATGGCAATGAGGGGAAAATAATACCTCGAAGTGATTGGGTCAGCGACTTGTTACGCTGGACAAGACTGTCTTTTTCTTCTTGCAGTCGTTGAATCTGGTTCCAGAGTCCAACAGTAAGTCCGTCATGCTTCATCGTAATCCAGGAGACATGCAATTTCTCACTCAAGTTCTTCAGCTCGGAGTACAGTCTCTCCGTAGCCCTCCAGAAGCTTAGACTTGCGGCTGGGGTGATTGAAAAGATCCTACAAGACAATAAGTACTCACTAAAGAACATGATATAAAGAAAGGACGACAACACATACTAAGCATATTTTCCAAGGCGACGGTGCATATCCATCATGTCAGCGACTACATCAGGCTCCACACCAATGGGTCGGCGATGAGTTGGATTTCCTCCAGGTGAATCTGCTTAGCCGCCATATAAGTGGTGTCCGCCTCAGTCGCAGTGCCACAGTGCTACCAGGAGACACCAACTCCATACAAGAGGATGGGCCTTCTAGGGATGACACATCAGTAGCCATGGTGCCTAAAGCAGCTGCCGCTTCAAGCTCTACCTCTAGCTCGGGGCCTACTAAAGCACCCGCTGTGAACTCAATCATGAGATAAGTATTGTAGATGGGGTAAACAGATCACATCCATATCTATGTAATAGCATAGCCTCAAAAAGGGAGTTAGTGATCATTAAACTTGACTTTGAAAAGACCTTCGATAAAATTGAGCATCAGACCATCATTCAGATTTTGAAACACAAAGGGTTTGGGGACAAATGGATCTAGTGGATCAGCACCATCTTGAGCTCAGGAACCTCCTCAGTTCTCCTAAATGGCATACCAGGGAAAGTGTTTCACTGCAAAAGAGTTGTAAGGCAAGGGGACCCACTTTCTCCACTTTTATTTGTGCTGGCGGCAGACCTCTTACAAACAGTGATCAATCATGCCAAGGATTTAGGAAGACTCAAGCTTCCTCTCCCATAGAGAGCTGGGAATGATTTCCCAGTCATCCAGTATGCTGACGATACTCTATTGATTATGGAGGCCTGTCCAATACAAATGCAACACTTAAAAGAGATCCTAAACTCCTTTGCATCCTCCACAGGTCTAAAGGTTAATTACAGCAAGTCGGTAATGGTTCCTCTTAACATCTCAGATCAAACTCTGCAAATGCTGTCAACAGTTTTTGATTGTCAAAAAGGTTCCCTACCATTCACTACCATTCACATACCTAGGACTGCCCTTGGGGACTACTAAGCCAAATATTGCAGAGTTCATCCCCTTGATGCAGAGGGTTGAAAAGAGATTGAGTAGCACATCCATCTTCCTCGGCCAAGGAGGCAAACTGGAGATGGTAAATTCAGTTTTCTCATCCTCGGCGGTATTCTATGCAGGAACCCGGAAACTACACAAAGGGGTCATCAAACAGTTAGATAAATACCGCAAGCACTGTTTATGGAGAGGAGGGGATCTCCACTCAAAGCAACCACACAAGGCAGCATGGAGCATTGTCAGAATGCCCAAAAAGCAAGGGGGTCTGGGAGTTAAGAACTTGTCCACTCACAATGATGTAATGTTAATCAAATTTCTTCACAATTTTTTTCAGGAGCGGATATCCCTTGAGTCAATTTAGTATGGGAGAATTATTATGCGGATGGCAAGCTACCGGGCCAACAAAATAAGGGTTCATTTTGGTGGAAGGATATTATCAAACTGTTAGATGCTTTTAAAGGAGTGGCTGCTCCAATACTTAACAATGGTTCATCGGTACTTTTCTGGAAAGATATGTGGAAAGATGTTGTTCCAGCTCAGGACTTCCCTGAATTGTTCTCCTTCGCAAAAAATCCAAATGCCTCGTTCAGAGAAATAACCCGAAAGGCGACCTCCTTGAAAATTTCAATCTACCATTGTCCTCTCAAGCATACGACCAGTTCAGTGTCTTACAAGGACTCACTCTGGACATGGGCAGGTATCCAAGCCAAGATGTATGGACCTACATCTGGGGTAGCCCGTTTTTTCACACTTCAAAGGCTTACAAACTGCTTGTTGGTCAGAGAGTAGTCCACCCAGCCTTCTCATGGTTATGGGCATCCAAATGTCAAATGAAACACAAAGTTTTTTTCTGGTTAATGCTTAAAGACAGACTGAGTACAAGAGATATTTTGAGAAGAAAGCAAATGCAACTGGATTCTTATAACTGTGAGCTGTGCATTTTGCAGAAGTTGGAAAAGGTATCCCATTTATTCTTCAGATGCGGCTTTGCAAAAAGATGTTGGAATTCGATTGGAATATCATTCACAACAACGAGAACTGTGTTATAGATCATATGCCAAATAAGAACAAGATTGGCCCTACCTTTCAGCATGGAAATTATTATCCTCATGACATGGAGCATATGGGTAACAAGAAACGATTGGTTATTCAACAATGCAGATCCTTCAGTGCAGCGGTGCAAAACAGTCTTCATCAACGAATTATCAATACTTCGCCACCGAGCAAAACAAAGACACATACCCCTAATGGAAATTTGGCTTCACACCATTTAGTTTTCGCCTTTTTTCTCCCCTGCTCTTTATTTGGTTTTCTTTCTAGCCTCTCTTAGGGCCTTCTTTGTTTTCACCTCTCTTTTCTTAACCCTTTTCTGTGTTCTTTTTGTACTCTTTCGAATTATTAATATATAATCAGTAGGGGGTTTTCCGCCTCCTGTCTCTTCAAAAAAAATAGCATAGGCAAAGAGTAGCTTGAGCCTGTCGTCTTCTCATTGTAGCAACAGCCAAAGCGGTAACCAATCTATCACGTACCTTGATGAAGAGTCATCTCTCAGAAAGGCAGCTCACAAGCAGCCTTCTTTCTTGTGGACGCCATTACGAGGTGCATGTTGATGGGTCCGGTTTCCCAAAGCTTTACCTCCAACAACCATCAAGCGGTCTTACCCAAAGCTCCTCCTCCTTATAGCTGTTGCAACAACTCCCACAATACTCGCCGTGGATCCTACTCAACATTAAGCAATCATTAGGCCTTTCCCCTCCCGCATGCTATCACCACACAAGGGTAATCACACCGACTTTCTACGCATTACCAAGATGTATCCACAAGACATAGACTAACCACCACGATTACATCTATTCCTACTAAGATCATATGCTAGCTAGTTATGTGAGAATAAGCATGCATCATAGGAGATTACAAAGGGAGAAACTACTTGGATTGGCTACCTTGCCACACGACTCATTCTACACTGGTTGAAAACCCGCCTTTAGTCCTGATTGGTAAGCCACATAGGGCACGGAAATCCAGCTGGGAATAATAAATCAGGACTAAAGGTTCCAGCCTTTAGTCCTAGTTCTTTCACCTGGGACAAAAGACACCTTTAGTCCCGGTTGGTAATACTAACCGCGACTAAAGGGTCTGCAATGCATGTGCATGCACGGGTTCCCTTTAGTGTATTATCAACCAAGACAAAATGCTTTTTTTACTTTTAATGTCAATTATTGTTTCACTTATACACACACGCGCACGCATACGTATACATCCTTAGCATGCACTAGTTACACGTATACATTCATATTGTATATATGCATGTCGTATATATATTTTATCATAGTATATGCATAATATTAATTATAATTACTACATAAACAAGTATTAGTAAATTGCAATTGAAACTATTATATAGACAATTACTACATATATGCAATTAATAGCATATATATACAATAATTTGTCCCCTTAATTCTTAAAATCCTCCCGACCATAGTCTTCCGGTTTGACAATTCAATGTCCATCATAAATTCTCCATGGGGATTTATCACCTTGTCGCACAGAAATTAACCCTAGGAGTTCTTCTTGGATTCCTCGGGTCCTATCCTCCTCCAGGAGTGCTTCGCTAATCATGATCATCTGTAATTTGCAAATATATAAATGTTAAACCAACAATTAAGTACAAAGAGAAAATGATTAGCTATTATTAAATGTGCTCACAGGCGCAGTATCCACGTAAATTATTCCCTTTTTTCTATCTAATTAAAATATTTTAGTGAAAAAATAAGTTATGAAATATTCATGTTATAGAATTTACAAAATGTACAAACTCAATCTATAACCCTTACACAGACATGAAACATGCAGCAGAGCCGGCGGGTGCAGTATTTGCTGAACACTACGAGGACTATAGAGGCTTACTACCTTCAAGGCATCAGGGACGGCCTCACCTATGGCCGTGACCTCAAGGAGCTCTGATCAGTCGTCATCGCCCTCCTTTTCCTGAGCTCATCACTTTTGTTTCATTATTATTCCCTAATAGAAATAGATGCCTGTTGCTCTTGACGAGGATATGATCAACATTATATTCTTGGCATGTCCGATGGATCCGCCCGTCGGGTAGTGATGTTTTCATCTGTTAAGAAGAGACTCCTCACTCCAAACTCGATCGTCAACAAATCTGCTCGCTCAATCTTGTTCGATCAACGTACCAACCTTCCACCAGAAAACAAGCAGTGTACTAATGGCGCATTCAGCTGGAAAGAATCTATCTGCCGTCCTGATCCTGCTCGTCGCCATAGCCGCCGTTGCGGGTACGTACATGTTGCAAAGCCGCGATCGATGTCGTTTGATCAATCCTTCTTTAAGCTAGCTAAGCTAGCAAAAAGTTGTTCTGTTGCATAAATGAACGTTCATGCCTGCAGCAGAGTCGGATCCATCGTCCTTGCAAGGATCACCTGAGTGCCAATTATAAAGGGCTGTGCCTTGCAATGATCAACGACAACGACTGCAACCGTGTATGCTTAGACGAAAGCAGCGACAATATGTTCGGCTCCTGTGGCTTTTTCCAGTGCTGGTGCCAAAGCAGATGCACCTCTGAGACACTGTATGCTTGTTTGTTTTCTTTTTTTCCCAGTAATCTCACTAGAAAATCCACCTTTAGTCCCGGTGGGACAGAGTCAAATCTCTCGAATATCCGACCGGGACTATATTTTCGAGACTAAAAGCCCCCTTTAGTCCCGAGTCATCCACCGGTACTAAAGACCAATTTTAGTCACCAACCGGAACTAAAGGAACCACCATACATGCGCATGCATTTGGACCCTTTAGTCTTGGTTGGTAATACCAATCAGGACTAAAGCCCCCCTTTTGCTTTAGTCGCAGTTGTAACGACTCCAAAAAAATCCTACCGAAACTCCTCCCTTTTGTCCTGCACAACTAGAAAACTAACCTTTCATCCCTAACCTTAGTACCGGTTGCATTTGGATCCGGAACTAATCTTAACATTAGTACCGGTTCCAAAGGATAGGGCTTGGCGCGCGAGACGAGAACCCATTTTGTACCGGTTGGGGGAAACAACCGGTACTAAAGGATAAGAATTAGTATCGATTGGCAGAAGAAACCAATACTAATGCTCCAGGCACCCTCTAGCATCGGTTTTTTTGCCTAAACCGGTACTAGAGGGAGCAACTCAACTTCTAGTACTGGCTGCTTCCACCAATCGGTACTAGTATGGACCTCTAGTACCGGTATAAGGAACCATCCGGTACTAGAATGAATCCTTTTTTTACGTGAAGCACAATCATCGTATAGCAAATATCTTGTCTATAATTATTTTTTTGCTTTACGCTAGCAATTTGCATTCCATTACACAGGGAGAAACTACTAGCGTTCGCTACCTTGCCAAACGACTCATTCTATACTGATGGAAAACCTGCCTTTAGTCCCAGTTGGTAATTCGCATAGGGTTCGAAAATCCAACTAGGACTAATAAATCAGGACTAAAGGTCACGTTCTTTAGTCCTCGTTCTTTCACATGGGAGAAAAGAGACCTTTAGTCTCGGTTAGTATTACTAACCGGGACTAAAGGGACCATCATGCATGCGCATGCATGTGCCCCCTTTAGTCCTAGTTAGTGTATTACCAACTGGGACTAAATGTTTTTTTCTTTTGAATTCTTGTTTACTTTTAATGCTAATTATTGTTTCACTTACACACATATACATCCTTAGCCTGCACTACTTACACGTATACATTCATCTTGCATATATGCATGTTGTATATATATTTCATGACAGTATATGCATAATATTAATTATAATTACTATATATAAATATTAGTAAATTGCAAATGAAACTATTATATATACAATTAATAGCATGTATATACAATAATTGGTCTCCTTAATTGTATATACCTATGGCCGTGAACTGAAGGAGCTCTAAAGGACCTTTGTTTTCGGGGTTCTCTGCTAGCTTCTGCCTCTGCGGTGGAAAACACTAGGAGGATCAACATTCTTGGCAAGTCCGACGGATCCGCCCGTCGGGTAGTGATGTTTTCTTCTGTTATAAGAGAAGAGACTCCTCGCTCCAAACTCGATCGTCAACAAATCTGCTCGCTCAATCTTGTTCGATCAATCACTGTAATGGCGCATTCAGCTGGAAAGAATCTCTCTGCTGTCCTTATCCTGCTCGTCGCCATAGCCGCCGTTGCGGTACGTACACGCGTGCACATGCATCAACTACGTACATGTTGCAAATTAAGCCGCGATCGATGTCGTTTGATCAATCTTTCAATTCTTTAAGTTGTTCTGTTGCACAGGTCGGATCCATGGAGCAGAGTCGATCGGCGTCGGTTGGGGGCTATATTATTTTTCCTTGCAGCGAATACCAGAGTTCTAATTATAAAGGAGTGTGCTTCGGATTGATCCACGACAAAGCCTGCAAGGGTGTATGCCTAGCCGAACGCAGCGACAATATTTCCGGCGAATGTAGCATTTTTCAGTGCTGGTGCCAAACCAAATGCACCTCTGAGACTGTTGCTGCTGCTAGCGCTCCGATCCCCGCCTGAACAAACCATACGATCCATGCATATCATCCCGGCCCAGCCCTCGTGTAATAATAATGTTTAACACTGTTTGCTTGCAAGGTGTTTTTTTAGTAATCTCACTGGCGGAACATCCACCTTTAGTCCCGGTGGAAGGGAGTCAAATCTCTCGAATATCCAACTGGGACTAAAGACCATTTTAGTCACCAACTGAGACTAAAGGGACCGTCATGCATGCGCATGCACGTCAACCCTTTAGTCCTAGTTGGTAACACCAATCAGGACTAATGCACCCATTTGGTTTTAGTCCCGGTTGTAACGGCTCCAAAAACATCCTACCGACGCTCCTCCCTTTTGTCCTGGTTGGAAATTGCAACCGGGATAAAAGACCTCTTTTATCCCGGTTGGTAATTTGAACTGGGACACAATATTTACTCCTGGTTGGTAATTCCAACTAGGATAAAAGGGTTCGGGTTGGAATTTTCAACCGGAACAAAAGATCCCTTAACACGCGCCCCTATCCTTATCTTTCTCTCCTTTTGCGACCGTTTGCGGTGCTAGTGCCAAAGCAGATGCAACTCTGAGACTGTTGCTCCTGCTAGCGCTCCGATGCCCGCCTGAACAAACCATCCGTCACGGCCCTCTTGTAATAATAATATAGAACACTGTATGCTTTCAAGGTGTTTGTTTTCTTTTTTTCCCGTAATTTCACTTGGAGCCCGTTTATTTCTTTAGGATTGAGACTCATTCCATGAATCTTATTCTAGCAATTAGATTTCATAGGAAATGAATTTTGTAGAATTTGATTCAAATGAATTTTCTTGTTTGGATGTATCGAGAAAGTTTTTCTTAAAATTAAATTCCAAATATTATTTGGATTCAACGTATTGGCTGGCCAAACGGGCCGGGCCTGATAGATTGAAGAAGCACTGAACAAATAACCAGCTCTTCGTATAGATATGGTCTCGCTACATTTACAACAATAATGGATGCAGAGATAGCAATGCCCAAGAACCGTACCGCCGCTGGTTGGCCGGCCGCGAAGCTAAGACTTTCAGATGCCGATACTTTCAGATTCTGATACTCCTTGCGCACGTGGTTCCCCTCGTCGGCCAGCAGCGTGAACGGCGGCCGGGTCGTCGCCGCCAATGCCGATCACCTCCGCCCCAATTTTGAGTTTCCCATTGCTAATCTGCAAGCATCAATTTTCAGTTTTCCATTGTGACTGCTGCTGCAAGTTATGAGAAGATCTCTAGTCTTGCAAGAGCTAACTTTCTGACCTTCATGGCAGCACGGCCGGCATCACCTATAGGAGCACTCATCAGTCGTCACCTCTTCCTGACCTCATCACCTTTGTTTTCGGTAATAGATGCCTCACCTATGGAAAACACTAGGAGACCCGTGCTTTAATTAATTATTATTCGCTAATAGAAATAGATGCCAGTTGCCCTTGACGAGGATCAACATTCTTGGAAAGTCGTCCGATGGATCCGCCCGTCGGGTAGTGATGTTTTCTTCTGTTATAAGAAGAGATTCGTCGCTCCAAACTCGATCATCAACAAATCTGCTCACTCAATCTTGTCCTCCATGAAATAGTAATTGTGCTCACAAACATAGTATCCACATAATAAATTATAAAATATTCGTGTTATGGAATGTACGAAATGTGCAAACTCAATCTATAGCTCAATCTATGACCCTTGCACAGAGATGAAATGCGCAGCAGAGCCGGCGGGTGCAGTATTTGCTGAACACTACAAGGGCAATAGAGCTAGGCTTTACTACCTTCACGGCAGCACGGCCGGCCTCACCAATAGGAGCTCTCATCAGTCGTGACCTCTTCACCTTTGTTTTCGGTAATAGATGCCTCACCTATGGAACACACTAGGAGACCCGTGCTTTAATTAATTATTATTCGCTAATAGAAATAGATGCCAGTTGCCCTTGACGAGGATCAACATTCTTGGCAAGTCCGATGGATCCGCCCGTCGGGTAGTGATGTTTTCTTCCGTTATATAAGAGAAGAGACTCCAAACTCGATCGTCAACAAATCTGCTCGTCCAATCTTTCACTGTAATGGCGCATTCAGCTGGAAAGAATCTCTCTGCCGTCGTCCTCCTGCTCGTCGCCATAGCCGCCGTTGCGGGTACGTACACGAGTGCACTTGCATCAACTAAAAGTTGTTCTGTTCCATAAATGAACCTTCATGCCTGCACAGGTCGGATCCATATGGAGCAGAGTCGGCGTCGGTTGGGGGCTATACTCTTTTTCCTTGCAACGAATACCAGAGTTCTAATTTTAAAGGATTGTGCATTTGATTGATCCACGACAAAGCCTGCAAGCGTGTATGCTTAGCCGAAAGCAGCAACAATGTTTCCGGCGAATGTTGCGTTTTTCAGTGCTGGTGCTCAACCAAATGCACCTCTGAGACTGTTGCTGCTGCTAGCGCTCCGACCCTTGCCTGATCACAAACCATCCGATCCATGGATCATCCCGGACCGGCCCTCGTGTAATAATAATATATAACACCGTTTGCTTGCAAGGTGTTTGTTTTCTTTTTTGTTTCCCCAATGATCTCATAGAGAATTGTACCGACCAATTGTTCAATGTGATTTCATACTTTTACCGTCAAACGTCTGACGCTGGGGTTGTGGTAAAGTGACATCCTATCCGGATCAGACCACATGGAATGTCTGCATTTTATAACGGATGTATATATTGCTAGCTCGTTGATAATAGCAAGTCTGAGACCCTACTACTTGCAGCAAGAAACCTACCGCACGCCGTCGTTCACCCGCACGCCGCCATGGCCTTGGAGATGTTATATACGCCCAAGGCACCGCGTCGCCTTTGGTAATATCCCAACACGACGACGACGTCGCATTCCATTGCTTTAGCCACTCGAGCTGGCATGCTACTGTTGAGAGTCGATGCTAGTTGTTGGCAGTCGGCGATCGGCAACCATGATGTCAGGGAGGACGGCCCTGGCACCATGGGCGACGAACCTTGTGGCAATCACCTTGCCGATGTTATTGGCGGCGCCGCGCCCCACCTTTTGAGAAAATAACGGGGTGTTTGGGAGGAGGGGGCTAAATTTTAGCCCCTGTTACATCGAATGTTTGGATACTAATTAAGAGTATTATACATAGGCTAATTACAAAACTAATTGCACAACCCCTAGGTTAAGTCGCGACACGAGTCTATTAAGCCTAATTAGTCCATGATTTGATAATGTGGTGCTAAAGTAACCATTCGCTAGCGATGGATTAATTAGGCTTAATAGATTTGTCTCGTTTAGCCTAGAGGTTCTGCAATTAGTTATGTAATTAGCTCATGTTTAGCCTTGCTAATTAGCATGCGAACTTCCGACGTGACAGGGCTAAACCCTTTGCATCCAAACACCCCCTAAGTAGCCTGCGTCCACCACAACCTGTGATCCGCATTAACTTGTACTCTGTCAGTGCATATATATGTTTAATTTTTTGTCCGCACGTGGTGAACAAATTAAAATTATGTCACCCACCAACATAGTTCATTACACGAAAAAAAGGGCTCCCACCACGCCCACTGCGTGCCGGCCTCCTGCTGTGACGCCTCTCGCACCCTCCTGCTGCTGCACGGTGCTCCCCCCTTGTCATTGCATGATGAGGTGAGAGGAATGGATAAGGATAGGGAGAGGGAACGGAGAAGAGGGGATGGATCCAAGGAGAGGAGGTTTGGGTGTCACACCATGTGATATGAACCCCGCAAGGGGTTGATTCTTGATCTTTCGATGAGAGGAGGGGGATAACTCGATTTGGGATGGAGACGATGTTCATAGCTCGACTACAACCATCCAAGGATGCTGCGCCTTAGCAATCGATACACCACCTCCAACGGTCGTCGCGATCATGTGGAGCACGATCAACCAAACCACTAGGGTAATTCCTGCAAGCAATCAAGGAACAAGCCAGAACAAGTAGAACAAGCAACTCAATTGCAAATATGGAGATGAAAATCAATCTAAACTCACAAATTTGGGGTTCTGAATCGAGTAGAACGGATGGTCTAGTCGACACACGCGTCTACAAGGAAATAGCAATGGTTAAACTTTCATCTAAACAAAACCCAATCTGTTTGTAGTGGCTCTAATCCTTATTAGTACCTAGGAGGACGACCAAGGGGGTGTTGGGGTCATGCTCCAACCCTAGGATATGTCCCTAATGGACCCAACTTCATACACGGCTCATTGGCCCAAAATAAGGTGACCCAGCACTTGATAGAAAAACCACTCGGTAGTACTTTTGTCATTGCGGTCGCCTCAGGAAATATATGGATATAAGTCCAGATCCATATGAAAATAGACTTCATAAGGATTTCAAAGAGTACTTGAACACCTAAAACGTAGATCCATATGAAAATAGACTTCATAAGGATTTCAAAGAGTACTTGAACACCTAAAACGTAGTTCGGATGAGGTCGCGGCGGCTGTTGCAAGTTAGCCCAGAGTTGCAGTCCGAATCCAGCCCCAAAACGTGTTGGATTGGTTCTCTTTCCTTCCTTCGGCCATGTCACCTGGTGGAGGACATTGGGAACACTTGGACTTGACCCCCAATCTACTTCTTTTGTCCTCCATTGCTTCCATGTGTGTTTAACACTATTTTTGATCCACGTATGTATTTCTGAAATTGACAATGAACACAGATCATGTTGCAGCATCAATTCATCAAATGTATCACATACAATCTTGATAAAGAATTGGTTCACCTTTGAGTCAAAAGTTGCCAACATGGTTGTATCTGAGTAGGTTATGTCCTCATCATTCTCCCCTTCTTGGTTGCAAGTCGTCCTCGACTTGCTCCAATGGCATCCAAAGGTGCTTTGTCTAATGTTGGAGCATAGAGCGACGACTATGCTGCATGGCCACAACTTGCAATGCTCCCCTTCTTTTGCGTTACCCTGTTGCGTAAGGGAAGATCTAGAAAAACTTTGCAATACATTATTAGTGTTAGTGCAGCCCCCTATTTGATCCCGACATTGTGGCCCAAAAGGATATTTCAGATTAGAACAAATATAAACTTTATGCAACAAATATTCTCCTTTGCTATCGTATTTGCCAATTGCATGAAGCGAATAATGATTAAAATATGGCAAACTAGAATCAAATTTAAGTTTCTCTTTTAGACAATTTAGATTACACAGAATATCAAATTCAATATAACCCAAAGTATTTAAAGAGGACAACAAATTCAGTTCATCTTGTGCACAAGTAATAGATGAGAAAGCTTATCTTCAGCACATTTGTATGGTTCCAAACCAAAAGTATCACACTTATTCACTACTGGTGGCATAGGAGTAAAAGAATCAACATCACACAAGTCCTGTTTATCGCAAAGAAGAGCAAGTAATTCATCTTGTGACAAAGGTAAATCAGCAATGGGTTCCACTATTTGTTGCTCTTGATTAGGATGCAGAGTGGTCATATTATCCACATTATTTGTCACATCATTCTTGCAAGTATTCATAGATAATAGAATCGCCTTTTCAGCATTGAGAGCAAGACAAAACAATTAACCAATATGGCAATATGATTCACTAGTTAACAAGGTTCGAATTTCAGAATTGAGCCCTCTCATGAACCTACTCATAACATCTTCCATGCATTCATCTAATCTACCAAATATGATACAAATCATGGTAGTATTGTTTCATAGTCGTAATACCCTGCTTCAAGTTGTCTAGTTTTGCAAGGAAATAATCAGCATAATATGCAGGAATGAATGCATCTCTAAAAAAAAATTTGAAGTCTTTCCATGATTCTAAAACTTTCTTGCGCCTACAGATGTGTTTCCATTATAGCAAAGCAAATTCAGTCAAAACATTAGAGGCAATATATATCTTTTGTTTCTTAGACAGGTCATACTCATCAAATTCATTATCTACTTTTAGCTCCCAATCAATGTAAGCTTTAGGATCAGACTTACTATCGTATATCGGCAAGTGTTGAATGATATCCTGAATATGAGTGTCTAGTTTCAACAGCTCAAAAAATTTCGTATCACCTGCCATGATTAGTAGAAAACAAGAAACACAAAAATAAAAAGTATCCTCCTATCAACTACTAGGATGTGTCGGTCGTAATTCTCTCAAACTCAACTTGTTAAAACAAGCCCTTACAAGTTTTTACCAAGCCAAAAAGGAGGTGACGGCAACCAACAAGTATGCAACTATAGAAGAAAGTGTATCAATGCCGAAGCAACAACTCCTGTCAAGTTGTAGTCGAATATGTGGAGCTGTAGGTGGGCTAAAGCAAGGAAGTACTAGCACCACGTTAGTTGCAAGCAAATTGAACAAATGCTCAATGACATTATTGTGCTGGTCCTAGGCTAGAATGAGCTAGAGATGCAAGCCTGAACAAGCAAAGTCACTGAGCAGTAAAGAAGGATCACACGGAGAGGAATAATCAACAAAAGAAAAATCCTTCTCTTCTTGTTTTTCTTTCTCTTTCTTTTTTTTCTTTCTTTCTTTCTTTCTTTTCTTTCTTTCTATCTTTATTTTCTGTTTTTTTAAGTAGCACAAAGATGAAATTTTTCTACAAGAGAAAACAAGCTACTTACAACAAATAGTAGCAAAGTCAAACAAGTGGCTGTTTCGCAAAACCAGTAGATACGCAAATCTCCAAGGCAACTGCGACACACTTAGAATGAATTTGGGATTAAGGTCAGATCCGTTGGAAAGAGGACAAGTTAAGGTTTTATATTATATTTAAACTCCCTATTTGGACTTCGGACAAAGGAACTATGGTGCTTTTCTTTTTGGGATAAAACTAGACTCTAAATCGAATTCTGTTTTGAACTTTTACGATTTTCTATTTGTACATGGAAGTATGGACATGGATGAAACCTCCAATGACATGATTAGGGTTATGTTTGTAAACAAAACAAGAGAATTTGGAAATCTACTCATATTTGTGGAGATAAGAAATAAACTCAAATCTGCGATAGTAACACAAACGTGACAAGAACTCGAAACTCTAAACGACTACGCGATAAGACCAGCAACTTGACACGATGATGCAACCGTTAATTCAATAAGCCCTAGCTAAGCAGTAATAGTATCAAGCTCAAAGGGTTTATGGGATTATGGAGAACTAATCTAATATTTGTTTGGATCTTTTTCTGGACTATAGGAAATTAAAAATAGCAAAGAACTGAAAGTCTCTCACCAATCAACCTTGCACTAATTACCAACTGATATGAACCATGCGAGAGGTTGATTCCCAATCTTTCGATGAGAGGCGGGGGATAACTAGATTTGGGATGGAGACGACGTTCACAGTCCGACTACAACCATTCACTGATACACTACCTCCAACGGTCGTCGCGATCTTGTGGAGCACGATCAACCAAGCCACTAGGGTAATTCCTGCAAACAATCGAGGAAAAAGTAAGAACAAGTAGAAGAAGCAACTCAATTGCAAATATGGAGATGAAAACCAATCTCCGCGGGTCCACATGCCAAGGCTGCAGGTAAGGCACTGTAAAATCGTTGCCGCTTCCTCCTAAACCCTAGCGTCTCGCATCTACAGCGCGCCACCACCCAGAGCTCCTTGCGCCGTCGCCTCGCGCTGTCCTAGCGAGCGCCGCCTCCTGTGCGCCTTGCAAGCTCGCCAGCCATGGCACCCGAGGCCTCTACACGTCGGTCGCCCACTGCTAGCGCCGCCTGCCCCGCTGCAGCGCCACCGCTGCCCGATGTTATTGTTGTGCATCTCACTCCGCGCCCCGGGTCCCTACACTACGCCGTCGTCGATGTGCGTCGCACTGCTAGCCGCCCGCATTCCCTAGCCCGACTACCACTGCTTGGCATCGCCCCTGGCCGGCCATCTCTCGATTGGAACGAATTGACCGGATGGGTTCCAGAGGAGGAAGAAGATAAGACGCTTTTGCATTTTAGTTCCTGAGAAATCCTGTAAACTTTATCATGTACCTTGTCTCTTATGGTATTTACCCAAAAACGCAAAATATCTTTGGTTCCTTCCAATCTAAACCAAGTCTCATACTTTTATGTATCTAACCCTGTCAATTCTGTTATTTAAAAGCACTAGTACTTGTGTCTCAAAAATCTTCCTTACTAGCCCCTGTCGTCTGGGTTATTCACGACTAGGTCCTTGCAACCTTGTTTTAAGTGATTCTTTCGTTCACGCGTTCATCTCAATAGGTAGATTAGTTTTCTACTGCTTTTCAGTGCTATTTATGATGATTGTTGTATTGTTTTTGATTTAGTTCATTTGTTTGCTTGTATGTGCGTGCTCTGGATGTTTGTTTTGGATGATTGATGCGAGTAGAAAGAGAATGCTTCAAGGACATTCAAGAACAAGAAGTTGAAGATATTCCGAGCAACAACACTACTTAAAAGAAGTCAAGTGTGTCCTTATGCTTTTGTCCCAATATTTTTATTTAATCACCTTTGCATATGCTTTGCATTTAATTTCATGGGTCCTATTAAGGGTTGCCTAGTTTTTATGATCATTCCTTGTTAACCTGGATTTATCTTTATGTTAGGTAGCTATGCTTAGCTACTATACTTGGGTTATGGTGGTTCCAATGAACATTGATGATAAACATATTTATTTATGCTATATCTTTTGATAATACAAGATTACAATGATTAAATAGAACATGGAGTGACCACTCAGGAAAACATTACAACCACAACAACTATCATGACTCTGGTCTTGGCTGAATAATTAGAAACTCTAGTCTGGGGTAATCTTACTCGTGAAGAGGTACGAGGGGCAGCGGTAGATCGGGTATGCTGCCTTGCTACTGATCCGGAAATCTTAGCGGGTTACCACTTACTAGTGAATCTTTGTAAAGGCCTCGTAGCGTCCCTATGCAATCACACCTCGAAGTGTGGTATTGTGCTTGGCCGGTACATCATGGTTGGGTCTAAAGTTCTCTAAACTTTTACCCAACTTGTGGGTAAAGATGTGCAACCTCTGCAGAGTGTAAAACTGATTGATGAGCTGTGATGCTTAATAAATGCTTGTGATGTAATGTCTGTGGTTTTTGTTGGAGAGGGGTCCTTTATACGTAACAAATAAATAAAAACAGGAGGTATTTAGCAACTTTGCCGAGTGTAACACTCAGCAAAGAGGAGCTTTGCCGAGTGTAACACTCAGCAAAGAGGAGCTTTGCCGAGTGTTTTGGCTTTAACACTCGGCAAAGAAGCAACATTCAATTTTTGCGGCACTTTTTTGCCGAGTGTGGCGGCTTTGCCGAGTGTTAAAGCCAAAACACTCGGCAAAGGGCCACGTGTTTGCCGAGTGTTTTGGCTTTAACACTCAGCAAACACGTGGCAGAAACTGCCAGGTATCGCCTTTTTGCCGAGTGTCTCATGCGCGGGAATCAGCAACTATTCAACCATTGCCGAGTGTCCCATGCGCGGCACTCGGCAACTATTCAAACTCTGCCGAGTGTCCCATGCGTGAGACTCGGCAAAGATTTTAAACGTCGTCGAGTGTCTTCCGTCTAACGCTCAACGAAACCAGCCGTGACCGTGGACGCCGTTAGCCCCTTCTTCGGCGAGGGTTTAATGCCGCCGAGTATTTTTGGGCACTCGGCAAAGGCTTTGCCGAGTGTCCGAAATTTGCTGTTAAAAATTTTACCGAGTGCTAGTTGCCAAGTGTTACACTCGACAAAGTCTCTGTCGAGTATTTTTGGACCTTCGCCAAGTGGGCACTCGACAAACTGACTGTTCCCGTAGTGCCTTGCCTGGTGGCATTCCGCGAAAGAATAATGATCCGATCGATCCTTCTTCCCAGCACTCATGTAATAATATAGAATATTATGCTGTGACAAAATAAAAGTGCTGTGTTTCTCCGTAAATGCATCTTGTGGATTTGAACGATGAATAATACTACCTTTGTATCAAAATATTTGTAGCCATTAACTTTTTCTTACAACTTTGACCAACCGTTTTATTTAAAAATTTATTGGAAACATACCAAAAGTTGAATTATGCTTAAAATAACTATAATAGTAAAGCAGATCACAAACAAATTAAAGTAGATGATACGTACAAAATTTTTTGATTGAGACGAATGGTCTGAATATGCGGTGGACTTCAAAAGGAGAAGCGCAATCAAATCTTAGGTGTTAGCTGATTTCATTGTGGACTGGACCTCTCCCGCTACGTCAAAAATGTTTTTTACTGGCAGGTAAATAGGCTCTATACTGGCAGGCGGAGCGCGCACTCGCCAGTAATTTGGAGCTAGCACAAATAGATCTTGTGCTAGCGGGTGCTCACCCACCAGCATAGTGGTCTCCTGTACTAGCAAATGGTTACGTCATCCGCCAACACAGTGATTTTTGCAAAAAAAACCGCTCTAGTAGTGCCTGTTGCCGACCGGGCGTGGTCCTCACCAGCGGCCGCTTGGCGTCCAACAAGCGCGTGCCGGCGGCCGCAACGACGGCCACGAAACGCGCGTCCGGGTTTCCCTTGTTCATGGAACGACGGCCGCAAGAGAGATCACAAGCAGATTTATCCATGAGTTTTGACACGCAAAGCAGTAGCACGAACGACAGGCAAACAAGAGAATTAAGAAACCAGCAGTGACGAGAGAGATCACCAAGGAATCGCAGCGCTCCCATTTCGCCTTCTCTCCGAATAAACGACTACCAAAAGCAACAGCAAAATGAACACGGAGCGCAACAACATCTTACTATTACTAATTGGAGGTTCCTTTTGAAGCCTTCAGGTGAAGCCACCTAGGATTCTTAGGTGGACACTCCAGGAAAAAAGAGAAATCCTAAAAATTCTTACAACAAAGCAAAATATCTGACCATCAATCGATAGATTCAAATCATCATAGCTATTAGATCTATTATATTTTTCTAAAAAATACCCACCTATGCCATTATAAAAATAGCCTAAAGTAAGCTCATAAATCTATATATAAATTACCACCTCTGTCATTATATAAAATAAACTAAAGTAACTCCCTAATCTTCATCAAAATTACCCATTTATGCCATGATAAACAATATTTAAAATAACCCCCTAATTTGTAACTGAATTGCCTACCGTTATTACTTAGAAAACTTCAAGTAACCCTTAAATTTGTATCTATATTACCCACACATACTATTATTAAAAATAATATGTTGTAACCCTACATTTGAATCAAATAGCGTTAATTAAAAATATATAGCAACGTATGATTCTAAATCGACTATATATTTGAGTACTAGTATACAATATAATAATTAAGGTCTATACGTATGATGTGTGTCACCATTTATACGGATATAAAGTGATGAGAATATAGATTTCAATGCAAAAATTGTATCTCAAACTTAGGATTCATTAAATAAATTTAAGCGCATATATGCGATGCAAAGTGAAAACTTAAAAATGAATAAATATGGATGAAAATATTATAGAGTAATTACTAACTAATATCTATTACAATTGGATCAAGATATTAAGTATAAATCTACATAAGTATTATGCTTAAATATTTAACAAAGAAGCAGCCCGTTCGGCTGGCTGCTGTTGCTTTGTAGCACGCAGCAGCTGGCTGCTTCGCCGAACGGCCCCAAGGACTAAATGCTTTTTTTCTCATTTCTTTTTTACTTTTAATTCTAATTATTATTTCACTTATACACACGCACGTGCCCACGTATACATCCTTAGCATGCACTACTTATACGTATACATTCATCTTGTATATATGCATGTCGTATATATATGTCATGATAGTATATCCATAATAGTAATTATAATTACGATATATACAAGTATTAGTAAATTGCAAATGACAAAATTAGATATACAATTACTATATATATACAACTAATAGCATATATATACAATAATTTATCTCCTTAATTCTCAGAATCCTCCCGATCATACTCTTCCAGTTCGACAGTTGAATGTCCATCGTGAAATTTTCCATGGGGATTTATCACCTAGTCGCACATAAATCCCACGAGTGCTTCTTGGATTGCTCGGGTGCTATCCTCCTCGAGGAGTGCTTCCCTGATCACGATCATGTGTAATTTGCAAATATATGAATATTAAACCAACAATTAAATACAAAGAGAAAATGATTAGTTATTATTAATAGTTTATTTTACGTACTCTCATATCATCCGATAGCACCTTGTCCTTCAGGAAATAGTAAATGTGCTCACAGAGGTAGTATCCATATAAACTATTTCCTTTTTCTTGTCTCAAACATTTTAGTTGAAAAAATAAGTTATGAAATATTGGTGTTATAGAATGAACAAATTGTGGAAACTAAATATATGACCCTTGCACATAGATGAATTGCGCAGCAGAGTCGGCGGGCGCAGTATTTGCTGAACACTGCAAGGACTATAGAGGCTTACTACCTTCAATAGGCAGCAGGGACGGCCTCAACTATGGCCGTGACCTCAAGGAGCTCTGATCAGTCGTCATCACCCTCCTCTTCCTGAGCTCATCACTCTTGTTTAATTATTATTCCCTAATAGAAATAGATGCCTGGTGCCCTGGACGAGGATCAACATTCTTGGCAAGTCCGATGGATCCGCCCGTCGGATAGTGATGTATTCTTCTGTTATAAGAGACTCCTCGCTCAATCTTGTTCGATCAACGTACCAACTTCCACCAGAAAACAAGCAATACAATGGCGCATTCAGCTGGAAAGTCTCTCTCTGCCGTCCTGATCCTGTTCGTCGCCATAGCCGCCGTTGCGGGTACGTACACGTCGTTTGATCAATCTTTCAATTCTTTAAGCTAGCCAGCTAGCTAAAAGTTGTTCTACTGCAAAAATGAACGTTCATATCGGATCCATGGAGCAGAGTCGGCGTCGGTTCGGGGCTATAATCTTTTTCCTTGCTACGATACCCTGAGTGCCAATTATAAAGGACTGTGCATTGGATTGATCCACGACAAAGCCTGCAAGCGTGTATGCTTAGCCGAAAGCAGCGCCAATATTAACGGCGCCTGTGAAATTTTTAAGTGCTGGTGCTCAACCAGATGTACCTTTGAGACTGTTGCTGCTGCTAGCGCTCCGATCCCAGCCTGAACAAACCATCCGATCGATGCATCATCCCGGCCCGGTCCTCATGTAATAATAATATATAACACTATATGCTTCTTAGTTGTTTGTTTCCTTTTTTCCGTAATTTCACTTGGAGCCCGTTTGTTTCCTTAGAATTGAAACTGATTCCATGAATCTTATTCTAGCAATTAGATTCTATTGGAAATGGATTCCGTAGAATTTGATTCAATTGAATTTTCTTGTTTGGATGTATCGAGAAAGTTTTTCTTAAAATTAAATTCCAAATGTTATTTGGATTCAATAGATTGGCCGGCCAAATGGGCCGAGCCTGATAGACAGAAGAAGCACTGAACAAATAACCAGCTCTTCGTATAGATATGGTCTCGCTACATTTACAACAATGATGGATGCAGAGAGAGTAATGCCCAAGAACCGTACCGCGGCTGGCCGGCCGGCCGCGAAGCTAAGACTTTCAGATGCCGATACTTTCAGATTCCGATACTCCTCGTCGGCCAACAGCGTGAACGGCAGCCGGTACTTCTGCGCGAACGCCTTGTGAGGCGCCGGGTCGTCGCCACTGATGCCGATCACCTCCGTCCCAATTTTCAGTTTCCCATTGCTAATCTGCAAGCATCAATTTTCAGTTTTCCATTGTGACTGCTGCTGCAAGCTATGAGAAGATCTCTAGTCTTGCAAGAGCTAACTTTCTGAACAAGATCCTATACTGCATAACTCGCCACAACGGAATGGTTTCAGAGTTTCAGAACAACTTTTTTTTTTCTGAAACGAGGTAGACGGGGCGTCTGCCCTAGAGATCCTCGACGTCACCTTCTTCGTGTAGGAGGTGGCGGAGGAGGAGGAAGAGGAGGCGAAGGTGCGCCGAGTGCTGGATGTCATTGCCGGCGAGGGCACTCTTGTAGACGTAGAGCGGGGACATGGCCACGTCGCCGTACACCACCCCGAGGCTCCGGTACGCAAGCAGCAGCGTCGCGCGCCATGACACCCACGCCACCTCTGCGGGAGGAGAAGCAGCAGTCAGGAAACTGAGGAGCGAAGGCCCACAACCCAACACAGACCAGCGCTCCAAATCCATGTACCCCAGGCCACGAGCTGGCTGCCTCACCTTGGCCCCCGCACGCGCGCCTCAGTGCGTCACGCCTGCTGCCTCCATGGCGGAAAACCTCGTCGAATCTCCGCAAGGGAACAAGGAGGAGGGGGCCGTGGCACGGGAGGCGGCGGTGCAGCGCTCGGGGTAGGGAAATCGTTTCCTATTTTTTTTGCGAAATGTGCGGTAGGCTAAGCTGGAATCTTGAGAAATGTTCATTTCCAATTCCGAAGGGAACCAAACATGTCTACTTTGGAAACTAATTTCAATTCCACCTAATTCAAACAGAACAAACAGACCCTTGTGGAAAATCCACCTTTAGTCCCAGTTGGAGAGAGTCAAATCTCTCTAATATCCAACCGGGACTATGTTTTTGGGACTATAGGCACCCCTTTAGTCCCGCGTGACCATCTTTAGGGGCCGCCATGCACGCGCATGCACGTGGACCCTTTAGTCTATATTGGTAATACCAATCGGGACTAAAGCGCCCCTTTAGCTTTAGTCCCAGTTGTAAAAGCTCAAAAAAATTCCACCGACGCTCCTCCTTTAGTCCCGGTTGGAAATTCCAATGAGAATAAAAGACCTCCCCTTTTGTCCCAGTTGGTAATTTCAACCGGTTTTGTTGTGATTGGTAATTCCAACTGGGATAAAAGGAAAACCTTTTGTCCCGGTTGGAATTTTCAACCGGACAAAAGGTCCCTTCCCACGCACCCATCCTTATCTTTGTCTCCACCTCCTCTCCCATTCTTCGAGACACCTTATCCTTTTCCTTTCCTTTCTCTCCTCCTCTCCCGTTCTCTCCAGGCGGGAAGCCAGGCCTTCGGCGAGTGCGAGTGGCCTCCAGTGCGAGTGAGACGCAGGTAGTGAAGGCAAGGAGGAGGTGGTGCGAGTCCGAGCGGTCGCGGGTGGGTGGCGCGGAAGACCAGCACGGGCAGGCCCATTTTCTTTTCATTTTTTGGAAACATTTTAGTCTCTGTTGGTAACACCAACCGGGAGTAAAGAGTGTCTTTAGTCCCAGGTGAATGACTCAGGACTAAAGACCGCTCCCCCCTCATCTCAAAAATTTTGTCTTGGTTGGACATTAGAGAGTTTTGAGGCCTACTAACCGTGACTAATGCTTAGTTTTCTACCGATGCATATAGATATTTTTGATGATATGGCACACTATTTATAAAATGAGAGAAGAAACTAATTTCATGATAATGAAAACTATGTATACACTATTTCCAACATAACTTTTGTGTTTCCAAACACTAAATTCTCTTTTGCTTACATGGCATATATTCTTGGAAACATAAATACGAAGCCTTGCACAGAATGGCCTAAAGAATCAATGAAGAGATAGGTGAAATGAATTTCATAAGGATGAAACCATGTATCCACTATTTCCAAGGTATTCACGATTTCACAATGAAATGGATTTGCTCCTGTAGCTTTTTGCAGTGCTGGTGCCTCACCTGTTGCCGTGACCTCAAGGAGCTCTCATCAATCGTCACCCTCCTCTTCCTGAGCTCACCTTTGTTTTCGGCGTTCTGCTAGCTTCTTCCTCTGCGGCGGAAAACACTAGGAGACCCGTGCTTTAATTGATTATTATTCCAAGCTGCGGAACGACGCTTTTCTAATTCCTGGTGCGGCGAAACAGGTCGGCCCAAGAAAGTGGTTCCAATTCAGCCCAATTCTTGCCAAACAAAGCGGCCCTAATAGAAATGGATGCCAGTTGCCCTTGACGAGGATCAACATTCTTGGTAAGTCCGATGGATCCGCCCGTCGGGTAGTGATGTTTTTCTTCTGTTAAGAAGAGACTCCTCGCTCCAAACTCGATCGTCAACAAATCTGCTCGTTCAATCTTGTTCGATCAACGTACCAACTTCCACCAGAAAACAAGCACTGTAATGGCGCATTCAGCTGGAAAGAATCTCTCTGCCGTCGTCCTCCTGCTGGTCGCCATAGCCGCCGTTGCGGGTACGTACACGCGTGCACATGCATCAACTACGTACATGTTGCAAAGCCACGGTCGATGTCGTTTGATCAATTTTTCTTTACGTACGCTAAAAGTTGTTCTGTTGCACAAATGAACGTTCATGCCTGCACAGGTTGGATCCATGCAGGATGCAGCAGAGTCGGCGTCGGTTGGGGACTATAATCTTTCTCGTTGCAAGAAGCGATATCACCTGAGTTCTAATTATAAAGGAGCGTGCTTGCAATGGATCAACGACTGCTATCGTGTATGCTTAGACGAAAGCAGCGACAATGTTTCCGGCATCTGTCTCGTTTTGAAGTGCTATTGCGAAAGCAGATGCACATCTGAGACTGTTGCTGCTGCTAGCGCTCCGATCCGCTCCTGAACAAACCATCCCGGCCTGGCCCTCGTGTAATAATAGAATATAACACTGTATGCTTGCAAGTTGTTTGTTTTCTTTTTTTTTCCCAGTAATCTCACCGGTGGAAAATCCAAAGAGAGTCAAATCTCTTGAATATCCAACTGGGATAATGTTTTCGAAAGATTCTTTTTCTTTTTTATCCTGAATTCTTTACCATATGAATGATAATTGTTGCATGTCGTATCTATATTTCATGATAGTATATGCATGTGCATGTGCACGTGCATAAACTACATCCGCGATGTTGTTGAATAATCTTGTACTCCATCCGTTCCAAATTATAGATCATTTTACCTTTTCTAGATGTATAATTTTAACTATACACCTATTCATATATATATATGCTTATGTCTAGATATATGATAAATACTATTAATTAGGACCTATAATTAAGGATGAAGGAAGTAGCTAAAAGTCGTTTGATACGCACCTCCCAAAAATTAAAGAATACATTGCCCTAATTCTATTTATACACCTATATATGACAGAGTTGATGTCTGTATCAAAATAATACTACCTTTGTATCAAAATATTTGTTGCCATTGACTTTTTCTTGCAACTTGACCATCATATGTATTTAAAATTGTATTGGAAACATACGAAAAGCTAAGTTATGCTTAAAATACATATAATAGTAAAGTAGATCACAAATAAAGTAGACATACATAATTTTTTGAATGATCAAAGTTGTAAGAAAAAGTTAATGATGACAAATATTTTGATACGGAGGGAGTAAAAAAATCATGGGACAGCATCTATATAGCTTGAGAGCCATGGACGTGACAAACTTGCTTCAGAAAAAAAAACACTCCTGAATACGACATACGTGTTCGAAAACGCTTAATTCCATCCGAGCCTTGTGCGGGACGGCGAGCCCATGATTTTTAAGCATTATAACTGTTGATGCGTTTTCAGTCCCACCTCGCCCGAGGGATCGATAGGGTCATGATTACGACGTGAAGGACGGCTGGCCAACTGGCAAAGGATAACTAACCTACTTACATGCTGAAGAACAACTAGTTTACGAGCAAAATTAGTAGAGAACTGATCTTCCATGTAACTCCTTTAGTCCTAATTAACATTGGATCTGTGACTAAAATGGCTTTACTCTGGGTTCAAAAATGTACCACCAAAGACCATCACGGGGACCTTTAGTTCCAATTGTAAAGACCAACCAGAACTAAAGGTAATGGCTAGAAAATCTAGCACTTACACCCACCCCTTTTGTCCCGATTGAAAATTTTCAACCAAGACAAAAGAGAGCTTTTTTATCTTAGTTGGAGTTTCCAACCGGGATAAAAGGGAGTGTCGGTTCCATATTTCTAGCATCCCTCTCTCCACCTTGCTTATCCTCCAAGGAAGCGCTTTCTCCTCTCCACTTATCTTATCCCTCTCCTCATCCTCTTATCCCTCTTCTTATCCTCTCCACTGGCGCTCCCCTCCTCCCTCTCATCCTCTCCTCCCTCTCCGCGCTGCCGCCCCCTCCCCCTCTGCTCACCCCACACTAGCAGTGAGGAGTGACGGTGAGGCGAGAGCAGGGCAGTGGCGTGGCTGGGCAGAGGCCGATGCTAGCGTTTTTTTTGATACTTTTTAGTCCCGGTCGGTAACACCAACCGGGACTAACGGGGGTCTTTAGTCTCAGGTAAATGATCCAGGACTAAAGAACCCCTTTTGTCATGAAAATTTAATGACAGATGGATTTTCGGTATCTTTGAGCCCTACCAACCGGGACTAATGCCACGTTTTTCACCAATGAAACTAGCAAAGGCCAGCGAAGCTCTCGCCTGGGAGGGATCCTGTTAAGCATGGATGTCATCAGCGTGTTCTAGGTCGACTACCGAGCCTTAGGACGTCATCCCTAATAGTTGGATCGCTTTCCCCAGCATTCCTAAAAATCTACATTCATGACGTTGGATCCGCTCGTCTGGTAGTGATAGTTGTTTTTTTTAACTAGATAGGAGTATATATATGGTTCTGTCCTGTTGCAAGACTTATCTTAGATCGGATCGGAGTATAATACACTACGCCAAAATCAATTTGCAGTGGTACAAAAATAATTAGTGTGCTGGTGGGTGTAATTGGCACCCGCCAGCATAGTGTTGATCACAAGGCTAGTGGGGAAGCGTCCGCTAGCACAGTACTCCCTCCATACCCGAAATTCTTGACGTTTAGGACATAATTGTGCTTACCAAGGAGTGATTAATTAGGGGGTATTTTTCCCTGTCTGCCCCTATTAAATATGGTTTGCGTGTGCATCTCATATGAGAAAGTTACCCATCTCAGATGGCTAGTGCACTGTTGGGCCCAGCGTGGCGTGTTTTTGAGGTCAGTTTTTGCGAAGGATTGGTCGCGGCGTGCACGCTGAGCCGCAAAAGGGCTTCATTTGCATGGGATTTTTTGCATGGCACTGTTGGGCCCAGCGTGGCACGTTTTTGAGGTCAGTTTTTGCGAAGGATTGGTTGTGGCGCGCGCTGAGCCGCAGAAGTCACTGGGTGCATTTGTTTTTTCATTTGGCGCTACGGCCGTGTTGCACCGCTTGCTTAAACGCCTTGTTTGCGCGCGCTGAACCTTGCTTGCTTGCTTGCTTAAACGCCTCGTCTCCTCACTTTGTTGCTTGCTTGCTTGCCGTGCTAGCTTGCTTCCTCACATGGCTTAGCTTTTTTCCTTCCACATCTACTGTGCAATGGCTGAGTCTTGCTTCGGCTTTGATCTAAACGTCCGTTTAGAGGATGATGACGATGGCAACCTTCCCTTAGATCTCAACGAGCATGAAGGTGATGACGGCAACGCTAGATTTGATTTGAACGAGCCTGATGATGACAAGCATGGCAACGGTACTACCTCTTCTTTTCTTGTGCATGTAAAACACCATTTTTTTTCTCCTGCTGTATGTTTTACTTCTCTTGTCGCTAAACAAGCATGTTCTTCTTTTTTTATAGGATTCGATTTGAACTTGCCACTAGATGAATTTGGAGCTGTTAATTTTGATTACGTACAAAACCTAGCTGGTAAGAAAGGCCATTATTTTGATTATTTACTATTAAAATGCTTGTTTTATTCCTATATTTATATCATGCCGTGAGTACTATGAATAAGCTTGTTGTTTTCCCTATATTTAGATCATGTCGTGACTACATTTTACTATAAATAATCTTGTTGTTTTCCCTATATTTATATCATGTCATGACTACATTTTACTATGAATAAGCTTGTTCTTTTTCCTATATTTACATGTTAGAACAAGATGTTGAGACTCCCGTTCAAGTACACCCGCCGAAGCATGACTATCCTGAACATGTTAGAAAACAAGTGTACCAAGCATTGTTGATGACAAGCAAGAATGGGAAACTAGGAAAGCAAGATACAACAATTGTTGCCGGTCAATTTGGAGTAAAGATTCGATCAGTTCAGCGCATATGGAAGCAAGGTAAAAACCAACTTGCTCAAAACATTCCGGTCATGGTTGCTAGTCTAAACAAAGGTAGATGTGGTCGTAAAGCAACCCCTCTTGATTTGGAACAACTGCGTAACATTCCTCTCAAGCAAAGAATGACCATAGAAGATGTGTCTAGTAGAATTGGTATTAGCAAATCTAGGATACAAAGGTATTTGAAAAATGGTTTGCTTAAGCACCACTCTAGTAGCATAAAACCTTACCTCACTGAAGCTAACAAGAAGACTAGGTTGAAGTCGTGCATGGACATGATTGAGCAAGGTTTGGTTGATGATCCAAAGTTTAAGGATTTGTTTGACTTTGTGTTTATTGATGAGAAATGGTTCTACCTTTCTTAAAAATCTGAGAGGTACTACTTGCTACCCGAGGAAGATGAACCACATCGTACTTGCAAAAACAAGAACTACATCCCTAGGATCATGTTCTTGTGTGTATGTGCTCGACCAAAATTTAGAAATGGAGAATGTGTGTTTGATGGCAAAATAGGTTGCTTTCCACTGGTCACTTTTGAACAAGCTATTAGAGGAAGTCACAATCGTCCTCGCTGAGAGCAAGTAATCAAGACAATTCAATCAATTACAAGGGAGGTGATAAGAGATTTCATGATAAATAAAGTGTTGCATGCAATTAGAGCCAAGTGGCCAAGAGAAGATGTGAACAAGCTGATTTTCATACAACAAGACAATGCTCCTTCCCATTTAAAAGTGGATGATCCTCAATTTTGTGAGGTTGCTAAGCAAGATGGGTTTGACATTCGGCTTACATGTCAACCACCCAATTCTCCAGATTTTAACATTCTAGATTTGGGTTTTTTTCGAGCTATTCAAGCTATTCAATACAAGAAAGATGCTAAGACAATGAAAGATCTAATTCCAGTAGTGGAATGGGTAAATGATTATCCATTCCATTGTTTCAATACAAGAAAGATTGTTTAGAAGGTCTAATTTCTTGAACACATGTTTTGTAGGCATTCTTGGAGTACAGTCCATGGAAAGCAAATAGGATATTTGTAACACTACAATCTGTTTTGAAGGAAGCAATGAAGCTTAAAGGTTGCAACAATATAAAAATTCCTCACTTGCAGAAACAAAGACTAGAGAGGGAAGATAGGCTGCCATTGCAAATCCCTTGTGAAGCTTCATTGCTAGCCGAAGCACTTGCTAGTCTTGCTGAAACAAGTTAGAAGATGCAAGTTAGTTTATACAAATTATTAGATGCGTGTATCTTAGGTTTGCAATGGCCAAATTGTGAGATGCATGTACTGTACCTTAGTGCTCTTTGTTTGCTGCTTCTTAATATGCTCATCCACCTTCAAAACTTCATCAGTGCACAAGATTATAGTACCATCCATCTCAAGTTTAGCCACATCAGGAATGTAGAACTCGCAATCGAACCTGTCCTTTAGATGGAGCCACTTTGATGAGATGTCGTAGTCTTCATGTAGAAGGCCACAACGTGCACACCTACAAGCGTTCCGGCGAGCTTGGAAGCAAGCATCTCCGAAGATGCCGCTAGCGTGCAACGTGCCACAGCGAGGACAGTGCACGACCTTGTCATCATCTGGGACATCCTCGACAGAGTTCGGCACAACGTCGACGGAGTCCGGCATGAGCTCGATGGAGTCCGGCAGGACGACGTCGACGGAGTCCGGCACAACATCGACGGACTCCATGGCCACATCAGAATCCAGCGCATTGACGGAGACGAGCTCATCGACGGACTTCATGGCCTCCAAATCCAGTGCGCCGACGGACTTCATGGCCTAAACCATGGCGGCGAGGAAGCGAGCAGGAAGGGAGGCGGGTGCTGCGGAGAGGAAGGGAGGCGCGTGCAGCGGCCTTTACTCGTACGCGAGAGCTGAGAATGGGCGGCGACCAAGAGAAACGAGGCATCGAGCAATTAATGCCGAGTCAGGTGGCGAGCGGAACGGACGCGAGCGCTAGGGGTAAACCCGTCCGAGCGTGGCCAAGCGAGCGTAGAACGTCAGCTTTTGCGAAAACACGACGGGAGCCTAGGACGTCAACAATTTCAGGTAGGGAGGGAGTATACTCAAAAGCCAGTAGGTCCCAAGCCTTGCTGTTTGAATCTAATCCGAGACAGGTTACGAGGGGATCGACATGAGAAGGTGGAGTGCATTACATGGGTGACGCCTAGGGGAGGAGCATAGTCCATGACGCGACGGTCCTCTGGGACATGGAATGAACCTTTTTGTACGTAGAAGCACAATCATCGTATAGCAAATATCCTGTCTATAATTATCTTTTGCTTTACGCTAGGAATTTGCATTCCATTACATAGGGAGAAACTACTAGCGTTCGCTACCTTGCCACACGACTCATTCTACACCAGTGAAAAACCCGCCTTTAGTCCTGGTTGGTATGCCGCACAGGGCTCAAAAATCAAACCGAGACTAATAGATCATGACTAAAAGTCCTGGCCAATAGTCCTAGTTCTTTCACCTGGCACAAAAGGGATCTTTAGTCCCGGTTGAATGCGCATGCACGTGACCCTTTTAGTCCCAGTTAGTGTATTATCAACGGGGACTAAATGCTTTTTTTCCGAATTCTTTTTAGTTTAATGCTAATTATTGTTTCACTTATACACACATACTTAGCATGCACTACTTACACGTATACATTCATCTTGTATATATGCATGTCTTATATACATTTTATGATAGTATATGTATAATATTAATTATAATTATTATATATACAAATATTAGTAAATTGCAAATGAAACTATTACATATACAATTAATAGCATATATATACAATAATTTGTCCCTTAATTCTTAGAATCCTCGCAACTATAGTCTTCCGGTTCGACAATTGAATGTCCATCGTAAAATTCTCCATGGAGATTTATCACCTTGTTGCACCGAAATCCCAGCAGTGCTTCTTGGATTGCTCGGGTCCTATCCTCCTCCAGGAGTGCTTCCCTAATCACGGTCATCTGTAATTTGCAAATATATGAATGTTAAATCAACAATTAAATACAAAGATTAAATGATTAGTTATTATTAATATTTTATTTTATGTACTTTCATATCATTTGATAGCACCTTGTTCTTCAGGAAATGGTAAATGTGCTCACAGACATAGTATTCACATAAATTATTCTTTTTTCCTGTCTCAAACATTTTAGTGGAAAAAATAAGTTATGAAATATTCGGTTATAGAACGTAGAAAATGTGCATACTCAATCTATGACCGTTGCATAGAGATGAAACACGCAGAAGAGCCGGCACTACGCCAGAAATGATTTGTAGTGGCGGATAAAACACCACTGTGCTGGCGGGTGGAGGACCCGCTAGCAACTTTGATCCAGCACAAATGGAGCTCTGTGCTAGTGGGTGTTCAACCGCCAACTCAATCATTCTCTATGCTGGCGGCTGCCAATCGCACCCGCTAGCACGTTAATTTTCTGGTGCCAGTACAAATCAATTCTGGCGTAGTGCGGCGGGTGCAATATTTGCTGAACACTACAAGGACTAAAGAGGCTTACTACCTTCATGGCAGTAGGGACGGCCTCATCACCTATGGCCGTGACCTCAAGGAGCTCTCATCAGTCGTCATCACCCACCTTTTCCTGAGCTCATCACCATTGTTTTCGGGGTTCTGCTACCTTCTGCCACTGCGGTGGAAAACACTAGCTAGGAGACCCGTGCTCTAATTAATTACTATTCCAGGCTGCGGAATGACGCTTTCCAATTCAGCCCAGTTCCTGCCAAACAAACCGGCCCTAATAGAAATAGATGCCAGTTGCCATAATGGCGCATTCAGCTGGAAAGAATCTCTCCGCCCTTGGAAAGTCCCATGGATCCGCCCTTGGGATAGTGATGTTTTCTTCTGTTAAGAAGAGACTCCTCGCTCCAAACTCGATCGTCAACAAATCTGCTCGCTCAATCTTATTCGATCAGCGTACCAACTTCCACCAGGAAACAAGCACTGTAATGGCGCATTCAGCTGGAAAGACTCTCTCTGCCGTTCTCCTTCTGGTCGCCATAGCCGCCGTTGGGGGTACGTACACGCGTGCACTTGCATTGCATCAACTACGTACATGTTGCAAAAAGTTCTTCTGTTGCATAAATGAACGTTCATGCCTGCACAGGTCGGATCCATGGAGCAGAGTCACCGTCGGTTGGGGACTATCGTGGTTGCAACGATCACCCGAGTTCTAATTATAAAGGAGCGTGCTTTATACCGTTCAACGACATAGCCTGCAAGCGTGTATGCTTAGACGAAAGCAGCGACAATATTTCCGGCTACTGTTACGTTTTCTTGTGCTGGTGCCAAACCAGATGCACATCTGAGACTGTTGCTGCTGCTAGCGCTCCGATCCCCTCCTGAACAAATCATCCCGGCCCGGCCCTCGTGTAATAGTATATAACACTGTATGCTTGCAAGTTTTTTGTTTTCTTTTTTTTCCTAGTAATCTAACCGGTGTAAAATCTAGAGAGAGTCAAATCTCTCGAATATCCAACAGGACTATGTTTTCGAAAGATCCTTTTTCTTTTTACCCTGAATTTGTTTCCATAATAATGCTAATTGTTGCTTCACTTGTGTATATACCTATACGTATGTAAACGCTCGTGTTGTATGGATATATATATATATATATATTTCATGATAGTATATGCACGTGCGTGTGCACATGCATAAACTACATCCGTGATGTCGTTGATTAATCTTCTACTCCATCCGTTCCAAATTATAGATCAATTCTAAATTATAGATCATTTTACCTTTTCTAGATGCATAATTTTAACTATACACCTATATATATACATAATAAATACTATTAATTAGGACCTATAAATAAGGATGAAGGAAGTAGCTAAAAGTCGTTTGATACACACCTTTAATTATTTGATTGACGATGTTCTCGCATATATACTTCCCTCTATCCCAAAAATTAATGAATACTTTTCCCTAATTCTATTTATAACAGAGTTGGCATCTACTGGGGTCTATGCTTGCGAGCAGGAGGACGACAAAGGGCACACGACAAAGGCAAGAAAACACTCGGTGAACCCTTTACCAAGTGTTACACTCGGCACAAAAAATGCCGGCGAAGTGGCTTTGCCGAGTGTTTTGTGCAAAACTCGGCAAAACTTTTCAAAAAAATAAAAGAAATCCGAAGCCACGCTCCCATGCCACCATGCCGCCCGCCGTCATGCCACTGCTGCCGCCGCCACCTTCCCTCGAGATGGATCTGGCCGCCGCCGCCGGAGCCTGTCGCGCGGGAGGGAGAAGGCCGGCGGGATCTCTTCCTCACCGGGCCGCCGGCGGGAGAAGGAGGGGAGGGAGGAGAGAGGGGTCGGCGGGATCTCGCCAGGGAGGGAGGGAGAGGAGGCCAACGGGAGAACGAGGGGAGTGAGGAGGCGGCGGGAGGGAGGGGCTGGTGGCAGAGAAAGGAGGGGAGGGGGAGCCGATGTGGGCCTGGGGAGGGGGCACCGACGGGCGAGTGCAAGAGGAGGGGTGCAGGAGTGCGCGGGAGGGGGTGGGGGAGGAGGGGAAGGGGCGGGCTGGGGTGTGTGTGTGCATGCGTGGTTGGTTGGGGAGTTATAGGATAGGGGGTTTGTCGAGTTTTTTTTGTTTACACTCGGCAACCCCCCGTGCTGAGTGTTTTTAAAGCAGCTCTCGGCAAAGAAGCTTTAAAGCAGCTCTCGGCAAAGAGCTTCTTTGCCAAGTGCCTGAGAGAATGCACTTGGCAAACTTAAAAAAACTTGGCAAATTTGACGTTTCCTGTAGTGGATGAAAACTTAAAAGGCCAAATATAACGTTTGGAACCATAAATAATACTACCTCTGTATCAAAATTGACTTTTTCTTGCAACTTTGACCATCCATTTTATTTAAAAATTTATTGGAAATATACAAAAAGTTAAGTTATGCTTAAAATATCCATAATAGTAAAGCAGATCACAAACAAAGAAGATGATACTTATATAGTTTTTTGAATAAGACAAATGGTCAAAGTTGTAAGAAAAATTCAATGGTGATAAATATTTCGATACGGAGGAAGTAAAAGAAACCATGGGACAGCATCTATATGGCTTGATGTCACACCCGGTTTTAAGGACAAAACCAAGTGCTACATACCAGGATCAAGTTTCATACATATAGTGACATCATAAGTGAATAACAGCAACAATATCACGTAAAAAGATACAAATAAAGACTTACGAAACTATCAGAGATACACAACTTAAATACTAGGAACGGAGGCTCCAAACTTCATAGACAATCGACTGGGGGTTGCGTACGCCTAGAACTCAGCATCATCTTCGGAATACTTCACACACCTTCTTCTTCTGAGCAGCAGTAAGCAAGGGTGAGTACACTTATGGTTGGTACTCAGCAAGGCCACTATAAATAACTAAAATAACGATTTAAGTCCATCTTCAAGTTTAATTAATCATGTGAGGGTCCAGGCCGCTCTTGACCGTGAGCACGGCTGATCGATCAGTTTTACACTCTACAGAGGTGGCACATCTTTACCCACAAGTCGCGTAAAAGTTCAAACAACTTTTGACCCAACCATGCGGTGCTAGCTAGGCACCATACCACACTTCCGAGGTGTGATTGCATAGGGACACTACGAGGCCCTTACAAAGATTCCCTAATAAGTAGTCCGCTAAGGTTTCATGATCAGCGCTATGTATAACAGTCCCCTACTGGGTATAGTGTCTTAGCAAAGCCCACTTCCCAAGAGAGCGAGTGCTATACACCGACTACTGTCTCCCCCTCTTGCCCTTTCGGTAAGACCACTTCAAACTAGAGTTTCTAATTATTCAGCCAAGACCAGAGCCATTTAGTCTTGTGGTAGCACTGTTTTCCTGGGTGGTTCTCCATGTTCCAATTAACATTATCATGATATTATTAACAAAGCATAGCTAGAAGGTTGGTTAGGGACACTTGCCTTTCTCCAATGAAAAGTTACTCTTACTGCTCTTCAGCTTCTTGCTTTCTTGAAACTCTTACTCTTCAAAACTTCCGAATAGCGATCCTTCTACTCAGAGCAAACATCGGCACAAGCATACAAGCAACAAACAAGTACAACTAAGAACAATACACCAAAATAAAAGATAGGCTTTAAAATTCAAAAGGACATCGCTTGGTTCTAGGATTACTCGAACGTAGAAAACGCTGAGAACAGAACTATGATTGAAAAGATAAAGCTATCGAGAGTTTTGAGTTATAAAAGAAAGATAAGAGCTACAAGCTTCATTTATTTTAGTTGAGAAAAGCAAAGTAAAGATATTTCAGAGAAATATCTTTAGTGAGAATTAATCAAGTCATATTTATATTTTCATAAGAAAAGATGGTGTAAAGCTTAGTCCAATTTTATTTATAAATATTTAAGTACAATTTATGCAAATTAATCATTTAATTTTAAAATAAGATACATGTAGAAATATAAGTGTATAGCTTTACATTTCGAGTTCAACTAAGTAGATTAAATTAAAAACACATTTATATTTATATTAGCCAAATTAACATTTAATTACGAAACTCGAGATATAACCTATGTAGCTTTTATTTAGAAAACAAATTGAATAAACATTAATCAAATTGAATTTAATTGATGAAACGCCGAGGTATAACTCTAAGTGGCTATTAATTGGAAGAATTATTTAGATAGGCATTAATCAAATTAACTTTAGTTTATGAAAAACCGATATATAACCTAATTGGCTTTTATTTAGAAGAGAAGTAAGCATTAACCAAATTGATGTTTATTATGAAAAGCGGTGTATAAATCTAAGTAGATTTTATTTAGAGAAGACGCATGTTTATCTGTCATTAATCAAATTAATATCAAATTTATCTTTTTAAAGACATGCATGATTGCAAACATCACTACTAACACGTAATTTATGTTATTATGAATCTAACGCAACTTGAACGAGGTTAAACGGATCTAAAACGTGAAATATAGTAGCTAAACAAGGTTGCAAGGGCCTAAACATAATTAACCGTAGACTTGGAGGGTTAGCTGAGAAGATTACCAAGACACACGGAACAGGACTCGTGAAAAGTTGAAAACTTTGGGTTAGATCTGCAAAAGGTTAAGGTTTGGATTAGATTGAAAGGATCTCAAAGTTATAGGGGGTTTTCTACAAGGTTTGCAAGACACAAGAAATAGGAATAGAAATTAACAGATAGATTCTCCATGGGCTAGATCGAAAAGCAGCGCTTCATCTTCTTTCTCACGCCAGGGGCATGGCGTAGCTCCAGGCCGGCGGCCTGCCGGCGTCCCGGCGCAGCGGAGGCCCGAGCGGGTTGTGCAGGCGGTGGGGGCCGGGCTAGGGGCCAAGGGCACGGACGGTGACGGCGCACAGGCGGCGCACGGCATGCAGCGGCGTGCAAGCGAACAGAAACCACACGGAGGCCATGGCCACAGTTACGGTTGCATAGAAACATGAAGAAGAGAGAGAAAGAGGGGATAGCCAGAAACGAAGCACGATGTCACGCATGAACGGCAAAATGGAACGATAACGACGAGACGAACGAGACGGTGTGCTCACCTTCGGCCGATGACCGACGGTTTCGCCGGATTTGCTCGCCGGAGTTTCGCCGTTAACCGGTCTTTGACTTCACATCTACGGAGCTCGGAGAGTCAACTCGTCAAAATAATTTTAGATCTGAAATCCTGGTGTTGAGACGAACGCGATGATATATATATAGCCGGGCACGAAAAAAGATATTTTCGAGTTGACTTTTTATTTTTGGAATTTCTGATTTTATTTATCTGCGCGAAAACAATTCCAGAAATAGCCGGACTCGTTTTCTAAAGCGAGAAAAATACCTAGAAAATTCCGAAAAATCCGAGATAAACTCTCAGAGATGGACTGGGACACAAAGAATCCAAATACAATACTTGGAGCTCGTGAAAAGGATTATAGAGCCTTCCAAATATTGGATTTAGCTCTAGGAAAAGGAGAATAAATTCTAGAAAAAGTTGGAAAATTCTCGAAAGAATCTAGACAACGTCTAAACGCATTTTTAAAACTTTTTGCACTCAAGAAACACCAAGATGCATCAGCATGAATGCATAGACATAGAACAACATTATTTAATTTAGAAAAGCAAACAATTATTTTTCCTATACTAAATTTCCTGTAAAGAAAAATAAATGTTGGGAAAAAATTTAAAATTATGAGAAAATTATTGTTTATTTATTCTTTCTATTCACATCCTGAAATTCGGAAATTTCAGGGTGTGGCACTTGAGAGCCATGGACATGACAAACTTGCTTCAGAAAAAAGAACTACTGAATACGACATTCGTGTTCGAAAGCGCTTAATTCCATCCGAGCCTTCATGTGGTTCCCCTATGACTAAGTGGCTTTAGTGGGCCCCCGCTAGTAGAGAACTGACTTTCTATCCGCCCCCCTTTACTCCCGGTTTAATGTAGGCCTAGGAGAAAAGGGGGTGCGCCACGCTAGGCTGGAATGGGGCGCACCTTTAGTCCTAGTTCGTATTTGAAACGGGACTAAAGGCCACCCTTTTGTCCCGGTTGTAACGTCTAGTTTCTAGGTGCTGACAGTGTAACCCTTTTGTCCTGGTTTTAGTTACCAACTGGGACAACAAGCTAGATCTTTTGTCCCGGTTGGTGGCTATAACCGGGAGTAAACTTACACCGGGATAAAAGGACCCCTTTTGTCCTGGTTGTAATGTTAAACCAGGATAAAAACTCATCCCACCGTTATAAACTAAGGCAGAGGCCTTTCTTCCTTCTCCAGACCGAGCAACTCCATAAAGATGCTTACCCTCTCCTGGTGTCGAAGAAACCCTAGGGGAGGTTCTGCCATATTTTTTTCCCCATTTCCATGGGGATTTCGGTCATCCAAAGTGTTGTTAAGGTTAGCTACTTCATCCTCCACTCATTTATTGTTGTTATACTTTGTTTTATGCTTTATATATACAGAGAGGGAGAAAATTAAGTTTTCTTGTTAGAAAGAGAGAGAGAGATTGAAGATGATTTGATTGCTTCATGTTATGGAGATGGATAGTTTGCTTGATGTGTAGAATAGTGATGGATAGTTTGGTTTATGTGTAGAATGGTGATGGATATATAGTTTGCTTGATGTGTAGAATGGTGATGTATAGTTTTCTTGATGTGTAAAAATTATAGAGAGGATTTTGAGGTACAATGTTAATGAGATTATGGAGAGTAAATGTGAGAGGTAGAATGGAGAGGATTTCAATATTAATTATGAGAAAAAAATTGGTATGTCATACATGTCATATATAGTATGTATGCTTGCAGCGGTTTAAGAATGATGCTACCCTAGCTAGTCTAGATAGTTTATCTTATCAAATTCAATATGGTTTTTGAAATTCGTACATTTGTTGAACTTGCACGTCCTACACGAATGTCATCTACAAATGTACCTATCCTCGAGGTGTCATATCCTGCAGGAGTTCACTTCCCTACTCTCGGTATCGTCATGAAAAAAGGTGATCCAAGCAACGGAGCACTTCCGAGTATAGTAATGTTATTTCTAATTCTACACATGAATAATTCCTAATTCTACTTACATACAATGCAGACTCTCAATTCTAGAGTGCGACAAGATGTAGTTGGTCCAGTTAGATGCCTGCACATCTCTTTTCAAATACCCATTCGAGGAGCAGTAAGAGTACAGCTGAAGCCGATGGTTGCAATTTACGCATCGGGTCAACCATCAACAGATACGAAAGAATATGAAATGACCGCTGTGGCGGCATGCTTGCGAAAGCTAAAGCATCACGGTTACAGCCAGACTACTCGCATTTTAAAATAAAGGCGCTTGAGGAGGGAAGCAGTAGTGTGATTATGACTGCTGAGAGGCTATCTCATCTGAATCTACATGTCATGGTTTGGATCTAATCATCCTTTTATCTTTAATTACATTAAATCTTTATATTTCATGATAATGTTATTCTCTGCTTTAGGATGTCTATAATCGAACCTTTGCGGCAATAAGCTTTCAAGCAATTCTGGAGCAAGTCGTGGAAAGGTTGGGATATAGACACTGCGTTGGATTACCGATATGCGATAGCGATTTCATGTGCCAGACTAAGATCTCTTTCTACAAGGCATCTGAAGCGACAGACACACCATTGTTTGAGATTTATGGTTGTCCAAATGGATATCAATATAAATCACTAAAGAGTGCACTAGTTCATGCTCTAACTTATATTGATGACGTTCTAGACTTTAAGATTGCGAATATCAGTTATGGTCTATATCTTCATAAGCGAGCTGGACTAGGCTAGTGGGATGCATGGATGTAACATTTGACTTATGTAATTGAACTTCTATCTAAGCATAAACCAGGAGAAAAGGTGGGCAACCGAGATAAAGGGGGGGCTTTTATCTCGGGTGAGTATACACCGAGATAAAAAGGGGGGCCTTTTATGTCGGTTGGAGTTAGCAACTGAGACAAAAGGTCCTTTAGTTCTGGGTTCAGTTATGAACTGGGACGGGGAGGGGGGTTGTATAAAAGTAACAGCCGTCTTCTAACCCCCGCGCCCAACACTTAGCGAATTTTTCACGCTTCGTCGTCCAAGTCCGGCCCGCGTTTCGCCTCCCTTGTCACAGGCCTGTTTTGCCAACGCGTCCATCACCGCCGCTATCTATCTCCATCGCCGGCCTCCTTCATCCTCGTCGCCAGTGCCGCGACCTCTCCCTACCTCCACGCCATCGGAGACGTCCCCGTCGCCGCGTCCTCCGTCCCGGCCGGAGCCTCCACCATCCGTCTCCGGGCGCCCTGGCCAACTTGGCATTGGTAGAAATTAATAGGAAATTTTTTATTTTTTGTTAGGTGTAACACCCTATCTACCAAAGCCGCACCGCCCAGCCCTTTCGAGGGGCGGGCATGCGTACATATAGCACTCTGCTTACACTTTCATCCTTGCTTCGTGTAAAAGGGTTAACTTGAAGGTGCTATGGCTGGTTGATGAAGGAATATAAGTTGGCTCCACCCTTGCTAAACTAGCAATGTGGTACTAAACATGTGCACCTGCGCGAATGGGTCACACTGGGCTAACCAAATTGGGCCGGGTGTCACATTCACCCCGCCTCAAAGAACCCGACGTCCTCGTCGGTCCAACTCACCCACACATGGGCAAATGTCCAGGAACGTTCCCTCTAAGCGCACAACCGTACATCCAGTGCCAACGCTATATGCCATGCCGTGTGTTCCATCCCAAGCCCACATGCGCCATGCGCCATATGCCCGCACACTGACCCGTACGCGCAACCGCGAGGGTTTGCTCTGATACCATTCGTAACACCCCGTCCACCAAAGCTGCACCGCCCAGCCCTTCCGAGGGGCGGGCACGCCTACACATAGCACCCTGCTTACATTTTCGTCCTCGCTTCGTGTAAAAGGGTTAACCCGAAGGTGCTATGGCTAGTTGACAAAGGCTTATAAGTTGGCTCCACCCTTGCTAAACTAGCAATGTGGTACTAAACATGCACACCTGCGCTAATGGGCCACACTGGGCCAACCAAATTGGGCCGAGTGTCACATTAGGTAGTCAATAGAAATTAATAGGAAATTTTTCTATTATTATTAAGTATAAATGCTTAGTAAAATTTTGTTACATTATTATGATTTAGTAAAAATTCTTCGAAAATTAGTACAAATTTGTAGAAATTTGGTAGAAATTCTTATAAATTACTAGAAATGCTAAGACATTAGCAGAAATTTTGTAGATCTTTTTAGATTTTTTTCATGGTTGTAACTATGATTTTAGGTGTGTTTAAAGTAGTTGAGATGGCAGACGATGATGTGTATCAAATGGAGCGGATTATTGTTGGTGATGGTAGTGGCTCGAACCGTCCCATAACATACACCGATGAATAGAGTAGCCAGGCGGATATGTTGCTGAACATGTCCCACGATGGTAATGAAGAGCCCGAGCCCTAGCAAAACTTTGACGTGGCGCAAGCAGGTTCTAGCGATGGCAATGAAGGTTTCGACGAGGTGTGTGTGTATATATATATACATATCATATTTTCAATATTTTACCCCATCTATACAATTAGTAGCATGTATACAATAATTTGTCCCCTTAATTCTTAGAATCCTCTCGACCATTGTCTTCTTGTTCGACAATTGAATGTCCATCGTGAAATTCTCCATGGGAATTTATCACATGGTCGCATAGAAATCCCAGGAGTGCATCTTGGATTGCTCAGGTCCTATCCTCCTACAGGAGTGCTTCCCTAATCACGATCATCCGTAATTTGCAAATATATGAATGCTTAAACCAACAATTAAATACAAAATAAAAAGATTAGTTATTATTAATAGTTTTATTTTACGTACTTTCATATCATCCGGTAGCACCTTATCCTTCAAGAAAAGGTAAATGTGCTCACAGACGTAGTATCCACATAAATTATTCTCTTTTTCCTATCTCAAATATTTTAGTGGAAAAAATAAGTTATGAAATATTTGTGTTATAGAATGTACAAAATTTGCAAACTCAATCTATTACCCTTGCACAGAGATGAAACACGCAGCAGAGCCGGGTGCAGTATTTTCTGAACACTACAAGGACTATAGAGGCTTACTACCTTCAAGGCAGCAGGGACGACCTCACCTATGGCCGTGACCTCAAGGAGCTCCCATCAGTCGTCATCACCCTCCTCTTCCTGAGCTCATCACTCTTGTTTAATTATTATTCCCTAATAGAAATAGATGCCTGTTGCCCTTGACGAGGATCAACATTCTTGGCAAGTCCGATGGATCTGCCCGTCGGGTAGTGATGTTTTCTTCTGTTATAAGAGAAGAGACTCCAAACTCGATCGTCAACAAATCTGCTCGTTCAATCTTGTTCGATCAACGTACCAACCTTCAACAAGCAGTGTACTAATGGCGCATTCAGCTGGAAAGATTCTCTCTGCTGTCCTGATACTGCTCGTCGCCATAGCCGCCCTTGCGGGTACGTACACGCGCGCGTGCACTTGCATCAACTACGTACATGTTGCAAAGCCGCGATCGATGTCGTTTGATCGATCTTTCTTCAACCTAAAAGTTGTTCTGTTGCATAAATGAACGTTCATGCCTGCACAGGTCGGATCCATGCAGCAGAGTCGGCGTCGGATCCATGTAACGCTCACCTGAGTGGCAATTATAAAGGGCTGTGCCTTGTATTGATCAACGACAAAGAATGCAACCGTGTATGCTTAGAGGAAAGCAGCGACAATATGTCCGGCTCTTGTGGCGCGTTGCAGTGCTGGTGCTCAACCGGATGCACCTCTGAGACTGTTGCTGCTGCTAGCGCTCCGACCCTCGCCTGAACAAACCATCCGATCCATGCATCATCCCGGCCCGGCCCTCGTGTTTAATAATGATATATAACACTGTATGCTTGCAAGTTGTTTGTTTTCTTTTTTTCCCAATAATCTCACTAGTGGAAAATCTACCTTTAGTCCCGGTTGAAGAGAGTCAAATCTCTCGAATATCCAACCGGGAAGAGCAGTAGCACATTGTTTGTTCAAGAATTTTCCGCTGTTAAGATGCGTAGTTAAGCTCAATCATGCCAGGATTATATTTCAGTCAACCGGAAACCAGGCAGAAATTTCCTGCCCGGCCTGGCAGTTTCAGTTAGCCGATCGCTGAATTGTTCCTGGATATAAAGTACTTGTAGTACTCAATATCCCAAAAACACAAAAGAAATTAGTTATTTGCTAAAACAAATGAGAAATTTGCAGAATAGTACATAAGAGCAGAATTGTCTTCATAGAAGGTATATGCATGCCATTTCACAGTCGACTGACGAAGTGACGATCACTGTAGTGGTAATAACTTTGAAACCAAAAGCAAGTTGATCAAGTGGTGTATTTGGAGGATACAATAAAGCCGATTTCATTAATCATTAGGAAAATCAAAAGGGAGCAGTACAAATGGATCGATATGAGGAAATTACATCAAATTAAGCTGCATAATGTCTGACCAATCCAATTGGCAAATTGAAATATAGAAATGGATGAAACGTGGGGGGTCTCAAGTTGCATGCAGCTGAGCTCGTAAGCAGCTTCCTCGGCCACACTAGCTAAGGCATCAGAGGGAACCTGCCGTCGAGCACGAGGCTGTGCCCAGTGATGCCCTTGCTAGCGTCTGATGCCAGGTACACTGCTGCGTCGGCGACGTCCTCCTCGCTCACCACCGGTTTGGTCATGTACTTCCCCATGATCTCGTCCAGCTCCGTTCTATTCGCGTTGGGGAAGATCTGCTTCAGCGCGTTCTCATCGAAGCTGGGCACAACATGGTGCGGCAAGATGGCGTTCACCCTCACGATTTTGGCGGTGGATCCGGCTCCATCGCCAAGCTCAATCTCATGGAGGATATGAGCTGGTCGCGCATGTCACGGCAAAGATGCAGATCTCTGGTGAGGGGTCTTTGGGCATTCAAGAGGCTCATCAACAAGCAAGAGACGGGGCCGCAGCTGCGGGCGTGGCGGCGCACGCAGAGGCTACAGACCACCCAAGGTGGGAGGCAATGGCGGTGAGGAGATTGGCAACGACCAATGCAGGTACTACAAGAAGACGGGTCACTAGGCCCATGAATGCTGCAAGAAGAAACGTGATGCTGCAGCCCACACGGCCCGGGTGGAGGAGGTCGAGCCCACTTTGTTGGTGGCTACGGCGACGGTCAACGCAGCAGCTTCTTCCACTCCACCCAGATCCACGACACCGCGGACTCCTTCCCCATCCACCTTGAGGAAGACAGGCTCTTTGTCGAGCTCGACGGGAATGGCGAGGGGGGTTGCGCCCGATGGATCCTCGACACTAGCATGATGAATCACATGACGCCGATGCGCTCCGCTTTCACCAACATCGACATAGGCATTGACGGGACTGTGCGCTTCAGCGACGGCTCCATGGTCGGGATCGAGGGGCGTGGAACAATCCCATCCTCTTCGCCTAAAAGAACGGTGAGCACCAGATGCTCGCAGGAGTGTACCACATCTCCAAGCTGACAGCCAACATCGTGAGTCTCGGGCAGCTGGAGGAGAACGGGTGCAAGATCCTCCTGGAGGGTGGCTTCCTCCGCATCTTTGGATCAGCGATGATGGCTCCTGGTGAAGGTACCTCGCTCTCCAAGCCGGCTCTACGTCCTCAACCTCAACATCAACAAGCTGGTGCATTTCTTCTATGTATTTGGATGTGTGGCGCATGTCAAGAACGCCGGCGGCCACCAGATGAAGCTGGATTCCACCCGCGCTTGCAGATGGATGATTGCTCCTGCAGCTTTGTCCTTCGATCCTAGCAGCATGAGCCACATGAAACGGCTCTTGTCATTAACGACGAGCAGGAACAGTGCTTCCCTCCTGGTGTTTGTGGCGTGATCAGGCCATAGAGGTCCGCGTGGACCAACTCGAGGCAGTGTGTGGCGCGGAACTTGCTTGCTGCCAGGAACGGATGTCGACGCTGCTTCCTCGCCAGGCAGCCGTCAAACACCTGATCAGTGTGCTCGAGTTTCACCAGCCCACGCACCATCTCCTTCCTCGCCAACTCCCTTAGCCCCTGGAAGCTAAGGTGGCCCTACCTTGCATGCCACCGCCATGTCGCCTCGCTGCTCTTCGCCGCCAGGCACACCGGCTTGTCGATGTTGAGGTTGAGGACGTAGAGCTGGCTTGGAGAGCGAGGTACCTTCACTAAGAGCCATCATCGCTGACCCTAGATGTGTTGGAAGCCGCCCTCTAGGAGGATCTCGTACCCGTCCTCGTCCAGCTGCCTGAGACTCACGATGTTGGCCGTCAACTTGGGGATGTGGTACACTCCGATGAGCATCTGGTGCTCCCCGTTCTTGCAGGCGGAGAGGATGGTTCCATGCCCCTCGATCCCGACCACGGAGCTGTCGCCGAAGTACACAGTCCCGCGGATGCCTGTGTCGATGTTGGTGAAAGCAGAGCACACCAGCATCATGTGATTCGTCGCGCCAGTGTTGAGAATCTATCGGGCATAATCCCCCTTGCCGTTCCTGTCGAGCTGGACAAAGAGCATGTCTTCCTCGAGGTGGACGGGGAAGGAGTCCGCTGGTGTCGTTGATCTGGGCGGAGTGGAAGAAGCCGCCACGTTGACCATTGCCATCACCACCAACAAAGTGGGCTCGACCTCCTCCTCCACCTAGGCCGCGTGGGCTGCAGCATCACGATTCTTCTTGTGGCATTCATGGGCCCAGTGACCCGTCTTCTTGCAGTACCTGCACTGGTAGTTGGTGATCTCCTCGCCGCCGTTGCCTCTCGCCTTGGGTGGTCTCGAGGCTCCGCGTGCGCCGCCACGCTCACGGCCCCGTCTCTATCTTGATGATGAGCCTCTTGAATTCTCCGAAAACCCCTCGCTGGATATCAGCATCTTTGACGCGATGCGTGACCAGCTCATCCTCCGTGAGATTGAGCTTGGCGATGGAGCCGGATCCACCACCAAAATCATGACGCTCTTCCGCCGACTTGAGCCACCAGATCAGTTCTTCCACGAAGGCCTCGCTGAGATCGAGAAGAGTCGAGATCGACATTACGATTTGGCCATACTTCACCGGTAACGCTTGCAGGAACTTTTGCATGAACACCCCAGAACACGCACACGAACTCACACGATCACAACTGGAACTCCAAGAATTGGTGCCGCAAAAATACGCAGCATTTTCTGACTCTATATTGCATATAAATAGGAAACAAACTCCACGGATCGTGGCCGCTAACACCACGAACGCGCATGCAGGCCATATATGCTCCTGGTCTTGTCGCACCATCCCACGACGGAGTTGCATGCCATGCCTCCCGGACTCTAAAACAGAAAACGACCTGAGCCACTGCATGAACAGGAGCATGCATCAAGCTCCTACTACGGACGCGCTCGTACACAATTCAGAAAAATCAGAACAACATGACATCAATTCAGTAGCTCTAATTACTATCCCTTGGATCAAATTATCTCTTTCTAATAAATTACCCACCTAGATGCCACTGTAACAATAGTATAAAATAATCTTCTAAATTGATATCTAAATTATTACCGACCTCTCTGACATTATAAAAGGTAATCTAAATCAAAGTAGGATTATTAATGTGTAATGTTCCCTCCAATGTATTTCTGTCATGTCAGGTTGACATAAATTCTCAACTGTGGTTCAACAAAACTGGATTATTAATGTTTAGTTGAAATGAAATATGGTTGTGACTATCAAAATTAGAAATAGGTGGTCCAAATTGTCACAGCATAACAGATAGAATATTGTCTTTACTCTAAAATATGTGAAGGTAAAGTCTTAGGGCTAGCGTACGTACTTCTTCGATTCCATAGAAAAACAGCTTTTCTACTTCGGATGAAGATGGTCTTTGGATTCAATAAACCTTTGAGCATCAAAGGAAACTAGCCGTTGTGTGCCACAATCTGTGCCAGAGCCTAATAAACTCATACAATTCAAGACAGTTTGTGGCACCTTGACATCAGAAGCATATAACACTGATGCAAAACTCGCCGTTAGTCCCGGTTGGTAGGGAGCAAATCTCTCGAAAATTCATCCGCGATAAAGCAATCAAGACGAAAGAGGAGTCTTCAGTCCCCGGTCACTCAACTGGGACTAAAGACCCCTTCCAACCAGGACTAAAGTACTCCTGCTTGAAATTTCAGGAGCACGCCCCTTAGTTAGCCTGTATGGCACCCGTAATTTCATGCATGACGTACATCCTCCTTTAGTAGTTGAGACTTTTTTTATAATAAAATCAAACTAGTATTTATACAATTACTATATATACAATTCTTAGTATATATGTACAATTCTAGCATACTCTCTCTATATATACAATTCTAAGTGTATTATATACTAATCAAACTATATATATATATATTTCTACGATCTTCCCATCGAGGTGTTACTTGAAGCGTCTAATTTTTGCCCATCATAATAAAATTCTCCTTGTGGATTTACCACCTCGTCCACCAGGAATCCAATGAGACCTTCACATATTGCCGCTACTCTTTCCTTCCTGAAGAGTCCTGGTTGAATATTCATCATATGTAATTTGAAAACATGTGAATTTTACACGAACAATTGAATATAAGGAGGTAGAAATAATTAACTATTAATAGTTTTATGTTACATGCTTTATATTCATGCGGTGACATATTGGCGGTTTTTGGTCCCACAAAAGTGTGCATGTGCTCACAGACATAGTAGCCACATAGATTATTCCCGGATTCCTGTCTTAAGCAATTCAGTGGGGAAAAAATAAATTATGAAATATTCGTGCTATAGAATGTACAAAATGTGTAGATTTCATACGTACCAGAAAGTCTGTTTTCCATATAAGTTTTTCTTTGAATGGGCCTTTGTGTGTCCTGATTATTTCTCTCCATGCGCCGCAGATTAAAATAATGAATGATATAGTGTCAGGTGAAAATTTCGAAAACAAACTTTTGCATAGAGATAAATATCTAGAATTATTACAAGCCTAGCATGTCTTGCATGTCTTGGTACTCCACAGGATCTTTCCTCAACGAATTGAAGAAAGTGACATGGCTTCTTTCAGTCTCAATTATATTGAGGATCCAGTGGTAGCTGCGTACGTAAATGTTCGTATATATTAGAGCTAACTAACATTTTTCAGGTAAGAAAAAAGGAAATGAAAATAGACGGTATACACACACTTACTTGAACTTGTATGGAAGTAGTATGTAATCCTTGTATTTTTGTTTGTCTAGGGAATTATACTCATGAAGCATAATTAAAATCAACTAGATCATCATAAAGCATGGGTATTGCAAAGACAAAACAATTACTAAACTCCACAACTAAGATTTAAAATTCAAGACAATGCTCATGATTATAGTTGCAAGGTCAAAGTAAAAGACAAGCAAGAAAAGATAGACATCACTCAATCCTCGAATTCTATTCATGCTTAAGCCTTGCCTGCCCTCGAGTAAGTGCATGATACTTGCTTAATCAGGAAATCAGCATTGCCCTTCGATGTCATCCCTGCACTTGATTATACATAACAAGACATATTGTTCTCTCAAATATTTAGCGTTAAAGTTCAAGTTGTAACCGGCTAATTTTCATCATGGAAGGTAGACTAGAAATAAAGAACATGACACGATAAAATAAATACAGTGCTCTTGAACTTAAGTGAACTTCAGAACTTTTCCTTATTCCATCGTGAAGAGTTTTTGAAAAAGATGCAAATTAAACACAAGTGAGATTCTCTTGGAAAATCTCATGGAAACACTTATCTCATCAAGTCACTCAACCCTATACTAGATTATTTTCAGCCTATTCTACTCATATATGAAAGTGGAAGGCTTATGTGGAGCTTGGTAGGTTGAAACAATCCTAGCAAACCATTATATCTCAAATATTGTCAAACTAAGAGAGAGATCTATTGGGATTTGTAAGACTTGCCAAAAAGACCATGGAAAATAAATGTTGGAGAGGGAGAGAGATGAAACACACACATTTAGATAGGTGGACATGTGCAAGTGGCAAATGAATGATCTCGAGGCACAAATGAAGTCCTCGTTATCAAATTGCACATGGTTGGAAAAATTCAGTATGGATCAATCCTTAATATCGAAAGCACTGGAAACTTTAATAAAGCTCAAAGAACCGAGGAACATTTTATTTCTTGTTCTCCTTTATTATTTTTTCTTTTTAGTTCCTTTTTCTCTTCTTTCTTTCCTTTTCCTCTTTTTTTTCATTTTCTTTCCTGTTTGCTCCTCAGAACTTCTTGCAACATAGTACTTTACTCAGCAGTAGTTAGAGGTAATGCGATGACTTCTCCCCCATACATAGATGATGCTCATCCTCAAGCATGAAAGAGAAAGAAAGATAAACTCCTTAGGTAAGTACTAAATCTTCAATCTCCATCAAAAATTATTTTACTCCTTTAGAGAGACTTGCACGCCATATTTTGGAGGAAGCAGAGGGGAAAACACCTCAGGCCGATCAGCCTAAGGGTGTCCAGGCTGATCCTCCTAGCCCCTGTTTTCTTCTCTTTATATTCTCCATACTGGTGGGATGCCTCCAGGTCTTGATTTTCTTGAAAAGATACTGATTAATCTTTTGAATCTTAGCCAAATATTTTTACATACTTAATAATAGGTTGTGGTCAAGGATATGGTCACAAAAATGATAATTTGGCTTTAGGTTGGATGCCAAATTAGGTTTGTGAAATTTTTAGTGTAGAAACTCACAATGCATGGACAGAAAGGCTAGCAAGAAAAATATTTACACAAAAGAGATGGCCAGCTTCTAAGTCTCATACCACTACAATCAGTCTTAATCCTACTCATCAAAATATAAGTTTGCAACCTAAATGTTTCATCATGAAAGATCATGCATGTATATAGGCTTTGGTAGGTAGCACTTTGCAAGAGATTCACAAATGTAGATAGCATATGAATCAATTTTAAATAAAAACAAATCAAGTTATCACGTCATTAGAAAAATTAAATCAAAGAGCAACATAGAGTGTGTTGGTCTAGAATTTAGTAATTTAACCTCCACGATTAAAAAACCGGTATTTAATCAATTTAAGTTCATTAAACAAAGAGTAATTAGTCAAGTCATATACAATATTGTTTAGGTATAACAAGGCGGCAACCTTCATCATTTTTCCATAAGCAATATTGTACCAAAAATATTGACATCATGGTGAGCATAAGGTGATGGTGATCATGAATACAAAACTAGGTTGTACTACTAGAAGCCATGTTATTATCAAGAGACATACAAAGGTTGCATCAAGTCTATGGTTGAAGACTTATATACACATGCATTTAGAAAGTGATGCACAAAGAGAAGGTTGAGGAAGAATTTACCGTCCTTTCGATGCTTGTGATGAAGTACAACACACCCTCCCCCATGCTTAAGTATTGTACTTACCATGGAAGAAGAAAAATGAGCATCTTTTGACGACCGTGATCAATTTATTCTCGTCCACCAAATCCTCCCCTATGCTTAGCATTGTGCTAGGCATGGAAGAAGAAGATGAAGCTTTTTGCGATTGTTGAAATCCTTTTTCTCAACATTTGGAGCTTGTCTTTATGCTTCTTCACTTTTGTCGCCTTTATTGTCCGTCAATTTCTTCTCTTTTTCTTTGATGAGAGCGCTTCACCATACCTGCAAAACAATTCAAATGCCCATGCATACTACCATGGGGTGACTGTTAAGAGTAGAAACAGTTGCCAACAAACCAAAGCCGTCCCTAAGATCTTAACTTGTGGCATAGCTAATCCAGTAAAATAAACAAAAACCTAATGAGTGTACGTGTGTGCAATTGTGAATGCAAGTGGTAGGTAGGAACATAAACAAAGACAATGTTTGCACCAAGTTCTAAGCACCATGCTTACAACTAGATTGCTAAAAAATCTCCATAGTGATAAAAAATTGTTAAACAACGTCAAACACCATGTTTATCACAAGATCAAAAACTCTTTACAGCACAATAACAGTAGAGTAAACACCATATTTATCCCAAGATTTTAACTGCTTACAGCACAAGAACAGTAGAGTACATTGCAAAGCTTATAAACCAACCAATACAAGATGGAATAAAAATAGCTTATAAACACCGTGTTTCCGGACTTGTGCTAGCTTCTGCCGTGGAAAACTAGGGGATGTAGTTCCCGAATAGAAATAATAGATGTTGCCTCTGACGTATGGAGACGGTTAAATGATAGGAGAATCCCATACCATTTAGCATTGCTTTCTCCCAGCATTCTTGGCAAGTCTGATGGTTCCGACCGTCTGGTAGTGATAGTTTTTTTTGTTGCTGTTGACTATGTATAGCAAATATGCATGGTTTTGGAGCAGCCGATGCAAACTTGTCCTCTTTGAAATGTGATTTATATATAATATAAACTTTGGTAGTGATAGTTAGGATCGGATTGGTCTCCCCCAACTAGCATTCCTAAAAATCTACATTCATGACGATGGATCCACTCATCTGGTAGTGATAGTTGTTTTTAATTGTCCCATGCATGGGAAGCAAGTAGGTCCCAAGCCTTGTTGTTTGAATCTAATCCGAGACAGGTTACGAGGAGATCGACATGAGAAGGTGGAGTGCATGACATGGGTGACGCCTAGGGGAGGAGCATAGTCCATGATGCGACGGTCCTCTGGGACGACATGGAATGGACCTTTTTATACGTAGAAGCACAATCGTCGTATTGCAAATATCTTGTTTATAATTATCTTCTGCTTGACGCTAGCCATTTGCATTCCATTAGGGAGAAACTTCTAGCGTTCACTATCTTGCCACACGACTGATTCTACACTGGTGGAAAACTGCCGTTAGTCCAGGTTGATAAGCTGCATAGGGCTTAGAAATCCAACTGGAACTAATAAATCAGGACTAAATAAATCAGGACTAAAGGTCCTGGCCTTTAATCCTAGTTCCTTCACCTAGGACAAAAGGTACCTTTATCCCCATTGGTAATACTAATCAGGACTTAAGGTTCCTCCATGCATGCGCATGGATATGACCCCTTTAGTCCTAGTTTGTGTATTACCAACCGATCGAGACTAAATGCTTTTGAGGTCACGACTGATGAAACGCGCAGCAAAGCCGATGGGCACAGTATTTGCTGAACACTACAAGGGCAATAGAGCTGGGCTTTACTACCTTCATGGCAGCATGGACGGCCTCACCTATAGGAGCTCTCATCAGTCGTGACCTCTTCCTGAGCTCATAACCTTTGTTTTCGGAAATAGATGCCTCACCTATGGAAAACACTAGGAGACCCGTGCTTTAATTAATTATTATTCCCTAATAGAAAAAGATGCCCGTTGGCAGGTCCGATGGATCCGACCGTCGGGTAGTGATGTTTTCTTCTGTTATAAGAAGAGATTCGTCGCTCCAAACTCGATCATCAACAAATCTGCTCACTCAATCTTGTTCGATCAAAACGTACCAACCTTCCACCAGAAAACAAGCACTGTAATGGCGCATTCAGCTGGAAAGAATCTCTCTGCCGTCCTGATCCTCCTCGTCGCCATAACTGCCGTTGAGGGTACGTACATGTTGCAAATTAAGCCGCGATCGATGTAGTTTGATCAATCTTTCTTTAAGCATGTTGGAAATTAAGCTAGCTAAAAGTTGTTCTGTTGCATAAATGAACGTTCTAATTATAAAGTTTGTCCTGCACAGGTCGCATCCATGGAGCAGAGTCGGCGTCGGTTGGGGACAATCTTTTTCTTTGCAACGATCACCAGAGTGCCAATTATAAAGGAATATGCATTGGATTGATCCACGACAAAGCCTGCAAGAGTGTATGCTTAGCCGAAAGCAGCGACAATATTTCCGGCGGCTGTAACTTTTTCATGTGCTGGTGCCAAACCAGATGCACCTCTGAGACTGTTGCTGCTGCTAGCGCTCCGATCCCCGCCTGAGCAAACCATCCGATCCATGCATCATCGTGGCCCGGCCCTCGTGTAATAATACTATATAACACTGTATGCTTGCAAGTTGTTTGTTTCTTTTCTTGTCAGTAATCTTACCAGTGGAAAATCTAGAGAGAGTCAAATCTCTCGAATATCCAACCGGAACTATGTTTTCGAAAGACCCATTTTTCTTTTTACCCTGAATTTTTTTCCATATTAATATTAATCGTTGCTTCACTTGTCTATATACCTATACGGATCCCACCGGCGCCCTCCCCTCCAGATCCGGCGCCACTGCCCCCTGCCTCCCTTCCTCCCGGCCGGCGCCGCCCCTTCCTCCCTCCCTCCGGATCCGGATCCACCGCGCCCCTCCCTCCGGATCCGCCGCGGCTGTTCGCGGAGCTCGCCAGGGGACGCCGCCGGCAGCGACCGAATCCTATCGGCGCCCCTCCCCTCCGAATCCGGCGCCGCCACCCCCTCCCTCCCTTCCTCCCGATCGACACCGCCCCCTCCTCCCTCCCTCCGGATCTGGATCTGCCACACCCCTCCCTCTGGACGCCGCAGAGTTGTTCGGGAGCGGCGGCAGCCTCCTACACCACCAGCAGGGCCAGCCTCCAGTCTTCAAGCGCCCGGGAGAGGCGGCGGTCTTCAAGCGGCCGGGAGTGGTGGTGATGCGGAGCCGTTCGGGAGCGGCGGTGGTCTTCAAGAGGCCAGGCTCTGGCGGCAGCACGGTCGGCCGGGAGTGGTGGTGAAGCGGAGCCGTTCGGGAGCGGCGGTGGTCTTCAAGCGGCCGGGAGTGGTGGTGAAGCGGACCCGTTCGGGAGCGGCGGTGGTCTTCAAGAGGCCAGGCTCTGGTGGCAGCACGGTCGAGGCTGGCCTAGGGCTCGGGTTGGTTATCTGGGAGGTGTCGGCGGCGGCATGGGGCTGTGGTGGTGGTGGTGGCCGGCGGCGGCAGTGGTGGCTGGCAGCATCCTTTTTTTATATTTTTTCTTAAAAATGTTGCCGAGTGCCCGACAAAAAACACTTGGCAAATTAACTTTGCCGGAATAATTTTTATCGTGTGCCCTTTACCGAGTATTACACTCCCGGTGACATTTGCAGCTTGGGGCACTACTAGAGAACTGACTTTCCATCCCCCCTTTAGTCTCGGTTTAATTTAGGCCCGAGACTAAAGGGGGTGCGCGGAGCTTTACTCCCAGTTGGTATTTGCAGCCGAAACTAAAAGCCCCCATTTAGTCCTAATTTTAAAAAAGGTGACCTTTAGTCCCGGTTGAAAAAATCCACCAGCTGTGGGGAACCATTTAGTCCCGGTGGTAAGATCCACCGGGATTAAAGGTCACCTTTTTAATCCCGGTTTGTAATACAACCCGGGACTAACGCCCATGACACCAACCGGGATAAAATGAGGTATTTTATCCCGATTTTAAACTCCAACCAGGATAAAAGGGTTCCAAAAAAAACTAAAGTCCTCGCACACTTTTTATCCCAGTTTGTAATACAAATCGGGATAAAAAGGTGGCTAGAAAAAGGACGAAATCCCTCAATTACAAACCGGGATAAAATGGTCCCCCACGAGTTAGTACAAAAGGATTAAAGCCCCTATATAGTTAGATGTGGTGTGTAGGTGGGATGGTAAGGAGGCTTCGTGCAAGGCTTGAGGTTGTGGGTTCGAATCCCTCGGACCACGCACGTGCATATTTCGTGTGAAAATCGCGTGAATCGTGACTTGCGCGTGTGGGGGCCTCCCTGGGTCCCTAGGACCCCAAGATTTTTTATTTTTATTTTTTGCAATATTTTTTGCAAAATCATTTAGTCTTAGTTGGTAATACCAACCAGGATAAAAGGGAGCTAGAGGCAGCCCCTAGCGTGGCGACCATTTTATCCTGGTTTGGATTACAAACCGGGACTAAATGTGGGTTTATATCCCGGTTCTGGGAGGCGTGATAAAAGGCCCCCCCTTTTATCTCGATTGGTTAATTCCGGATGCATTTTTGGGACATATGAGCCCTACGAACCGGGACCGTATCTCAGTTCTCTAGTAGTGGGGGCTGGTAGCACCATGTCAGCTAACGTGCTGAGCACATCATGCATTAGGGCGGCCGCAGCAGCTACAATGACTGATGGAGCAGGTGATGGCAAAGGTTGTTCCTGAGGTTCAGGGGCTGGCGGTGCCGAGGCAATAGCTTGCTCTGAGAGGTTATCACCATCAGCTGCAAGCTTAGAGCCAGGCCTGCCCAACTCTAGCTTTGTATCCAAAGATTTCCTGCGCAAGAATTTACAAATCGGAGCAGAGTCGCCACCGAACTACAATAAGTACTTGACACAATCAAGAAACCCTACTTGGATGATCTCCTCCGTCAGACGCAATGGTTTGAAAGACGGACACGGCACCTTTGGAATGGCCTGTACATCCTCCATAAGATCATGGCTAGATTGAGGCACCGCCTCTTGTTGATGGCAGTTAGGATGCCAGTTTAAAAGGCAAGCGCATGCATCAGTTGTAACTTTTTCCTTAAAGTATCCCATCCAAGGTTTATCAATCCATGGATCGGCAGCGAACTGGCTTGGATTCTCTATCTAGCTAATTAGATCTAATCCTACCAAGAAGCATGAATTGCATCTAAAGGTGAACCATGTATTGTAGAGGGGGTAAACAGCTCACATCTGTATCTATGTGTTGGTGCTAAAAATCAGCCGATGATCTTCAGCGTCGGAAACACGACCCCGGAGAATCTGCTTAACTCCTGTTCGGGTTATAGCCCTGGTGCGGTTCGCGCGACGTGCCAGTCAATCTGACCTGTTGATTGACAAGGAAATAAAAATATTAAATTATAGGGGCTCCGATCGGCTAGAGTTCCAATCTATCTTTAAAAGCGCGTCGGCGAATCGGCCGATTCACTGTAGAGGTAACCAGCTATAAGACAGCCGATACCGTATAGCGATTGTAAAGAAAAGCTACTAGAGCAAACCAAACAATGCTAGAAAAACAACACTTGGGATAGATCTAATCGGTTGTATGTAACAAAGAAAGAAAGTGATAAAAGCCGACAGTTCATATCTCCAGCTGGATAACTGGTGATAAAAACTAAAATAACAGGTAAAACCTACTATTCTAGTTGATATCAATAATTGGTCTATAAATCTAAACGAAACAACAGCAATGCGCCCGAAGTTAAAGCTTAGATATTACTCGGTAAACGGAACTTACAGAATCAGCCGGAGATCGTGTCGACGCAGCCCTACCAACCCGTACAAACTCGTGAAAGAAAAAAAATTTTGGCGAAGTCGCCGACTTAAAAGTAAAGTACGAGGAAAAAGTAGACTGGTTGTATTGATTGATGTGGCTATTAATAGCCTGTTACAACTGATTTCCTAATTGACTAGGATCTATCTCTAATTTTAAATGATAACAAATATTTACAAACACAGCTTGTATCAGAGTTGGTTATCATATCCCCACTGGCCAATCTCCTTCTTCAACTAATCTTTCCCCTGGCCCACCTTAGGCCCATACTGGCCAAACCGCTCTAGCTCCCAATCGGCCAACCTTTACCGACCCCTTTTGTCAATCGGCCGAAACACTGTAGCTTCAATCGGCCGATTCCCAACTTTAGCTTTTAGCTCGCCGCATCGGCCCATCTTTTTCCTTCTTTGACGCCGATTCAAAACATGTGTCAAAATCTGGCGTCAACTCTATGTAATAGCATACCAAAAGGTAGCTTGAACCTGTCGTCTTCTCATTGTAGCTCCAGCGAAAGCGGTAACCAATCTATCTTGTACCTTGATGAAGAGTCATCTCTTAGAAAGGCAGCTCGCAAGCGGCCTCCTTTCTTGTGGACGCCATTGCGAGGTGCATGTTGATGCCTCTGGTTTCCCAAAGCTTTACCTCAAACAACCATCAAGCGGTCTTACCCGAAGCTATTCCTCTAGATAGCTGCTGCAACAACTCCCACAATACTCACCGTGGATCCTACTCAACATTAAGCAATCATTCAGCTTTTTTCCTCCCGCATGCTGTCACCACACAAGGGTAATCACAATGACTTCCTACGCACTACTAAGATGTATCCGCAAGACATAGACTAACCACCACTGCTGCTTCTGTATCTGCCCTCTCTGCATCGCAGGAATCAAATGAACAAGCACAGAAAATATATGTCAGTCAAACTGGATCTGCACGTGCCATTTCTGTTTTGTGAGATTCTATCTTCAAAGGCATCAACTGGTGGCTCTCATTTCTTATATTAATTCAGACTTCAGCAAGTCTTCGTTCCCTATATACTTACTGACCTCATCCAAGTCTTCCCTTGGGATCGGCGCGGCGCGTAATTTCGTTGTACAATCTGGATCAAACCTCATGCAATGTCTGCATTTCATCAACATGAAGTTTAGCAAGACGCAAAGAAAGAAAGTCAAATGAACTACCAAGTCTTTCATATATCATACTGCTGACAGCTGACGTAGTGAGTAGTGACTAATGATGATGACCTCAGCTGCATCTCGTGGTATAGTACCCTCTAGATGTAGAATTCTAGATGAAATCACGCTTTATCAGGCACAAAGAACTCTCAAGTTTCATGGTAGTATAGCAACGTAACTTGCAACAATTAAATACAAAAAGAAAATGATTAGTTAATATTAATAGTTTTATTTTACGTACTTTCATAGCACCTTGTCCTTTAGGAAAAGGTTAATGTGCTCACAGACGTAGTATCCACATAAATTATTCCATTTTTCATATCTCAAACATTTTAGTGGAAAAAATAAGTTATGAAATATTTGTGTTATAGAATGTACAAAATGTGCAAACTCAATCTAGGATCCTTGCACAGAGATGAAACACGCAATAGAGCTGGCGGGCGCAGTATTTGCTGAACACGTACTACAAGGACTGTAGAGGCTTACTACCTTCAATAGGCAGCAGGGATGGCATCACCTATGGCCGTGACCTCAAAGAGCTCTCATCAATCGTCATCACCCTCCTCTTCCTGAGCTCATCACTCTTGTTTAATTATTATTCCCTAATAGAAATAGATGCCTGTTGCCCTTGACGAGGATCAACATTCTTGGCAAGTCCGATGGATCCGCCCGTCGGGTAGTGATGTTTTCTTATGTTATAAGAAGAGACTCCTCGCTCAATCTTGTTCGATCAACGTACCAACTTCCACCAGAAAACAAGCAATATAATGGCGCATTCAGCTGGAAAGACTCTACCTGCCGTCGTCCTCCTGCTCGTCGCCATAGCCACCGTTGCGGGTACGTACACCCGTGCACATGCATCAACTAATAAGTACATGTTGCAAATTAAGCCGCGATCTATGTCGTTTGATCAATCTTTCTTTAAGCTAGCTAGCTAAAAGTTGTTCTGTTGCATAATGAACGTTCTAATTATAAAGTTGTCCTTCACAGGTCGCATCCATGGAGCAGAGTCGGCGTCAGTTGGGGACAATCTTTTTCTTTGCAACTATCACAAGAGTGCCAATTATAAAGGAGTGTGCGTTGGATTGATCCACGACAAAGCCTGCAAGCGTGTATGCTTAGACGAAAGCAGCGACAATATTGCCGGCGAGTGTAACTTTTTGATGTGCTGGTGCCATACCAGATGCACCTCTGAGACTGTTGCTGCTGCTAGCGCTCCGATCCCCGCCTGAACAAACCATCCGATCCATGCATCATCCCGGCCCGGCCCTCGTGTAATAATAGTATATAACACTGTATGCTTGCAAGTTGTTTGTTTTCTTTTTTTTTTCAGTAATCTTATCGGTGGAAAATTAGAGAGTCAAATCTCTCGAATATCCAACTGGGACAATATTTTTGAAAGACCCTTTTTCTTTTTATCCTGAATTCTTTTCCATATAATGCTAATTGTTGCTTTCACTTGTATATATACCTATACGTACGCATATGCTCATATTGTATGCATGTCGTATATATATTTCATGATAGTATATGCATAATATAACTAATATATATATACAATTATTAGTAGTTTATACACATCAAACTAGTATTTATACAATTCCTATATATACAATAATTTGACCTCTTTATTCCATAGGATCTCCTATCATGGAGCCACTCGTTTCAGCTATTGAATGTCTATCGTAATGAAATTCTCCGTGGGGATTTATCATCTCATTCACTAGAAATCCTATGAGACCTTCTTGGACTGCCTGAAGCCTATCCTTCTCCAAGAGTTCTCTGGCAGTCCGCCACATCTGTAATTTATAAATTTGTGAATGTTACACCAAGCTAGAAAATTATTAATTATTAACAAGTTTATTTTACATATATTTAGATCAGATGGTTGCACCTTGTCCCTCACAAAATGGTATATGTGCTCCCAGACGTAGTACATGAGCTACACAAGCCATCCATCTCAGAGCCAGTTCCATCACACACCACTGATTGTGGTCCCACGGAACCAGATCGGGAGTTCATGACGGTTGATGTATACTCGACCAAGCCCTTCATCGACTTTGTCATGGACTAGAAGCTGCCATAAGACAAAGGTGAAACTGGACAAACCCGAAGACGCAACACGAATTACGTTCTAGTTGGGGACAAGCTATATAGAAGGGGTGCATCCTCAGGAGTACTCATGAAGTGCGTCCCAAGGCATGAAGGCAAAGTCGTCCCGGAGGAAATCCACAAAGGCATCTGCAACAACCACACATCTTTGCGAACCAGCATGGGCAAACTTTTCAGATCAAGGTTCTACTAGCCTACAGCACTAGCTAATGCTGAGGAACTAGTTCATCAATATCAGGGGTCCCAATTCTTCACCAAGTAACAACATGTCCTGTCCTACAAGTTGATCATAATACCACCAATGTGGCCCTTCACATGTTGGGGGCTCGATATGATTGGTCCACTACTAACTGTGTTAGGAGGATTCAATCGAGTACTGGTGGCGATCGACAAATTCAACAAGTGGATTGAGGTGAAGGCGGTGACCTACACAAAGACAGATCGAGTCATCGACTTCCTCAATGACATCGTTCACCGCTACGGCTTCCCCAACCGCACCATCACGGACATGGGCTCGAACTTAAATAGTCATGAGTTCTGTGAGTATTGCAAGAACAACTGCATCAATGTTAGATATGTCTCTGTAGCTCACCCGTGGGACAATAGCCACGTTAAGCACCAACAGGATGGTCCTGTATGCTCTCAAGAAGCGGCTTCACGACATACCCAACACCAAAGGGGGGCAGTTGCTCAAGAAACTACCCGATGTCCCCTAGAGGCTCCGTACCCAATCATGACCGCAACGTCAAAGAACGTTCGTTAACCATTAGCAACATGGTCCTCCGATGAATCCAAGAAACCAAAGGGTTGCACAAGCTAAATTCGCAATGGGAAGGACCGTTTGTTGTCTCCAAGGTCACTGAACCTGGGTCATACCGCCTATAATACCTCTCGGGCGAAGGAGTTGACAACTCATGGAAAAATGAATACTTGTGCTGCTTTTATCCATAGATTAGATTTACATTTTATGTAATCAGCAATCGGCCTTAGTCGTATTGACGATTCAATGAAGCAGAGTACATTTTGGTTGCGATCTGGTTACTTATTGCTCATCCTACTCTGCCAAATCGTGGCTTGCTAAGCAAGTTTGCAGTATACCAAGAGCTACTCAGCTCATTGGACAAAATTGTCTAGTCGCTATCTGAAGAATCAGGTTTGTAGTATTTTCAAGGGTTATTTCACTACTTATTGGACACGGTTGTCAGTCGCGGCCCGTATTTACAAGTTGGCAGAATTCCAAACTTTCCTGAGCGCACGTCGATACGGACCCAGCGAGATCCTTAAGATAGGATCTGGTTACGAAAATTTGAAGAGAATACAACCTAAGTTGTCTACACGCCAGGTAGCCATAGTACTTGCCAGGTAGCCATCGAGATCCTGAAGGAAACACAACTATGGCACTCGACAAATAGCGGTTGATGTGTCTCATAAAAGGAGCATTTTGTGTAAATACTTGAATCACCTATACGGGCAAAATCTAGGGGCGATTGCAGGGGCACTAAAATCACAACTTGAAAAGCAGAATTTTTTTTGCGCAAAAGACTTTGAAACATTTATATTACATTAAAAATATTCATCAACAGAAATGTTGTTTGTTTTTACAGAGTTACTCAAGGTCTAATTGCTTGGCTACTTCCCCAGCGATGGGTCCATCTCATGCAATTACCGCTTGAAATCTTCATCGGAGTAGTCTTCTGCTAAGCGCTCAGCAACATTCGACAAATCCACCTTTGTGTAGAAGGACTTGACAAAGTTCAGCACCTGCTTGGCAACAGATTTCACCATCTTCTGGACATAGTCATAAAATTTTCCAGGCACATCCTTGAGTTTCTCAGATGAAGGCCACGGCATATCCGCAATTGGCTGGGCGGCTTCAATGATCTTGTTCATGGTGAATGTCGCCACCTCAGCCTCATCCTCACGCTCTTTGATGGTCTTCATGGTATTCACCAAGTCGATGTCAGCATCCTCGCACATCTTCCACTCCTTCTCCAGGTTATGCTCCAGTTTTTCATATTGAACAACAAGTTTTTCGTATTGGTCAGCTACACAATAGTGCACGTTCTTCAAATCAGTGACTTTCCCCTGGAGACCTCGCTTAGTATTCTGACGGCCTGCACAACAAAGCTTATAATTGTCAGAGACAAGTACAATTATTACTCGATGGCAATGAGGGGAAAATAATACCTCGAAGTGATTGGGTCAGCGACTTGTTCCGCTGGACAAGACTGTCCTTTTCTTCTTACAGTCGTTGAATCTGGTTCCAGAGTCCAGCAGTAAGTCCGTCATACTTCATCGTAAGCCGGGAGACATGCAATTTCTCACTCAAGTTCTTCAGCTCGGAGTACAGTCTCTCCAGAGCCCTCCAGAAGCTTAGACTTGCGGCTGGGGTGATTGAAAAGATCCTACAAGACAATAAGTACTGGTATTGGATCTAATCCTATCAAGAAGTATGAATTGCATATAAAGGTGAACTCAATCATGAGGTAAGTATTGTAGATGGGGTAAATAGATCACATCCATATCATGCCATAGCATAGCCAAATGGTAGCTTGAGCCTATCGTCTTCTCATTGTAGCAACAGTCAAAGCGGTAACTAATCTATCTGGTACCTTGATGAAGAGTCATCTCTCAGAAAGACAGCTCACAAGCGATCTTCTTTCTTGTGGACGCCATGGCGAGGTGCATGTTGATGCCTCCGGTTTCCTAAAGCTTTACCTCAAACAACCATCAAGCGGTCTTACCCAAAGCTCCTCCTCTTGATAGCTGATGCAACAACTCCCACAATACTCGCTATGGATCCTACTCAACATTAAGCAATCATTCGGCCTTTTCCATCCCGCATGTTGTCACCACACAAGGTAATCACACTAACTTTCTACACACTACTAAGATGTATCCGCAAGATATAGACTAACCCCCATGATTACATCTATTCCTACTAAGATCATATGCTAGCTAGTCATATGAGAATAAGCATGCATCATAGGAGATTACATAGGGAGAAATTACTAGCATTAACTACCTTGCCACACGATTCATTCTACACCGATTGAAAATCCTGCCTTTCGTCCCGGTTGGTAAGCTACATAGGGCTCGAAAATCCAACTGGGAATAATAAATCAAGCCTTTAGTCCCGATTCTTTCACCTGGGACAAAAGGGATCTTTAGTCCCGGTTGGTAATACTAACCGCGACTAAAGGGGCCGCCATGCATGTGCATGCACGGGTTTCCTTTAGTCCCGGTTAGTGTATTACCAACCAGGACTAAATGCATTTTTTATTTTTTTACTTTTCATGTCAATTATTGTTTCACTTATACACACACGCGCACGGATATGTATACATCCTTAGCATGCACTACTTACACGTATACATTCATCTTGTATATATGCATTTCGTATATATATATATATATATATATATTATGATAGTATATGCATAATATTAATTATAATTACTATATTTATACAAATATTAGTAAATTGCAAATGAAACTATTATATATACAATTACTACATATATGCAATTAATAGCATATATATACAATTATTTGTCCCCTTAGTTCTTAGAATCCTCCCGACCATAGTCTTCCGTTTCGACAATTCAATGTCCATCATGAAATTTGTCATGGGGATTTATCACCTCGTCGCACAGAAATTCGAAGAGTGCTTCTTGGATTGCTAGGCTCCTATCCTCCTCCAAGAGTGCTTCCCTAATCACGATCATCTGTAATTTGCAAATTTATAAATATTAAACCAACAATTAAATACGAAGAGAAAATGATTAGCTATTATAAATAGTTTTATTTTTCGTACTTTCATATCATCCGACAGCACCCTGTCCTTCGAGAAATGGTAAATGTGCTCACAGACGTAGTATCCACATAAATTATTCCCTTTTTCTTGTTTAAAATATTTTAGTCAAAAAATAAGTTATGAAATATTCATGTTATAGAATATACAAAATGTGCAAACTCAATCTATAACCCTTGCACAAAGATGAAACATGCAGTAGAGCCGGCGGGCGCAGTATTTGCTGAACACTACAAGGACTATAGAGGCTTACTACCTTCAATAGGCAGCAGGGACGGCCTCACCTATGGCCGTGACCTCAAGGAGCTCTGATAAGTCGTCATCACCCTCCTCTTCCTGAGCTCATCACTCTTGTTTAATTATTATTCCCTAATAGAAATAGATGCCTGTTGCCCTTGACGAGGATCAACATAGTCATTGTTTACTCTGCAAGTTGATACAGGCATATAGTCATTGTTTTAACAAGTTATATACTAAGATTGGTGTGAATGCTTCAGGTTAAAAAGAAGGAAAGCTACGCATAGTTGCTACTATTGTTTCAGAAAAGACGTCAACTATACAATTCCTATTCTTTTTCTCTAATCTAATTCATATTCTACTTCTCTAATCTATTTCTCTAATCTAATTCCTAATCTATTTCTCTAATCCTATCCTATTCTATTTACCGGGGGAGAGCGCTTTACCTGCAGGGAATGGCTGGTGGCCCCTCGCTCGGCGGTGTAGGATGGCGGCCCGGTGGTGGAGGGTCGCGGCCGGAGGGGCGGCGGCAGTGGGGCGCGGCGGTGGGGTGGTGTGTAAATGTGAAATGAGGTCAGGGGTGCGACTGGCTAAGTCAAATGATGGGTATGACGATTGCCGTAGATCTAGGCACTCGGCAAAGTATTGATATTCCAAGTGTCCCAGATCTGGACACTCGGCAATATTTTTTTTAATTTCCTTAACACCCCGGGCGAGTAAGTTGCCGAGTGTCCCCTTTAAGACACTTGGCAACTCTGCTTTTTGCACCTAGAGAACACTCGGCAAAAAATAATTCATATTTAATGCTACACCTTCCTCCTTGTTCATTGCATGTTCCACTAAGTTTGTTACAATGTAATTTGATAATACCTTGTAAAATTCACTCAACAATGCATATTTAAATTTTCTACATATATAATTCCATTATTTCATGCAATTTTAGCTCAAATTCTATTTATATCAATTAAAATTCTATAATTTTGGTTAATTAATTAAAATTATCAAACAGATCCAAAAAAATCCCAAAATTTGACATGGACCGATCTATATTGTCTATTGGCTATAGAAAAAGTTTTGATGTCAAACCCCCAATTCGACCGTCACTTTGACTCCAAATCTTACCAGATCCATCTCAACTTCTTGATTCTTCTTCAGAGATACTCCGGTTTGTAAGCGTCGTACGTGACAAATTATGTGAAACCTTCTAAATTTTTTACCACAGCCTCCATGTATGATATCATGAGATCTTGACAAATCTCATGATTTTCAGACTTCATTTGTTTTTTTAGAATTTAAAAATCATTGGGCCACACGTTCATGGTCGTGTTTCCTGAACAATATGTTCAAATTTTCTTTTCATTTCCCGGGCAAGGCCCCAAAATAGACTCAATAACATGAATATGATTTTTCTACTCAACTTATTCCATTATTTGAACCACTTGTAGTTCAAATTTGACTTAAACCAAAAAAATTCCTCTAAATGCAATAAGTTAATTAAATATAGCAAACGGATCAAGAAATATATAAAATTTTAACATCTAGTACCACATAGTAGAAAAAGTTTGGAGGGCAGGAGAGGATAAAATTATTATTTTGCCGAGTGCCTAGGGAAAACACTCGGCAAAGGCATAAGAATGCCGAGTCCCTAAGCAGGACACTCGGTAAACCTTATCTTTGCCGAGTGTCACTAACGGACACTCAGCAAAGTAATAACGGCCGGCACGCCGTCTGATGAACATCGCATGTGCCTGTCACGTGCTGGATAGTTGCCGAGTGTCAATTTGCCGCCGAGTGTCTTGTCGATTTTTGCCGAGTGTGTTCTTTCTGACACTCGGCAACTAAATTTTATGCTGAGTGTAATATACATGCCGAGTATTTCCATGGAGACACTCGGCAAATGACTATTTTGCCGAGTGACTAATAGAATGCACTCGGCAAAGTAAAAAACACGGGACATATCTACTGTTTCCGTAGTGTTAGTTATTATTAATAATTTTATTTTACATACTTTCATATCATCCTATAGCACCTTGTCCTTCAAGAAATGGTAAATGTGCTCACACACGTAGTATCTACATAAATTATTCTTTTTTTCCTATCTCAAACATTTTAGTGAAAAAATAAGTTATGAAATGTTCGTGTTATAGAATGTATACAATGTGCAAACTCAATCTATAACCTTTGCACAGAGATGAAACACGCAGCAGAGCCGGCGGGTGCAGTATTTGCTGAATACTACAAGGACTATAGAGGCTTACTACCTTCAAGGCAGCAGGGACGGCCTCACCTATGGCCGTGACCTCAAGGAGCTCCCATCAGTCGTCATCACCCTCCTCTTCCTGAGCTCATCACTCTTGTTTAATTATTATTCCCTAATAGAAATAGATGCCTGTTGCCCTTGAGGAGGATCAACATTCTTGGCAAGTCCGATGGATCCGCCCGTCGGGTAGTGATGTTTTCTTCTGTTATAAGAGAAGAGACTCCAAACTCGATCGTCAACAAAGTCCAATCTTGTTCGATCAACGTACCAACTTCCACCAGAAAACAAGCAGTACAATGGTACATTCAGCTGGAAAGACTCTCTCTGCCGTCGTCCTGCTCGTCGCCATAGCCGCCGTTGCGGGTAAGTAGATGTTGCAAAGCCGCGATCGATGTCGTTTGATCAATCTTCAAGGCTAAAAGTTGTTCTGTTGCATAAATGAACGTTCATGCCTGCACAGGTCGGATCCATGCAGCAGAGTCGGCGTCCATACAGCAGAGTCGGATCCATGCTCCTTGCAAGGATCACCTGAGTGCCAATTATAAAGGGATGTGCCTTGCAACGATCAACGACACCGAATGCAACCGTGTATGCTTAGCCGAAAGCAGCGACAATGACTTCGGCGCCTGTGGCCTTTTCCAGTGCTGGTGCCAAAGCAGATGCACCTCTGAGACTGTTGCTGCTGCTAGCGCTCCGACCCTCGCCTGAACAAACCATCCGATCCATGCATATCATCCCGGCCCGGCCCTGATGTAATAAAAATATATAACACCGTATGCTTGCAAGTTGTTTGTTTTTTTAGTAATCTCACTGGTGGAACATCCACCTTTAGTCCCGGTGGAAGAGAGTCAAATCTCTCGAATATCCAACCGGGACTATATTTTGGGACTAAAGGCCTCCTTTAGTACCGGGTCATCCACCCGGGACTAAAGATCATTTTAGTCACCAACTGGGACTAAAGGGACTGTCATGCATGCACGTGCACATGAACCCTTTAGTCCTAGTTGGTAATATCAATCAGGACTAATGCACCCATTTGGTTTTAGTCCCGGTTGTAATGGCTCCAAAAAAATCCTACCGACGCTCTTCCCTTTTGTCCTGGTTGGAAATTCCAACCGGGATAAAAGACCCCTTTTGTCCCCGTTGGTAATTTGAACCGGGACAAAATATTTACTCCTGGTTGGTAATTTTAACCGGGACAAAAGGGTTCCAATTGGAATTTTCAACCGGGACAAAAGCTGCCTTAACACGTGCCCCCATCCTTATCTTTCTCTCCTCCTCCTCTCCCATTCTTCCAGGCACCTTATCCTCTTCCTTCCCTTTCTCTCCTCTCCCATTTTCTCCATGTTGGTGGCCGGGCCTCCGGCGAGGCTTAGCGGCGTCCGGCGCGAGTGAGCCGTGGGCGGTGAAGGCAAGGAGGAGGCAGCGTGAGTCTGAGCGGTCGCAGGCAGGCGGCGTGGAAGACCTGCGCGGGCAGTCCCATTTTCTATTTATTTTTTCAGAAACTTTTTAGTCTCGGTTGCTAACACTAACTAGGACTAAAGGATAGGATATCTTTAGTCCTAAGTGAATGACCCAGGACTAAAGATCCCCCCTCATCACAAATTTTTTTATCATGGTTGGACATTGGAGAGAGTTTTGAGGGCTACCATCCGGTACTAATGCTCAGTTTTCTACCAGTGCATATAGGCATTTTTAATGACATGACATACTATTTATAAAATGAGACAAGAAACTAGTTTCATGGTGATGAAACTATGTATACACTGTTTCCAACATAAATTGTGCGTTGCATATAGTTTTGGAAACAGCAAAAGTTGAAACAATGCATTGTGTGACGTATTTCAGCCAAACACTAAATTCTCTCTAATCCCAATGGAGAGTTTCATTTTGATGTTTTCAAGATAGCCACATAAGCAACATGAAAATGAAATTGTATTTGAAACTACCTCTACAATGTAAAATTTCATGGTGTAGTTTCATATGCACTACATGCAAGACACAAACTGTGTTGGTAACTATGCAGGCATGGTTTCATCTAGATGAAACCCCTCTTACCTCTCTCCTCATTAACTCACTGCCACATCATAAAAAATGCTGACATGGTATCATAATTAATGTGTATGAAACCTCTATGAAACTCCCACTGGGATTAGTCTTATGTGGCATTCTTGGAAACATAAATGTGAAGCCTTGCACAGAATGTCCAAGAGACAGGTGAAATGGATTTCATAGGGATGATACCCTGTATTCACTATTTCCAAGGTAAATTGTGTGTTGCATGTAGCTTAGGAAATAACAAAGAATGAAACAATGTATTGTATGAAGCTATTTGAATCCTGAATTAAATATTCTTTTCGCTTATGTAGCATTTTGGAAACATATAAATGCAAAATCATCCATTGAGAATGACCTTAGTACAAACCGCCAGTCAATCTATCCCTTAACACTTATTTCTCTGAAAGGAAAAGGTCCAAATTACTATGCTTCTACTAGCATGCCTCATTGTTAACTTTATTGTCTTCCCATTTTTCTTCTCCCGCGTCGTTCTTCACTTCGACTGCCTCCTTTTTATCCATGAATTTGTCAGATTCCTATGCTTTTGCATCCTCCACCTCAACTGATATTGCCTCCCCTTTCTCCACGGATTTCTTTTGCTTTCACTTCCTCCTTCACCTTGTCCGGGACTGCCTCCTGTTTCTCCATGAATTTCTTTGCCTCCTTCACAATTTCTTTCCCTTCCTCCTTCACTTTGACCGTGAATGCTGCCTCCTCTTTCTCCCTGGATTTCTCCATCTCCTCCTTTGCTTTCGCATCCTCCTTCACCTTGTTCGAAACTGCCTCCTCTTTGTCCATGGATTTTTCTGCGTCCTCCTCCTTTTTTGTTTCCTCCATCACCTTTGCTGCCGCGTCCACCTTGGCATTTTTCAGAGCCACCACAAGACCTGCCAAGCACACTCCAGGATCCTTCTTCTTCGTGGACACGGGCATCAGGTTACGTTCTCAGCAACATCCGCCGGAGACATGTCGATCTCCTCCAAGAGCTGATGATGTATTCCTCATGCCACAAAAGAAGACTAAAATGAAATATTTAACAAGACCAAAGAAGTCTAATATCATTAAACAAGTTTGCTTGACTTGCTCAGACTGAGCTAACAAATGAAAGGCCCATAAAGTGAATCCCTCACTGTTTCTTTGGCTTTTTCTTGGCCAGTTTTGGGACATCACTATCATCACTATTGTTGGAAGTCTTCTTGATAGGCTTCTTGCCTCCAGGGGGAGCCCATGCATTTTTTGAAGTTAAGAGCCGACTGATTCAAAGTTGCTGGATCAAGCTGACAGAAGGACTCACCAAGGTTCTTGATTATTAAAGGAGAGAGTGATGGTGGATCCACTGAACACCCAATACAGCTTTTATTCTTGCACCCTACTGCCTTGAATCCTTTGCTATGATTTCTGGCCCTGTTGCTTCTTCTGAGTTCCTCATCAGAAAGTGGGATTCCTTTCTTTGCCTTTCTTGGTTCCTTCCGATGTGCAGCCTGCTCAAGTAAGATCTGTGACCAAGGGCCAGCTGAGTTGGATACTTTCTGTAACATATCCTCCAAGGGAGTGTCACGCGACTTCACTGGGGTAACAGGTTCTCCAGGCTGAGTGGGCTTTGGGTCCTTGGATGAACTTGCCAGCTCCTCAGCTGGAGTCCCTTCAAAAATAGCACCTTTACCTTTATCTAAAGTATCCTATTGACTGGAGTGAGAGATGGATCCACGCTGAGTACTAGACAGGGGGCATTTCTTAGGAAGGCTGAACTGCAGATGAGGCCCCATTTGGATGTACTGCAGAGCTGCAGATGTTAGGAAATTCTTGGCCCACATGAAATTCAGAGGATTCATCAATTGGTCAGTAAAAAATGGAGCCCATGTCAGGGGAATATCCACCTGATGAGAACTAGATCCTGAAGCAAAGTAGTTTGCCCACTAACCAAGGATTTCACCACTAGGCTGATTCATATGGGCCATTCTATCAGCTGAGATTTGGCTGAAAACTGGATCAATAACAGGCCCAATAACTTTTCAGCCCCAATTTGCATATCACTATTACCATCTGGTTCATTTGCATGTTGTTCCTCTTGAATTTGATTTGCTCCTAGCAATTCATTTTCCTATATTTCATCCTGAACCATGTGAATTGGCACCCCATTCTCTTGGGGGATAAAAACTTGGACATCAACAGGTTCAGGGTGCAATAGATTCATAGCTGCAATTCCCATTGAACTGTCAGAAGAGTCTGTAGCATCAATTACCTGCACATTCTCATCTGCCACTTGATGTGCTTCTCCTTCTGGGTCATGGACCAGATGCTCCACTTCCCCTGGCCCCCCTTCAAATGGAACATTCAAATCAAAATCCAATTGCATACCACCATTGATGCAACTGGAGGCCCTTGGGCTGGCAAGGCTTGAATGAATGGTACATTTGGAGGCAATTGGGGTCCAATAAAAGGTGCATTAGCTTGTGTTGCAGACCCATTTGGCCAAAGACCCCACTGTGGAGCTGGGCCATCACCCTCATGCTGATTGTTAACTGGATTGCCACCCCCAGCATTAGCACCATTATTTGGTTGACCATAGCCAAAGAAGTCAAACAAGCCTGGGTTCATTTCATTACCATCAGGAGGTTGATCCTCATCTCCAGGCCCAGCCCCCAACAGTCTATGCTGCAAGATTTCTATTTGCACTGTCCATGAATTTCCTTCAAATTCTTTTCCTTCAGAACAGACAAGGAACCAAGGTATTTATGATAAATCCACGACCCTTACTTTGGCAATAACACGAGCAAGATAATTTGGATCCTCCTCCCATACAATCAGTTTACCAAACTCTGAAACCGCCTTCTCAACAGCTGCTTTGGTCCAATAGTCTAAATTTAAGCCCAGAAGCATCACCCAAGCCTCACAGTTCATTGTGACTGACCTATTGTTCCAACCCTTATCATGTTCTGAAAATGGAATCGTATACTGACCATAGTCATGTGCTCCTCCCCCAATAAGAAAGTCCTTCTCATGGACATGGTGAAATCTAACATATGCTTGACTGAAGGGGCAAGGTTGTATGGCATGTATTCCAACCCTCATCCTATTCCTTAGGAAATCATCTAGCAACTCACGGATTGATTGAAAGGATACCTGTTGAGCCGGTAAAGGTTCGATTGTAGCAATCGCAATGCTCTTGTTGTTCAACCTTGGTCTTCCCATCATCACCCTTGTCATCGGTTTCCGAAATCCCACCAACTGCCGCTGACAACCTCTTGGGAGAAAAGGCGTAGGATCGATGGACCTAAACGCCATATTCGCTTCAGGCCAAGAACACACGAGGAACGGGGGAATAGCAGACACAGAGCAAAGCTGAGACTCCGTCACACAGCACAGAGAGGAATGCGGCGTAGGATTGTGATTTTCCGGTGGGTGTAATGCAGTTGCGGTGGGGATTGGAGGGATTTGTGCTGCCGGAGTAGAGGGGGATGTTGTAGGCGACGCCAACAAGGAAGACGAAGGGGCCACTCCAGTAACTGCGGAGGCCTTCCAAAGAACTATTGTCTCTAGTACTGTATGAGGAACACCCAGAACCAAAGTACCCATGTCTTGTAGACTCTTAAACAATGGGGCCCCACTTGAGGATGGCCCAGTAGTCATTGACCTTGTCTCGGTAAACCAATTGTCGACATTACAAAGTTTCCAGTCGGCCGAAGACACAGCAGAAGCAAAAATCCTCTCCTTGGAAAGACCCGGGAATCGAGGTGGGAATCGGCAACGACGAGATACATGGCCCAAACGAAAACAACTGCCACATCGGATGGGCTTGAAACAATCTGCCCATGAGTGGGCTGTGGAGAGACAACAAGAGCAAAACACCCGGCCCAACTGATGACCAAAGGACTTCTTCTGTCTAGACAAAGATGGCGCCAATTCCGCAGTGGAGTTATTTGCCATAGCCTCCCCTGATGATCGCCCCAGATGGAGGCGTAAATCAATGTCCTGGAGTTTTGAATTTGAATTATGTAGACCCGAAACTCCGTGTTCTTCGCCAGCAGCGAAGAACTGTGAAAACTAGCAGATTTTTGAATCTAGAGCTGACGAGAATGAGAACTAACCGGCCGATCCAGTGAACCCAGTCTTTCTGAAGAATGGGGAAAATGGCCAACCGGAACAGAATTAGCACCTGTGAGCAGGTCAGTATCTGACTGTTGAAAGAACCTCGAGGAGAACCTTGGTTTTTTGGGGGAGACTTCTTGCCAAGGATGATGAGTCCCTTGTTCTTTTGCTAAAGCCAACTTTGCAAAATGAAAACCCCAATCATTCCATAGATTGAAAACCACCTTGAAGCTCTCACAAGTAAAGAATCCCAACTTATAGATCAAGAGCCCACTTCTTTTGAGGAGACACAAAACTGGAAAATCCAGTCCTCCAACTCGGAAATCTCAAAGAGAGAAGCCGAGCCTCCAATAACCGATTGCAGAAGCAGACCCACATTCTCCAAAGAAAGCTTGAAACGGGAACGAGGAAAAGCAGCCAAAAGCTAGAACTTGGAGGAAGACGAAGGCAGAGCCGAAACTCTCAAACCAAGCTGGGAGCGTACCTTCGCCTAGAACGTGAGTCCTGGTCTGAGATCCACTTGAGGAGAAGCCATAGGACCAGAAGAGAAGAAAGCACCACCAGGAAGAACGGAGTGGACGATGGGAACGGGTGTTCACTGGCGGGAGGATTGCCACCGGGACCAGAGGGTCACCGGCGATAGGCTCCCGTGCCTCTCATCTTGCTCTTACGAATCATTATTTGGGCCACAAATTTGCAAAGGTTTCTTATAACTAGTTGGATGGTGTTTGAAGGTTTCTTATAACTAGTTGGATGGTGTTTGAAGGTTTCTTATAACTAGTTTGATGGTGTTTGACCCTACCAATACTCCATGACGTGCAAATCCCCACGCCAGAGCGCTGCCGCTTTCCCGCTGCTACTTGAGGTGCTCCATGACTACTTCATAGTGGGATAAATTAATGTGCACAGGAAGATGACAGGTTAACAGCTAATTAACATGCATGGGCTATCCCTACCAATCCTCCATGACGTGCCAAGGCATGCATACCCGCCTCTGCTCCCAGGCTTGCCATCACTGGTCATTCAAACAATTGCACTATTGTTTATTGCACCTAGTAATTACTTATTAACTAAAGTAGTACATCTTAGTTTACATTTTTCTATACAGCTCTTAGCAGCAAGCGTTGTCACCACTTTCCAACTGCCCCACTGCTTTGCATCATTTAGCTCCACTGGCACATGGCATGTCATTGGCTCGAGAGAAAGCTCCATGCTAGTTTGTTTGATAGCTCACAATTTCACATCGATCGAGAAGATGGAGAGTTGTTTTCTGTGCTAGTCTCGGTGTATGCACGTTCTTCTACGTGGGGAACAAAAAACTGAAGCACAAGTATGCACGCTGGTTCCATGTGTGCCCGTAGAATCTCGAGGCAAAACTACCAAGATGCTGACTGACCTTAGCGATTTAATTACTATATATGCATGTCATCACCAACCTAAAAGCCTATATGTCTGTTCAGAACTCTGAGGCTGAATAAACTGGTTCATATCACCAATATCTGAAGCAATTTGCATAACTATTTACTGATCTCAAGCGCTAAAAGTACTCTCCAGTTTCCATTTACACCTCCGCTATTGCATCGTTTCACCCTGCTCTTATCAAGGTATGTTCTTGGATATGTAAAGCTTCCTGGCCTCCAATTAGTAAAGAAGGTGTTCAGATTTTTTTTTTCCTTTTGGGAGAAAAACATAATTTGCATTTAGACATATCGATTCAAGAGATCCCGTGTTCAGCTACTTTTTATAGTTCTATTAGCTCTGAAAATTTTGATTTACGGTAATTCTTCTTGTCAGTTACTACCTGCTAAGCCGTTCGAGTTGTGTTGATCAACAGACAACAGTGCTGTCAATTAACTTTCTAAAGTTTTCTAGTGTCTCCACTTTTTGCAGGAGTCAACGATTGATCTGTTGGTTTTCGGTGATCGTGTGGTAGTCCGCTTGTTTTCCGCTAGAGAATTCATTTTCTCGATGCTCGAGTGATGCCGGTAAAAGGAGGAACAGAGAGGATGCTTCAGTAGGAACTGCTCCTTGCGTTTTCATCCTCCTCTTCTGTCTCTGCATCATATCCTTTTAGTTTCGTAAGCTCGAATTCAACAGTTAAGCCATAACGATTCAGTTCATAATCTTTCTCCTCCTATTTCATGCCTGATTTGCATGTGTTGATTATGCGCCACTTCATTTTTCTTTCTGGCAGAGAGATGATTGAAGAGTGAATAGATCCCGTGTGGAAAAGTGACACAACGAAGATGAAGGTTCTAGCCAGGAAGTGATGGCTCTCCAGTTTCCAGCTACCCCTCTGCTGATTTGCGTCCTTTAGCTCTGGTTTGCTCTGCCTCTGCTCAGGATATGCTTTTTGCTCTGATCTGGTTTGCTCTGCTCATGGTTTGCATCATCATTACCATAAGTCTGCTCATGGTCAATCAAACAATCATAGAAGAGCTTTCTTTTGCATCATACCAAATGTTGTCCCAATTTATTACATCATTTTAAAGCACAAAATAAAAGGTCAGAATGCTAACTCTTTATACCTCATACCTCACTGTACTACTCATTTTTGTTAAGGAAAATAGAACGGAAAACAATAATAATAAGGTGGCCCAGCATCCTGGATATTTATTAACCTTACATTACAAATCAATACTAGTATATGTTAATCTTTTTCAAAACACAATTCAATTTTTGAAAACTGTCATTTTTTACACCAAGTTAACGCATTTGCACATTCATTGCCAGCCTGCAACTGGTTTGGTGGATCTCCCTCAACGTCTTTGCATTGTAACATGGCAACCATACTAGAATCTTTTGTTGGATCATGTGTTACGAAGTTGCAAGAGATAGTTACAGAGAAGGCCATACTAATTTTAGGTGTAAAAGATGTTCTCAAAGAACTGCAGAGAAGGATGGAGAGAATACATCAATTTCTTAATGACGCAGAGCAATGGAGCTCAAAAGAATCAGACCATAATAATTGTCTTGGTCAGCTCAGAGAGGCTATGTATGACAGTGATGATATTATCGACTTGGCTAGATCTAAAGGAAGCGAGCTATTACCAGATCATTCTCTGTCATTATCAAGCAAATCGAATACATGCAGTGGCCTTTCACCCTTCTCTTGCTTTTCTAATATCCAGACGCGTCATCAGGTTGCTGTCAGGATTACAAGCCTAAACAAAAGAATAGACAATATTTTAAAGGATAAAGTAATTTCGCCTGTCCCAAATATACAAGCTACTAGAAAAGGTTTAGACCCGAAACTGAGAAAAACTTCCAACCTTGTTGAACCCTACCTTGTGGGTAAGGAGGTCATACATGCTACAAGAAAACTAGTGGATTTGCTACTTGAACATAAGGACAAGAGGTCTTACAAGCTTGCAATAGTTGGAATAGGAGGAGTTGGTAAGACAACACTAGCACAGAAAATATACAATGACCGAAAAATAAAAGGGTGCTTCAACAAACAAGCATGGGTTTGTGTCTCAAAAGATTACTCTGAAATTACTATTCTAAAGGAGATTCTTCGAAAAATTGAAGTACAATACATGCAAGATGAGTCAATTGATGAGCTCCAAAGCAAGCTGAAATCAGCCATCTATGAGGAGAGCTTCTTTCTTGTGTTGGATGATGTTTGGGATTCTCATACATGGACAAATCTATTGAAGGTCCCAATGCATACTGCAGCCACAGGGATAATTCTATTAACGTCTCGACTTGACACTGTTGCTGTAGAAATTGGAGTGGACTATACACACCGAGTTGATTTAATGTCAGTGGACGTAGGATGTGAGGTACTTTGGAAGAGCATGGACATCAATGAAGAAAATGTAGTAGAAAATTGTTGGGGCTCGTCTAAACAACAGATAAGGTGAAATAGTAAACAAGGACAGTGACAACTCCAGCAAATGTAACAGTAGCTATCCTATCAATGAATAGTGCCTGTTTTAAGGGGGACGGTTCACCTCCCTTTATAGGGTCATAAAGTTACATTTTCGCATTCCCGCTATACCCATACCCAACAACTACATCCCGGGTATATCCCGTACAAGACAGTAACTTGACCCCTACTCAGGATGTCGCTTTCAAAGTGGGATTACATTTCTGACCCTTTCCAAGATTCTTATTACAAAATCAACCCACAGCAATGTGGTCCTAGGGCTGTCTTGATCCCTTTCTTCTCTACTCGTTAGCTTCGTCAGGACTAAGCACGCTTCCGTATGCTTTCCACCTTCACTGGTCGAAGTCAGCTAACCTCGGGTTTTGGTCACGGGACCTACCCGAAGTCAAGTTGCCGGGAGCTCCGTGGGGGCTTTAACTTCGGGAATCTTCGCCTGCAAAATCACAGAATGGGCATCTTCGTACTAGTTAACCTCGGTTAATTGTTAGCTTCGTAAAAGAGTAAAATGACGAGGTCAGCGTCGGTGTCGAGGAGAGGTTCGCGCCAGCTTCATTCAAGGCGCGTTGTGGGGCGGTCCCCAACAAAAATCTGCGAGAATTAGGGAAAGATATTGTTCGCAGATGTGGTTGTCTTCCTCTTGGAATTAAGGTTATTGCTAGAGTTTTGGCAAGAAAAGATCAAACTGAGAATGAATGGAATAAGATTTTAAGAAATGCTTCATGCATGAGCAAACTTCATAGTGAAGTACAAAGTGTTTTATATCTAAGCTATGAAGATCTACCACACTATTTAAAGCAGTGTTTTGTGTATTGTGCCATGTTTCCTGAAGATTCAGTTATTTTGCGTGATGATATGGTGAGGATGTGGGTGGCTGAAAGGTTCATAGATGAGCAAGATGGCCAACTACTAGAAGGTACAGCTGAAGAATACTACTATGAGTTGATATATCGAAATCTCCTTGAACCAGATTATTCAATGGCTGATCTTAGTAGATGCAGAATGCATGATCTAATAAGGCAGCTTGCTTGTCATTTATCTAGAGAGGAATGTTTTGTTGGTGACCCAGAATCAAGAACAGGTAGTGTTATGAGTAAATTTAGACGTATTTCAGTTGTCACTATGAAGGATATGGGGTGTTACCTAGCATAGATAAGGAGCAGTATAAAGTGAGAACTTGGAGGACCATATGAAAAGTCATCAAGAGTTGATAATACAATATTTAGAAAACTTCAATGTATTCCGATTTTGGATTTGACTAACTCCATTGTACAAGGTATTCCAGATTGTATTGGAAGACTAATTCATCTACGGTTACTTGATCTTGATGGAACTGACATATGTAGTCTTCCTGAGTCTATTTGTTGTCTCATAAACCTTGAGATACTGAACTTGCAGCGATGTATTGCTTTGTATAGTCTCCCTCTATCAATAACTCGATTATGTAACCTGAGACGCCTTGGTCTTGCTGAATCACCAATAAATCACGTTCCGAAAGGGCTAGCTAAACTGAAGTTCCTCAATGATTTAGAAGGATTTCCAGTTGGTGGTGGCAGTGATAATAGTGCTAGAACACAAGATGGACGGAATCTAGATGAGTTGTGTCCTCTTTCTCAGTTGAGGAATCTTGAAATCATTAAGTTGGAAAGAGCATCTCCTTACAGTACAGATTCATTGTTACTAGACAAAAAGTTTCTCAAACAATTATCTTTATGTTGTACAGAACATACAGATGGTCCATATTGTGAAGAAGATGTAATCAATATTGAGAGGACTTTTGAGAAGCTAATCCCTCCACGAAGCATTGAAGATATAACGATTGAATGTTTTTTTTGGTCTGAGGTTTCCTACCTGGCTAGATTCTGATACCTATTTTCCATCACTGAAATACTTGGTTCTCCAGGATTGCAAATCTTGTGTGCATCTTCCTGCAATCGGGCAGCTTCCCAACTTGAAATATCTGAGAATCCAGGGAGCCACTGCGGTTACCAAATTTGGATCCGAATTTATTGGCTGTGGGGTGAGTAATCATGGATCTGCAGAGGCAGTTGCTTTCCCCAAGCTTGAATCGTTGGTCATCGAGGATATGCCCAACTGGGAGGAGTGGACTTTTGTAGTTGAAGAAGAAGAAGCAATAGCAGCAGGTAAGGAAGGTGGAGAGGATGGAGCTACTGCAAAGAAAAAGGGGGAAGCCCCACCTCCAAAGATGCAGCTGCTGCCTCGTTTGAAGAACCTGGAACTTGTCAAATGTCCCAAGCTGAGAGCTCTCCCACGGCAGATTAGACAACAGGCCACCAGCTTGAAGGAGCTCCTATTAAGGCGTGTGGGCAGTCTAAAGGTGGTGGAGGACCTCCCGTTCCTCTCAGAGGAATTCTCTATCGTTAGGTGTGAAAGCCTGGAGACGGTCTTGAATCTTCCGAAGGTGCGACAGCTGTGGGTATGTTGCTGTCCAAGTTTAAATCGTGTGGAGGAGTTGGACAGTTTGGAGCAGCTGTGGCTGGACGTGGATATGCAGGACCTAACTTCTCAGTGGGTGTCTGGGCTTAAACAACGGCGCCAACAACTCCATGGGGAAGACCTGGATATCTACCCATGGCTGCACAGTAGAGCCGCCACAAAGGTATGAGCAAAACGGATTTGTTGCTCCTTAATTTGTTTGGTTGTCCATCTTGAACTTGTGGATATTGGTCTTCTGTAGGAAGGAGGGCTGATGATAAAGTGCAACGATCAAGATGAACTGACGTAGGTGGTTGGGAACTGAGAGATGGAAATCAGGAGGACCTGCATGCGATGCACTGGTATGTTAGCTGCATGCGATGGAGAGATTCTTGCTCTAAGGTTGGGTCTATGAGAACCGGGAAGGGTTCATGCTAGCTACTGGCGGATGACTGTGATCAAGAATCACAGCCATCAAGATGCACTGATGTGGGAACACAAGGAGAAGGCTTCCTCTCTTCTTTAGCCCATGGGAAGGCTTATTTAATCTTGTTCAAGTGTGTTTGGCTATTCTTGTGTGCATGTATGAACAAAATGTGTGCTACTTACGTGAGTTTCTCGATTAATTCATTCTGTGTGATGGGATTGTATTCCTTGTACTTAGCGAACTTGTAATCATATCTTGGCTGGTGCCTATGCCGCTGCTCCGTCGTCAATTTGTCACCTGCTCTTTCACTGTGATGCGATTACAATTTGTGACTGGATTTGCACGAGCAAATTTCCATTCAAATACGTGCAGGTAGAGGAGGCACGAGTCGTCATTAGTCAATACTTAGGTAGCTGCAGTTATGAGCATCTACTGAAACTCTGTTCTCTTGGAACCCTGCTTGATTCAGTACCAACACAAGACAGGTAGCGTGGTGGCTCTACTACAGATGAACCTCTGAACATTAATTTCCTCTGTTTCTATACATCGTGCAGTTGTTCAACAATAAGAAACCAACTAATCTCATGAATAAAATCATGATGCGACTTAGAAAAAGAGCTGCTCCGTCCAGAGCTATCAAGGAAAAGAGCTGCTCCAGAGCTATCTTGAAGCTTTCTCCTCCAAATGCAGGGAGGAATAGAACAGATAAAACATGTGGTTGGACTTTTGACTAAGGTGAACGATTGTTGACTAGGAAGGCATGAGGTTGGACGTTTCATTAATTTGGTCCGCTAAAAGAAGAATTATTGTTGACTAAGAAAACATGAGGTTCGACCTCACATGGAATTTGTCAGGTCCAAAGCGCCAGTTTCATATGTTCTCCATTCCAGAGGATCGGAGGCTTTGGTCAGTTTTGTATTCATTTCTCTGCAAAAGAAATGTTTGGTCAGTGAACATATGTAACTACCTTAATATATGGTGTTTTTTTGGGAGAAATATGAAAGCCAAGGTAGTTGATGTATAGTGGATAGAATTCTAGGTTGAAAATGGGCTTCCATTTTGGTTGAATGGAAAAGCTATTGATACAGTGGTTTCAAAATTCTAGGTCCATGAATGGGTTAGTACAGATTTTATAATATTTACAAATAGGATCCAGTTGGTATGGTCATGACCTACATTTTGAAACAGAAGGAGTAGAATGCAAGAAGCATATGTGCACCCTAGAAGAGAATTAGGTCGCCTTTGGTACGGAACTATGATACAAGTAGCGAGAGACGTCCCGTACGTGATTTTGTTGTTGTTGCACGATTCATGAATGCATCATAGAAGTAGCAAGAGACGTCTCGTACGTGCGTGATTTGCTGTTGCACGACGATTCGTGAAGATGCATGGACCAGCTGCATCATCAAACTGAGAACATGATATGTGGAATATGGATCGAGGCGGCGGCGCGCGTGTTGAATGTGTTCCGCCTGCAGGCCGCAACGACGTGCTTGAGAACAGCACGCGTGGCAGTAGCTCGATCAGCTGTCCCTGTTCATCACGTACGGCCGGGAAACTGGAATTCCATCTTGTAGATTCGTCAAGGTCATCGTGGCGTTTCTAGATTCGTCAAGGTGGCGTTTCTAGCTAGATTCGTTTCATCTTTCATCATGCAATAGCACGCCCAGAGAGTGAATCAAGGCATGTGGAGTGAATATTCGGGAGTTCCGGGAAAATAATAATTAGAGAAAAATTACAAAATTATCCTTAGAACCTGTTTGTTTGGGCTTTTCAGCAGCTTTCCACCTTAAGAAGTCGAAAGCTCAAACAAACGACCGTACCAGCTTCTGGGCTGAACTTTTCCAAAGCCAAAAGCTCATAGAAGCTAGCTATGATTACTCATATATCACCGTTTATGTTGCGAACCGGTCATTTTTCTTTCCTCGACTCTATCTCCATCTGTGTCGTCTCCCTCTCCTCCAATGCACCGAGCCATGACCGGCGTGCACCCCTCTTCCTGCTGGAGCAAACGACCATCACCACAACGATCTCCACACCAAGCTGAAGCCCCACCGTTGCTCCTTGATGTCTCTCTGTCATCGAAGCGCAGCCGCCCATGAAGGACCACAGGTAGAAAACTCGGCATTAGTCTCAGTTGGTAAGCCTCAAATCTCTCTAAAATCCATCCAGACTCAAATTTTCGAGACAAAAGGGGGTCTTAAGTCCCGGGTCGTTCAATTGGGACTAAAGACCCCCTTTAGTCCTGGTTGGTGCCAGCCGGGACTAAAAAGTTTTGAAAAAAAAACATGCCCGGCTGCCGGGCACGCCACCGGCCGCCGCCGGCTCGGCCTCTGCCCGCGCCCATCCCCCGCTCCACCTCTAGCACCCCCGCGCCCAACCTCCAACTCCACCTCCCCCACGTGCCGCATCTGCGCCCTGCCTCCCCACCTCTGGCCTCCGCCTCCTCCGCTCGTCGCCACCCTCCCTCGCCCTGTTATCGCTCCTCACTACCAGTGGGGAGTGAGCAGAGGGGTAGAAAGGGGAGGGGGCGGCCACCTCTTTCGGAGGGAGAGGAGGTGGAAGGAGAGGAGGAGGAAGAAGAAGAAGAAAGGGAGAGGAGTAGAACAAAGACTTTTGCACCGGGAGAAGATAAGGAGTTGTGCGGTTGGAGACCTGTGAGGATAATTAATGTGGAGAGGGGAGTGCGGGGAAGGACGTTTTGTCACGGTTGGAGCCATCAGCCGGGACAAAAGACTCCCTTTTGTCCTAGTTGGTAATTCCAACTAGGAATAAATCTTTTGTTCCGGTTGGAATTACCAACCGGGCTAAGGGGGGCGTGCCATATCTTTACAACCAGAACTAAGTCCCTCCCATCGATGTCCTTTTGGTGCCTCATTTTTTACCAGGGATTAAAACCACTTTAGTCACGGTCCAAATATTAATCGGGACAAAAGGGGTGGATGGAAGGTTAGTTCTTTACTAGTGGACCGCGCCAGACCGGAGCCAAGCGTCGCCGGAGCTCGCCTGGCCAATTCACCATGACCGTCGCCTGTCCGAGCCATAAGAAGACGTTGCAAGCTTCTTGAAGCTGAGCTGCACCTGCTCCGCCGGTTGATACCATCGATTCCCACCTAGAGGAGCCCCACCGCATGAAGTTTGAATTGGCCCCTGTCTTCACCGCCCGCTGCCAATTCCAGCCATCTCTGTGAGCCTCCCACCTCGGTGAGCACTTCCACAAGATCCCTATATAACACAACCCTATATAACAAAATTTAAGTATCTAGAAAAATTAAAACGACCTGCATTTTGAAACGGAGGGAGTAGAATGCAATGTATTTTGATGAAACGGAGGGAGTAGAATGCAATGTATTTTGAAACAGAGGGAGTAGAATGCAAGATGCATGGGTGCAACCTAGAAGAGAATTGGGTCCCCTTTGGTGCGGAACTATGATACAATTAGCAAGAGACGTCCCGTATGTGATTTTGTTGTTGCACGATTCATGAATGCATGATAGAAGTAGCAAGAGACGTCTCGTACGTGCATGATTTGCTGTTGCACGACGATTCGTGAAGATGCATGCATGGACCAGCATCATGGAACTGAGAACATGATATGGATCGAGGCGGCGGCGGCGCGCGTGTTGAATTCGTGTTCCGCCTGCAGGCCGCGACGACGTACGTACGCGTGGCAGTAGCTCGATCAGCTGTCCCTGTTCATCACGTACGGCCGGGAAACTGGAATTCCATCTTCTAGATTCGTCAAGGTCATAGTGGCGTTTCTAGATTCGTTCCATCTTTCACCATGCAATAGCACGCCCACAGAGTGAAATGAATAACCGGCTGTGCTATGGTGTGCACGAGTGGAAGAAAATTAGAAAGTCCGATTGCAACGTTACTGTGTTACTTTTGTTACCTTAATGGACGTCAAATCTGCAGCTTGAAGAACAGGGAAGGTAATGCATATACACGGCAGGACATCGGGAACAAGATATGCATATACAAGGGAGTTCTGGGAAAATAATAATTAGATAAAAATTACTAAATTATCATTAGGAGTAGCTTTCCACCCTAAGAAGTTGAAAGCTCAAATAAATGACCAGTTTATGGGCTGAGCTTTCCAAAAGCCAAAAGCTCATAGAAGCTATGATTACTTGGAAAGCTCAAAAAGTAGTGAAATGTGAGCTTTCCGCAACTTTCTACGTCAATGTCGCGAAAATTACCCACCTGCCATCGTTTCCGTTGCGAACCGGTCATTTTTCTTTCCTCAGCTCTATCTCCATCTGTGTCGTCTCCCTCTCCTCCCGTGCACCCGAGCCATGACCGGTGCGCGCCCCTCTTCCTGCTAGAGCAAACGGCCATCACCACGACGATCTCCACGCCAAGCTGAAGCCCCACCATTGTTCCTTGATGTCTCTCTGTCGTCGAAGCGCAGCCGCCCATGAAGGACCACTGGTAGAAAACTCAGCATTAGTCCCGGTTGGTATGCCTCAAATATCTCTAAAATCCATTCAGAATAAAATTTTCAAGACAAAAGGGGGTCTTAAGTCCTGGGCCATTCAATTGGCACTAAAGACCCCCTTTAGTCCTGGTTGGTGTTACCAACCGGGACTAAAAAGTTTAGAAAAAAACCATGCCCGACTACCGATGGCGTGCGCCGCCCGGATGCCGCCGGCCCAGCCTCCGACCGCGCCCGTCACCCGCTCTGCATCCAGCACCCCCGCGTCCGACCTCCAACTCTGCCTCCCCCACGTGCCGCATCTGCGCCCTGCCTCCCCGCACCCGGACTCCGCCTCCCACGCACGTCGCCGCCCGCCCTCGCCCTGCTGTCGCTCCTCACTGCCAGTGAGGAGTGAGCAGAGGGGGAAGGGGAGGGGGCGGCCACCCGTTCTGGAGGGAGAGAAGGTGGAAGGAGAGGAGGAGGAGGAGGAAGAAGAAGAAAGGGAGAGGAGTAGAAGAAAGACTTGTGCGCCGGGAGAAGATAAGGAGTTGTGTGGTTGGAGACCTTTGAGGATAATTAATGTGGAGAGGGGGCGTGGGGAAGGACGTTTTGTCACGGTTGGAGCCGTCAAGTAGGACAAAAGACTCCCTTTTTCTCGGTTGGTAATTCCAACTGGGAATAAATCTTTTGTCCTGGCTGGAATTACCAACCGGGACAAGTGGGGTGTGCCAGATCTTTACAACCGGAACTAAAACCCCTCCGTCGATGTCCTAGCATGCCACGTGCCTATGCAAGGCCAAGCAAGACTCGTAGCGGCGAGTCGCACACGAAGCAGCGAGCCACGCTTCGGCCATGCCGAGCGGACGGGTGCCCTGCCGGTGGGCGACATGGCGACGGGCGGGACGAGCAGCGACGTACGGGCAACACGGGTGGTCGGGCTTTTTTTATTATTCTTCAAAAAGCACAGAGAGCCATTTGAGATGGCTCAAAGTTGTTGGCGGGTGCTCCGCCCACCAGCACAGAGCCTATTTACTCGCCAGCAAAAATCATTTATGGCCTAGTGCTCCTTCCTTTTCAAATTGTAAGTCGTTTTGACTTTTTTATATAGATTTTACTATGTATCCTTGACATAACTTTATTGTTAGATGCATAACAAAATCAATATACCTAAGAAAGCTGAAACGATCTACATTTTCAAACGGAGGGAGTAGAATGCAAGATGCATAGATGCAACCTAGTTAGAAGAGAATTGGGTCTCCCTTGCTACCGAACTATGATACAAGTAGCAAGAGACGCCTCGTACGTCAAGATGCATCATGAAACTGAGAACATGATGGATCGAGACGGTGACGTGTGTGTTGAATGTGCTCCACCTGCAGGCCGCGACGTACTTGAGAATAGCACGTGTCACGTAATACGTGTGGCACGCACTAGCTCAGCTGTCCCTTTTCATCAGTGCCTAGCCTGACTGTTCGTAGATTATTCGTCAATGTCATCGTGGTGTTTCTAGATTCGTAGATCAGTAGGCTCTCCGATGCACGCGATTTCATCTTTCGAAGCACAGTTCTTGTGTCGAGTTCTTGTTTTTCACATGCACGAGTTGGCGAGAGTGAATCAAGGCATGTGGGACGATCCATTCGGAGTAGCAGTAGTCCACGTGGAATTAATCAATAATCGGCTGTGTTATGGTGTGCACGAGTGGAAGAAATTAAAATGTCCGACGTGATTATAGTGCAGAAACCAACCTAGCAGGAATGGAGCCAACAATGACGTGTCCTGTGCAACACTAACGTGTCCAGGAAGATGCAGTCCAGTTGACGCAGCCAAGATGGACCATTACACGAGTTGATCCATTGTTAGCTAGCCCACTCGCTTCACTTGCAGCAACCTCTATAAAAGGAGATCAATACCGGAATAGACCACAAGTCGTTAACTAAGCATTGCAGCCAGTTATTAGCAAACTAACATCCAGCGTGTAGGATGGCTGCAAGCAAGGCTAACAAGGAGACATGCGGCGCCTTTGAACCTTGTTTATGGGGCGACTTCTTTGTGAATTACACTTCTACCTCATCACAGGCATGAATCTATGATTTTATTGTAGTTGACAGCATATTATATATAATATTTAGCTCTTTAGTTACATTGTATTGTATAACAAGCAGGGGTCGGAGGAGTGGATGAGAGAGAGGAGGGAGCAACTCAAAGGGGAAGTGTGCCGGAAGTTTGAGGCTGGAAAAGCCATGAGCGTGGCCGACACGGTGAGGTTGGTGGACACGCTCGAACGCCTTGGTATAGATAACCATTTCGTCAAGGAGGTTGAGGAGGCCTTAGACCGTGTTCACGATGAGGAGCTGGACTTTGGCAGCTCCAATGACTTGGATGTTGTTGCCCTCCGGTTTCGTCTTCTTTGGCAACATGGCTTTTGGGTATCTGCAGGTAATAGAAATCAAAAGCTACCAAAAGCTGATCAGTTATGATCGATCACTATTCTTTCACATGTTCCTCTGTTTTTCTCCTTTTTTTCTTGTTGCCACCCTATAACCTATATACGTTGAAAACTGTTTATCATACAGTTTTTTTTGTTAAGATTTAATTTGAATATATACATATGTGCATACAGATGTATTCGACAAATTCAGAGATGACGACACCGGTAGTTTCAACATAAATCTAAGCAATGACCCGAGGGGCCTACTTAGCTTGTACAATGCTGCTCACATGGCGGTACCTGGTGAGACGATCTTAGATGATGTTATCGCCTTCACTAGGCGCCATCTTGAGGCTGCAAAAGGCAAGCTTACATCTCCTATAAAGGAACAAGTTTCGCGTGCCCTTGAGATTCCGCTCCCTCGTTTTATGCGGCAACTAGAGACCATGCATCATATCACTGAGTATGAGAAAGAAGAGCCACACGACATCATGATGCTCGAGCTTGCAAAGATTAACCTCAACCTTCTTAGGAGTGTCCACCTCAAGGAGCTTAAGGACCTCTCACTGTAAGTTGATACATATATTAGTTCTTTCACCCTATTTGTTCATTGTTCATTGTCTTCACTAACAAGGTGGGTCAACTAACTAATTCCATGGGAAGATGGTGGAGGGATCTCTATGACAGTGTGAAGCACTTCCACAGCTTTGGAGTGTTCCATGGGGAGGAAAGCTCTGCTGCGCGGATCATACTTACCAAGGTGTTTGGGTTGTTGGTCCTGATTGATGACACATTTGATGTGCGCGCCACCTTTGAGGAGTCCCAAATGTTAGATGATGCCTTACAAAGGTAGGATAATACCTCTATTAATTATATGCTTTTTGTAAATGAACAATCAAGTTTTATCGTATATATAGCTCACTCATAATAATATGTAGATGGGATGAGAGCATGGTTTCTCTTATATCAGAATACCTACGCATGTTCTACATCAAAACATTGAGTAACTTCAATGAAATGGAGGATACTTTGGAACCGTACGAGAAGTACCGCATGGCTTATGTCAAAAAAGAGGTACCTTGTTATCTTATAGTCAAATAGTCAACTAACAGCTATGAAACTTTATAGAAACATAACAAACATAAACTGTGGTTTAGATCTCCTCCCAATTTTATTAATCCCACCTTATTTGTGTACAATGTTTTTTTTATTGTGCAGTACCAATTGCAATCAAAAAGTTCCATCCAACAGGCTAAATGGTTCAATGAAAACTGCACGCCCAGCTTCAAAGAACATCTAGACGTGTCACTTATGGCGACGGGTTTGCCGTTGTTGTTCTTCACAGCTCTAATGCGTGCAGGCCAAGCGATAAACAACGAGGCATTTGAGTGGGCACTTGACATGCCTGACATGTTTTATGCCAATATAGAAGAGTGGGTCGCTTCCTCAATGACATTGCTTCTTACAAGGTAATATATCGAGTTCAAATAATAGTCTATCTATTTTTAAATATTTGACACCATTACCTTTTCATTCTTTTGACTATTCATCTATTTTATAAACATAAACATAAACATATGATGTACGATTAAATTAGAGCACTTTTGATGAGAGGTCTAGTGTAGCTTAATTATTTCGCTTTACTTAATGAATTAATTCAATAATCACCTTAGAATGTATTTGGATCATGGAGGTATTTATAAGACCACTGTTGTTATTTTTATTGATAACAAATAATTAGAAAAACAATGGACAGACATGCAGTACATTCCAAACCACTTTGACATCACAAACAGCAAAAAACCTACTACTTGCTTGTATTGCATTGGAAAAATATGACATCATAAAGAGTACTAATTAAAGGATTTAATACCGGGTGGAGGCTTCACCCGGTACTGGAGGGTCACCTCTAAGTACCGGTTGGAGCCACCAACCTATACTAGAGGACCTCTGCGGAATCCCAAACTTGAATGTGGTACTAATGCCCCTCTAGTACCGGGTTCAAATGGGACCGGTACTAATGATAGGGATAGAAGGTCATATTTCTAGTAGTGCCGGATGGATCTCTATGTTACTGCATATGCACACACCTAACATCACAAATACACGTATCTTTGCGCGCAGCAAGGGAAGTGCGAGAAGGATGTGGCCAGCACTGTGGAGTGCTACATGAGGGAACACGGCACGACCAGGGAAGAGGCGGTGGCAGCGATCGCCGGGATGGTGGAACATGCGTGGAGGAGGATAAACAAAGCTTGCATAGAGGTGAAACCTGCAGTAGAGCCGGTAGTGAGATGTTTGCTGAACACGACGAGGGTGCTAGAAGCCTACTACCTTCATGGACGGGACGGCCTCACCTATGGCCGTGACCTCAAGGAGCTCATCACCTTCCTCTTTCTCAAGGACGTCCATGTCTAAGTTTGTTACTTGCATCAGTACAACATATATATACTGTACTGCATATATATGCTTGTGTCGAGAAAAATAAAAAAATGGTGCCATATAATAAAAACAAATGGATACATTTTAAGGGTAAGTAATTTATTTTCTCTTATTTGTATTTTATTTATTTTATTTTCAACACATACTACTCAGTTTGAAAGACAAATATTAACCAAAAGATTTATGATAACAAAAAAAAAGATAGCAAGTTTATGAGATGTCATACTAGGGATGCCGTAGCATCTATGAAATGCACACTACCCTAAAATACCCAAATAAAGAGATTATATAAAATATACTTAATTTAAACTAAAAACATGATTAGAGCATGAAAACAATATTTGAGCTGAACTGGCCAAACGATTTCTCAAGGACATGCCTACTGGTCAGATCAAGATGCTGCAAAAGGACATGAACAATAGAATGGATATGCAGGCAAAGCTCGCAATGATAATGTTAGGGAGCAGGTGCATGCCATAGAGAGGAACCATAACAATAAGGCAAGAATAATGACATGCTGAAGCCTAAGGTGAGGCGGAAAGCACAAAATAAGACACTACTACAAGGTATGATGGTGCAATAATTAGTGTAGTTGCTGAGAATTACAGTGGGAGTATATCAAAGCAAAAAACCTACACAAAAACTGGATTGTAGCTGATAAAAAATTTAGTAGGAGAGCATCAAGTCGGTCCGTTCAAGATGTCCATAGGCTTTAGATTCTGAGCTAAACACAGTAAAAAGTGACCACTATGATATCAAATAGCATAGGTCCATGGATCAGATGTGCACCAAGATCTTGATCATCAAAGAGAAAATTGGTTTGCTCAAGGCACAAGAAAGAAGATGGTACAATGATGTAGTTGCTCAGGAAGATAACAGGAGAAGAACAGCTCAAAAAAAAACCCTACTACACATGTACTTCATCACTATGAGAAAAATAAGACAAATGTCTAGAGAGAATAAGTTGCAAGTTGTTATTACTTATTACCAATTAGTATGATAGCTGAAACCATATTGGCCGCGCTATTAGCACTGAGAGAGTCTAGAAATTTCCATGTTAATCGAAAAAAAAAAGAATATTATACTTCATCGCAGAGGCAATATATTAAGGGATTTTTTGTCCGCACCACAGCATGCCAAATGACCATAGTGTGATTTTGTGAGCAGCACATCTCACTCATCAATTTAGTCTATGAGACATTGCGAAAACAGGTATTTGTGCGCAGCACATCGTCTCCATTAAACAAAACATTTTTTCTGGCTGAAATAACATAGCGCCCGGAGCCGGTGACGACGACGGCCAGAACGATGAAGAGGTCGGCGCAGATGCCGCAATGGCCCACTGCGCGGCCGTAACCTTCAGGCGGAGTTCGAGTAAGATGCATGGCAACAATGTCTTCAACACGCTCCAGGACAATCTGGGGGGGCCTTATATTCAAAAAGAATTGCTTTCACTGCATTGTAGCCATACCAAATTGAAATTCCAAGGACAACTATAGAAGACACAATATATACAAAACTGGGCATTTGTCGTTTTTGGCTTTAATCAGATGGAGCAAACTATCCTTCTCTTTCACTAACGTAACCTTTGATTAATTAAGCAATGGCCAAGATATGCTAGTTCTCTTACCTCTTGTATATATGCAGGAGCCACAGAAAATGCTTGCAGCAGCGCACAAGTGCAAAGGAGCACCAGGAATGCATGGCACTTGCATTCTCCAGCATCCTTGCAGAGACAACTTCAGTTCCGGGTGAATTGAAATGTTATTGATCTAGGAACACGTGCTATCGGCCATCCACCCTGCTCTGTTATCTGTCATCGCCATACGGCCGATCGGATCTGTTTCGAGTGTTGTCACGTAGCCTTGTATCGGTTATTCTCTTAATTTCCTTTACATTGCTACACGGTCATCATCGGGCTCCTGCCGGTCACCTTTCACCTGCCATCGGCGAATCGCTCGGCCGATACGTCACCGGAGCAGATCGGAAACCCAGCCGATCGGCTCTTGGCATCTGACACGCATTCTTTCCTTGTCAATCAACAAGTTAGATTGACTAGCACGCCGCGCGAACCGCACTAGGGCGAAACCCGAACATGAGCTAAGCAGATTCTCCCGGATCGTGTGTCCGATGCGAGGATCGGACGAGCCGTCCGGTTTTTGCGCCAACGGATGTCTAATCTCATCTAGCATAATTTAAACTGTGCTGGTTGTTAAATTATCTTATTAAGGGGTAAAGTAACTAGACAAATTATACAATTTCATTCCATTTTACTGTGTTGGTGGGCCACATAAGCGCCCGGCAACACAAATAGGGAGCACTCTGCTGGTGGGTGCTTATGTGACCGGCCAACACAGTGGTCATTGTGCTGGTGGGTGCTCCCCTACCGGCACCAAGAACCTCTGTGTTGGTGGGTGCTGCCCGCTAGCACAGTAATTTGCATGTGCCACCACAAGTCGATTCTGACATAGTGCGTGTTTTAATTAATTATTATTCCCTAACAGAAATAGATGCCTGGTGCCCTTGAGGAGAATCAACATTCTTTGAAGTCCGATGATCCGCCCGTCGGATCGTCATGTTTTCTTCTGTTAAGAAGAGACTCCTCGCTCCAAACTCGATCGTCAGCAAATCTGCTCGTTCAATCTTGTCCGATACTACCACCAGAAAACAAGCAATATAATGGCGCATTCAGTGGAAAGACCCTCTCTGCAACATTCTTGGAAAGTCCGATGGATCCGCCCGTCGGGTAGTGATGTTTTCTTCTGTTATAAGAAGAGACTCCTCGCTCCAAACTTGATCGTCAACAAATCTGCTCGTCCAATCTTGTTCGATCAACGTAGCAACTTCCACCGGAAAACAAGCAGTGTACTAATGGCGCATTCAGCTGGAAAGACTCTATTTGCCGTCCTCCTGCTCGTCACCATAGCCGCCGTTGTTGGGGGTACGTACACGCGTGCACATGCATCAACTACTTACATGTTGCAAATTAAGCCGCGATCGATGTCGTTGGATCATCAATCTTTCTTTAAGCTAAAAGTTGTTCTGTTGCATAAATGAACGCTCATGCCTGCATAATCCTGGTTCTTTCACCTGGAACAAAAGGGACCTTTGTCCCGTTGGTAATACTAACTAAATGCTTATTTTTTGAATTCTTTTTTACTTTTAATGCTAATTATTGTTTCACTTACACAGACACGCATGCGTACGTATACATCCATCGCATGCACTACTTACACGTATACATTCATCTTGTATATATGCATATCATATATATATATATATATATATATATATATATATATATATATATATATATATATATATATATATATATATATCATGATAGCGTATGCATAATAGTTTTATTTTACGTACTTTCATATCATCCGATAGCACCTTGTCCTTCATGAAATGGTAAATGTGCTCACAGACGTGGTATCCACATAAATTATTCTATTTCTCTTGTCTCAAACATTTTAGTGGAAAAACATAATTTATGAAATATTCGTGTTATAGAATATACAAAATGTGGAAACTCAATCTATGACCATTGCACATAGATGAAACGCGCAGCAGAGCCAACGGGCACAGTATTTGGCCTTCATGGCAGCACGGACGGCCTCACCTGTAGGAGCTCTCATCAGTCGTGACCTCATCACCTTTGTTTTGGGAAATAGATGCCTCACCTATGGAAAACACTAGGAGACCCGTGCTTTAATTAGTTATTATTCCCTAATAGAAAAAGATGCCCGTTGCCCTTGACGAGGATCAACGTTCTTGTAAAGTCCGATGGATCCGCCCGTCGGGTAGTGATGTTTTCTTATGTTATAAGAAGAGACTCCTCGCTCCAAACTCGATCGTCAACAAATCTGCTCGCTCAATCTTGTTCGATCAACGTACCAACTTCCACCAGAAAACAAGCACTGTAATGGCGCATTCAGCTGGAAAGAATCTCTCTGCCGTCCTCCTGCTCGTCGCCATAGCCGCCGTTGGGGGTACGTACACACGTGCACTTGCATCAACTACGTACATGTTGTAAAGCCGCGATCGATGTCGTTTCATCAATCTTTCTTTAAGCTAAAAGTTGTTCTGTTGCATAAATGAACGTTCATGCCTGCACAGGTCGGGTAGTGATGTTTTCTTCTGTTAAGAAGTGATGCAAATTAAGCCGCGATCGATGTCGTTTGATCAATCTTTCAATTCTTTAATCAAAAAGTTGTTCTGTTGCATAAATGAACGTTCTAATTATAAAGTTGTCCTGCACAGGTCGGATCCATGGAGCAGAGTCGGGGTCGGTTGGGGACTATCATCTTTTTCCTTGCAAGGTTCACCCGAGTGCCAATTATAAAGGACCGTGCATTGCATTGATCAACGACAAAGCCTGCAACCGTGTATGCTTAGGCGAAAGCAGCGACAATAGTTCCGGCGAATGTTCCGCTTTCAAGTGCATGTGCACAGTCAGATGCACCTCTGAGACTGTTGCTGCTGCTAGCGCTCCGATCGCCGCCTGAACAAACCATCCGATCCTGCATCGTCCCGGCCCGGCCCTCGTGTAATAATAGAATATAACACTGTAGGCTTGCAAGTTGTTTGTTTTCTTTTTTTTCCTAGTACCGGTCAGTAACTCTCCTCTAATGCCAGTTTTGGAACCAATACTGGCAATCTGGTAGTAGAGGGGGTCCATTAGTACGGGTTGGGGATACCAACCGGTACTAAAGGTCTTTCACCCCACGCAGGCAGGTGGCATCATTAGTACCGGTTGGTATACCAACCCGGTACTAATTGTTTTTCATTTTTCTTTTCTTATTTCTGATCCTTTAGTCTATATTTGTATTTTATATTTGTATTTTATATTTGTTCCTTTACCTATACTAGTTCTAATATGCTCATATATGGAAATTTCTATATATCTGTAATGTTACATTTCCGATCTCAGAGAGAACCACTTTTGATAATAATTCAAATACCCAGGAAAAATAAGTACGTACTTAAACTTAAGTTGATACAGCACTACTTGTCTTAGAGAGAAGTTCAAATACATAAGACAAATATTACATCCATGCATACTACGGGATTAGCCCGAATACCTTATAAAGATATAAAACATAATTCACATATGCAATCTTAAAGTCTAGATCGTCATCAATATAAGTTAGAGCATGAACCAGTGTACTCTCTATCGACTGAGAATAAGTTAAAGTTAGACAACCATAAATCTCAAACAATGGCGGGTCCGTCACTTAAGATGCATTGTAGAAAGATATGTTAGCCTGGAGCGTGAAATCTCTAGTACACGTCAGGTGTCGAACGCTAAAAATATATTCCAATCTTTTCACGACTTGCTCCAGAATCGCTTGAAAGCTTATGGGCGCCCAGGTTTGGCCATAGATATCCTAAAAGAAGAGAATATCATTACTATAAAATTTAAAATATGTAACATAATTGAATATAAAAGGATGATTAGATCCATACCATGTCATGTTGATTCCAAATACAAAGCTTCTCAGTAGTCATAATCACACTACTCCTTCCCTCCAGAAGCGCCTTTATTTTAAAATACAAGTGGTCTGGTACAAAGTACACATGCTCCTTTAGCTTTTCCAGGCATGCCTCCACAACGTTCCTTTCAGAACCTGTCTTACTTTCTCCGGGTGCACCCGATGCGTCAATTTCAACCATCAACTTAGGTTGCCCTGGTGGTGCTTCTCGAATGGGTATTTGAAAAGAGATGTGTAGTCTTATAACTGGACCAACTACATCTCGTCGCACTCTAGGAGTGGTACCACCTACATCTATGACAACTCGTTTAAGCCATGTAATCATGTTGATAACCTACATTGTTTGTAAGTAGAATTAGGAATTGTTCATGTGTAGTTCAAAATCAATTGGAAGAAGAAAATAACATTACTATGGTGGGAACTGTTCCGTCGCTTCGATCGCCTTTTGGCATGACGATACTGGGAGTAGGGAAATGAACTCCTGTAGGGCGTGCCACCTCGAGGATAGTAATATTTGTAGATGACATTTGTAGGTCTAAAGTTACCAAATATCCATCAAATTCCAACTCAAAAACAAGTTTAAATAAATAACCATCCGTACTAGTTGACCTTGCAGACATGATCATCTCGGCGAGCATTTCTCCACCGGGCGGCACCGTACTTTGCCATGGAAGAGCTTCAATTCTACGAGGAAGGGGACACGGTCTTCCACGACCGTTGCCACTCTCCCTCGTAGAATCAAAGCTCCTTCTTGACGTCTATTACCGCTCGGTAGAGAACATGCTAGCTAAGATGAACACGGTCTGCAAGTTCAACTAGTACGGATTTTATACAATTTTATAACTAATTTCTAAGTATTTCATTTCATGGGAAAAATTAATCCTAAAAAATAAAAGGCATGATTACTAAGTATTTCAATTTTCTATAATTTTTATCTACTCCAACATTTTTCTATAATTTTCTAACTATTCTCTACTAATGCATAAATCAAAATATTAATAATAATGACATCATGACGGTCGCGGGCTTATGTTAGCGCGTCCCATGGCTGTCATGAGTCTGCAGGAGTCGGGCTGGGCGGCCGGCGTCGGGGGTGCGGTCGGTTAGCAAGGCCGGCATGGAGGGGCGTCGTTGGCGGCGAGGGGCAGGCTGTGGCGTTTGGGCCGGTGTGGAGGGAGGCGTTGGGGCCAGCGCGGAGGACCGGCATTTGGCACGGCAATGTCGGGGCCGGGGCATGGATGGGGAGGCGAGGGCGCGCTGGCGGTGGCGCGGCAGCGTCGGGGCGGCGATGCCCCACATACGTTGGGGCTGTGGCGGCGGGCGGGGTAGTCCGGGGCGGGACGGCGTCGAACCTGGCTGGGATGGCACCATTGGAGGCACGGCCGGCCGGGGGGAGGGGAGGGGAGGCGGCGGTGTCGAGGTTGGTGACGGAGGTGACAGATGCGGCGGATGGGGGTGGCGATGGAGGTTCTTGGCAGCCAGTCGGGGCTGGGAGATTCGTGCGCGTGAGGAAGACGAAGCGGAAATGGCGAAGTGTTTGCTGGTCTGGAGCACTGAGCGTGTCTTATGTCAGTGACCCTCTAGTGCCGGTTCCAATTAAAATCCGGCACTAGAGATCCTCTAGTACTAGAAGGTGGGCCTCTAGTGCCGATTTTAGTGTACAACCAGTACTAGAGGGGCTCCCCGTGCGGGAAATGAAAATCTCTTTCAAGATTCTTGTCATGCCTCTCCTTCCCTATCATGTTGGTCCAAACATACAAACTCCTGTAAGGAATCTGATGGAATATTATCTTGGAACATAAGGTGTTTGCCTTCTTGATTAAGAAAATAGTAGCCTCACCTAAAATTGTTTGGAAAGTTAAATGGTTTTGCAAAAAAAATGAAAAAAATAATATGCACGTCGCAAGTCATGCGAAATATACACGTTCCGTAGGATTCAAACCCACGACCTCAAGCCTCACGCGTAGCTTTCTTACCATCCCACTAACACACCATATCTGAATATATAGGGGATGCAATCCTTTTGTACTAAATCTCGGAAGACCCTTTTATCCCAGTTTGTAATACCAACCGGGATAAAAGACCCCTGTTATCCCAGTTGGTATTACAAATCAAGATAAAAAGTTTCGAGAAATTTAGTTCTTTTTTAGCCACCCGTGGGGAACTCTTTTATCCCGATTTGAAACACCACCCGGGATTAAAAACTTCCTTTTATCCCGGTTGGTATTACAAACCATGATAAAAAGTGTTCGGGGGCTTTAATCTTTTTTACCTACACGTGGGGACCCTTTTATCCCAGTTGGTGTCATGAGCTTTAGTCCTGAGTGGTAACACCAACCAGGATTAAAATGGTGACTTTTAGTCCCGATTGGTCTTACCACCCGGGACTAAAAGGTCCCTCACAGGTAGCTGATTTTTTCACCCGGGACTAAAGGATCCCCCACGGGTGGCTGATTTTTGACCTGGGAGAAACAGACTCCTTTAGTTCCGGTTGCAAATACCAATCGGAAGAAAAGCTCGCGCACTCCCTTTTCTCTCGAGCCTATATTAAACCAGGATTAAAAGGAGGCGCATTGAAAGTCTACGTGTGCAAATTTATCTACTCTCTGGTTTTCTTCAACCTCTCAATTACTACTATAGTGATCTGTGATAAAAAATACTACTAGTTGCTCAAATTTAATTTAGAAAGGTGCCGATTTATAGATGAAAATTTCTCGTTGCTGATCCATAAAGCATGACTTGTCATGAAAAGTAAGACTGCCATGTTCATAAGAATGGTGTGTTTAAAGGATGGTTATTTGAATTTTTTTTCGAAGAATTTCAATAATTTAGTTTTTCCTTAAAATAAAAAAAAGGCATTTGGTCTAGTGGTATGATTTTCGCCTTGGGTGTGAGAGGTCCCAAGTTCAATTCTTGGAATGCCCCGAATTTTGGCTTTTTTTTATTTTTCCATGCACTTAATGCTTATAACTGAAATCAAATGCTTTCGACGACAAAGAGAGAAGCACGGATTTTTGAAGCCAAATAAAGACCACACTACTTCTTGAATTTAAAAATTACACTTTTGCAGAAGTTCATATTTCTAATCTATGCATTTGGCATGAGCAGTGCCATTTACCAATGAAATCACAAAATTAATTTTAAAAATCACATCACCAATGCTATGCATGCACTAGAGATGAAACAACTTGAACTGTTCCCAAAAATTGGGAGTGAGGCAGCCACACATCAACAATGCTATCCATGCACAGAGATGAGACAACTTGAACTATACATACCAGAATATTGGTAGTGATCAGGACCTGCATGATAACTGGTGCGGTTACAAAAATACCTATATTTAAAAGAAGTAATTTCTAAAAAAAAATAAAATTAAACAACAAAGGGCATTTGGTCTAGTGGTATGATTCTCGCTTAGGGTGCGAGAGGTCCCGAGTTCAATTCTTGGAATGCCCCTTATTTATTATATTCTCTTTTTTAATTCCTCAAAAAACATTCCCCTTATTTTATTATATTCTCTTTTTTTTTAATTCCTCAAAAAATTACAATTATGCATGCAGCTGAATCAACGAACGAAATAGCGAGTTATAGCGGTTGATGCTAGCTGCCGCTACAACAACATTGTACTAATTAGCAGGCTAACTATAGCAGTTGAACACAGCTTTACGCTAAATCCCATAGCCCGTTATTTTGTACATTGAGCTGAAGGTTAAGACACTTTCCCACATCACGATTACTGAAACAATCAAGTTATTTTGCTGAGTGTAATTATTTTGCCGAGTGTTTTTTTATAGCACTCGGCAAAAAGGTTATTTGCGGAGTGCCCGAGGTAATGCATTCGCAAACATAAAAACACTCGGCAAAGTGCAAGTTTCCGATGGTGCATGTTCATGAGGTTGGGAAAAAATACCTATATTTAAAAGAACTAATTTCTGAAGAAAATAAAATTAAAAAACAAAGGGCATTTGGTCTAATTGTATGATTCTCGCTTCGGGTGTGAGAGATCCCGAGTCCAATTCTCGGAATGCCCCTTATTTTTTATAATTCTTTTTTTAAATTACTGAAAAATTACAATTATGCAGCTGAATCAATAAACGAAATATCACAATTATGCAGCTGAATCAATGAACGAAATAGCGAGCTATAGCGGTTGAGCATAGTTCTACGCTAAATCCCATAACCCGCTATTTTGTACATTGAGCTGAATGTTAAGACACTCTCCCACGTCACAATTACTGAAACAATCAAGTTATGCAGACTTTTAGATTGGATAAACATTAAATAGAGATGAAGGCTACAAACATCACTCACAATTCAGAATCATATACTCTTTCTTTTTTTTGTTTTGTTTTGTTTCCGATAGATTCACACATCATGTACTTATCATACATCATACAATCAGTGCAGCTGGATGTTAAGACGAGCTGCAGGTTCGCATCATTTCACTCTTCATTTGCAGTAGGATCGGAGATCGCATTCAGGCGTGGTGGATGGAGTTGGCTCCGATGGCGATGAGGTCGCTGGCGAGCTTCTGGAGCTCCTGGTCGTGGTCCGTCATCACCGACGGCGTCCCGCGCTCGTTGAAGCCGTCGTCGCAGGTGGTCACGTCCGTCTCCACCGAGTCGAGGTTGGTGCGCGCCGTGGCGAGGTCGCCGCGCTTCAGCGCGTCGTCCACCGTCTCCAGGTTCGACTTGATGTCGCTGTACGACGACGTGCAGTCGTCCAGCGCCTCCTTCACCGTCGCGTCCGTCCCCGGCGCGTTCATCCGGTCCGTCGCCGCGTTCATCGCCTCGACCACCTTCTCCCGCACCGCCTCCATCGCCAGCCGCAGCACGCCGATGGCGTCCGCCGCCGCCGTCTGCGCCGCAGGCACGCTGCCGGGGAGCCCCGCGATCGAGGCCTCGCAGTCCTCCGGGTACTGCGTGTTGGCGCACACGCGCTTCACCACCGGGTTCAGCATCTTCGCGATCGGCTTCCGGATCATGCCCCCGAAGGTCTCCATCGACAGCTTCGGCTTCTTCGCCGCCGGCAGAGGCTCGTCGGGAGCGCCGCCCATCGGCTGCTGGCCGCTGGCGGCGTACTGGTCGGAGCTCTTGGCCGCTGGCAGAGGCTCGTCGGGAGCGCCACCCATCGGCTGCTGGCTGCTGGCGGCGTACGGGTCGGAGCTCTTGGCCGCCGGCAGAGGTTCGTCGGGAGCGCCGCCCATCGGCTGCTGGCTGCTGGCGGCGTACGGGTCGGAGCTCTTGGCCGCCGGCAGAGGCTCGTCGGGAGCGCCGCCCATCGGCTGGCTGCTAGCGGCGTACGGGTCCGAGCTCTTGGCCGCCGGCAGAGGCTCGTCGGGAGCGCCACCCATCGGCTGCTGCTGGCTGGCGCCCTGCGCCGTCGGAGATGCGTACGCGTCGGGGGTGCCGGCGGAGCTCTGCTTGGCCGCCGGCAGAGGCTCGTCGGGAGCGCCGCCCATGGGCTGCTGGCTGGCGTCGGCGTACGCGTCGAGGGTGGTTGTGGAGCTCTTGGACGTCTCCTTCTTGGCCGGTGCAGAAGGTACGTATTGGCCGGCGGCGGAGACGTCGACCGGTGTGGCATCCTCGTCGGACTTCTCCTTGGGTGGAACATATTCGCCGGTGGTGGAGACATCGACGGGCGTGGGATCCTCGTCAGATTTCTCCTCCTTGTCCTCGTCAAAATAATCATTGGATTTCTCCTTTTTCTTAGCTTCCTCCTTCTTTTCCTTCTTATTGGAAGACACATCTTTATCCGAGTCCTCGGACTTCTCCTTCTTTTCCTTCTTACCAGGGGATACATACTCATCGGAATCGTCAGACTTCTTCTTCTTTTCCTTCTTATTAGGTGATACATACTCATCGGAACCGTCAGACTTCTCCTTCTTTTCCTTCTTATTAGGGGATACATGCTCATGGGAACTGTCAGACTTCTCCTTCTTTTCCTTCTTAAAAGATGAGGATTCGTCGGCATCGTCGTACTTCTCCTTCTTCTTCTTTTTCTTGAGAAACTCGGATACATCAGAATCATCAGATTTCTCCTTCTTAGCAGAATCATCGGAGTTCTCCTTTTTCTTCTTAAGATTCCCAAAAGCATCAAAATCATCGGATTTTTCCTTCTTTACCTTCTTTGGAGCTGAAGATTCCTCATATTTGTCGGGTTTCTCATCTTCTTCAACTGGTTTCTCATAGGCGGTGGAGGCTTTAGCTGAAGTGGCTTCCTCGTAGGGATTCTTCACCTTGGGCTTCTCGGCAACCTTCTTAGGCAATCCATATTCATCGAGGGACAATGTCTTGACAGAGCTTCCGGTGGCGGCGGCAGCCGCAGCTTCGCTCTTGCTTTCAGGCTTCTCATGCAGCGAGATGCATATCGCCGAGACTAGGGGCACGGTGGCCACGATGGCCAGGAGCAGGCCGAGGCTTAGGAGGTGCAGCCTCATGGTGGCCCTAGGAGACATGGTGGAGACGGTGGTCAAAAAGTTTGGAAGGGAGGTTGGAGGCGAGGAGGGATATTTGAATCTGCGAGGGAAAGGGAACGATTGGCCGCATTTGGCGCGAAAGAAACGAGAGAAGGGTAGGCAGCCGCTAACCTGTAACTAACACACGTCTGTAAAATCATGCGTTTACCGTGAGAATAGAAGAGATAACGACAGGACATATATACGAAAATAGGCTCCTGTTTTAATTTTCCGTTTTTAGCTAGGTAGCAAACGAGCTGTCAACTGACATGTGGCCCCAAGCCAAGAAAATGATGCATGGAGGAGCTGGACAGGAGGGGCGAAGCCACGTTGTCCCTCCCTGGTGCATGCACATGCACCAGGTAAAATTTTTATTTACCACTAATTAGACTCAAAATTATCATATAATCCTAGTAAAATTTACCGGTCTCTTAAATAGTGCACCATAGTCAATTCAGCGTTAGCTTCGCCCCTGCTGGGTTCTTGGTCTGGTTGGATCTGCAGGTAATGCAAAGCGCAACAACTTGTCCATTCAGCTATTCACAGCATTTGTTGCAGGTACGCTTTAGCTGAGTAGTCGTTGCGGTTGTTTTGTACCGTTGTCGGATTCGGACTCGGACTATTGCGCACGGTCGTCGGATTCCACTCGTCAACATAACAAGCCCGAGCGTCGAATCGGCGGGCCGGCCCATCGAGGTCTATCGCCCCGCCGAGTCGGGGACATGGTGGACCCAGGCCCAAGGAAGCGCAGTGGACCACGGGCGGCCCAAGCGCAGATTGCATCCAACAACCCCGCCCACCCGGCGGCCTTGTAACCACGTACCTCCATGTAAACACTTGGCCCATCTACCTCTTCTTTTCTTCAAAGGCGGCCCATGTACCTCCTGTTCCTGTGTTTAATTTTTTTTTATTTAAGGAGGAAGAGGTGACTCTTGTTCCACTCAAACACAAGGGGAGGATTTTCCCTGAAAAAACAAAAACAAAACAAAACAAAACAAAACAAAAGGAGAACTGTGCAGTTGGCTGACTGTTGATTTGGACGGTATTGCTACTCCGTATCATAACGAACACCTGCCTGGCAAGCTCTCTCCATCGACCCATATGGGTAATGGGTCAGTGAGTCGACGCTGACATGTGCACATCTCGACCAAGCAAGAAAAAGTAGCTGCCGACATGCTCTCAAGATCAGATCGACTAGGCAGCTACAGGTACCTGTTCACCTTTTTTCCTTTCTTCTTTTTTTTCTTCCAACCCTTTTCCGTCCAATAATTCGTCCGGCCGGTTGCTTTCCATATCCCATCGTCCTCTTTTTGTTCGGCTCTGCGTCCGTGAATCCCTGATGCGACACGATCATGCAAACCTTTTTAATCTTTATTTTAAATAATCATGCATGATTCATGTCAACTTTGCTCTCTCTCTCTCTGATCATCATCATCATCCAGAGCATCAGGCACGCTAGGCCACAAACAGTTGGTTCTAAACCACTACCACCAGCAGTCACACTGATGCTGCGTAGATTAGAAAAATATGGTTGGCTACCAAGCTAGCTGCCCAAGACTTTGGAGCCCCTGCAGGAGACCAGTCAACTGAGAACTGGCCAAGGACATGTGGCTCTCAAGCTGGCGATGTGTTCACCTCCCTGCTCACTCACTCAGCAGTCGTAGAGGAGCACCCAAACACGCCAGCTTGCAACAACTTGGGTGTTTCGTGGCCCATGTTTCATAGTCCTCGGTCGTCTACTACCCAACGGCTAAATTTACGATGGTCATGGATGTGAACTTACATATACCGATGTATATTTTTTTTAAAAAAAATATTTTACTCCCCTCACCTATCCACTTTGTTCACTTAACCTCCTAATAAAAATTAGACTCACTTTACTCCACTGAACTATTTCATTTGGTCCAATCTACTCTCTAATTAGATTTCTCTTTTTTGTTTCTCCATGAATAAGTTGAATTTTGAGTTCAAATTTTGTGAGCAGATACAAAACATGATGCCTTATGTTAAAAAATTATACTAAGAATTTTTCATAGTTATTTTCATATGTTAGTAATATTTAATACGAAATTGATCTTAGATATACAAAACTATAAAAAAGTAATCATGAGAAATTGCTAATGTATTTTGTCTAACGTATAACATCATGTTATAAGTCAATGGCCAAAATTTGAAAGATTTAAATGCGTCGTTAGTACCTAAACTTGGCGAGTGGGTGCACTTAGGTACATCATCTCTCAAATTGTTCATTTAGGAACAATAACTTGATAGGTGGGTGTAGATGGGTTATCGGGGTGATACGTAGAAAAAAAATGCCACGCAGGCAGCTTACATGTTAGACAATGTTTTTTAAAAAAGTCCTTCACTCCATGCTAATTCTACCATGCCATCTCCTCCTCAAGCTGGCCGGTCTCCTTCTCATCTCCCTCCCCGATCCTCATTTCTTCTTCCTCGGACTGAAACAAGCAAAGCCACTGCACCTCTAGCCAAGATTCATGCTGCTTCCCTCAAGCAAAATCAAATTGCTGCTGCACAAACCTTCTCCACCTTCCCCTATAGCCGCGCCGGTCCTCCTTCGCCGCAGCCAAGCTCCCCTACGACGGGATTTCAGCATCGAAGCTCCAGCTGCACCACTGGCCACCATGACTACCACTACCTCTAGCGACCATTCCTCAGCATCACAACCATCAAACCAGTCGACCTTACCATCAATATAAATCATGTTCCTTGCAAGGCCACAGAAAAATCCCTCATGATTTACTTCTACACTGAAAAGTGACGTATCGCCTACAATCCAATAAAATACAAATATTCAATCTAGTATTAGACTTCAACTTTCATAGAAAAAAAATAGCAAACTTTCATCAAATCTAGCGTTATGTCACGGCTGATGAAGTTGAAAGAGAAGAGGTATGATTCCTACGCTCATCTGTGGCATGGGGTATTAGACCCTGAACTCGTACACTAGCCCTAAACCAAACCTTTCTTAATTATCAATACTAAGAGAAATTCGCAAAAAGGCGCAAAACAGATAGCGGTGGATGGAGGGAATCGATGAAATTCACCATAATTTGGAGCTAGGTTTCCAGGTTTTCTCCGTCTTGATCCCATCACGTGGTGTGCCAAACTTCTTCTGCAGTACAAGCAACCTATGTGCGAACATCTAGTAAGCTCAATTATAAAAAGAGCAAATAAACAAAGAGCTAATTTGCAATAGTATTGCCTACGTTTTATTTACACGTAAACGCCAATTGTACGCATAAGCTATCTACATGGCACGTTTTTTCCTATGTGTCATACCGGTGACCCATCCGCACCGACTTGTCAAGTTGTTGTTCCCAAATAATCAATTTGAAAAATGATGTACCTAAATGCACCCACTCACCAAGTTTATGTACTAATGACACATTTAACTCAATTTGAAATTAAACCTCAACTTGTACGTGAAGAAAAAAAAAGAGAAATCTAATTAGGGGTAGTTTGGTACAAATGAATTAGTTCGGGGGAGTAGGGTGAGCCTAAATTTTGCTTAGAGGGTCAAGTGGACAAAGTGGATAGGTGATGTGAGTAAAATAATTTTTTTCTCTTTTTTTTCCGCCTTTTTTCTGCAGTGCACGTGTGGATTCGTTGCGCTTTTCCACTGGGAAAGCGTAAACCAGGCCAGCCGCGGGTTTGGTTGTTGCTTCTTCTGTTGACTAAAGAAAATTTTTATTCACAAGACATTACAGTGTCAACTAATAACTGTTTGGGTGGTTCGAAGACTTGTGCACAGGAGAAAGGACACGGAACATCTAATAACTGTTCAAAGAAAATGACTTGGGATTCGGACGTATGCAATTGAAAACAAAAAGGTGGCTGCTGCCGAGTGCATAGTGTATTCAGACGTAAAGCTAGCGAAACTGCAGTTGATTCCAGCAGTTGAATTTAGTACTTAGTAGTATGTATAAGATCAAAAAACTATTTATAATAATAATTTGTTCATGAAATTCTCCTACGTTTGTTCATAGAACTCAAATTAAAAGTAGTGGTTGTAAGCTGTATATACGTTTAAAGCAAAACAGCAAAGGAATCGGATGCATACTAGAAATCCGATGTTCAGATACGTACGTATATATCATCGACGATTCAGAGGATGGATTGGAACAATGCTGCCTTTTTTTGAATTAAATTAAAGGTTTCCTTTTCATTTTCTGCCATAAAGAAATAAAGAGCTGGCAAGCAAATAAGCAGGGCCAGGCAGTCAAATATGGTGCCAGCAAGTGGGCTGGAAGATAGGCACGGGTCCCTCTCATATAAGCAAGTTGGTTTCTCCTCTCTCGCATGTTGCTTCCCGTTTCGGTTATCGTTTTTCTTTTGAGCTGTTATCCTTTTTAATTATCAGAAGAAAAGATAAAGGAATAATCTCAAGTATGAATGCATGTGGGGGAGGACAAGATGGGGGATTTTAGTTATACTTGTTTGACAAGACTTGGATGCGAAACGGAGAACATGATCACCCCGACGCATGTATTGTGAAAAAAAAACAACAAAAAACTGTAAAACGGAATCCCAACAAAAATGCAACTGGAGGAGGACAAGCAGTCTAATTTGACTCCGAAAAAACGATGGGGGTGATTTGGAACGGGGTCACGGAGACGGAAACGGGGAATGAGACGGAGAAACCGTCCAGAAAAGCCGGACGCAATGCATGGGAGCTTAAGATCTCCCTCAAAATTTCCAACTTTGACACTATGCAAAAAGAAGATTCTCCATCACATCAAACTTGTGGTACATGCATGGAGTACTAAATGTAGACGAAATTAAAAATTAATTGCACAGTTTTGTTGTACTTTGCGAGACGAATCTTTTGAGCCTAATTAGTCAATATTTGGATAATAATTCACAAATACAAACAAAACGCTACAGTGTGCTACAGTGCTATAACAGTAATTTTGCACTTCCAAACTTTAGGCAACTAAACAAGGCCTAAGAGGAGGCCAGACGAGCAGTTTTGGTTGGGAATTTTGGGCCGGTTGGGTTCCCGAAGAGGAGGCAATGCATGCAATAATCCTGTTGCGTCGCTGCAAGCCCGACACGCATACGCTTCCATGCCAACGCCATGCCGTCTCGTCCTGTCAGTCCCACTCCACTTGCACTGTTGCCGTATGCCACAAACGTACACGTAACGCGTTCAGGCTTGCACGATCGAATAATCCTAGTCTTATTTAATTTCACAGAAAATGGTCACGTCGTTTTCAGCTACGACGATCTTGAAACTTACGTTGACTAGCTAGCAAAGCTAGCTCGCTCTCCATTCAGAGAAAAGAGTATCTTCTTGCTTCAAATATTCACTCCATGTGAGGGAAGAAAAAAGGCACTCACTCTGTTCCAAATATTTGTCACTGCAATACTATTTGAGGCATTCGGCAAAATACACAGTAAAATTCTCTATGCATTATTATCCACGGTGGATATTTTTTTCTTCTAAAATCTCAACGCGGTCCCCTCAGCCCAAAAGTTTCGGTAAGGACAAATTACCAGTTGCGCTTGTGCACAAGACGAAAATGCCGGTTCCTTTTTCAGGTTACACAAAAATGCTCTTGCTAGCTAGGAAGCAAACAAGCGCTAGATGTCGAGGCAACAACACAACACCAGCACAGCAGTAGTTCCCAAGACACACATGCCTACGTACTACTGCACTGCCTACTCCCATAGTAAATGCATTTATCGAGTTCAAAATTTATCCTCAAATAAGCGCACATCTAGCAACAAGACCATCTAACTTTAGTTATTTTTCCTACATTCTCTTGCAATAATTACATTTTTATAAGAATATATATAATTTCTCACTAATATTGATTAGTGAGAGCTATTTTATTTTGAGACCGAGGGAGCATTGAGAGTCGAGAGCATGGCAGGGCCACACAATCAGGATTGTCATAAAGAAACAAAGCTGCATTTCCCGAGATGATGGAGGAGACTTTTTTGCATCCTCGCCACAGTTGGGTCGACAGAGACAGAACCCGTCGCTGTAGAGATCATCCCCGGCATCAGAATCCAATTTGCTATAAAAGGAAAAAAAATATATAAACAAGTTGTGGGCTTGTGGCTGGGGGAATAAAGGCAAGGCGATAGCCAAAACCAAAGCAAATGCCAAGAGAGATTGGGATTGACAGATTCCCTCACTCCCTCCCTCATTGCTGCATCTTTAAGCAAGAAAGAAGGCTGCAGTTGGAACTTGGAAGAAGCCCAGACTTGGGGCCAGCAGGGGATCAAAGAACTCCTGCTGGGGGAAGCCTCTGGTTCTTCCTCACATTTCTGAATTTTTGCTCTGTTTCTTAGGAGCCGGCGTAGCTCTGAATGCCAGCTCAGAAAGACTAGGAAGCAGAGTTGAGCCAAATTTGCTCGCCAGATTGCCTGGAAACGAACAAAAGGCGCCGCTTTGCGCTCTTGGATCGGAGGAATCTTCAAGAAATCGATAAAAGGTGCCTTTTTGGGGACTCCTTTTATCACGGGAGCCTCCAAAGGCGCCATTTTTGCCACCTTGCGAGCTCTGGGGAGGGCGCTGATGCTTGCCATTTGATACAGCAGCGACAGCGCCGCCGGCGATGGCAGCGGAGGAGCTCCTGAGGAAGATGCGGGAGCTGGAGGAGGGCCAGGCCGAGCTCAAGCGGGAGATTTCCAAGCTCGTGCCGGAGCGGCAGGGCGAGCATCCCAACTCGTCGCGCCGCCCGCTGCAGCCGTCGCCGGCGCGGCGCGCCCTCGCCGTGCTCCCTTCCTCGTCGTCGCGGCTGCAGCGCGTGGGCCGCGTCGGGCTCACCGACAGGCAGCACATCAGGGCCCTGCACGCGCTGGGCCAGTCCGTGTATATCATTGCCCCCGGCGGGAAGCTCCTGTACTGGTGAGGTCTCTTGCATTTCCTGGGTTTGATTGTTTCTGCACATGGAGTGTTTGACGAAATGTCAGACAAGCGGTATGCAGAGGTTTAAGTGTAAAATATGGGAATAGTTCGACAATTTTTGACAAAAGTGAGCGGTGTGAACAAATAGTGGAGGTACCAATGTAGTGATCAAAAGTTCAAATATGTTTTGATGCTAAACCACTCCTACTAATGTAGTGAACAAATAGTGGAGGTACCAATATGTTTTTGACAACAGTGAGCGGTGTGGGCATGGATTTGAGTAAGCAGCCAGGTTTTCTAGTATTTTCTCCTTGGGCTGTATCAACTGGCTTTGCATACATTAGCCATCTGATGTACAGGAAATTGCAGTGGTAGTGGGAGGAAATCTGTTGCAGCATTAAGCAATGATTTGATATTGGAATGGAAGTTATGTCACTTAGCTAGTGTCAGTGATCATGCCGCAATGTTTCATTATATGACCTGTGACTTTTGGAATCAAACTAATGGGGGTATTGGAACTCTGTTAACTTCATCATGATGGAAGTAGAGTAACTCAGGTTAGGTAGGCTTTTTTCCCTAATATCTATGTGACAAAATTGGAGTCAGGACCTTGTCAAAAATATACATTTGGCGTACCACTTTAAGTCTTTGTGGCTAATTGCCTTGGTTTGTTCATATACATTTGGCCGTTTACCTTGTCCAAGATATTTGATGCATCACTTGCAGCTTGCTGTTGGTTAATTGCATAAATTGTTTTATATGGTAGAAGTAGTTCAACATGAAAGCATCACGTTTTTTTGGTGGCTATAAGTTTCTGATTAATTGGAACATCATAAGGGAAAGTTCTATGCTGCTTATCTGGTCAAACTGGGTGATAATGGTGAAGATTTATGAGGTGGCTTTTATGACTTAGCTATGGATGTTATCAAAATATCTAATTTTGTTGTATGTTATACATAAATGATGCAATATTTATTCTATTTATGTTTCAAAAATACTTACAAGATTGCATGCAAAATTGCACAGAATTGTGGAAAACAGCTTGAATGTATGGTATGGGATTAACAGAATATGTAGAGAAAATGTTGGTCTTTCTTGTCTTAGTACATCGAGATCTAAACACATGGTATAGCTCGATACATGTAATTACAGTAGATCCCTTCATCCAGATTGTTGCTTAGTTGGCTCAGGAAGCATGTTAAATTATTAATGTTATATGAAATTTCAAGTATAACTCCTCGCTGTTTAATCCTATAGCTACTACCTAATTTACAAAAGGCTCGAATCTTATTTGTATTCTAGGAACCGTTATGCCGAGCAGATGTTTGGCTATTCTGCATCAGAAGCGGTTGGTCATGATGCTGTTGAATTATTGGTTCATCCTGATGATGTCAATGCAGCAAACAATATCATCCAAAATATATTTATGGGGAAATGTTGGAGAGGGAAGTTTCCTGTTAAAAAGAAGTCAGGAGAACGGTTTTTCATTGTGGCCAATAACACTCCTTTGTATGATGATGATGGTAGCTTGGTGGGCCTCATTTGTCTCTCAGTTGATACACAGACATTGGAGGACATAATGGGTCCTTCAACTTCAATGAAATCGTATTCACATCCAGCAAAGCTCCGTTTTCAAGTCAACAATCGGCCTAAATGCAGTTTGTTAAACAAAAGTTCTGTTGACTCTCAGCAACCTCTCCAATCTTCTATCGCCTCCAAGATAACAACTTTGGTATGTTGTACCTCTGAATAGTCAAAGAAAAGACAACTGTTCAGTTGCAGTAGAAAGTTTCTTTTCTGGCATTTCTTCTTTATTTATGTCCTAGTGTACTGTTTTCTTGATTTTTAGAATAACAACACAGGCTACCAAGGTTACAAGTAGAGTTCGTTCTCGGATCAAGACAGGTCAGAACTGCAATGAACAGCAAAGCGGCGGCTCTGAGAGTCAATACTCTGAAGATGATTATAAGGAAGAACTGACGTCTAGTGGAACAGACACCCCAAGAGGGGATGTAGTGCATGATGGTTTTGTTAAAGGAGAGAATTCCCCTGGTAAGTCGAGCAAAACGAGTAGTGATGAGCCAGGAGAAGGAAATGAAAGGCTTTACAAGATTACTTCAAAGGCAGAGGAATTATTGGCCAAGAAGGGGATATCATGGCCTTGGAAAGGGCATGAACATAATGGTACTGGCAAGAGTTACATGAACCCATCACAGTTTCATGATAAGCAAGAGAATGAGCAGATGCATCAGGCCGGTCCAGAGTCAATTGTAATTCCAGATTACCAAGATTCTGAGTGTGCCCAGGAAAGCAAATATGAAGTAACAGGTTCCTGGTGGTGTTTCAATAACGACAGCTTGAGTAGTATGGACAGCAGTATAAGTACTAATAGCAGTGCTATTGAGAGAGTAGACCATGAAGCAGATTGCCTAGATTATGAGATTCTGTGGGAAGACCTTGTACTTGGAGAACAAGTAGGTCATGGTATTCACTTCTCTCTCTCTGCAAATGCTTCTATTTGTCTGCAAATGTAGAAACACACACCTCTCTTGTTCACTCATGCTTCGAAAGATTTATACATGCATAAGGCCTTACTCGAGCAACATGCTAAATTTGTTAATGGCCTAAATGGGATACCAGAATCCCTGGATACGAATTTTACAATTTCTTAATAATCTTACTTCATGTGTCTCTTTGGCAGAATCCATATAGCTGTGCTTCCTATGTCCTTCAAAGCACTTAAATTAATTCCATGATTCACAACAGAACTGATAACATGAATTTGTACCTGATATGATGATAATGTTACATTTCAACTTTTCAATGTCTTGCATATCGTGCAGTGATGGTATTTTGCCTCCGTATGATCATGTGTATAATCAGACAATATGAACAGCAGTAAATCTTTTTTTTACCTGCTCATCCTATTTTCTAATAGATATATTTCTCTCTTGCCATTTACATGATTGGCAGGTTCTTGCGGAACAGTGTATCATGCTCAGTGGTATGCCTCGGTATGTAACTTCTGTCGCATGAATATGCATGGAGAAATTTTATTCTTAGCAGTTGATTCTAGAATACCTATTTTATGCCTTTGTAGGATGTGGCGGTTAAAGTATTCTCCAAGCAAGAGTATTCAGAAGAAATGATAGATACCTTCAGACAAGAGGTAGACATCTATGTCACGTAGGCATATGAAGTTGCATGCTTTTTTTTTTGGATTGAAGGAACTCTATTGTATTATCGAGGTAGACATTTGTGCAGGATGTTGTAATATCGCTTTCTTGGCATTTCGCTAATCCGAGTGCGGTGCTTATATTTCAGTGTATTGAGTCGTGCAGCAAGCACAGCATTCTTAGATTACTTGGTCACTATAGACCAGGTCTCACAACAAAGAATACTGACACTAGTTAGGTTTATCACTATGTCACAGAAACCAATCAGGATTTTACAGTAATTCCCATTTTTTATGCACTCACAAATTTAAGGGGTAAAGTGTGAGTGCTGGAAGCATCCTAAAATAATAATGTGTTAGTTCATGACATAACCTGATGGTGCCCTGTTCTACAGTCACCAGATAACTGAGTGGGATATACTTGGCATGCATGTGCTAGTATGTCTTTCCTTGATAAAACGTTTAGAAATAAAAGACGTGATATGACACAATGTTGACAATTCATCACTCTATCTTTCGTTGATTGTGTTTCTATAGGATCTAGGCTATAGCCATATGCATTATGTTTGTTAACTGTCTAAATCCATATCCTTCGTATGCACAGGTATCACTGATGAAGAAACTACGCCATCCAAATATTATACTCTTCATGGGTGCAGTTGCATCTCCAGAACGACTTTGTATAGTTACGGAATTTCTTCCACGGTGCGTTGTAATCTCTTCCAACTAGAAGTGTCAGAACACCAAGTTAAAACTCAAGAACCATGTGCATATTCTTCTGTGTTACTCTTCTGTTGGTCTAATAGGAGTAACTTGTCTTGTTCGATTTAGATATACAGCTTTCTTCAAAAAAAAAAAAATTCAACTAGGGGGAGAGACGTCCACCCTAGCATTAATATATAGAAGGTGAGAATCAAACCCTTGTTGGCTCACAACCACGCCCGGTACCCAATGTGGGCTACAGCAATGTCTGCACTGAGGAGATTTTAGTGGCCAACGTCAAGTTGTGAAATTTTAATGGTAATCACCTGGTTTTCTGAACTGGGCTGGGATTCTAAGGACATATTCTGTTTAATAATTTCTGGTGTAAAGTTTCACACATGTCACCTAGAAAATAAATGGAGATACCAAACCATAGAGTATCTACCAATGATGACAGAAATGGTTTGTCAATCTGACGCTTCCAATGTCCCTCACTTCAACTTAACATGGTTCCATATAAAGAGGATTAGTCTGCAGCAATCAACTATCCTAACTTCAATCATAGACCAATGGGCCATAAACCTTGATCTACTGTAAGACCCTTGGCTTACATTGCCATTATTCTACTGCCCGTGGATTTAGAGGACCTGATCATTAGGGAAATCCTTAATTTAAACGATTTATTTATGCACAAACAAAAAAAGAAATAAAATATGGGCCCAATACACTAGTATTTTCATTGTTCTTTGCACATTAGGAAGAATATATGGGTTTCAGTCAGTTACTTTGATTCGTTCTTTTCAGAAGATTGATTCTGGTAATTCAGTAAAAGTTTACCAGAACAATCTTTTTCAGTGTTAGATCACTACTCTTAAGCTGTCATTATTATTCGTACACCACTTTCATGATAGCTGCTAAGTGTCCAATGTTATTTTTGCACTAACTGAACTAGCTTTTACGGTATTATGAAAATGAGTTTTAACAAGCTTTTACAGTTGTTTACAAGCACAAAAGAGCCCTAAGCTTTACTGTCTCTGTGTCGCAGAGGGAGTCTGTTCCGCTTACTTCAAAAGAACACCGGAAAGCTGGACCCAAGACGTCGAGTTCACATGGCTATAGATATTGTGAGTGCCTTTTATCTTTCCAGAAATTTCTGGGAAATTGCAGGTCGATAAAACACTGCAATTTTTGGCATTAACACGTTGAATTAACGGAGAAATAGATAAACATTCCTTGGTTGTGCATATCCAGAAGCATAACTAATAAACAGAGAAGCATTACAATATCATTAATTGTTGAAAAGCATGTAGCAGAGTATCTAACTTGTACTTAAACTTGCTACATCAGTTAGCTTCAGTGTATGAAAGCATGTAACATGGTATATAGTGTTGTGTTTAACACTGTGCTAAGCAATTTTCAAAAGCTAGTCACTCAATTAAAGTGATTTTTATGTGAAATATTGTTGGTCCAAGTTCAACCTATTTTTGATCCATGCTTACAGGGTCTCTGATCCGCTGGATACAAAAAATGAGTAATATTCTTGGCTGGATACAAGATTATGTTGCCATGTTGGTTTTAAAAAACCTTGTTTCTATTTTTTGCAGGCAAGGGGCATGAATTATCTTCACCACTGTAGCCCTCCTATTGTTCACCGCGACTTAAAATCGTCAAATTTGTTGGTTGACAAGAACTGGACTGTAAAGGTAACACTGGAATTCAATTTCTCCAATCACTGTGTTTTCTGTTCTCATTTATGTTGTTCAATCAGGTTGCAGACTTTGGTCTTTCTCGTCTGAAGCTCGAAACATTTTTGCGAACAAAAACTGGGAAAGGAACGGTAAGCACGAACGAAATTTACTTGATGAATATGGTAGATACTCTCCAGAAGAGTGAGATTATCATAAACATAGATGCACAACCTTTTCTGCCTATCCACTAAAAATCTGATAATTACCTTTTGTATACAGCCACAATGGATGGCTCCGGAGGTGTTACGTAATGAACCTTCAGATGAAAAGTATGTTCAATAAAGACATTATTGCAGATGGATGTTCCTCCTATCCATTCTAGGATTGATTGTTTCTGACCTTTTTGTTCTTGTTAAATTAGGTCTGATGTATACAGTTACGGCGTTGTTCTGTGGGAACTTGTTACACAGAAGATACCCTGGGATAATCTCAATACGATGCAGGTGCATTTTTTTCTATGCGTTTTTCTATTCGTCTTTTTATCATGCATGGGATAATCTCAATACAATGCAGGTGCATTTTTGCTATGTTTTTTTCTATTCGTCTTTTAATCATGCATACACCTACTTTCTATCATATTGTTTGGTGCATTTTCTCTTAACTGGGTAGAATCAGGCAGTCAATTTTATTGGGGGAGAACAGCCAGCAGTTACAAATTTTACTGGGTATAAATAGTTACAAATAAAAAATTTAATGTTGTTTGCTTCTTATCAGCACTATCCTTTATGTCCGACTGCAAGATCAACACCCACTTGCTCTTATCAGCGCATGGTTTTGTGTACGATTATTCAACTATGATTTCTAAGGAAATCTTTTTAATAGTTTTGTCTTGAGTTTACACAGCCTTGTGCTTGCTCATACAAGCAAATTTGACCCCCCATGCTGCAGGTTATTGGAGCTGTCGGTTTCATGGATCAGAGGTTGGACATTCCAAGCGATACAGATCCTCAGTGGGCATCAATGATCGAGAGTTGTTGGGATAGGTATGCATATGATTAGTGTGCAACTAAATTAAGTCTCTTCTTCGAGAAAATTGTAATTTTATTCTGATAAATAGTGAAAGATGCAGTCCCTCTCACAAGTGTCCTTTCTTTGAGCAGCGACCCACGGAAGCGCCCTTCATTCCTAGAGCTCCTAGACAGGCTTAGGGATCTGCAGAAGCAGTACAGCCTGCAGGCTCAGATGCAACGCGCGTCTGCGGATGCTCTGCTGAAAGGTGGTGCAAAGATGAGAGCTGAAGATTGCTAGCTCCAAATCGAATGGCACATGGCAGTGGACATTGTCGACAACCACAGAGCAAACATGGTGGTTCATTCATTAACAGCGTAGCACGCCAATCTGGAAGGCAAGCTTCGTGCATCTTCCTCGGCCGCTCCTGGAAGAGGGGCTAAGCTCAGAGTTGGAGGTTGCACCAGGAAAGTGGTGCATCCCTTCCCCGGTCTCAAGGCCTGAAGTTTCAAAATGTAGAAATCTTGGGCCAAGGCCACACTGCGGCTGAAATGAGAATGGCAGTGGTTTGTGGCACTGTTTTTTGTATTACGCCCAATTCGTCAAGGCAAAAAAATAGGGAGTTATTCATAAGTTGGATAGTCGGTTTTGATAACATTGTTGTGTGCATAACCTATAAATATAATAATAAAAATAGCAAACTAACCTAAATCAACGAGTTTGTCCTGTCAAATAGCCCAAACAACTAGAAAATAGAACAAAGCCAGGGAACTGTTCTGAGATTTTTTTTATTTTGAAAGCATGGATGTGTTGCGAGTAGGATGGAGAAGAGATAATGCAACTGTTTAAACGTGAATACTGAATACGGATGCTTGGCTTCTTCACACAAATCCGTAAATGAATTCCAACTGGACCCTATGCAAATTTCACCAAAGGTACGGATGTGACATCAGGTGATTAGGTGAATAGAGAATGGTCCTAACTCCTGAACTAATAAAATTGGAACTGAATAAAAAGTATTACTAAGTATACAAAATTATCAGTTTAGACTTTAGAATATACCTGAAACTTAAATAAATCACGGACAATATTTTTTAGATAAAGGGTAAAATCCGGCTTATTATATCCACTTACAAAAGTTCTTAGACTCTAATTAAAAAAAAAGAGGAGCCAGTGGCAAGGAGCCGACGAGGAGGCTGGAGCCTAAAGGCGGGACGACGACGTCTGGGTCAACGAGCTCCGTCACCGGTCCTCCGCTAGATCGGTGAGGACGACTTCGCCAGTTCGCCTTCGACCCCCGAGTCCCGTCCCCAACCGTGCTGCTCCTTATTCAGCGTCTGCGGCGGTCGTCCCCTCTCCATCCATCAGCGGCGGCGGCCCAGGTGTGAGCCCACTCCCTCCTCTCGAATCCTCCTCCAGCGATCCAATACGAATCAGGTGCATACGGAGCACTGCGGGCCGGATCACCACATCACCGTCAGGCTGGCGGCCGAGTTCACTGTCAGGTGCCCACGCGGGATCACCAACAGGCCGGCGGAGCATGACGCGATCCAACAGGCTAACTACACGCGCGCTGGCGTGATTAGTTTCTTCTCACCGTCGGCGAATACTCCCTTCAGACCATGTTCTTTGCGACGCCCTGGCCATCATTCTCCCGGACTGGATGCGCATGGACTGCGTCGTCAAGTCCTGGATTTACGGCACGGTCTCCCCCTGTAACACCCAAAATTTTGAATAATTCAAATTAATTAAAATATGCTCAAATTAGGGTGTTATTTAATTTCTAGGCATTTGATTTCATTTTCCTTAATTCAATTAATTCATCATAGGAATTATTTGTGCATTCATGCTGGTGCATTAATTTTGATTGCTTGAGTTTGATTTAAATTTTGAAATTTCAAATTTAAATTCAAATTCCAAACCATTTTCTCTTTCTCTTTCTTTTTCTTCTTCTTCTTCTTTCCCTGGGCCGAAACTTCCCTCTCCTCCCTTCTTTTCTTTCCTTTCGGCCCGGCCGCATCTCCTCACCGGCCCGCGACGCAGCTCGCCGGCCTCCTCCTTTTTCTCCCCTGCCGGCCTGCTCCACCAGCCGCTCGGCCCGTCGCTCCTTCCACGGTCCAGGACCCCACTCCACCTTCTCTCGCTCGGCCGCGTCGCCGCTTCCTCTGCCGCGGCCCACGCGCGCGTGCCGGCCCGCGTAGCCGCCCCGGCCTGCCGCTCACCCGACGCCGCGCAGCCCGCGAACGCGCGCCGGCCCACGAAGTCGCGCCGGCCCGCCACCCGCCTTCTCCTTCCTCCGGCCGGACTCCGCTCCGACTCCGCAACGGCCGCCGCCGGATCCGCAGCCGTCCGCCTCCGCTCCGACTCCTTCGGGGGAGTTTAAACCCGCGCCGCTCTATCCCCTAGCGCCTATAAAAGCCGCCGCCCCCTCCCGGTCTCCTCCGCCCAAACGCCAGCGCCGCAGCTCACCCGAACCCTAGCCGCCACGAGCTCCAGCGCCGCCGCCTCTTCCCCGCCGTCGATCGCCGCCGTCGGTGAGCTCCGGTCGACGAGAACCCCCAAAACGGGATCGCCGCACCCTCCTCTCTCTTCTGGTGCAACCCGCGCTTCAAATGGTGCCCCGGAGCGCCGTTTCGGCCAACTCCGGCGACCCGCCGCCGCTCGCCGTCGCACGCCGCCGCTCCCCGCCGCCGCCGCTCTGTTTCCCCGCCGCCGTCGCGAGTCGTGGACGACCGTGGCCGTCCGATCTCGATCCGACGGTCGGACGCGAGTCAATCAAGATCGCGTACCGGTCAACCGAGCCGCGCCGCGCCGCTTTTGCACTTGAGCCCCTGTCTTTTTCGCAAATCAACCCGCGGTCCAGATCGCGTTGAAAATAATTCCAGATCTGCCCTCGCATCTTTCGGTTTAGCCCTTGAACTTTCCAGAAATCAACCCGCCGTCCGGGTTTGTTGTTTTTACGCGTCAGACCCTCGGTTTATACGCATAATTATGTATAAGCCCTCGGTTTTCGCGAATAGGCCCTGAAAGTTTTGTTTTTCTCACAGAAAAGTCCCTGGATCTTGTTTTAATCATATCTTTTGCATCTTAACTCCGTTTTTCGCATTCTTTATATCCACGTGTTCGTTTTAAAGCGTAGATCATCCTTTCAAGCTTGTTTTCTCTGTTTGACTATGTTTGGTGTACTGTTTTCTTACTTTTTGCCCATGTTTGCTTGTATGTGCTCGTGTGACGCGTGTAGACGCCCCGCAGTTCGAGGGAGTTGCCGATCAAGCCTTCGAGGAGTACGAACAGCAGGAGCAAGGCCAAGAAGGCAAGTCGTGTCCTTGATCACTATCTTGTTGTCCTATACACCTTTACTTTCTCGTACTCAACATTACGCTATGCACATATTAATATTAAGTTGATGGGTCCCAATTAAGGTTCGCCTAGATTGATTTACCTTTGCCTTGACCAACCGGTTTACTTTATGTTGGGTAGCTCATGCTTAGTGCTTACTTGGTACATGGTGGTTTAACTACACGCAATGCTTAATCTTGATTTACTTCTGTTATACCTTTCATTAAGACAAGATCATTATTTGTTAATCGGAACATGGAGAACCACCCAGGAAAACAGTGCTACCACAAGACTAAATGGCTCTGGTCTTGGCTGATTAATTAGAAACTCTAGCTTGGGGTTACCTTACCGGAAGGGCAAGAGGGGAGGCGTTGATGGGATATAGCACTCACTCTCTTGGGAAGTGGGCTTGGCTAAGACACTATGCCCTCTAGGGGACTGCTATGTTTCGCTTCGACCTGAAACCTTAGCGGGTTACCACAATGCTAGCGAATCTTTGTAAAGGCCTCGTAGCGTCCCTATGCAATCACACCTCGGAAGTGTGGTATGGTGCCTAGCTAGCATCGCATGGTTGGGTCCAAAGTTCTTTTGAGCTTTTACGCGACTTGTGGGTAAAGATGTGCCACCTCTGCAGAGTGTTAAACTGATCGATCAGCCGTGCTCACGGTTAAGAGCGGCCTGGACCCTCACATGATAATATTATCGGAAGATGGACTTAATTTGTTATCATTTCATGCATTTGTTGCTTACTTTATGTTCATGTCTAATTTCGGGTGGTATAAACTTATACTTAGTTAATTGCTAATAAGACTTGACCAACTTAATTAAAAGCGAATGCTAATTATGCCTTAGCCATACCTTGAATTAGCCTTACACTACACTATTCCCCGCGACTTGTTGAGTACCAACCATAAGTGTACTCACCCTTGCAAAACCGCTGTTCAGACCAAGTCAATTGGGAAGAGGAGTACTTCCACGACTTCGAGGAGTTCTAGGCGTACGTTTCTTCAGTCAGCTGCCTGTGGAGTCGTCGTCATCTTTGGAGTTCCGCTGCGTAATAATTAGACTTTGTGGTTTATGTGAGACTTTCGGTCATGTAATAATGGTTAATACTCTCTTTATTCGATTTAGCACTGTCTTTGCTATTCACTATTGTCGTACATGTGCGTAACTTGATCCTGGCGCACATGTATTTAATGCACTCGATTTTGTCCTTAAAATCGGGTGTGACAAAAGTGGTATCAGAGCCGTGTTGACTGTAGGACGTTAGCCTAGTTAGAAAATGGTCGTATTTAAGGATTATAATAATCTAGTAGCCATTCGCACCTTTCTTAATTTAAATCTACTTAATTATTGTTAAACTTGGTTTGTCTCATCCTTATTGCTATTTTATTATCTAGCTTTGTTCAAAATTTTATTCTAAAAAAAAAAAATTTCTTCTTTCTTTCTGTTAGATGGCTCGCACCCGGTTGACCGCACGCAAGAGCACCCGTCCGCCGCGTCATGGCATCGCGCCGTCGCACGCCCCCGTGGATCCTTGGGACGAGGAAGAAGAGGAAGAGATCTTCCAGCATCCGGGGGATGACTCTGACGAGGACGCCATGACCATGGAGCAGGAGACCACGCCGTCACCAGCACCGTCGCCAGCACCGGCGCCCGCTCCTGCACCAGCCCCGACGCCCGTACCGGTCGTCGACTTGACGGATGATGAGCCTGAAGCAGATCCCGAGCCTGAGACATGGATCAAATGGGTGAAGGAAGATTATGGCCAAGGAGTGCACATGGCCGACATACTCAGGTGGACTTGTCACCGCTTGGGGTACGGCATGAGGCCACTCTACAAGTGCTCTCGGTTCACCCACCCTCGCTATCCCACTTTTTGGGAGGTGAAGGTTGTCCTTCGTGAGGAGCACGAAGGAGGATGGGAGGTGAAGGCTATTCACCATGATGTGACCGTAAGGAGGACCATGGAATCCGGCATTGCCGAGGCCGCCAGGAGGGCACTTGAGGTCGTCTCCCACAAGGAACGGCCGCGACTGCAGCACACTTACCATCGGTTCCTTCCTTACCGAGCTAGTGGGGAAGCAAGAACCTTCATCGCTACTAATGACGGGGTTGACATGGCTACAGACTTCCTCCGCAAATACACGTCGGCAGCTCTCACCGCACTGAATGAAGCAAACAACCACATCCAGGAGCTTCAGCAGGAGGTTCAGGAACTCCGGTGGGAGAGGGATGCAAATATGGCTGCCGCGACGGGAGCACCGCCGCCGCAGGAGTTTGCTGTTCATCCCGCTTCGTCGCCGTCGCCTAAGCGTCCCCGCTACGACTCGCCCGGCGCCGCAGTAGAAGACCTCTAGGAAATTAGGAGTGTCTTAGTTTAAATTCTTGTAATCGTTAGACGTCGTTCGAGTGTGTTAGTTAAAGTGTGCTTAGCTGTTTGGTTTTGTGCTACATGTTTGAGTTGGATTTTGTAATGAGTGCGGTATGTGGGGCAATTGCCACACGATACTGGTCTTAATAAATAAAGTGCTTAGTTGGGTTTTATTTCTGTTCTAAATCAGTATTTAATCTTCCTTAATCATGATCTACCATCTGTCTAAATCTATCTATCATGCAAGCTAAGCGACATACAATTCTGTTCTCGACATTATCTGACACGCCAGTACTGTTTTATTTATAACTCGAGCTACGGAAGTCCAAATGACATGAAACCAGTGGGGTTAGTTTCATAACTTCGTGGAGTAATTTCTGTAAAATTATCAGAATTTTTGGATTATCTGTCTGGGAGATGTATGCAAAATAGTAAAGCACTCAGAATCTGAAACTGTCGACAGACACTGTCAGCTTGTTAATTTGGTAACTCGAGATCCAGAAGTCCGATTGAGATGATTCCAGTAGGGTTGGTTTACAAATTTAATAAGTTACGACTTGGTAATTTTTCAGAATTTATGGACACTTCTTCTGACGGCCACACCTAATTAAATGGAGCTAACGGAATCTGTTTTACTTTTACATCTGGTCGCTTTATCTTTCTTAGTTATTCTTTCACACATCTATCTAAATCGATTGTCTCTAACGCTCAGATGGTAAACACCAGGTCCGGATCAGGAGTTGACCGTCCCGCAGTGCCTCGCCTCAGGGACAACAGCAGCAATCTCAACACCGCTCCGCAACAGAACCAGCAAGCACCTGCAGGGATGGAGCAGTTTCTAGTAGCTCAGACTCAGCTTCTCGCCGGGCTGACCAACACCGTGGCAGCTTTACAAGCTCAGCTGAATAATAATAACAACAACAACAACAACCAGCCGCAGCCGCCACCAAGGGACAGGCACAGGGAGTTCATGAGCCACAAGCCCCCGACGTTTTCACATTCTCCGGATCCGTTAGATGCTGATGATTGGCTGAAAACAGTGGAGAAGATGCTGAATATCGCCCAGTGTAATGACAGGGAGAAGGTCCTGTATGCTTCAGGACGCCTGGAAGGGCCAGCTGCCGATTGGTGGGATGCTTACACCGCCGCACATGCCAATGCTAATGGCATTACCTGGGATGAATTCCGGACTAGCTTCAGAAGTCATCATATTCCTTCGGGGTTAATGAAGCTTAAAAAGAAGGAGTTCCTTGCTCTTAAGCAGGGGAACATGACAGTGGCAGAGTACAGGGACAAGTTTGTCCAGTTGTCCCGATATGCTCCCGAGGACGTTGCTGATGATGAGCAGAAGCAGGAGCTGTTCTTGGATGGGTTGATTGGACCGCTCCAATACCAGCTTATGTCGCACACCTTCCCCAGTTTCCAGAAGATGCTAGACAAGGCAATTGGCCTGGAACACAAGAGGAACGAGCTCGGGGAGATGAAGAGGAAATTTAATTCCCAGTCGTCTTCAGGAAGCAACACTCGCCCTCGCTTTGCTCCACAGCAAGGGACGCCGTTCCGCGCAGGGGGTCCGAGTGGGAATTATGGGCAGCAGTCATTCCAGCGCCCCGCTCAGCAGTCATTCCAGCGCCCCAGCCCGCAGTTCCAGCGTCCAGGGATGCAGACTATGCAGACTCCGCGCCCTAGCTTTCCGCAGAGCCGCCAGATGACTCCTGCAGGCGCTCCAGTGAGGCCTAATGCTCCTGGGGGTAACACTTGCTACAAGTGTGGTGAAGTTGGCCACTATGCCAACGCTTGTCCCAAGAGGAGTGTGCCTTCTACCCCTGTGCAGAATAACAACACCCCTCGGCAGAACCCGCAGGCGCAGCAGTCGAGGAACGTGAACCAGACCCCGCAGCGCGCGCAAGGACAGCAGAACTTTGTGCGTGGCAAGATAAACCACGTGGATGTGGATACCGCTCAGGAGGCCCCAGACGTTGTGCTCGGTATGTTTCTTGTCAACTCAGCACCCGCCTCAGTATTATTTGATTCTGGAGCATCCCATTCTTTCATTACTGCACAGTACGTAGCTAAGCATAACATACCCATAAGTACCATGCCACGCCACATGCTAGTCAGTTCACCAGGGGGAAACATGAAAGCATCATATCGATGTAACCAAGTGAACCTCAAGATAATCGGCAGAGATTTCCCGGCTAACCTTATAGTATTGGAATCAAGTGGAATTGATGTGATACTCGGAATGGGATGGTTGAGCAAGTTCGATGCAGTGATACAGTGTGCAAAAAGGTCGGTTCTTCTCACAAGCCCAGCAGGGGAAAGGATTGAATTTGTGGCTACTATACCTTCAGCAGCAGATTGTGCAGTTAATCAGTTGGCTGGAAAATCCTTGGAAGATATCAAAGTGGTGTGTGACTACCCGGATGTGTTCCCCGACGATTTACCAGGTATGCCACCTGACCGCGACATTGAATTTGCTATTGATCTTTTACCTGGTACTGCACCTATCTCCAAACGTCCTTATAGAATGTCGGTTGAACAATTAAAAGAATTGAAACAACAACTAGAGGAATTATCAGCAAAACAGTTTATTCGGCCTAGTTCATCACCATGGGGAGCACCGGTTATCTTTGTGCCGAAGAAGGACGGTACTCAGAGGATGTGTGTGGATTATCGAGCACTAAACGAGGTGACCGTCAAGAACAAGTACCCATTGCCTCGCATTGAGGATTTGTTCGATCAGATGAGAGGAGCCAAGGTATTCTCCAAGATTGATTTGCGATCGGGATATCATCAGATGAAGATCAGGCCGTCTGACATACCCAAGACCGCTTTTACTTCCAGATATGGTCTCTTCGAGTACACGGTAATGTCGTTCGGGTTGACCAATGCTCCAGCTTACTTCATGTATCTGATGAATAAGGTGTTTATGGAGTACCTGGATAAGTTCGTTGTGGTGTTCATTGATGACATCATGATTTACTCCAAGAGTGAGGAAGAACATGAGGAACACTTGAGGTTAGTGCTTCAGAAATTGAGGGAACATCAGTTGTATGCTAAATTCAGCAAGTGTGAGTTCTGGATAAAGGAAGTCTCTTTCCTTGGTCATATCATCTCCGATGGTGGAATTTCAGTGGATCCAGGCAAGGTTAGGGATGTCTTGAAGTGGAATCCGCCGCAGACAGTAACTGAGATCAGGAGTTTTCTCGGACTTGCAGGCTATTACCGTAGATTCATTGAAGGATTCTCCAAGATAGTAAAGCCCCTCACTACGCTACTAGAAAAAGGAAGGGAATTCAAATGGACAGAGGCATGTCAGGCAAGTTTTGAGGAACTGAAGAAGAGGTTGACCACAGCTCCAGTATTGGTAATGCCAGATCTACATAAGGGGTTCGACATATATTGTGATGCATCTCGACAGGGTTTAGGCTGTGTTCTGATGCAGGAAGGTCATGTGATCGCCTATGCTTCCAGGCAATTGAGGAAACATGAGCAGAATTACCCGACTCATGATTTGGAGTTAGCCGCAGTGGTTCATGCCTTGAAGATTTGGAGACACTACATTCTGGGGACTAAGTGTCAGATCTATACTGATCACAAGAGTCTCAAGTATATCTTCACTCAGAAGGACCTTAATCTGAGACAGCGACGATGGTTAGAGCTGATCAATGACTATGATCTGGAGATTCACTATCATCCGGGTAAGGCTAATCTGGTTGCAGACGCTTTGAGTCGGAAGGGTCATGTTAACTTAGCCTTAGCATTCCAGCTACCTGACGAGTTGATGAAAGAATTTGAGAGGCTCAATTTGAGTGTTATTGCACATACTGAGGGAGCAACGATGGAAGTGGAGTCGACTCTAGAGCAAGAGATACGGGAAGGACAGCTTGAGGATGCCAAGGTCAGGGAAACTAAGGAGATGGTAAAGGAAGGAAGAGCCACTGACTTCACGGAAGACTCTCAGGGAACCTTATGGGTCAAAGGAAGGATTTGGGTACCCGATGTGGGAAATCTCCGAGAGACGATCTTGAAAGAAGCTCACGATTCTGCTTATTCTATCCACCCCGGCAGTACTAAGATGTATCAAGATCTTAAGTAGAAGTACTGGTGGCCCGGAATGAAGAAAGATGTAGCTGCACATGTAGCCATTTGCGACATATGTCAAAAAGTCAAGGCTGAACATCAGAGGCCAGCTGGGTTACTTCAGCCATTGAAGGTGCCGGAATGGAAGTGGGAAGAAATTGGGATGGATTTCATTGTGGGTTTGCCTCGCACCCGAGATGGGTATGACTCTATATGGGTCATCGTGGATCGATTGACCAAAGTAGCTCACTTCATACCGGTAAGGACTACTTACACCGGATCCAAGCTAGCAGAGTTGTATATGGCAAGGATTGTGTGTTTACATGGTGTGCCTAAGAAGATTGTGTTTGACCGAGGTACTCAGTTCACGTCACGCTTCTGGCAGAAATTGCATGAATCTCTAGGCACAAAGTTGAATTTCAGTTCCGCCTGCCACCCTCAGACAGATGGGCAGACCGAGAGGACAAATCAAATATTGGAGGATATGTTAAGAGCATGTGCACTGAAGCATGGAGGTAGTTGGGACAAGAGTTTACCTTATGCAGAGTTCTCCTATAATAACAGTTATCAAGCCAGTCTCAAAATGTCACCATTTGAGGCTTTGTATGGTAGAAAGTGCCGAACACCCCTTTATTGGAGTGAAACAGGAGAGAGTCAGCTATTCGGGCCAGAAATTATACAAGAGGCAAAAAAACAGGTCCAGATCATCCGAGAAAACTTGAGGACTGCTCAGTCTCGACAGAAGAGTTATGCTGACACCAGGAGAAGAGAATTGACCTTTGATGTAGGTGATTATGTGTATCTCAAGGTATCGCCCATCAGGGGTATGCGCAGATTCAAGGTCAAAGGGAAGCTATCACCTCGATTCATCGGTCCGTTCAAGATTCTTGAGCGAGTGGGACAAGTAGCCTATCGATTGGAGTTGCCTAACCAGTTGTCGGATGTACACGATGTGTTCCATATCTCACAGCTTAAGAAGTGCCTCAGAGTTCCCGAGGAACAGTTGCCAATGGAGGAATTGAATGTTCAGGATGATCTTACTTACACGGAATACCCCATTAAGATTTTGGATACTTTGGAAAGGGTTACAAGGAACCGGACGATCAGAATGTGCAAGGTTCAGTGGAGTCACCATACAGAGGACGAGGCAACTTGGGAAAGAGAGGACGAGTTACAGAAGGAATTTCCCCATCTCTTTGCAGGATCTTCCGAATCTCGAGGACGAGATTCTTCTTAAGGGGGGTAGGATTTGTAACACCCAAAATTTTGAATAATTCAAATTAATTAAAATATGCTCAAATTAGGGTGTTATTTAATTTCTAGGCATTTGATTTCATTTTCCTTAATTCAATTAATTCATCATAGGAATTATTTGTGCATTCATGCTGGTGCATTAATTTTGATTGCTTGAGTTTGATTTAAATTTTGAAATTTCAAATTTAAATTCAAATTCCAAACCATTTTCTCTTTCTCTTTCTTTTTCTTCTTCTTCTTCTTTCCCTGGGCCGAAACTTCCCTCTCCTCCCTTCTTTTCTTTCCTTTCGGCCCGGCCGCATCTCCTCACCGGCCCGCGACGCAGCTCGCCGGCCTCCTCCTTTTTCTCCCCTGCCGGCCTGCTCCACCAGCCGCTCGGCCCGTCGCTCCTTCCACGGTCCAGGACCCCGCTCCACCTTCTCTCGCTCGGCCGCGTCGCCGCTTCCTCTGCCGCGGCCCACGCGCGCGTGCCGGCCCGCGTAGCCGCCCCGGCCTGCCGCTCACCCGACGCCGCGCAGCCCGCGAACGCGCGCCGGCCCACGAAGTCGCGCCGGCCCGCCACCCGCCTTCTCCTTCCTCCGGCCGGACTCCGCTCCGACTCCGCAACGGCCGCCGCCGGATCCGCAGCCGTCCGCCTCCGCTCCGACTCCTTCGGGGGAGTTTAAACCCGCGCCGCTCTATCCCCTAGCGCCTATAAAAGCCGCCGCCCCCTCCCGGTCTCCTCCGCCCAAACGCCAGCGCCGCAGCTCACCCGAACCCTAGCCGCCACGAGCTCCAGCGCCGCCGCCTCTTCCCCGCCGTCGATCGCCGCCGTCGGTGAGCTCCGGTCGACGAGAACCCCCAAAACGGGATCGCCGCACCCTCCTCTCTCTTCTGGTGCAACCCGCGCTTCAAATGGTGCCCCGGAGCGCCGTTTCGGCCAACTCCGGCGACCCGCCGCCGCTCGCCGTCGCACGCCGCCGCTCCCCGCCGCCGCCGCTCTGTTTCCCCGCCGCCGTCGCGAGTCGTGGACGACCGTGGCCGTCCGATCTCGATCCGACGGTCGGACGCGAGTCAATCAAGATCGCGTACCGGTCAACCGAGCCGCGCCGCGCCGCTTTTGCACTTGAGCCCCTGTCTTTTTCGCAAATCAACCCGCGGTCCAGATCGCGTTGAAAATAATTCCAGATCTGCCCTCGCATCTTTCGGTTTAGCCCTTGAACTTTCCAGAAATCAACCCGCCGTCCGGGTTTGTTGTTTTTACGCGTCAGACCCTCGGTTTATACGCATAATTATGTATAAGCCCTCGGTTTTCGCGAATAGGCCCTGAAAGTTTTGTTTTTCTCACAGAAAAGTCCCTGGATCTTGTTTTAATCATATCTTTTGCATCTTAACTCCGTTTTTCGCATTCTTTATATCCACGTGTTCGTTTTAAAGCGTAGATCATCCTTTCAAGCTTGTTTTCTCTGTTTGACTATGTTTGGTGTACTGTTTTCTTACTTTTTGCCCATGTTTGCTTGTATGTGCTCGTGTGACGCGTGTAGACGCCCCGCAGTTCGAGGGAGTTGCCGATCAAGCCTTCGAGGAGTACGAACAGCAGGAGCAAGGCCAAGAAGGCAAGTCGTGTCCTTGATCACTATCTTGTTGTCCTATACACCTTTACTTTCTCGTACTCAACATTACGCTATGCACATATTAATATTAAGTTGATGGGTCCCAATTAAGGTTCGCCTAGATTGATTTACCTTTGCCTTGACCAACCGGTTTACTTTATGTTGGGTAGCTCATGCTTAGTGCTTACTTGGTACATGGTGGTTTAACTACACGCAATGCTTAATCTTGATTTACTTCTGTTATACCTTTCATTAAGACAAGATCATTATTTGTTAATCGGAACATGGAGAACCACCCAGGAAAACAGTGCTACCACAAGACTAAATGGCTCTGGTCTTGGCTGATTAATTAGAAACTCTAGCTTGGGGTTACCTTACCGGAAGGGCAAGAGGGGAGGCGTTGATGGGATATAGCACTCGCTCTCTTGGGAAGTGGGCTTGGCTAAGACACTATGCCCTCTAGGGGACTGCTATGTTTCGCTTCGACCTGAAACCTTAGCGGGTTACCACAATGCTAGCGAATCTTTGTAAAGGCCTCGTAGCGTCCCTATGCAATCACACCTCGGAAGTGTGGTATGGTGCCTAGCTAGCATCGCATGGTTGGGTCCAAAGTTCTTTTGAGCTTTTACGCGACTTGTGGGTAAAGATGTGCCACCTCTGCAGAGTGTTAAACTGATCGATCAGCCGTGCTCACGGTTAAGAGCGGCCTGGACCCTCACATGATAATATTATCGGAAGATGGACTTAATTTGTTATCATTTCATGCATTTGTTGCTTACTTTATGTTCATGTCTAATTTCGGGTGGTATAAACTTATACTTAGTTAATTGCTAATAAGACTTGACCAACTTAATTAAAAGTGAATGCTAATTATGCCTTAGCCATACCTTGAATTAGCCTTACACTACACTATTCCCCGCGACTTGTTGAGTACCAACCATAAGTGTACTCACCCTTGCAAAACCGCTGTTCAGACCAAGTCAATTGGGAAGAGGAGTACTTCCACGACTTCGAGGAGTTCTAGGCGTACGTTTCTTCAGTCAGCTGCCTGTGGAGTCGTCGTCATCTTTGGAGTTCCGCTGCGTAATAATTAGACTTTGTGGTTTATGTGAGACTTTCGGTCATGAAATAATGGTTAATACTCTCTTTATTCGATTTAGCACTGTCTTTGCTATTCACTATTGTCGTACATGTGCGTAACTTGATCCTGGCGCACATGTATTTAATGCACTCGATTTTGTCCTTAAAATCGGGTGTGACACCCCCGACCTTGCCGAGATCGTGATGGAACGTGACAAGCCCGCGCTTTCCGCAACTTCATCCAAGGCGACCTCTCCATCGCCGACTACTGCCGTCGCTTCAAAAGCATGGTGGACGCGCTCGGCGACTTGGGCGAGCCAGTCTCCGACCGCACCCTCGTCCTCAACATCATCTGCGGCCTCCACGACCGCTTCCTCGACATCGGGAAGCACATCCGGCACGGGCGGCCTTTCCCCACCATCCTGGTCGCCCGCTCCGAACTGCTCGTAGAGGAGCTCACCATGGCGCTGTGCCGTCCACCGCCCTTCTCACCGGGGCGAAGCCGAGCGCGCCTAGCGAGCAGCGCCTGTCCATCCCGTCTTCATCTTCCTTTGGCGGCCCAGGCTCCGGGGGCACCTCCAGCAAGCCCCCAAGGTCCAAGAGCCGCCGCAGCAAGCGCGGCGGCAACGGCGCCCCCGGCGGATCCCAGACGCCATCCAGCGGCGCCCCACCCGCCGGCACTTCCAACGGCACCCCCAGCGGATCCCAGACGCCATCCAGGAAAATCAACTAGCCACATATATCAGTTACTTTGAAAACATGTAACAGTGTATATTGTGTTATACTTCACATGTTGTGCTATTCAATTTTCATAAGTCAGTAACTCAATTAAAGTGATTTTGCTCTGAAATATTGTTGGTCCGTCCAAATTCATCCTATTTTTCATCCATACTTCTACTGGGCCCACGAACCACTGGATACAAAAAGGGGAAAAAAACGCCTTGGTAGTTTGTACAGATGAGTAATACTTTGGATGTGTACAAGCTTGTCTCGTCATGTTGGTTTTAGAACACTTTGTTTCTATTTTTGCAGGCAAGGGGCATGAATTATCTCACTATTATAACCCTCCTATTGTTCACCGTGATTTAAAATCATCAATTTTATTGGCTGGCAAGAACTGAACGGTAAAGGTAACTCTGAAATTCAGTTTCTCCAATCACTGTATTTACCTAGTTAATTTGCTATGTTCAATCAGGTCGCAAACTTTGTTTTTTCACATCTAAGCCACGAATGTTTCTAAGAACAGGAAAATGAACTGTAAGTTTGAACAAGTTTCACTCCTAAAATACTGAAATTGTCATAAACTTTGGTCTATAACCTTTTTCTGCTTATTTGCTAAAAATTTGATAATTAGCTTTTGTTTACAGACACAGTTGATACCAGGTGTTGTGTAATGAACCTTCAGAGATGAAAAGTAAGTTCAATAAAGACATTATTGAACATAGATGCGCCTCCTATTCTTAGGATTTACAGTTACTTGCCCTTTTGTTCTTTATAAATATATTCTGGTCTTGCGTGTACAGCTATGGGGGTTACTTTGCTGGAAGTTGTTACTCGGAAGATACCCTGGGATAAGGTACATTTAGCTATGCGTTTGTTTGTTATTCTCTTAAGCATTCGTACATGGACTTTCTATCATATTGTTTCATGCATTTTTCGCATTACTGGGCAGAATTGGTCAGCCAGTTTTGTTTGGAAGAACAACCAACTAGGCACAAACAATGATAAATGACCTTTTCTTGTATATCTGCACTGACCTATTGGTCTGCCTGCACAATCAACCCTCAAGTGCTCTTATCGGTGCATAGTTTTGCTTTTTCAGAGTATAATTATTTGGTTATGATTTCTAAGAAAAAGGTTCTTTAATTGTTGTACTCTCTACAGCTCGCAGTTTCTCCAGATTCTAGGAAAAATGGCATTGAGTTAACAGTATCCTTTTCTCTCACTCTTTCTCTTAGGAAAATCTGTGGATACTGAAAACTTCACCTTACGGCTTACCAGGGACATCCACCCCCACCCTTGCAATAGTTGAGCTGTGGGTTTCATTGGGTCAGAGGTACATTTAAAGCGATACATATCCTCATGGGCATCCAGGATCGAGAGTTGCTGGGATAGGTAAGCATACTATTTTTCGTACGAAACAACTATGTACTAATTGTTGAGTTTATGTTTCATTCTGGTCATTGGCAAGGGATACTGCATCTCTGTAAGTGCCCTTTCTTTGAGTAGCGACCCACACTCCCACAGGAACGCCCCTTCATTCCTAGAGCTCCTGGACGTACAGGACTATGGATCCACTCTCTATTATATTATCTTGAATCTACATAGAATCAATTAGTAGATTGAAATAGTAGTCTAATTCAACTGCTTTTTTTCACTGCATCCACTTAATTTCAATCAAGTCAAAATCAAAAAATTCGAAGACAATTTTTCATTGAAAGAATCCATGGAGGGGGAGAAAAATAATACGCGAATAGACTATAGTAAAAGAAAAAAAGTAAAAGGAAAAAATCTACGAATCTTTCATGCTTAAAAATGGCGCGAGATGTTTCAATCGAGATCTTTCAAAAAAAAAGAACATAAAATTTTTTCTAAGAATAAGAAAATAGTATAAATGGAAAATGTGCGATATGTTGTGAATAGCTTTGTGTAAGAAAGTTTAATTTTCTTATGTATAGAACTTTCTTTTTACTCGCCACTTCTAGTAGAATAGAAATTCTAAATTACTATAATTGCCCTTTCTATTATACTAGAATAGATCCTATTTGTCAAATACCTAACGAAAAATTCCTATTTTCCTTTCATTAAGGTACGAGGACTTCTCATTCCACAAGAATGAAAGCATATTTTCATTATGAAAGGTTTTTACTTGGAAAGGACAATGTTCCATACTAAAGGATTCGGGTCCATAACCACGAGTTCCAGTGCGCTAGATATTGTAGCACTTAGCAACGAGGTCCTATCCATTAGTATTCCACGTAAGAAATCCATTAAAAACGGTTGAGCCTGCAGCCTCAGATACAGTGCAACGCATCTAGGGATGCTCTGCTCAGAGGTGGTTCAAGATTGGGGAACTCCAACGACTCAAAATGGAAATGGCTGTTGTGGGAAGGGCAGCTTAAAGGCTCAACGCATCTTCCTCGTCGGCTGCTAAGTTGAGTTGCAGCAGAAGAGTGGCGCATGGTTTCCCGGATCTCAAGCCTGAAGCTTATTCGAAGTGCAGTAATTTTAGGGCACTTATGAATTGAGACTGGCAGTGGTTTGCGGCACTGTTTTTGTATCAACGCCCAATTAGATATGCACAAAAAGGAATTGTTTATAAGTTGTATATGTCGCATTTGCGTATTTGACAATCATAGTGATAAAACTAGTAGTAGAGACTGACCGAAACACAAGGTGATCTTAGATTTTGTTCTCTCTTCATGACTGGTAGCATTGCAAATCTGGAAATGAACTCGAAACGAACTAACAGAATTTCCACAAGTATTTGAAAAGTAACAAAACATTCAAAACAAATATTGATTTTTAGAATTTCAAGTTACAGAACACCCGACTCATGAACCAATAGGAATCAAACTGGACAAAAAAATTGCTTGCAGCGAGAAAAATTATCAGCTTCAAACTTTAGAATATACTGAAACTGAAATATATATGAACAGGTGAGACGACATGATGCCCAGAGCTCCAGATTGGTCGGTACGTGGAACTGAAACAACAATCACAATCGTGTCCTTTCTCAGGCACCTTTTTTTCATATGAAACGGACACGCACGGCCGCACGCATCCCGCCCCCACCACACCACAGGTTTAGACGCTTGCAGCTAGCTTGCTGTTTTCTTCCTCCTCCGCCGCCGCCTCGTCGCCCATCCCCATCATCCGATCCGATGGCATCCACCGCCTCCCCGCCGGCAGCCAGGTACTCGCTCCCTCCGCCGCGCCCTCCTCCCACCCCCCAAATCTTACCGGGGTTCGGGGTTTATGCTTTGGGTTGGAATTTAGGATGGATTTTTTTTTACATGATGGTTTCTCGAATCGATCTGTGGTGGTAGATGCTAATAGGAATAGGTAGTTCGTGTGGTCTGTTGCGCTTCAGTTTTCTGTCATGTTTTTGTGTTGGGGACGAGTATCTGTAGATCTGGACGCGAAAGATTGATGATTTCACAGGCAAATGTGTAGGAAAAAACTGATGATGCTCCACATGTCTTTCCAACTTTCCATGGGAGGATGAAATTTCACGAACACCATCGAATTTTTGTGGGATACCATCTGCTGAGTTGTCTTTTTTTTTAAAAAAAATTCTTGCGGGGTTTCACAAGTGGCGATTGATGTGAATTAATCTAGAATGTATATTTAACCCTCTTGATAGCCTAGTACATCGCTGTCACTCATAACTTTGGTGAATTGATGTAGCTGTAACCCTGTTGGATGCTTCAGTAACTCATACATGCGGTCCTGACTTGCAATTTCGTCTTGCTGCTGTGCCCAGTGAGCTGGATTCTCATCTCGTCGTCTGGGACGCTAGTGCCGAAGACATGGAATTGGCCGCTTGGTTCATCGATTCGACTGCTCCCCGTCACATGACTGGCAACCCGAGCCTTCTCACCGACCTAATACATGTGAGCAACACGTTTGTTGATGCAGGGATTGGCAAGGGAATGCAGGTTGGTGGCATTGGGTCTGTGAACAAAGAAGCTGTTGTGCTCCCTGACGTGTGGTTTGTGCCCGGGCTTGGGCTTAGTATGAACCTGGTCTCGGTGGACCAGCTCACCGCTGACCCCAATCTGATCATTGCGATTGCTGGCACTGGGTGCAATGTCACGAAGATGAGTGATGGATCACTTGTTGGTAGTGCACATCTGAGGCCTGACAACAAGTATGAGGTAGACTTCTTGAGAATTCAGCAGAACTAGGTGCCTTGTTTAGCAGAGTTGATGCATAGGGGCAGTATCACATACTGACTTGCTTCAAATGGATATGCTTCTTGGGAAATTGGTACATGATTGGAAATTCTTTTTCCATAGCTGGTGCATTTCAAGTATATGACAAGGTCTGGATGTGAATCATGTGATATGTCTAATAAAGTGTTCACTTTGTGCAAGTTGTCGGTATCTTGTGGCCCTTTGATGATTCTGGCTTTGCTATATATGCACTTCTACTGAATTTGTGTGTGATGTCTGTCTGCATCCTAGTGGTCCGACTATGGGTGTATCGTGGGACCATTTTGATTTGCTCTGTTTAAGGCAGGAAATGTTTGTTTGATGAATGGCTATAGTTCTGATGTACTGTGCTGTTGCATATTCCCCACGCATTTTGGAAGTGCACTTTCTAAAAGGGTGTAGTTGCACCCAGGCTTAGCCTGGCGTCATCCTTAGTGCTTAACTTTAGCACTCCGCTTCCAACTTTGTGATGCTATTTTCTTCCGTCTGGTTACTACCCTTGAAATGTTCTTTTGCATTGTCTGCTTAGGTATGCCTCTCGAGTGTTGATCTGTTTGTTTTTTTTATGTCAAAATGTCACTGACGACAATATTGCAGAGTGTATAGAGCATCACTTTCGAAAGAAAAACACGCAGCATCACCACAAAACATCCAAATATATAATTTCGAAGTTATTACTAAATGACATTTTTGGAAATAGATATTGATCCATGGGGTCAGAACCCATGGACACAGGTCAAACGCCTGACATGCACTAGTTTACGCCCACGGATGACTGGTCTTTGGTCTGCGGGGTGTAACTGACAGGCGGGGTCAATATCCAGTATTCCAGCGTTTAGTTTTTATTTAATAGGGCACTAAAGGTTAACCACGCGTGACCCCAAGAGTGGACAGCAAATTTCATGGACCGAGCTGAAGAAGGGCTCTGCCATGTGGGTGGCGCTCTCGCCGGCGGCGGGGCTCCGGGAAGGTGTGTTAGCTTCTCGATGGAGTTTGGCTCTTTCCCGAACTCATAAGCTGCTCTAGAAATCGATCTCTGCACATCGTCCTCCTCCAGGAGCCAACCTTGAAATAACCATACCACGTGGAAACACAAAATAACCATGCAAAATGAGAAAACAAATTCAACAAGGGACCAACCTTTTATTTCCAATATCCGGTCACCCAGGGACAACTAACGAACTCCATCTTTCCAGTGTGCGGCGCGCGCCATCACCACACAAACTCATCAGTGGATCATCCATCAATAACTCAGTTCAAGACAAAATAGCAAACCTAGATTTGCCCTAATAATAGCCATGCCTCCACATAAGGCATAACTCCCAGTTGCGAAGCTTGTTCCATTCTTGAAACGTGCTGGGATCGATGCTTCTACATTTCTGGCTCAGGCACATGAAGATTCTGGAGCACGTAAACTCCATTGTCCTCCCGGACGCCAGCACCGACAACAGTTCCGTCATCCTTTCTGATCTCGAAATCCTTGTTGCGAAAGCAGCAAGAAAGGCGGTGGTCGCGATCCAGCTGGTTCACAGAAACAAAATTCAGCTTCAGATCTGGGGCGAACTCAACGTGAGGGATGTTGAAAGCCTCTGTCCTCATCTTGCCAAACCCAACAATTGGCACATTGGTGCCATCGCCAAGCCTAGCCATCCTGGGAGTGGGATACTCCTGAAAATCTTCAAGGAGTTCCTCATTGCTGATAATGTGACCCCGTGCAGTGGAGTCAACATTGATATCACCCCTGCTGTCACTGCCTGTCAGCGGATAATGGCCAAGCAAGGTCACTAATGGCACCTCCACCCTGTAGGATGACACATGCAGTAATAAGTTTGGGTGACTGTCAAGTAATGCCTAGATACTACATGTCTACCTCATCTAGACATATATATTTGATGTTTTTGAGTAGTTGTATAATGCAATATATATATGCACATTAAAAAAAAGAAATGCAGTCGGGGAACTGGAGTTGTTAATTTTCTACTACTACATTTGATTTATTTGGGACACAAACAGAAATCAGTTGGAATCAACTGGGCAAGCAAATGCATGTCTTGTTAAATCCTTACTTTGACGACTTTGGAGAAGTAGTTTTCCTGATGTCCATCACAATGAACTGTCAAAAATAATGAAGGCAGGTTAGCAGAGAAGCTTTTTCTTGTGAGCACCAATACTGTAATACTTTTTAAGAATGCAGTACGACATGAAAAATGAGCACATCATGGTCATAGGGTTAATCCCCTTAGTACCGGTTTTGCACAAAACCAGTACTTGTAGTTCGGTACTTAAGGGGGGCCTTAGCGCCTTTAGTATCGGGTGGAGCCTCCACCCGGTACTAAGGGGGACCTAAAGGGTACTAAAAGGGTACTAAAGGGGGACCTTTAGAGCTCCACCTGGTACTAAAGGGGGTCACGGGGTTCTCGAGGACTATCCGTTAGACCCGGTACTAATGCTCACATTAGTATCGGGACAAAATGCAACCGGTACTGAACCTCAGGACAAATGCTCAGTTTTTAAGTAGTGGTAGCGCCTCACAATCAAACTTAACAATACCTTTCTTGTACATGTCTAATGTTTTAGACTCTTTTGTCAAAAAAAGATCTAATAGGGATTTATGCACCTATCTTGTTTTTTCGTTTTGCAACTCACTGTGCCTCGTGTATTCCTAACCATGAAATGAGACTCCATTCTAGTTCAATCATTGTCTTACTAGACATGTTAGTTTTACACCAATGACAACAAGAATTAGGTCATTGGGAATCAGTGAGAGACATATTGAGCAACTGAGAATGCACACTCACACGTGCTCACTATGCTTCCCATAACCAATGTATTTCCATCACAACAATGCTTTGCTAACAAAGTGAGATCTTTCATTTGGAATAAGAATGCCATGACAAGTTGGTATTAGAGCATATTATTGACTTGTATGTTAATACTGTTAGAGATAGAAAATAATAGGCTAGGGATTGTATTCCTTCCATATCTATAGTAGAATGGTTCGTGCTCCAGGTTACCTTTACTTTGTGCCATCCAAGACTCAGGTAAATACTATCCAACAGTTAGGTTTCGTGATTCTATCTTCCTTCATTTGTAACTGACAATAGATGAAGAGGGTACCAATATAAGCTTATTTCTTGTTGCCATTTGTCTCTATTCAACTCTAAAGCTCCCTCTAACCTTAACCCTGATAACCCAGATTGCCAAACATGGGATATCTGCCTTATTTCAGAGAAGGAATAATTGAAGGGGAAAAAAAAGAACTGAACAAACCATTTCAATCACAAAAGTGATTTGTAATATATATGAATACCTCAAAGTTGTTAACTTGACCCCATGCCAGTTCCAACTCTTCTGGACCGGTCCAAACATCAACCATAGGGACCAAAAACTTGTTGCCAGTCTCGAAAGGGGGACAAACTATCACCAAAGGCAGGGTATGGACCATCAGTGTCTTCTGTGCTGCCTTCACCCTGTGGGATCAGTCAATGCAGCAGATCAATACAAATGTCCGAATAATAGTAGTGTAAAATTCACGTTGCCACTTCAAAATCAAAACAAGAAAGAGCCGATAACCAGAAGGCGAAGATCGACCTGGAACCATGAGATTTGAATTTTGCAAAAGTTACATATCCCAGGGTTAAGTAATTTACCTTTCCTCTATCATTTCGATGATTGGATCAGCATCAACTAGCACAGTTGGCTATTAAAAATAAGGTAGGAAAAAATCAGCACAACCATCTTTCCAGGTGCACACCAATACAATACAAGAATTTGTGACAATTATGCTACAAATCATGTGATAAGCTACTAAAAAAGATCATTTGATAAGCAATAAATGTACAGCATAATGTTCACATGGGACAAAACAGTGTTGGTAGTTATCTTGTGCCTAAGAAGAGATCGAACAAAGAGAGTGGTACATTTCTCGTACAAATCAAATGGATGACACATTTATTTTGTATTTGTTGAGAGCAACCCAAAACAACTCACACGAATCTTCATACTGCCATATGAGTGTACAGTTTTAGGTCGTTCCGTTGAATGAGCATTCTGACCGCACTCTTTGGGCTGTTAAACTAGGTAACCCAAGACTTATAAATTGCACCCATCCCCTTCCTGGAGCTGATGTTGTAAACATTTTCATGGCACAATAAGTTCTCATCCTGTTGGATTGGGGTTGGATACCCTCCATCCATGGTCTCATTTGGCACCTAACACCTTCTTCATGGTCTGTGGTGGCTTATTACCAATCCTCAGTACCCAACAATGACAACAGCAACCTCAGCCACCACTGATACCAATGAAGCACACAACACGAAGAGTATCCAAATGTTCTAACTTTACCTTACTTTGGAAGTTTGGATGATAATAACCTTAAACGCTAGAAGAAACTATTTCCAGAAAAGAATTTGGAAAAAATGTTTAGATGTAAACCTTGCTCATAATCGTGTGAAACATATGAGTGCTATAGAGGAATATGTACCAGTTTCTCGAGCTGCTCAGTGAAGTCACTGCTCTCAATGGAGAGGGATGTGCCAATGATCCTTGAACTTGACTTGCCAACGACCACAATTGCAGGCCTGTCATTTGGAAGAACACAGTGTTAACAAAAAGGCCGTTGAATTTGTACGCCTGTCCAAAACCGAAGCAATTTCCCTTAAGAGGGTGGTCTGTGAGAAAATATGTTGTCAGTAACCACAAAACAACGTACGTTTATTTGGTGATATTTAAATATTCCAAATTCGACTAGGCAATATAAATTCTTGAAGAAATATGATCCCCAAAACATTCAATCGCTCCCAAGATTCTGTTTCACTTTTTTGTAGTGCCATGCCAGTGAAGATTCTGTTCTCTTTTTGGGTTCCGTTGCTCTAAAGTACAGCAAGCAGTTTGGGAAACAAACGGCTGATCCATATTTGGACTGATCTATCAAATCAACACACCAATCGTCCCAGTTTGTTGCGCCAAGCATCACATGGATACTCTGCATCTCATAAAAGATGGAGGAGGAGGAGGAGGAGGAGAAGGAGGAGGAGGAGCATCTGATGCATACTACGCAGCATCTCAAAGGAAGGAAACCATATCAGCAAAATCCAGATGATTGATGCGAGCACCTTACCCTGCATCAGAAGGAATCCGCGAATGGAGTGTGTGCTGGGCGAGATTGCGCACCGACTCCTTCTCGTAGGCGTTGACATACACCGGTATCTTGCGTTGCGAGAAGTCCAGCGCGAGCGCCGCCGCCATGCTCGCCGACGGGTGGGTGGGGAAAGTGTTGTTGTTATTGGGGAGATAAGCAGCGGAAGCGGCGGAATCCCAGCAGAAGCCTATAAGCGTGTTTATTTATCGCCTTGATTATTAGCTTAAGGTTGCTGAGTTCATTGTCCATGCATAAAATAAGCAAAGCTTAACAACTTTTACAAAAGCATGTATGCAAACTGTCGTGAGATTACACTTCTATGGATCCTAGATTGTTAATTACACACAATGATTTTTAGATATGGCACTATGATTTTTGAAGACCCAACAATATGTCTTCACTTTTGACCAAACGGCCCCCCATTTCACCGTGCATAAGGGGAACAAGGAAGAAGACAAGGGCAAATTGGTCCAATTTTTTCTAACAGTGTATTTACAATTTTGAAATCTGTAGTGGCACGTTTGAAAACATATTGCATTCCAACAGCAAGGATAAAAATATTACTATTTTTTTGGCATGCATAGAGTCAACTTTGACAGTGGAGCTAAGTTGTTTAGGTTTCTTGTGCTGAAGCCTGTTCGCACATGTAAAAGTTAATCTTATGATATGCTAGGCCAATCAGGTCCATCCCGAGCATATGAGAGGCCCTATTCCATGGACAAATTTAAACCCTAATGAAACATTTATCAAGTCAATGATGCTTATATATTCTTTCAAGAAGAATCCATACGTTTGGTTGAATGGTAGCAGAATAACATGCATAATTAGACCACAAAAGTTTAAGTTTACTCTTGACAAATAGTGACAATCAACCTTGGACTTGTGCACAAAATTATGGTGGATGCTATAGTGACTCCATTATCCACCATTCCGTATAACTCTATGACTGGTACGATCATTTCTATGATTAAGGTGTATTTTAGCATAGCCAAGACAAAGAAAAAGAGTGAAAATGTGCTTTGAAGTTGTGATGAACATTGTAAGTGCATAACAACTAGCAGTTAAAAATTGAAATTAGGAGAAAACAGTTTGAGCATTCCATTTGAGAATGTCGTGTTAAAAAATTTGTTCTCTTTCACTTTTACATCAAGCTTATTAAAAAAACCTTTACTTTAAGCTAGTTTCTTAAGGTTGGCTGTTATAATAATACATTAAGGTAACATCTTAAGCCTTGTTGATAGTCTATTACAAGTACCTAGATGCCAAGCACATTTCTCTTTACATGTAACGTTTCTCTCTATGCAATATTGATTTCTGTCCAAAGCAAATAATGATTACATGCTAAGTACTATGATTAAGAGGCCCTGAATATTTGGGGGGCCTGTGTACAAGTGCACACAGCTTGCACGCCCCCAGGGATGGCCCGGGCCAATCCCTAGAAGATGCTCATAAGGTAGAATGTGTATGCGTTCATACGGGTGAGTATGCGTGCACACGTGTATACATGAGCGTTTGAATTTGCACAGCACTTGAAAAAAAATCTTTGATTTTAACTACCAAGGTGTTGCCTCTCACCGTACCTTTAAGATGAAGGATTTCCCTATCTTTACACTTTGTGCAGAAAATTGTATTCCTTCTATTTCAAATTGTAAGTTGTTTTAGTTTTGTCCCAAGTCAAATTTATTTAATTCTATTGAAGTTTATAGAAAAATATATTAACTACACTTTGTGCAGAAAATTGTATTCCTTCTATTCCAAATTGTAAGTTGTTTTTGTTTTGTCCCAAGTCAAATTTATTTAATCCTATTGAAGTTTATAGAAAAATATATTAATTACTACAATATAAAATAAACACATTATTAAGATATATTTATGGTTTATCTAATGAACTAGTTTGGTGTTGGACATATATTTTTCTATAAACATGGTCAAAGTTAAATAACTTTTACTTCGGACAAAATTAAGATGAACTGCAATTTGGAATAGACAGAGTGCTTTTTTCATAAACCTTGCCAAATATAGTTGTTGATGTATTTTTTATAAATAAATTTTATTTGTTAAAAATATCCTTATACAATTTCAACGGTAAGGATGGGTTTTCATTGCTGTCTTTTATGTGCCACCAATGTTGGGAACGCCTTTATTATGTTCTATTGGTAATTGAAGAATCTTGCAGTTTCGATTTGATATCAACTAATAATTCATTGGAAGCCAGCAAACTTCTTGTTCTGTGGCACAAAGATTCAGATGAAGTTGTTAGCATTCTACAAGAGTTTCCATCTTTCTCAACAGTTTTTTATATGTGGCCTACGTTATTAATACCCAGTATTGTTTTTAGTAGAGCTGTCAACATTTTATTAATATATTTTCTATCTTTCCGAACAATTTTGGCAAATTGCTACTAATACAACCCCCACAAATTCAGTACCCACAGTTTTGTAGGTAGTTAAACAAATACACTAGAAACTGTCGAACGGAGACTTTTCCGTTGATCTTTGGTGCTGTGGGTGCATAAATCACAAACATGACTTGCATAGTCATTCACCATGCCATACTTAAAGGATTATTCAAATTGTTTTGACAGCAGCCTCAAATCTCCGTCACCAGGACTCTTATTTTCTTAGCATGCTAGGCCATCCATTTTGATCCTTTTGTGGCTTTGAAAGGTTTATCGGGGCAAAAAAGCTTCAAAGGAGTTTAAGAAAGAAGCAGATCCCTAATCACCGTTAATTTTTCATGCACATTATACAAGGTCCAAAAGAAGACACTTGTACACCCTAACATTTTTGTGGGTGCTCACATGACATTTACTGCCAAAGGCTACCACTCATGGTCTGAATGTTGCATTACAGAGTTGGAAGCAGAGCTAGCAAAGCAATCATAAAAAAGGTTTATATCTATTTCCCATGTGACTGAGAAACTATGTTGCTCCTGTTCAATCATAGCCGAGCATTACGTTTGCACAGGAACATCACACACAAATTCAGTAGTAGTACATACAGGCATACAGCTGAAACTAGATGCGTTCCACTTGCGTCCTCAGTAGCTATATCAGAACCATCAGAGGGATCGGAAATGAGATGTGATCAAAGTAAATGCTTAAGAGATCAAATTCCCATCCAGTAGTTCTCAGATACTCAAAACATAACAACTTAAAATACATAGGTAGCACTCAAATACTAGCCTGATTCCAGTGAAAGCTGTTAATTTGGATTGCACATATAGGAGAAGCTCCCCTGTCCCAGCCCATTTTTCACTCGTCACTGCCACTTACCTTCTCACGGGAAATAACCATGGAACAAGCAGGGCCCAAAATGCTTGCAAGCAAAGATGTTGTCTCCTGAGTATGCATCCAAAGAGACACATACTTCTGCTACAACATACACTGAGGTGCTAATTCAGCTGAACTTTCAGGAAGTCTACTGCATACATGCCATCAGATCCCATACGAGCTTTGCCGACAACAGACCCATCACTGATTTTACTGATGCTACACTCGCCGCCCCCAAACACAATGCTAAGATTCAGTTCGGTGAGTTGGCCCACTGAAACCAAGTTTTCAGTAAGCTCCGGTACATACCACACATCAGGGAGAACGACCTTTGCTGTCTCCACAGATCCTCTGCCACACACCTGCATCGGCAAGCCATTCCCAGAATGAACAACTTTATTGCTTACTGGGCTCAGATCAGGGATGAGGCTCCGGTTGTTTGTCATGTGATGGCAAGCAGCAGTCGCGATGAACCAAGTAGATCTTCCTGCGTTTTCTAAGCTGCTGTCGCCGCCCCCTTCGGATGCGTTGCAAGGATTAGGTTCTCTGAAGACAAACAACATCAACAAGCAATAGCAAGTGAGTACTGTGTTGAAGCAACCAAGATACTTTGGAAGAACAATGCTCAAAGCTTGTTGTAGCTCATAAACAAGAGCATATACTGAAGCTTTATATGCTCAGATGTACAGACACTGAGTAAGACACTGAGGATAGATCCCTGGTCTAAGCATACACACGAACTAATTTTCTTTAAGGCACGCATGAACTAAATTCAGAGGAGCACAAATAGTTAAATGGGGTGAGAGTGCACAGTACGCTGAAGTCGCTGGCGAGACGGGGAAAGGCGCCGCCATCTTCTGAGAATTTGGGAGCGGCCGGAAGAAGTTGTTAGGGTTCGGAACAGATAATTATAAAAACGGACGGCTCTCGAAGTACCATCCTACTAGTGCTATGCTGCACACACCCCAAGCGGGCTCACCTTTTCTATTCTCGGGACTCAAACCCTGCTAGTGCCATTTGCCCCTGTCGTTTTCAAGTTTCCAGATGGCCTTCCATGAGAAGCTTATCGGAATTTGAGGGAAGATGAGATGTGGACGACTCCATGCTGACAGAAAAGGTTCTCGAGAAACCGGAATTAGCCACCTATTGAGGAGCAGAGACACGTTCGCAGTTTTCTTTGACTGGTAAATTAAATAAAGATGGAAAAATATATGAAATTACACTACTGTGCGTATACTAAGCATTGTGTGTATAATAAGCTAGTCCATCGATCCATATGGATAATATCTGATTTTTACCCGGTTGTGACTGACTTCGGTTATGGATCACTCTATCAGCTCCTAGCATATTCATAGTTCTCCATTTTTGCATTAGCTAGCTACGCCAACTCTTGTTGCCGCCTGTTTGTGCTGAAATGATGAATCCAAAAATTGGGTTCACAATTTCAACCCCATCTGATACAATTTGCATCAATATTTTGTTCCACCACATGTTAACCTGAAACTCTAACACTTGTTTTACCTCTTATCCTATACCATTTCTTTGGATTTATTAAGAATATTATATTCTAGTCCTAAATTGCACTCTGAAAGGGTTCATCACAAACGGCTAGTAACCTCTCCCATCTTAAACGTACCTTACGCCTAAGAATGTGGGTCTACGATGATTAGGGGTAGGGAGGGGGGGCGCAAGTTTGGTAAGGCCCACAACAATTATACACAATGGCATATAGAAACATATACGACTCGGCTATAGAAATATATACGACTCGGCTAGAGGACATATAACAAAGTAATCAACATGTATTTTGCCAAACAAAAAAAGGTTAATTGTTTACTAATTAGCTCCAAAAGTAGGAGAATAAAATAAGATATTATATGTTTGCAAACACAAAAGAATTACATCTCTATTAACGTGAATTTAGCTTAAGAGGGACAACTTAAATTATAAGATTTGATGGTTTTCGTCAGAACTTGTCTTTGCTGTCAGTTTATTTTTAATATAAAACATAATGTAATTTAGTAGAAAGCCATCTCCCATTTTGTTCCTACGAGATTAGAGGAGCAATGCCAAAGTGGACGGTGGTGGCCAGAGAGAGCTTGGACGGCTTACTTTTCTTCAATTAACGATGGACAAAAGCTTTGTTTTGGTTGGACTTTGCCACTTGGGCTGGGCTTATTCTCAGCTTAGGCCTTTATAAGTGCATCGTTGGTTGCTTAAGTATGTGATTAGCAGGTAATTTTATGGCACAAGTAGAAAACTGACTTTCGATCCTTAACAAAAATCTCGGAATAAATTGGACCCGCTAAGACTAAAGAGGCTTAATCCCAGGTCTAAATTTTGTAGTATGTGGATACCCATTTAGTCCCGAGACTAAAGGGCCACCTTTAGTCCCGATTGGTGTTACAAACTGGGTCTAAAGGGCCCCCCATGGGGTAACTACAAAAGGATAGCATCCCCCTACTCAGTCAAATGTACTGTGTAGGTGAGATGATAAGGAAGGATCGTGCGAGACTTCAGGTCGTGGGTTCGAATCACAGGCACCGTGCACACACGCAGGGGCCAGGCCCTTGAGCCCCCCCCCCCCCCCCCCCCCCCCCCCCCCCCCCCCCCCCATCTAGACCATCTAGACAACCAGTACTCATACTTAGTGGACAACACATATACTCAATTGTCTTTGACGGATCTTTATTGTGCAGGCATAAATTTGAAGGTTTTGACCACGTTGGGATTTTGAATACAGTAGGAAAACATATGATGGTGGCCACCGTCTTCTTTTGAGGCCTAGGCCCATGCGGCTGCACAGGAAGCGAGCAAAGCAGCGGACAAGGCTCAGACTCGCGCCATCTTGGAGAGCAACCTCCTAGCACACCACCCCTTTCTAGAATGGCCTGGATCGCTAGGGAAGCAGCGATGAAGGTGCGGCTAGGGCCATTTCGGTGACTCCAGCACTGCTCACATTCTTCTCTGACGTAAGCGCTGGCATAGTTATGAACGAATTTCTCTTTGTCCCCATAGACTCATCATTCTGCTAAATAAGTAGGCTCTTATGTGGAATTGATTGATTTTAGATTATCTGGACTTGTTTTTGTGCACTTGATTAATCTTATGTTTCGAACTTGTTTATATGTGTTGTTGAATCCTCACCTAATCTTAGGTTATGTGGACTTAATTATGTGTCATTGATCCTTGTTTAATCTTAAGTTTTGTGGACTAGGTTATACTAGACATCTTAACAAAAAGGGACAAAGTAGATGCTCAAATCAATGGAGATGATGGTTTATCTATTTTACAATATGTTGATGACACAATACCTTTTATGGACCACGACCTAGAGAAAGCTCATAACATGAAGGTATTGGGGAGGCCCATGAAGCTATTCGAGCAACTATCGGGGTTTAAAATAAATTTCCATAAGAGCGAGGTATTCTGCTTTGGAGAGGCCCATGATACAATGGTCAATATACAGAACTGTTTGGCTGCAACCAAGGAGATTTTCCTCTAAAGTATTTCTCCCACTGCAAGCAAGGCACGTGGAAATAAACGGATGATGACATTGAAATGCAAAATAAATGCATTAAATGTAACCTACAAATTAAATTCCGATTATACCACAGTGGTTCTCATGATGAAATCCTTAAAAAATACCCTTGAGTAATTTAAGATGATATTTTTGAAAGAACATTTATTTACAATGGGGATCATTTTTTAAATATGAAAACATATGTTTCTATTTCACGGGAAATTGTTTCAGGTTTAAGATAAAATTATTTCGACAAAAAAGTGAGAATTGTTTTAAAAGGAAAATGCTACAGGTTCAACTAGAACAAAAAATTATTCACTAGAATAAAACGTTGTTACCTAGAATAAATGATGCAAACTCAGAGAATAAAAGAAAAAATTGTACAACTGTGAGCAGACTTATTGAACTGGTTGTACAAGTGAAAGAAAATACATTTAGAGCCAACGAACAACAAGGGCCAGGACAACATTGTACATATTTTTGATATCTTCATAATTGCAATATGTGATCTACGGAATCTGAGAAATGGCAAAAATTTTGACAGTGCAAGGACAACAATTGGACTTTGGACCTCAGAACAACAGTTTCACAATGGCTAGAATCACATTTGTAATTTAGATTCCCCCTTCCCCTATACCCCCTTTTTCTGTAAGTGTTTCCAACTTTGTACATATCCCTTTTGGAATGAAATGCTATGGGGAACTCCCCCACATTTTTAAACGTAAAAACAAAAAGGGCCAGGACAACTAGATTGTATTGTTTGCATGTAAAAAAAATATAGTTGGGCTCATAACCCTTGGCCATCGATTGGGAGGATTACAGTATTTCCGCTCTTCCTTTGAGTCAGGCTCCTCCCACTTCTCTCTCACAATCTTCTCTCCTGGCGCTTGCCACCCCTTCAGAAGCTCTCTCGCTTACGGCGGCTGCACCGGATCTGCAGGAAGCATTTACAGTAGGTTTCTTCCGGCCAAGCACCCCTGCTTGCTCCATCTGAAACCATTTTTTGCTGTTCCATGCAGTTCCGCCAATCAATGAGATTCATCACAAAATCCTTGCATTACCCTTCAAATTGATCCTTTAGTGATGTTCTCCACCTCCTAGAGAATTCGTATTGGTGGTCTCCGCAACCCCATGTTGATGGCAATTAACGCGCCAATTTGTTAACTGCAAGCGCACGGATCATTGTAGTTTTTTTCTTAGAGTATTCCATCCAATATTTATCAATCAGTAGATCGGCAGCAAACTAACTAGGGTTTTCTATCTAACTCAATGGATCTAGTTCTAACATGAAGCATAGATTGCATATGAAGGGCAACCTTTATGTCAAGATAAATCATGAGAACATAGGTTAATCGCATCCACAGATAAGATAACACCACCAGGGGCACAAAGAACCTATCATCTTCTAGTTGTAGTTCTAGCTAATAAGCAAGCACATTATGCATCTCATCCAAAGCAATCTTTAAACTACTCCCTCCGGTCAACCTCCCGGAAACCCCCACCTTACATGAAGGTAGACCCTGTCACGATCCCCCCTATTGGCGTAGGCAGTTTAAGGGCACGAACACTGGTGAACATGTCTAGCTATCAAGAAGGATCTACATACTAGATGTAATTGCCATGATTACATAAAGCATGCTATGTAGTCTAAACATGTATTAGAATAAGGAATAAGCATATTCATGATAGATAGAAGAGCATAAAAAGAGGCATCGAGTCTCTAACAGATCGGATGATATGAAGAACAATGCTCATATAATAGATGTATTTAGATGATCATCTCCAAGTACATACCATTGATGATCACAACTAGCTCCTGAACTCCACCATGGCACAACCGCATAGGGAGGCCATGGCGGCTAGGGTCGGCCTAAGCCATCTCCTAGACAACTTCGAAGACTTGTGGCGGCCGTCAGCTCCCTCTAGTGAATACCCTAGGTTTCGTCAAGTTTTGATGGATTGATTCTCCATTGAGGGAACCTAGGGAGTCGTATTTATACCCTTGGGGAGCCTTGGGGAGTGCTCCACTTTCCCTTGCACGAGCTCCTTGCTTGGGAGTTAAGCAAACTTGATTTCCATAAAATCTGACTTGCCCAGAATTTCCTTTTACATAGCCTTTCCTTCCTAATGTCATATCTCCCATGTACGGACTCCAAATAGGACAAATCCAGTACCTAAATTATGTAGCACGAAAATATCTCCAACATTTGTATTTATTGCTTTCCCTGAAAATGAAACTAAGGTCTCCAAAATAGCATCGCAAGATAATCTATCTGATTTTGGACTTCTCTACGCAGTATATATTTTTGGGGCCATATCTTCTAGCTCCATAATCAAAATTATACTTTCCGTATATTAAAATTGAAGCCCTCGATGGTGGCTACAACTTTGGTAGTTAAACTTTCTTCATTAAAGATCATTTATTTCTCCGAATCTGCATCGAAAGATCAAGCTGTTTTGGGCTATGATAATATCTCTAGGGTTGACTTGATCTCGTGGATAACTTTCCAAAACTCCAATTTCTTCATGCTTAAGTCTCCTTAGCCCGACATTCATTGAATGTGGATACCTAAGGATCATGGGTTAGGCTATGAAAGCACAAATGGCCCATTAGGATATCCATGGGCTTCCTCAACTAGGCTCGATTCCTTTAAGCTTGTGCCTCTAGTTAGGCTTTGTGCAAATCATCCAATTTTGTTGTATTTCGTGTCATTTTGCAATATGATCCAAAATACAAAACACATATGAATATGGGGTTATTTTAGATGTTAAGTGGCAAGTTAGTATAAGAATATGCATGAAAATATTATTCAAATGGCACTAAAAATGTGTTAATAATGAGCGTACCTCGCCGCGGCCTAGCTCAGTGGAGCGCTCATGGCTGACGAGTTCAGTTGCGCAGTAAAAATCCACGTATTTTGGCGGTAACCTTTGTTGTCTGAAAAGCCATTCTTTTTGAAAGACCGTTTCTTTATCTCAGGCATCTCTCTTCAAGCAAACAGCAAAGCTAATTAACGTGGTGCCTGAACGGGGAAAAATCAATTTTGATTCTCAGGATGATTTTAGGAAGCTGTTTTCCTTAGGAACCAAGCTGAGTTTATTGGTCAGCTAAACAGGTTTAGGAACCAGACCGCGATCAATCTTAGCTCTCCATCGCTGATCTGACTGCTGACAATGAGTGCTCACAGAATATTTTCTGACCAATAAACTGGCATTATTATTGATATATAAAGGGTCCATGTTTTCAGCCCTTTCGTACAAGTATACCATACATAAACTACTAGACCAATTGAAGCAAGGGCCTAGTTGGAAAAGAGGCATTAATTTGCAAATCCCCAAGAGTATTTAATACAAACTGGAACCAAAACATGGCAATTTCAAGGCGATATAGATCTCCCTCTTCCAAAAAGGCCCACAAATGCGTAGTATATTAAGGTAAAAAAGTTTCTCTGCTGCAACATACTCATTGTTGCGCCTGCATTGCAAGGTATATGGGTTATATTGCTCATAATAACCCGTGTTGTTGTCGCGGTGAAGAGCTCAGGGGTAGCAGGGCAAGCATGCTACCACAACCTGAGTGCTGCCTCAACTGTTTCGTAGTCGGGTAAGCAGCTGCGGTCAAGAGGAATCCGCAGGTAGTCCACCATGTACAATCCATCCAAAAGAGTGGCTTTGCCGACCACCTCGCCACCGAGCCTCTCCTTCACCAAGCACCCGTGCATGGAAAACAGGACGTCGTAATCCATGGCATCAAGCAGTGCAACAGACACGACGTTCACACCGAGACCGGGCACATACCGGACGTCTGGGAGAGTGAGATTGCGGCGGTGGCTTATGGATCCACGTGCCACTATATTCATATCATAAGCGTTGCCCACCTTGAGGGTGTCGTTGAAATTGACGAGGCTTCCTTGGTCAAAGAGCTGCACGTTCCCGGTCAGATGATGAGAAGCTCCCGAGTTGATGCTGAAAGCATCTTTTGGATAGTAGGGTGTGCTTGTCGCCATCAGATTACTAGTACTAGCATTGATCTGCATTGTGGCAGCAAGGGCTCTGCACTGTGCACACAAGAACAAGCATTAACTGATCAGTACTCTGACAACATGTAGTAGTACTTGTTCAACACAAGATGCACACACTGGTAGAAAAACCGTTGGAGAGCCGCATAGGGCTCGAAAATCCAACCAGGACTAACGAATCGGGACTAAAGGTCCCGGTCTTTAGTCTTTAGTCCCGGTTCTCTCACCCGGGGACTAAAGCCTTTAGTCCAGGTTTGTAACACCAATAGGGACTAAAGGATCACCACGGACTACGAAATTTAGACTCGGGACTAAAGCCTCTTTAGTTTCGGGTCCAATTTAGTTTGAGATGTTTGTTAAGGATCGAAAGTTATTTCTGACATAATACAGATCAAGGTAAGCGGAAGTATTTAGGTAAACAGATGGAAACCCAAGAGCTTAGTTAGCAGCAGTGCAAATAGAAAGTTAGAGACAGCTAGCAGTTAAATCAGCAATGTTGCAAATTGACTAGGGAACCAATTTTGAGGATAATCTTGAAACCAACCCAAACTAACAAGCATGGATCAGATATCCTACGGCCATGTAGCCCAAACGGCAACAAGGATAACAGTTTTATAAAGCACTTTACTATGAAACTGTCTAACGAAAATTCTAAGATACTATATGATCAGTTTACCATTAACCACTGGGTGTCGACAAAGAGTGTAGTCATATTCTAATTTCACAAGAAACAGTCACATATTAAACAAAAGTTGATTCTTCCTTTCACAAAATAAGAAATAGTTTACATCTCATAGCATCAAAGCATTTCTGTACAAGTAAAATATTTTACATTTGATAGCATCAAAGCATTTCAGTACAAGTAGATGTTGCTTAGATTGCTCTTTTCTAGGAGATGCATGCACCAGTAGGAGGATCAGGATGTATAGATCCATGGTCTGGCCAGTATACACTCATATATAAATTTGCATGCACAAATCACTCACTACAGCATGATCCAGCTGTACTGGGTCGGTTTTGTCAGGCCTATCGCTTGGAGAAGAAAACAAATTGCAAATAGGTAAACAGATGGAAACCTAAATGCTCAATTGAGAAGCACTTGACAGCAGTGTAACAGAATTTGCTTAATTAGTTTCCGCAACAATAGAAAACAGCGGCCAAATCAACAATGTTCAACTACGGAACCATTTTTCTGGGTGTAATATTGAAACCAACCCAGGACATAGGACATGCTTTGCAGCCCAACCAACAAATCCTTATGATCAGTGATCCTGCAAGAACATGAGCCAAGCAACCTAGAAGAGCAACAATAGAAATAGTTTTATGCCCTTCGATCCACTATGAACTCCATATGAAACTGTATAGGAAACAGCAAACATACTGATACTTGATCAGTTTAGCATCAATTCATATTAGTCAATTGACATGTATAGTGACCTACTTTTACTTTTGACCACCAACTGGCCATTGACAAAGAGCGCAATCATATTGTAATCTCGCGAAGACAATCAAATATTGAATATAATTATCCCTTTCTTTCACAAAGTGAGAAATAATAAATGTCCACTGCATATCACAATATTATATAATAGATCGAATCCTTTCCTATGAGATGCACAGGAGTAGGAGGATCAGAAGGTAGATCCATGGTCTGGAATACACTGGAGTAAATCCGTATGCAAAATTCACTCACTAATTAAATTTAAGCAAAGTCTAGCAAACTAGGTGGAATTTCCACTGGGCCTATCATAGCAGTAGTAAGGGGATTAATTCTCCATGGAAGAAAGCACAAGAGGAGCGAAGCTAAGACAAACCAGTGAGGAGGGAAGATTTGTTGGTGGCTCTTGTTTACCTGGTGGCCTGTGCTGTGGATCAAGGGCCAGTGGTCTCTTCCTCTGTGCCTGGAGCTGCTGGCCTCTTGAAACCGCGACGCGTTTTGGGTCAGCAGGACGCCATGAACATCAACCAACGGGTGTTTCATGTGTTAGGTGCTGCCATCTTCTGGATCGCACGGCCCCTGGTGAAGATCGGATCAAGAGAGCTGTCAATGGAGGGAAGTTGAAGCTCTCATCAGACTTGCTGCTGCAATCTATCTTCTAACTTGCCTGTTGTGGAAGCTACTGGAAGGACACGAGCTCTGGATGGGAGGGGATGATTGGTCTGAGGTAGTGGTGGTTGAGAGGAGAGGAGGAAGAAGAGAATGCGGCGAATGCTAAAAAAATTGGTGTTGGGAAGGGTTTACACGCTATTTGGTGACCCCGCCTGTCAGTTCGCTGGTAACATTTCTTTTCATTTTCTTTCTGCCTAAAAAACGCCCATCTTTGGTCTCGGGCCTCCTCTTGAAAGATCTTCATGTCTAAAAACCCAACAACCATGTAAATGATGTTAGCAAGGTTAAGTTAAATGTTTTCTCAGTGGCCATCATTTTTGCTTGTCCAAAGAGCTAGGTAATACTTCTTGTCTAAAAGATGAGATAGGCTGGTGAGAGTAGCAAAATAGAGCTAGATCAGCATCAAGCTCTTTATTGTAATATCAAAAACCAATCTATTAGGGTCCGTTTGTTTCGTTGGAATTGGGTGGAATTGGAATTAGTTTTCAAGATTGGCATGTTTGGCTCCACTCGAAATTGGAAACAATCTTTCCTCGGGTTCCCACCATCCGAATCTTTAGCCTGCCCAACATTCCGACCCAAAAAAATAGAAATCGTTTCTTCCGACTCGCCTCTCCCTGTGCCGCCGTACCCCGACTCCATGAGCGGATCCCCTCTTCCTCTTCCTGCTGCCTCCTCCAGCGCCGCCACCTCTCGCGCCATGGCCCCCTCCTCCGCCGTCGGGGATAGGGCGCCGACAGCGGCGGCACCGCTGCTAGTGCGGGAGGAAGGGAGCCCGGGAGCTAGACGCGGCAGCGGCAGGGCGACATTGGCATAGACGCTAGCCCTATCCCCGACGGCGCCGCTGCTACCGGTAGCGCATCTGGAGAGCGGCGAGCGCGACACCGTGCGCTGCTGACGCAGCCGCGGCGGACACGCTCCCTCTTCTCCATCCAAGCAAGTGTCCTCTTTTCTCCCTCCTGCACGCATCGGAGGGGAGGGCCTCCTCTTACTGTCCAACCGTGTGGATCGGGAGGACCTCGCCGCTGGGGATCACATCTACTCATGGTGGGCCGCCTACCTCTACGCCCACTACGGTAATCATGCCTGCCTCCTTTCCAATCGCCTCTGCTGCTACTGCTTGAGGGATCTGATGGTGTTCCGGCCAATCCTCCACCACCAGGGATCTAAGTTGGGGACGAGATGGTCATCCATTTCACCAGAGCTGCCGGCCACAAGATTGGCACGGGCACCTTCTTGGATTCCTTCCTCTTCAGCTCCTCCACCTCGTCGGCGGCGGCAGGGATCCTCCCTGCCAGTGCCAGTGATGTGGCCACCTGACGACGGAGTCGTCATGTCCTGCCTCGACTGCTTCTTGCACGGCGGCGGCCTCTACCTCTTCCACTACGCCGTTTCGCCGGCCTTGTTCCTCGCTAAGGCACGCGGAGGATATCTGATAAAGTTGCTTTCAGGATGCTTGTATTTGTACTGACATTGCATGCATATATACTTTCTTGGTACATTCAAATAAGAAAATTCAATTGAATCAAATTCTACGGAATTCATTTTCTATAGAATCTAATTGCTAGAATATGATTCATGGAATGAGTTTCAATTCTAGGGAAACAAACAGGGCTTAAAGAATCATGCAAATTCTTAGGTCCATCCCCAGCAAGGGTGTGGATGCTCCATTCAAAGCAAGCTGTGCCCGAGGGAGATAAACCAGAAGCATGCATGCCGTCAGTTATCTGATGATGCACCCAATGCATTTTCCATTGCATTGGGCATCCTGCACAGCACGGCACGAGTAGTACACCAAACTGATATCCTATATTGCCGTGCTGTCAATAAAGGGTTCAATTTGTTCATGTCATTTACCCCAAAAGTCGTGCAATGTATAGTAATAGATGGTCCACAACAATCATATATTCTTATCTGAGGAACATCAGAAATGATTTAAAGCAGATGTCAGGTTCCAAAAATGTCTTTCCAAAAGGCCACATCAAAATTTGTTAAAAATCACTGGTTTAAACAAAGTTGTATCTAAGAGTTTTGGAAATACTAAACATCATGGAAACCAGATCTTCAAATTAAATGCGGTTCCCATGCCCAGTGTACATTCGGTACAGTAACATGAAAAAGCTTATTATATAAACCCTGAGAAAACAGAGAAACCCCAGGACCAGAAGATTGTGCGACTGTTTTTTCTTTGGCCATTCATCTTCTTGTGCAAAAGCTGACGAAAAAGTTCGAGTGTTGCCGGGGTAGCGTCCTTCACCACCAGCCATCGGATGAGATTTAGCAGTTCTCAGCCAATTTCCTGGAAGGATCTCGCGGCACGGTGGGCCAAATGCTCATGTGTCATGAGTCATGATAACTATTGGACATGCATGCCATCGATTGATTTATTTATCTGAACTGGATACGTGCCATAGTTATCTGGCAGGTATTTGCAGTGTGCCAAGTAGATGGCCTTTTTTCTTCTCCGCTAAGCATTTGGTCTTTGTCCCATCTGCTAACTGGAAGATTCCATTGTATTTTATCACGGTATAGCCAACAAGCTGATTTTGCTCTCTCAATGACACTTCGAAGCTCAGCTATGCTTTTGGTTAGACAAATGGATGGGGACCATGGAATGGTTCAGAGATGGCGGCCAGACGAGGGAATATACCACGAATCAGAGGCGGGGAGCGAGATCCAGGCTGCCACATCAAGTCCCAGTGGAGAAAATTGGGGCAATTCATTTTCATTTTTGATATCGTATTTCTGGTCATTTTATGCAACTGTTACCTCATGGAAGAACCGTACAGAAGGTGTACCAGCCGGCCATGAATTTGTTCAAAGTATATAGGGATTATTCAATCAATATGGTCTCAGCTGCATTCGATCGATCAATACCTCCGATCAGGTTGCATCATCAGGCACCATTTCATTATTTTTATCATTCTGCTGATTTGCGAGAAACATCTGTTTTCATATCACAGTTCTCAAAGTACGGCACTGGATCCTCATCCCGGCCCCTATCTAGCATGTATATTTTAATGTTGAGAAGGGTGATGGAATGGAACTAGCCACTCCAGATGAGTGTGGCCAGTGACCCAAAGGTCCACGATCAGTAGGTGCTGCACGGCACGGCAAGGCATGCATGGACACGGTGTCGCTGCATCAGCCTGGTGAGTCAAGCTCCATTTGTACATGTGTAGCGTTTGCGTAAATGCATATTCGCCATTAATTGGTATATTACATATTTCTTGGTTACATGCGAATTTTAATGATACTCAGACAAATGTTGGCAACGTTGTTAATTAACCAGATTGAACTTTCAACAGTTCAGCTAGGTAAGTACCAATATTATATTGCTGCGCATAAAACACAAACAGATGAATCTTATTCACAGTAGCATGCCACTAGATGAGCTTAGTTTAATGCAGTACTAATTTCTTTTACTTGAGAATAATAACTGCTTACAGGGAATGTCAAATAATGTAGCAACTGTATCCTATAATAGTTTTCGATGTAGTATCTATATAGATAGTACAACAGAAAACCTACCTAGTGAATTATTAGCTAGAAGTATAACATGCTCCACAAATTTAATATTAGTCAACATGTGATGAGGAGTTAAAAATTACATTAATTGGTTTGTCTCTTTGGAGCTGACTAGATATTTAATTGCTAATTAGTAGCTCTTGTCTCTCATCTCTTCTTCTCTTCTCCAAATCCGCGCGTAGGCAAATGAGCTAATTAATCAAACTACTATGATTATACGGAGTATGTAGCTAACTGATGAGGTGAATTGTTGGAGATGTGCCCTAAGCATCAACTAATCAAACCCGGATAAAACTTCCAGTTCTAGAACATCAACACTGAATTTCTTACCTTGGAGTAATATGACCTATTGCAGTTAGTTATCACCAGTAAATCACATGACCACGTATGCCGTACCAACCCAAATCGTGTGAAAACGACCTACTTTTCCAGACGGATTTGGCAATGACAATAAGCAGCTAGCTACAACTTGTAGGAGCAGTAACAATGGTGAGAATTCATCCATGGTGTCATGAAGGGATTCCTGTGGTTCATAACACTAGGCAAAGTCAAGGTCTCGCCTCTCGAGACAGTTGACAGCTGAGGCTGAGAATCAGTCAAGGACCACTACCTTTTTTGCTTTATGACTAGACTTGCCTGATGTGACCGCCGATTCGTCCACAAATTCAAACAACAATCATGTGATGTCGTGATGTTTTGTACGCTGCAAATTTAAGGAAAATAATACAATCACACGGCAACTCAAAATGCATATTACTTTCAGCGGGATAAAATATCACAAATGTGTTAATCTGAACTTTCATTTCTTGTGAGCTCAACGATTTCTTTGGTCCCGATGCAATGCACAACAGGCTGGGGCTTATATGTGTCTCTAGCTAGAAGAACTCTAAAAACATTGTCACAATACCTTAAAAAACATTGTCACAATAATCTTGATGTATGCTTGTAGTAAAATCGATTGTTTAAAACAGTATTCTGATTACATAAACTGTAAGATTATGTTTATAGTACAACTTGTATGCAAATCCCTAAAAGAAATGTCTTCTTTCATACAAGATAAAATTTTTCAGGTGCATCGATCTCTCTAAAAGCCTCAAATACTACATGCATGCGGGACCGTGGCTGGCCAGTTCGACAGTGGACAGGGAGCGGGAGGCACTAGGCAACAAGTGAAATTAAAGAAGCAATTCAAATAAAACTGAGTGTCATGTGGAATCCGTGGGCCGCGAACAACACGATCGAGGAAGAAGTTGATGGGAAGAAATGGTTGTTTTTTATTTGCAACGGACTAATGACACTCGATCAGGCAATGCTTTTGGTACCATATGTTTTTGTAGTATATCCGTCACTTTGGTCATGGGGCCACGCCTTCGTGGGACCCACGCGGTTCAAGTTAGCGAGGAACAGAATGATAAAATGATGTGGCATGGCATACATCTCTCGGAGCTAGAGAACAGCGAGCATAATATGACCACTTGCGTCTCCGTGAGGTTTTGTTATGGAACGAGCTAGTAGCCGACATCTCCTCCCTCCTCGACAAATCTGGGAGTCGCATGTGACTGGATAGCAGGGCCGGGGCTATGCCAGGTTTCCCCTTCCAAACTCTTTCATGGCGCTTTGCTCAAAGGGACTAGGAGGACATGGTGCTGGAGAATTCCAATCATATATAATCCTGGTTAATTATGTTAGCAAATGATTCCTACACTATTTCCTTCCTAAGTCATTTTGGTTAAACTGATTGTTTTAGCTGGCTTCAGCACGGGCTATTTTGTGCAAGTCATGAAAATTTTAGTTAAGCTTGCAAAACATGGAATCTTTCAAGGAGGTATTCGATTTATTGGATTTCGAACTAGCTGTAGTAATGGCAAGCAGTTAATCCATATAGCAAAGAAAACAATAATATAATATTTACATTAAAAAGTTTTAATAACAATAATGGATGAAACAACTGGATTAACTATTTCTGTCCCTTTGGTACAGTCAACATTATACTGGGAGTGTCTCCTACGTATTTAAAAGAAAAACAATACACGAAGCACAAAGACGTCGATGAGCGCTTCGGTAACTCAACAAAAAAAATCAAGAGCCGGCAGTGGTTACCCTTGCAACAATGTTTGCTATAGGTCTTTTTTTCCTCTTTTGTTGTGGTATCGTGGTTTGTACCTCTAGACATGTAGTGCTGATCACGAGAAAGAGTTATTGGTAAGTCAAGTAGCTGCCAGGTTTGCCACACAGGCAACGGTTCGCACATTGTGAACCGAATAATAGTCTGCAGCCGAGAGATGTTGGAGATGAATAATAGTCTGCCAGCTAGAGAAAGAGTTATATGAAGCCCTCCTGCTCAAATTCCTGCATAAATTTTTCTCCAAAGTGGATACTCCCTGGGTACATCTTCTCTGGGAAAGCTATTATCAACATGGTAACCTCCCTGGAGGGCGTAGGAAAGGTTCCTTCTGGTGGCGAGACATAGTGAAACTCATTGACTTATACAAGGGGATAGCTTCTGCTAGAGTTTCGGATGGTAGTACAGTTTTGTTCTGGAAGGATACTTGGAACAATCATCTCCTATCCCGTGATCTTCCACAGCTAGCTTCCTTTGCAAAAGATGAAAGAATCACACTCAAGGAGGTTTTACAAGGCCATTTGCTTAATACAGTGCATCTCCCTTTGTCAGCAGAGGCACATGGCCAGTTCGCACAATTACAAGAAATCTTACAACAGATAGACAATCCACAGCCTCAAGATATATGGGTTTACAGCTGGGGTAATCCTATCTTCTCAGCTTCCAAGACATACAAAACCCTCATCGGAGAAAGAGGAGCTCAGCCGATCCACAGTTGGCTATGGAGATCAAAATGTCAAAACAAGCACAAAGTTTTCTTTTGGCTACTTATAAAAGACAGAGTTAATACCAAAGATGTCCTCAGCAGGAGGTCCATGGTTTTGGAATCCACAACTTGTGAAATGTGCATCCTAAAAAACGTGAGACAACAACACATCTCTTCCTGCGATGCAATTTTGCCAAGGCCTGTTGGCGCTCGGTTGGCATCTCTTACCCCTCCACCAGATCGGCCACCTCCATCTTCAATAGTATTCGAAGACAGCTACTTTTACCTTTCTCTATGGAAATCATAATTCTCATGACTTGGAGTATTTGGACAACCAGAAATGATTGGACTTTCAATAATGTGGCTCCGACGATCAGGGACGTCACAAGGAAATTTGTTTCAGAATTTCGTCAGGTAGCTCTTCATAGGGCTAGGACCCATTTGCAGCCCCTGATGTTAGACTGGGTAGACGCTTTGTAACTTGCTGGTTGAACTCCTTTTTTCTCCCCCTCCTTTCTCTGTTTTAGTCTTTTGCTCTTTTTTGCTTTGATTTCGCTTTGTACTTGTTTTACCTATTTTATATAATCAGTTGGGGTCACCCTCCTGTTTCTTCAAAAAAAATAGTCTGCAGTTCTCTTGGACCTATCTTTCTGAGGAGATAACAGATGTTTCATATGACAATCATGTAACCCCGCCCTATTTATTCTGAGAAGTCAGTAGTCCGCTCTTCATCATCATCAGTGCTCTTATGCTGGCCCCTGTGGCGCGGCAGCTGCCCTACCACGGGGGATCAAGAGGTATTCGAGCACGAACACCCCGCCGACTAGGCGGCCACGCCCGACCAGAGAACCACCAGCCCTGGTGTCCGTGACGAAGCACCCATCGCCTGTGAACTGCACAATGTAGTCAAGCTCCGTCAGCTTGGCAACGGAGACGATGTTGGAGATGAGGCCAGGGATGTAGTCGACGTCGTCAAGAGTAATGAAGTTTTCCAGGGACACACGTCCGCGGCCGCGGACCTGAACATCCTTTCCATTGGCTGCACGAACAGACTGGCCGGCTGCTACAGCCACCAGGTCTTTCAGCAAGTAGTACCGTGGTGTGGCATGCACAGCTGCTCCGCTGTCGAGGATGAACTGAAAGTCATTGGGTCCTCTTCCATGAACAAACATAAGGATGCTGCCACGCACCGGCGAGGCGACTTGCTGGGCACCGTCTTCTTCAGCTGGCACATCAAGATTTTCCCTGCGCAAGTGATAAACTGGCCAGTTAATGATTAGATGGATGCATCAGACTCAAAGGTTTTAAATAGCAGGCAAAGACCTTTAGCAGTTGGTATTTCATAGGCTAAGGAAAGGCTATAGCGGGCTATAGCCGTAGCTAACACATGTAGCAGTTTGCAAAATGTGTTCAGAACTTTGGATAGTCAGCACATCAAATCAAACAAAGATATATACATGTCACAAACACAAAAGACCTTCACGTCTTTATTGCACAAAAGGTCTTGTATAAGGTCATTTTGGGCATTTGTGTGACCTATATTAATTTCGACCCGACTAAGCGATAGCCTGTTTTAGCAGCGCTAAAGCACTCTCATTTAGCCGATTTAGCAGGCTAAATCCGGCTATTAGCGGATTGTGTCACTTAGCGCTAAAAGGACCATATCCTAGCGTTGTTCCTTCACAACAGCTATAGCTGGCTATTTAAAACATTGAGCAGACTACAAGGAAGATCTAACCAAACCTAGCAAATGTATGAGCACTGGGGGATCCGAGTCCCCAGAAACTGGGCGTCATCACAATCGATTGACATAAGACATTTCAAGCAAACTTTATCTTATTTTATGCATAAAAAAGAGTACAGGTTCACACTTCAAGTTGCCAATAATACTGACTGCAACGATGCAAACAGAAAGATGGACCCAATTAGTATGTTAAGTGAGGCTAGCTGCTGGCTATTGCTTGTTTGTTATGCTGACTAATTCGACCATATGTTCACCACTAGGAATTGTCTGGTATAGTAAAATGAACTTATTTAGGTTTAGGTTGATTCCAAGCACTTGAAAAAATAGCAAAACTGTATTTAGTTAGAAAATAGTTGGTTGCCGCACTTGTAACGATATTATTGCCCATTCAGACGCCACCTGATCTGACTTTGGGATTTCAGAACTGCGCTACGTACATCGATTCTCTAGAATTACGCTACATGCTTTGAATCATGATCCAGGAAGATGGCACCATATCTAGCATTTGGACCAAATCCTTCTATCAACATATTAATTTACTTAATTTCAAGCTTAAATGTATGACGCCATTTGTGTCTTGACAACAATTTTCAGTTCATGTATGACACTTTTAAGTCTCAATTGGATAAGAATAATTGCTACTCTACCTAAGAGAGCACATGTGATCTGTGCCGTAGATTTTCCCTGACAACGCATAGTATGCAATCGAGGTGCAAAACCTATTTACAATTTTGAGAAATCTAAAATAGAGTAAATCAGCAGTTACCTTGTCTCTTCAAATAAAATAATAGGTGTTGGAACTAAAGGGCAGATGAGAACGCCCCCTCCATGGTGTCCTTGAGCAGTTTTGTCCTCCTGGATCGAGAACTGTGTCACCGCCTCCGAGCAGTCCACCCACGGCGTGCTGATCTGCCAACTGCCCTGCCGCTGGATAGCCAGGTCCTTGGGGAGCATCAGGTTCGTCTTGGCCGAGATGATGGCCGTGTCGCCCGGCATGGCGTGAGCCGAGTGATGGTGGTGGAGGCTGGGGTCGCCTGTTGATGGCGGCTGCAAACACGCACAGGCGCTTGTGCGAGGTGCGTCAAGCGGTCGATGGCAGACGAGGTGGGCTGCAGCGAGAGGGAGAGGATGCAGACCAGAGAGGGAGGGAGGGAGGGAGGGAGGGAGAGAGAGAGAGAGAGAGAGAGAGAGAGAGAGAGAGATTTGGGGGAATTTGGGCTGCTGATAGACTCAACAACCACACTAGTTGGACGCGAACCATACTTAATTCAGACAACTAGTTCGAATTTCTTATTTGTTTTTCCTGTGCAAGGCAAAGGTGGCACGCGTGCATTGGATGCAGATGTACCTCTCTACCGTTGCCCAAGATGATATGTGGCCAAGCATCTTGGTAAGTACTATCGCCCACTATCATATGCCTTCTATCATATGCATATTTAGTTGTAAGAACTGCAATATGCATGGAGCTAGCTTAACCTTTGAGCGGATCCAATCAGAACTAGGAGAACCGAAGAGCTTTAATTTGGGATGCTTAATTGAAAAAAGGCCACATACGAGTTTACATTCTCTATCCCATTACTTTATGTACTAAAACTTGCACTTTAATTTGCTCATTTATCTATTCTAGAATTGTCTTGTGTAGTTCATAGGATTAAAACCTAATTGGGGTAGTGCAAAACGTTTGTGCGGTAGCATAGAAAACCTTAATGGACATCTAAATTAAAAATTGTTTTTTTATGTGCAAAGTTGAGCCTTAGTTTTAAGAACCCTTAGTCCTTTTTGTTTGCGCATCATAGACCCTAATTCACGTGCAATGTGCACATGCTCGTTTCCAACTTGTACTCGAAACAAAAAAGTTGTAGCCTCACTAGATAGAATAATGCCACATAAGGTGCCGGTTTATCACATGTGGTAAGCAAAATCTACAGCAATTACGATGTATCATTGACAGCCGTCTAAAAGAGTAGTCTGCTGGTGAAGTACTCAAGGTGGAAGTCTATATGTGATTATGTGATAATAGCATATCATGACGCTCTAAACCCACAGAAGGGGCTAACTAAGATCTGCTTGCTTGGAGACTTCTGAAACCAGTTAAGGTTCAGCTTCAAACACACACACACACACACTATATATATATGTATGTATGTATGTATGTATGTATGTATGTATGTATGTATGTATGTATGTATGTATATATTTGTGGCGAAAGAGTGGCAGCAAGAACGGCTGACCAGAGGAGGCGGCGTGGCCCTGAATGTGCGTGATGGCTGACTTGGGCCGAAGCTGCTGAGCAAACTGGGCTTACGTGATTCAGTTAAGCCATTACGATAAGAGATCAACACTCCAGCTGGCAGAGCAGGGCAGTAGGCTACTTGCAGCACGATTCCCTCCGGCTCCAATGAGTCCTTTCTTCCTTATTATCTGCTCATGGGCTTGTTCAGCAAATCATCATCACTAGGGAAGATGGCTTGAACAACATATGGGCCATCAAACGACGTGAACGCAATGTGGCCAACATGTGGACCCCATGTCTAATGGTGGCTAATAGCGCAATAGTAAACTCCATCCATCCAATCCTTCCCAATCCCACAAACAAAACAGAAAACTAGGACGAGCCTTGAAAACAGGCGGAATGGGGCCATCGCAACCTACCTCGTTCCCTAACCAAGGACATGCTTAGAGATTCTAAACCTAAAACAAATGTAAAGAATTTTGTCCACGTGCAGAGCATTAGCAACACCACACATTAAAATCAAATTTTGTAGTCAGCTTGCATAAACATAGTACCTCTCTCTTTCACTTTCATCCTTTCTTGGAGTAAAAAGGATTAACCTAGATGTGCATGTTTGAAACACAAAACTTGTAAGCTCACCTAGACCTACTTATATTCATGGGCCACAATAGGATGAAACCGAAACACTAATGGGTTAATGTGTTACAGCAGCAACTAGAGGAAGCTTGTTAATCGTGATCATATCCTTGGTGGACCTCCAATATGGAACGGAGTAGTGATTTGGTGATTGATACCACATGATAAATCATCGCGTTGAGTTTAAGCTACTATGTCTCATCTCCTTATGTTTTCACTAACATTCTTGCAACTTTTATGCCTTCAATTTGCTGGAGTAGATTGATAAGCTCGTTTAGTAGGATTGGCTCTAGATTGCAAACACACTGACTTGAATCCAAATGGAAAACCACACGATGGAAAGAGAGAAGGTACTTGATGCCACCATCAACACCCCTATATGTGACATCCCTTCTCCAGCATCTTACTTCTTGATTTCCTCGCTCATCTCTTCAAGTTTCACATCTATAGGTTCTTCTCCATGCCATGCATACACTACTACAAAAAAAATTTGTAGGAGCGCCCCAATTTTTTTAAAGGCGGGTGAAAAGGTCACCTGCTCCTACAAAACGAGAGGGGTTACTGTAGCATCTGGCTCGCCCCTGGAGAAGCACTTGCAGGGGTGAGCCACGGGGCAACCCATCCATGGAAATGGGGGCTATTTTCAGGGACGGGTGACCCCTGAAAATACACTTTCCAGGGGCCGGTTACAGCATTACCCCCTAGAAATGGCCCTATTTCCAGGGGCGGGTTGCTCCATGGCCCGCCCCTGCAAATGCTTTGCTAGGGGCGGGTCACGGGGTGACCCGCCCTTGGAAATTCTCTGTATCTTATCCTCCTCTGCCAGGCATATCCAGGCGCAGGTGTGGCTGGCCACCTACGGCCACAGAGGACAGTGCTAGGCCACCGTGGTTCGCCCGCAACTGCAGGCTAGCTGCCCACAGCCGCGCACGAGACAGCTAGCCATCTCCGGCCGTGTGACGTGTAGGCGCTAGCTAGCTAGCCGGCGAGTGAGAAATATGTAGATGATGATGAATTGGCCTACTGTTCCTATTGCATGATGACAGAGGTCGATTGGGAAGGTAGTAAAGCACTAAAATAATCATTGCATATACTCTCCAAATCGATTTTTGTCATCTTGCAGGAGAAGGCATTATTCTGATGCACTCATCTTAGCTTTGAAATTTAAATGAAATTATCTGTATCCATGTCCATATATGTCTCCAAAATACTGTATGCGATGCTCTAATAATTTTGTTGTGTATTTGATAAAATTTTGTAGAACAAAATGCCAACACATCGTCATGAATGAATTACATTTCCCAAGAATGTAAGTGTGGTTTTGTAATAGGCTCCGGGATGTGACCACCGCGCCGCCTACCCTCCAGCGCCGCGCCCCCACCGGATCCAGCACCATGAGCCCCTGCCCCACGGGCTTCGCCTGCTGCACCTCCACCGCTGGGCCTCCTCATCACCAGCCGATGGTTAGTTTTTCTTTTTAATTTTGATAATTTTGATTTCAATGCATTAAAGTGAATTTTTTATAATTTCATGAATTATGATGTTTTAAGGTGTAATTATTATTGAATTCTATTGCAATTTTGATTGGATATTTGGGCTAACTATGGCAAGTGGTCGTTCTTTTCGTCGTGGTGGTGGCGGCCGTGGTGGTGGTGGCCGTGCTTGGTCCACCATGGTGGAGGAGGAGCTACCATTGGCTCAACCTCTAGGAATTTTCTTCCCTAATCACGTCATTGACTTGCCTACCGGTGATCAAAGCCATGGAGCAAAACCCAACATAGTAATATCCTTTCCTTCTTGTAATTGGTTTTTTTTACTACACATGAATAATTCTAAATTTACTTACATACAATGTAGCTTATCAACAATATAAGATGGCTCAAAGATGTTGTCGAAGCTCTAGGTGGTACTTCTCCTTTAGTGCAAAACGAGGTTGTTGGTGCTAGAAATTTTACAAGAGTAAAGATCTCTTTTCAAGTACCTATTTGAGGAGTCTAGCTCAATGCGACCAGGACAAGCCATCCCGATGGTATCAATTGCCACATGGGGTCAAGAAGCACCAACTAGGTTGACTTTTGAAAAGTCCGCCATGGAGGATTGCCTACAACAGTTTAAGGATCTTGGATACTTTGGGCCAAACTTCTCATATTTTCGAATAAAGGCGCTCGGGGAGGAAGAAAGCAATGTGACTATGACTACTGAGAGGCTTTGTCAGCTAAACGAACATGACATGGTATGGAACACATCTAATCATTCTTTTATCTTTAGTTATGTTACATTTTTAATATTCACCATGTTATTCTCATCTATTAGGATATCTTTGGTCAAACCATTGCGGAAATGAGCTTTCATGCGATTCTGGCTCAAGTCTTGGATGTGTTGAATTATAGTTACACCGATGGAAACCCAATACGCACCAGAGATTTCAAGCTCCATGCTTATCTCACTTTCTACATGACATATGAGTTTACCTCTCCGTTGTTCAAGATTTATGGAAGTGCATGTGACCGTCCATGCGAAGAGATAGAGAGTGCACTAATTTATGCTCTAGTTTATATTGCTAAAGTTCTAGGCTTTAGGATTGGAGACATAAACTATTTTGTATATCTAAGGAAGGAAGTGGAATATGAAATATGTAGCATGGAGGTACCCTTACCCTTTTCATATGGATTTGAACTTGTTCTCTCTAAGGCCTTAAATATTGATCTAGGAACTTGTGAGACTGGTTGTATATATTTCATTGCATATATAATGTTACGTGAGTGCTGGATCTAAATGGGTTGATACTTGTGAGACTTGAATTTAAATAGGTTGATACATGGGAGAACCACATGTTAAAAATTTGGCATGAAAATGGTACTTTTGGCGGGAACAACATTTCCAGGGGCGGGTCATGCCATCACCCACTCCTAGAAAATAATTTACAGGGGCGGGTCATGATGTCACCTGCTCCTGAAGAAATATGTTTCCATGGGCAGGTCATGGCATCACCCGCCCATGGAAACAGCTTTACAGGGGCGAACAGCTACCCACTCCTGCAAAAAGCTATTTGTAGCTATGAAAAGCAGGAGCAGGTAGCGCACCCGCCCCTGCAAATGCTGTTTTAAGTGCCCCTGAAAACCATTTTTTGTAGTAGTGATAACTTATACAATCTCCAAGTTCTTAGAGCAGAGCATCTGAAGTTTGAAAGAGAAGAATGGTGAGAAGGTGAGGAGAGTGAAAGAGGCATCCACCGTGAGATAAAGAAGTGGAGAGTAGGACTCATTTTTATACAGTGGACTAGAGTTTGGTTATTGGGTCTGAGAGAAAAGAAATAAGTCAAAAACATCACTTCAAAAGCAAGCAACCACTCCTTATACCATCAGCTATGTATTTATTATAGCTATTTCCCTGTTGAAACCAGTACATTAATTAGTATATCACATGGACCGTTATAACAAATAATTCCCTCAGCAATCGGGAGTGGTATCCGATGTGGCAAACAAAAGAAAGAAAGATGTAAGGAACTTGTAGTCGAAGAAGAGCAGTCCCTCTTCATTAGATTACTATTTCGTCACGGTTCATGCGTGTGGATACATGCATCCAAATCCTAGACACTGCCGGAAAGGTGCAAACAAAAAGCAAGACTCCAACTAAACTGACCATATGCCGGCCACTAGGATCTGTGATCCAATTAGAATCAGACACGGCCAGGCCCCGCCAAGCTAACCAAACAATAATGTAAGCAATTAAGCTGTCTTTGCCAATAATCTACACTAGGTCCACCTTGGGAGTTGAAAGCTGCAGCTAGATTGATTCCCAAGATCCACAGGCGTGCACTCCGTCATTGAAAGTTCACGCCCCAATTTGTTACTTTACATGTAAGCAAAAAATCAAGTTTGGGTGCTCCGGCTAAATTCTAAGAGTGTATATTTACTCATTATTTCATGTGTTTCTGCTTTTTTAACTGAAAAGTCGAATAGAATGCATCCCTGAGTGTGCAAACAAATTTAACCCTGAATAGGATTAAAGAGATTAAATTTTACAATAAAAAAATAGAATCATTTATTCCTAGAATAAATCTAGATCATTTATTCCTAGAATAAATCTAGAAAAAATACGAGGACAATATGAGAGCATGTGCTGTTTCAAGGTCTTAAACCTTGCTAGCTAGGCATGTTCCAGCTGATCTACTCTCAGTTTGCAAATATTTAGATATGTGACATATATGTATAACCTAAAAATTACTTGATCACACCATAGCTGGATTATATGCATAGCAGCACTTGATAATTACTTGATCACACCATAGGAGGCTATTCTAGTGAGACATCCATGTTATTGTATGGGGAGGTATACACATACCAGCACTTGTTTCACATGAAATTTGCCTTTTACTTGTTACATATATAAATACATTGCTTATACAGACGGCATCTCAAATAAACGGGAGTGGAAATCGCGAATTAAAAAAGGAAAGAAAAGAAAATCATGGGAGAGGAGATGGAGCCTCGCAACTCCTGACAATAATTCTGACAGCATCATTGGCGCTGGCGGTAAGAGAAATTGATGCCATTTCTGTTAACCATCCGTTACTTTTATTTCAGATATGACACACTTGCGACGCCCATAAGTATGTCCCGGGTTCGGTTACCATTGACGAGGATGCAACCAATAGCATCACAGATACAGCACATGCACACACAGATAAACGACAGGCAGAAATCACAGCACTCGATCAACATCCAGTTATGAACTAACTATGCTCATATCTGCCTGTCAGAGGCTCCTATGGCGCCATTGCTGGGGCCCTGTCCAGTGGAATCTCTAACCGATCGAAATGGTATAACCCCCGAACGAGGCTGGCGTTCCCAACTATCTCGCCGGTCCTGAGGTCCTTGATCAGGCACCCAGCGCGGGAGAACGCCACGCCGTAGTCAAGCTCGATGAGCTTCGACAGGGAGATGACGTTGCAGGAGAGGCCGGGGACGTAGAGGACACCATTCACCCTGAAGTTCTCCATGACCACGGGCCCAAAGCCGCGAACTGCTAGCCCGTGCCCATTGGCGGCAACAATCTCACCACCCTCTTGTACTGGGAACAGCCAGGGAAACAGGTCCCTGTTTCCGGTGGCATGAGTAGTAGCTCCCGAGTCGAGAATGAACTTGGTGGAGAAGACGGGATGATCAGCTATCCTCGGCTCAGTAGTAGCACCTGCGGCGTCACTGATCATGAAAATCTGGAACAGTCTGACGATATGCACCGGCCGGTTACCATCCTCAGTGGCTAAATCATATCCTCTGCACAAAGTAATTAACACACGATCGGTTATATTATTGTGGGGGAACAAGCGGGAAGCAAAACAACCACTAAGGGGTATTTGGATATGAGGTGCTAAACTTTAGCAGGGTCATATCGGATGTTCGGATGCTAATTAGGAGGACTAACATGAGCTAATTACAAAACTAATTACACAGATGGAGTCTAATTCGCGAGACAAATATATTAAGGCAAGTTAATCCATCATTAGCAAATCGTTACTGTAACACCATATTGTCAAATCATGGACTAATTAGGCTTAATAGATTCGTCTCACGAATTAGACTCCATTTGTGCAATTAGTTTTGTAATTAGACTATGTTTAATACTCTTAATTAATATCCAAACATCTAATGTGATAGGTGCTAAAGTCCCCGTGCGGAGGGGAAAAAAGCAAGGAACATTTTATGAACACAGTCCTACAAGAAAATGTCCATATGTGACTTTTGGAGCAAAGCAATGTATTCTATGAGACTTGACTTTGTGCCATACCTCTCCATAAATACTTGTGATTTTCATGTGTTGCACCAAAATATGCTTAATTGAAACTTTAACGCATTCCATGTTTACCAAGTGCTCCCTCCATCGCAAATGTAGGACATTTTTATTATTTTCTATAAGTCAAACCTTTCTAACTTCAGCAAATTTATAGAGGAATACAGCATCTATAGCGTCACTATTTTCACTAAATCCATCTTGAAGTAGGTTTCATTAATGCATTATTTAGCTGTTATTGTAGGTGTCGATCTGTTTCTCTATAGAGATGGTCAAATTTAGAGAAATTTTTCTTAGAACAAAACAAAAACGTACATTTTCATCTGGAAGAAGGAACATTTATGCTAACTTTGACCATTTAGAAGAAATAGGGGTGTACCAAGTAACATTATACCAAATACAGTAAGACCCCAAAGGAATATGCATTTGAATTCATTTTCTTTTGCTTGTTGAATTCATTTTGAGTTACAAATGATTAGTGCAAATCAACCCCTTAATTAACTAAAGTGATGTTGTAATCGTCCCCACCTCAACATTTGAGGTTTCTATATTATGTAGTGATTAGTCTAAAGATTGTGTAGCCTAAACCACTATCAAATGGCATTGAACCATTGTTAAGCCGAGATGTGGGTGATTAGTGCACTGATTTATTTAGTGAAGAGGTTAATTTGCACTAATTGAAACAAAAGGGGTGCAAGTAAAACTTTTGCGAGTTTTCCTTCTTTTTTTTTTGCTACACAATGTATCTAAATGCATTAGGACTCGGAGCTTGTGTGGACCCTAGTAAAATGTGTAATCATTTCATGTGGTTTTGATTAAAACAAGTTTTATGACAGAAGGACCACTCTAATTAAGTCAATTATTGATTTTCCTTAAGAGAATTTTTACAATGATTGGAAAAAAATGAGAGCCATCCATCCAGAGAAATCATGTGGTAGAAAGATAGGAAATATCGAGAGGTACTATACCTAAAGAAAAGTACCAAGAAGTACCAAAAACAGTGGGAGCTGTAGTAATTAATTTGGTTTTTAATTACATTCCTCAGATCAATGGTCATAAAAAATTTAAAGAAAAAAGTACCTGGAAGTACCCACTTGTACTTAACAATCATTGTAACAGATCTCTTTCTTAAATCTTGGATATATAAATTGGGTGTTCCGCAATGTTTCAAATCCAATAATAGTAGGTAAAACCTGGGTGAAACCAGGGATGGTTGTCGGTTTTGCATGTTTTGCTTGGAAAAAGATGGGTACACAACAAGATGGCAATAGAAACTAAATTCCTAAAGAAGTTTGAATTTCATATCTCGGGTTGGGGTTTTGATTCCCGACTAGCAAATTCACCATGTAGTAATATTTCAGAAAACAATTGTCAAACAAATCATGTATGTAGTAGACATTAAGTCAAACAAACCTGGCAGAGGAGAGTAAACCCTTTTGATCCTAATACCCTAGTTCTATCTATTAAAGCTTGTGCGAAGCAAATATAGAGTTTAATTCCCGAGATGCATTGGTAGTTTGAAGCACCAAGTTCTCAATGACAACAAAAATGCATCCCTGGCTCCTACAGAACTTGACTAATTTCTAAAAAAGGGAAATCTAGATATACTAGTAACTGAATTTGCCGAAACAATGCATCCCTGGCTCTTACAGAACTTGTCTAATTTCGGAGCACCCGAAGGGGAACTTCAAATTCACAATTAGAGTGGTTGTTAATAACTGGCTGAACTGCAAGGATGCTGGATTTTACATTGGAAATGGTAGTACCAGGTGAACGGACGCATTACAGATTGCCTTGTCACTGACTAGGAAGGAGTAGGCAGCAAGCTGCTTAGGGTAACGACGTGCGCTTTACCACATGAGTGTCCGCTGTCCATATATATGAGACTTAGTCAAAATTAATCGAGCAAGGGAAGGGATTCGGCTCATACCCTGTCTGGATCACGCCCATGGCGTCGTGTGGAGCATTCACCATGAAGAACGCAACCTTAGGGGACGGTGTCACATCTCCCTGTGCAACGACGGCAGCATCCATGACACCGGCCGGGCGATGAACCGAAGTAGCCATGCTCGCGCGGCGGCTGTGGGAATCAGATCGGAGACGGTGCGGAGGTTACCCTAGTGCTTGGAGCTGAGGAGGATGAGCGCAAGCTCAATTCGTCTTGGAAGACGGCTTGACCCCATACCACCGCAACTACTCCTATACCCTTTTCTCTACCAAATGGTGGGTTAAGCACTCCATTATCTCTTCTAATTACATCTTGCTCCCCTCGTCCTGCATGTGCAAACGAAAAAGCGCCTAGTGAACTGCGAAGGCTGCACACATTGCATGCACATGACCCCTAGTGGTTCTGTTACTTAACGAAAAGCCCCTCGATCGATCGGAGGAAGAAAGTTTTCGCGTTTCGTTGGTCTGAGATGCAAAAAATGCCAAACTCCAAGGGTCTGAAAGTGTACATGGGTAATATGGTAATTAGGCCTGTTCACCTGGCAAGTCAACAACCCCACGGTTGTGCCTTCCGAACACTTTCCCCTTGCACCACGCCCAAAGGAAGCCATGGAAGTCGCTATTAAGCCCGCGTATCATCAGCCAGAGTTTCCAAGCCAGATCAGTGCCATGGACGCCGCCGCGTGGTTAATTGATCCCCCTGTTGAAGCTTCTCTCAAACGGTACGATATCTCTGCCTTGCTCTCCCTTTTGCAGCTTAATTTCTTCCATTTGCAGAGTTAGATCCATGCGAAATATGTCTGTTTTGCAAAGAAGGCAAACGCGCATCACAGCCATCTGCATATACTGTGGGATTAGCTTCGGTCTTGGGATACATAAGGCGTCCTAGAGATTATTCATTAGTCCTAAGAAAAGTAGAGATTATTCATCAGTTTTAAGCCTCGATGGTAAAATTTAACTACAGTTGAACCGGATTTATTTGTTGAAAACAAAATATTTGCTGAAAATATAATCACTCGAGAGCCAAAGCAGCCGTCAGAGCAGAGAAATAAAGGGGATCGGTAGTTATAGCTGTATTATCAGCTCATCTCAACAGGTGTGCTAACTGGCGACTCAGCAGCCAGCACGCTGCTCTGATTTCATAGAGATTCTGATGTCGTACGTTAGATGTACTCAAGATATCCGCGGTGCTAAGTGAAGTGAATGATGTGAAGACCTGTCGGTGGCTTCTTTTCCCTTTGATATGGAGAACATCTGAATGTTTCATTTTCTCCCACAGCTTTGAAGATGCTGAAACCTGGAAGTATATATTGAAGGCGGTGTTCATGGAGAAGAAGACAAGGGAGGAGGACATCCTCGACACCTGCCTCATCGAGGTGGCTGACCCAGCTGAAAAGAAGGATGGCCTGCTGAAACGTCTCCAGAAGAATATTGCCGACTTGCTCAATAAAAAGAGGAAGGCGCTTCACACCATCGCCGTCGCCAGCGAGGACACGAAGAAGCGACTCCAGGAGGTGGCTGACCGCCGTGACAGGTTCTCCGTTGCGGTGGCTCTGCCTGCCCCGGCGACGAAGCCGGATCCTCGCCTTGCGGACATGCACAAAGAAGCGGCGCAGCTCATCGGCATCGACAATGCGAGAGCGGAGCTCATAGCCATGCTTCAGCCTGATCTCGAAAGAAAAGAAAAGAAAAGAAAAGCCATGCTTCTGCCGGCGTCTCACGGCGATGCAGATTCTGACGTCTCTGGCAGCAGCAGCAGAGAGATGAAGATAGTTTCTGTTGTTGGAGTTGGGGGACTGGGCAAGACGACTCTTGCCAAGGCGGTTTACCATGAGCTTCAATCGCAATATGATTGTGGAGCCTTTGTTCCCATTGGTCGGACACCGCAAGTTTTCAGCAACATATTGTACCTTCTCGACAAAAAAGAATACTCTCCCATCCTCAACTTAAAGGACCAATTCCTGCTCATTGGAGAACTCCAAAAATTCCTCCAAAACAAGAGGTATGCATTCATTAGTAGCCACTAATGCTCTTAGCTAGATGACAAGCATATCACATCAAATTAGTACCTCCTTAAGATTTTATTCTATACTTTGTCACTCTACTTTTCTTTTGTACATGGTCAACGGTTTATCAACTTTGGGTATTGATCTATATTGTCATGTTGCTAGGGACTTCATCGTTATTGACGATGTATGGGACATAACAACTTGGAACATAATCAAATCAGCTTTGGTTAACAATGACACTAGAAGTAGAGTAATCACAACTACTCACAATCGAGATGTAGCCAGCAGGGTGGGCGAGGTGCCGCCAGAGCAGCTGGATCCACAAGTCCGGCTCTGGGCTAGCGAGGTCTGGGAGGCATCCTACGACATGGAGGACATTCTCGACACCTGCCTCATCGAGGTGGCTGACCCAGTTGAGAAGAAGGATGGCCTGCTGAAACGTCTCCACAAGAATATTGCCGACTTGCTCAAAAAGAGCAAGGCGCGCCACACCATCGCCGTCGCCATCAAGGACATGAAGAAGCGACTCCAGGAGGTGGCTGACTGCCGTGACAGGTTCTCCGTTGCGGTGGCTCTGCCTGCCCCGGCTCCACAGGAATATCTGAACGTTTCACTTTCTCCCACAGCTTCGGTTCCTGCAGTAAAGGGCCCTGAATTCATTCGCACGGGAACCGTTAAAAAGAGTATGGATCCATCTTTGTCAATTCGAAAAAAAAAATTATGCAGTACAATGGAACAAATAGGCCTTATCCTTTTTGTTATTGCGTTATGGTAGGGGGAAAGGTGGAGGTTGCACTTGACAAGATGGATACCTTACTCTGCTTTGAGTATATGCAGAAGGCAAATCTTTGTAAGTATCTTCCTGGAGTTATGGTTTCCAGCATGTAGAATAACTAGCTATGAAGTTGTTTCAAAAAAACTATCTATAAAGTTAGGAGTCATACTTGAAATCCACATATTGAGATAATTATTATCTTTTTGTTGCAACACAGATAAACTTGACTTGCAGACACGCTTCAATATAGGTAATAAGGGGATTTACACGGGTCTGACATACCTCCATGAGGGGTTTTGTCATATTGATTTTAAACCTGCCAATATGGTGCCAAAAATCGCAGAGGGAGAACAAGGACAACAAGCACGAAAGATGAGAAGCTGTGGTTTTGGGGATGATGGTGATGGTGGCATCAAATTTGTGGAAGAAACCAAGAAAGAAGGAAGAAGCACGGGTCTGGCACACCTCATGTTGCTACTGATGGTAGAAGCGGTCTGCTCCAAAATATCTGAAATGTCTCCCGAAGAATTCTATGAGATTGTAAGAAAATTCTCTGTCCTTATCATTTTAGACAAAATCATATCGTTATGGATCACTTGACAATCTTGACAACTAATACAGTAATACTATAATTTTCCCAATATATACCATACTTCATGCTTTAATTTGATAGGTCATATGTCAAGAGTGGTGGACCACGTGGAAGTTTGAGTCATCTTCTAAACAAATAAAGAGATTGAATCAAATAGTTTTAAGCTGTCTGGAAACCGGCAAATCCACCAAGGCTACGAGCAGTACTGTTTCATCAACACAACGAGCTGTGCATGATATCCTCATCCTGGCTGCCATCAGCATCATCACTGAAATGAAACCTTTGCTGGCTTATGATATTACTGCTCCGAACATGGATTCAGTGGACCTTGTGCTTGATTTCAATGGCCTTACGTTGGCTGCAGCACTATCTGTGCATCAACATAACCTGACAGATGAACAAAGTGACAAACCACGCTCTTATAGGGCCGCAGCAACGAATTCGTCAGAAGCGACAACGCGCGCTCCAATGGCAAATATGCTTACCGACGATGAAGCCGAAAATCAAAGGTAGGTGTTTTTTTATTACACATTTCAACCTTTTCCATCCGTTCCCCAGCGTTTGGACTCCAATCAAAAGGTATACAATGCAAAGTCATTTCAAAGTAGAACTTACTGGTAATCTTCTGCTAATGAACAAAACACCTTGTGCTAATGAACTACCAGTTTTTCTATATCTTGCCCTTACTAGTTGGAGACTCCTTTTAAGCCTCCATGTTAATCCTCACGACAAGCATTTAAAATGAAATGATAGGTCTAGAAATTCTTATAGGATAATTAAGAAGCATCCGGACATCAGTTTGGTTGAATCTAATTATAGTTGAGAATAATACCTGTTGGGTCTATTTTATATTTTTTTAAATCCCTCACTCGTGTCATTATAAATTATTTAGAGTAACTCTCTAAATAAATTACCATAAGTATTGTTATAAAATAATTTGAAGTAATCCTATAATCTTCACATATATAGATTACCAACATATACCATTACTAAAAATAACTTAAAACAACATCTAAATACGCATCAAAATTGTCTACCTCTGTGAAGTAAACTATTCAAAAGTATTGTTCTATATATGTTTCTGAATTAGCCACTTCTACCAGCTGTGAACATAGAAAAAGCTAACTACGTATGCATGAGTGTTCACATGCATACCCAGTATACATATATGTAGAAAGTATTGAACATATATAAACTACTGCAACACTCAGCATTGGTCCCGAGGTTCGGTATACCGGTTGCATTTTGGTCTGGTACTGGGCCTAACGGCTAGTCCCCGAGGAGCCCCCGTGACCCACTTTAGTACAGGGTGGAGGTTTCACCCGGTACTAAAGGTCACACATTAGTACTAGTGTGCCTATGACCTTTAGTACCAGGTGAAGGCTTCACCCGGTACCGGGTGAAGCCTCCACCCGGTACTAAAGGGGTAGCCTTATTCTCGACCCTCCCCCGTGCAAACCACATCTGCACTGGCTCTTCCTCCCTCCCTCCCTCCCCAGCCTCCCCTCTCCTCCCACCTCCGCTCGCCCATCACCTCGTGCCTAAGGCGAGGAGCGGCGGCGGCTAGCGGGCTCAGCATGATAGGGCGGCAGCGGCCGGATTCGGCGGATGGAGCGGCGGCAACAAGATCCGACAACGATAGCGACGAGATCCGGGGGTGGCGGTGGTGACGAGATCTGGGGGTGGCAGTGGCGACGGAGCGGCGGTGGCTAGCAGGCTTGGCACGGCGGGATCCGGCAGCGGCGGCGGGATCTGGTGGATGGAGCAGCAGTTGTGAGAACCGGGCTCGCTAGTAGTTGGCGGGATGTGGGGCTGTGCGGATGGGGTGGCGGCGGGGTGCGGCTCGGGTGGTCGGGCCGGTGGAGTGTGGCTCGGGCCGGTGGGATTTTTTTATATTTTAATACCTCTTTAGTAACGGTTATTTGACCTTTAGTACCGAAATAGTAGTACCGGTTGCACAACTAATATTAAGGGGGTTAGCAACCGGTACTGAAGGCGCTTTCCCTGATATTTGCACGTTAAACACATAGATCAAGGTAAGGCTTCAATTAAACGCATGCCAAATACACATAAAGGTGCAATGCCAAAGGAAAAAACTGTAAGGATGGAAAAGTATATAAAGTGACTGATAACTAAACTAAAGACACGGAGAAAAACTATCTGTGGTGTTAGAATATAAAATAAATTAGAGGGAGAGACAGTGCAAATAATTAAGAAATTTCATTATCTACATGCCCCCATATTTATCCATGATTTTTAGTGATTGTCACTTAAAATTGCTAGACTGTGCAGGAGTTTTCATGCGTTAATGAGCCAGTGATTTTATAGTAATGCACATATATAACATTTAGATCTTGAGGTTGTTGAGCTATTTATTTTGTATCGGCGATCATATTTGTTGGGAGAGGATAGCATATATTGTACCCGAAGAAGGGTAGTGGACAGGCCAGGGCAGCGGTGTAGGATGGCTGCGGCGGCGGCTCGGCTAGTATGCTGTGTGGGCGGCGACAGCGGCTGGTGAAGGTGGCGTGCAGTAGGTTGCGCGGAAGCAGCCACGGCTGGCGCTGATGCGCGGTTGGCGGCGAGGGTACAAGGCAAGGAGGCGACGGCAGCAGCGGAGACTGTAGGGGCTCGGGCGGCACTACTTATAGGCGTGCGGGCTGAGGCGTGCCGCGCTCGGCTTGGAACATGCAGCGGCCGCTAGGCCCGAATGGCCCTAGCTAGGCTGGTTGGAGTGGGTCAGCCCCATGGGCTCGGCCCGGTAGCAAAAGATTTAGATTTTCTTTTTTTCAGAAATAATTCCCGTGAAAGAAAAAATCAGAAATCCAGATAATTCATTTAATTCATAAAAAATACTTCAAAAATCCCAAAAATCCTAGAGATAGTTTGGGATGCGAGGAGTCCATATAAAATACTTAGAGCTTGTGAAAAGGATTCTAGAGCCTCCAAAAAATTGGAAATTTTTGGTATATTCTCGGAATAACCTAATCGTTATCTAGACACATTTTTAAAACATTTGCACTCATGAAACACCAAAATGCATCGGCACGAATGCACATAAAAAACAACTTTATTTAATTTAAAAAATAAACAATTATTTTCCTATACTAAATTTCCTGTAAAGGAAATAACTGTTGGAAAAAATTAAAAATTATGAGAAAATCATTATTTAATTATTTTTTTAATGGATTTCAGGATGTGACATGTGGGTTGTCCGTGCAGGAACCCATTGTCACTATGACACCTCGTTCAATTCAAATATGCACACATATGTAGTACCACATTGCTAATTGAGTAAGTGGAGATCAAACTTATAAGCCTTTATCCTCTAACCACCGTATATTTGCATTAACTTTTTTTATATGAAGCGAAGGTGAAAGTATAAAATGTGGTGCTTTGTGTACGAGAAAGGGGTAGGTAATAATTTGGTTTTGGAGAGCGAGGGGTTACACTTGCCCCTAGTTTCAATATCTTAGAGTATTGGTATAAAATCAAAAAATAAAGTTAGCCATGGTTGTAGCCGGGGAGGATCATGCTAACAGATAACTCATTTGCTGCTGTTATGGTCTATTGCCAGTGACCCGAATTCCTGCGTCGCCGAACGTGATACCATTGAGGAGGAAAAGAGATCAGGTGAATGGTTCGTCGCAACCGGCGCAGCACATCACGCGACTTGGAAACGCGATCTATTCAGCAACCTGGTGGATGTCGAGAACGATGGCCTCTGTGTTCATGCGGCAGATGGGACGCCCATGCCCGTCTGCGGCCGCGGCGACGTGGTAACGGATGACGTGGTCCTTCCTGACGTGTATTACGTTCCCCGCCTTTGCACCAACCTTGTCTCCGTCGGGCAACTTGCCGGGCTCGATTACTGCGTCGGGTTCGGCCGTGGCGCCTGTGTCATCAGTAGCGCTGCGGGCACGGTCGTCGGTAGAGCGCACGCCAGAGGCGACGGGCTGTATGAGGTGGATTTCCTCAGAGTCCCACTTGGCATGCCATGAAGTGAGTTATGCATGAGTACGCACACTTGAGAAAAGTTAGTGCAATGTAACAAGTCATATGAAATAAATGCAACCCATGCATGCACAATATTTGGTTTCATTATATTTGTATGTGACATCTACAGAAGTTCTTGAGCTGATTCCTTTGCCTCCACGGAACTATGCATCAAACCATGTTCTAGGAACTGGTTATAATATTATATATGGTATTGCTGGAGTGCGATATTTACTTCTGTTCCTGTGCCTTAACTTCCTTGAGGTTTGATTGAGCACTCGGTTTTAGCCTTTGTAAATGTGAAATCATCTCCTGCCAGATGTAAAAACAAGATGATGGAATGTGTAGGGGGGCATGTAATATTGATGCCATAAGATGTACTTTTGGCTGATTTTTTTTATCGCCATTATCCTATTTTTGCGGCAGGGTTTTGTTGATTCTGCTACCCTGAGCAAAACTTTGGAATAAACATGCATAATAGAAGCTTGAATCTGCAATGTCTTCAAAGATCCTTCTTTTATACAAGTTACAAAGTGAGGTCCTTCGTTCTCGTCTTTTGATTCGTGATACCGACGTAAAACTTGCCAAGTAAAAGTATGAATAAAGCTATTTGTCTTGCATATACTGAACTTGGCTCTGTAAACTTTTCTGGTTGGGTATAGATTGAGGTCGATCATGTACACCTGATTTACGGCCCTTTGAGCTTTTGCAAACTGCGCTACGCTGCTCCCCAATTCATGCACGTACACCAGTTAATAATGTTGATGCACCTGCAGGCTTCAGGTGGTATGAAGAATCAAGAGTGATTACGTGCGTTATTATTGCCAAGAACTTGGAATAACTAAGTTATTCAATTAGATGATATAGCTAGTCGGCGTCTACCTCGCCGTTCTGCTACGTGCTCATCTGGCTGCAAGAACCAGACAACAAGCTATAGGGTAATGCCTATACTGATGCATCTACATGCAAATATTAACTCACGTACGATCCAACAACTTCACAGGACTCCATCAGTCCATTCATGCATGCTTTCCATGCAAAGCTCGACAAGGACACTCGACCAAAAGCACCTGGCCGCAAACACCTGCAATCGTATGCACGGAGAGCTCAGCGTTACGTTTCAAAGAAGCGTGTTAGCTAGGGAGACGCCAATATGCGTGCCAGACGACCGCTACCCTCGACCGCGCGTACATCATATCCCGTCGCTTTGAGGGCCGAACCCGATCATCGCGGCCACCACCACGGACTGTGTGCCTGGCTTCCTTGGCATAGCTAGCCACAACACTACGCCAAGCGCTGCTGGCCATGAGCAGCCCAACCCGCCAAACGCAAACAAAAGGGTACACAATTGGAGATATATTAAATGGGCCAGTTGCTTAAAACTCAACGGAGAAATAAATAAAGTTATATAATTAGTGCTGCACAGGTTTGATTATTAGTCGGATTGCAATGCACCCACCAAATCCAACAAGGTCTATGTATAGGCCCGCCTCAATGGCTGAGAGCATGTAATGTAATTAAGGTATTTGTAGTTCGAAAAACTGCAAATTTGGAGCTGTGGATAGTTTTAGATGAACCATTATGTTTATAATTTATACTAAGGGAAAACTTAAACCAATGTGATTTCGTCTACAAGCTACAGATCCAAAATGGATCTTAAACCTGGAGCTATAACAAAAAGGAACTTAAAGTGCTGGCTCACCGACAACTCCTAAAAATATAATGCTACTTTGTCAATAAAAATAATAATAGTTGCGAAACACAGTACAGATGCAGACGCTCAAATACACGTACGCACACTCAACCCTATGAATGCACACACGCAACAAAAACCCTATGAGCACATCTTAGAGACTGGCTAGCAGATCATCGAGGTTGACAAAGTCACCATTTGTGCCTCACTGTCGACGGGCGTGTCGCCTACCACTAAAAGAATAGCACCAGTTAAATTTTGGAATAAAATCCACAAAAATGCAATCACCAGTGCCGAGTAGAGGACTCGAACCATGATGGGATGGTTCCACCACAAGAAACCTAGCTTACCAGGTGAGCTACACTCAATTCGCATAAAAGGGTTAGGGTTAATATCAGGTACCATGTTTCAGGACCTTCCTTTCCTAGCAGCGGGTGCCGAAGCTCATCAAGGTGGAACTTGCTGCCACATTCACACAGGAGGGGTGAGTTTGGGTTAGCACCTGTGACATCCAAAAATTTTACTAAAATTTGCAAAGAAAATTTAAACATAGAGCCTTGCATTTCAAATCATGCATAAAAATAAATGACCACAAGTACATATGCATATGTTTGAGCTAACCATCTAGTTATACTTCAAAAATATTCTATCCTTATACTCATCTCAAGCACATACATCAAATCCTACTCAAATTTGAACAAGTGGAAAAGCCCTTAAACCCCAACCGGGACGAAGTCGTCCCTCACTCCCACCCCACTACCTCCACCGGCTTGGCCTATCCTTGCCTCCTCCCACTTACGCACGCACGTGCACGAGGCCCAGAAGTTGACCCAGCTCTCACAGCCTGCACGCCATCCTCGTCCTCCTCTTGTTCGTCCCCCCTGCCCCATGAGCTCACCCCTCTAGCCATCCCCCCCCCCCCCCGCCCGCCCCACTCCACGCTACCATCGCCTATACCTCCGCTATCCACTACGTCCAGCACACTAGAACTCCCCCGATAGAATGCCTCCCCTGGTCCTCCCCATCCTCATCCACCCACGACATGCGTCGCCATAGCCGTAGCACCATTAACGCCCCTCTTGGTCCGATAAACTTGAGAGAGCTCATCCTCCTGAGCTTATCCGACCTCGCCGTTGCTCCACCTACCTACAAATAGCCTCACCCACCCCTTCCTGCCTCCTCGCCACTCCTCCATCCCAAACTCCCTCTAACCAGAATAGGACCGGTGCCATGCCACCTCCACCCGTCGCCGTGCTCTATCCCCTAGAGCCGGGCCAGGTCGAAGTCGAGAGCGTCGTGCGGCCCCTAGCCACCCTCTCCCCGTGTTGCAGCGGTGCCCAAGCCAGCCACTCCTCGCTAGCCCCGCCTCCACTGTCGAACCCCGCCACCACTATGTTGATGGCTGTTAGCACACTAATTGTGAACTGCAAGCGCATGGATCAGTTGTAGCTCTTCTCTCAGAGTATTCCCCCAAGGTTTATCACTCCAAAGAACTTATAACACAAGATCTACTTTAACTAGCATCTTTAGTATGAACTCTATGTTGATGGTGATTCAAATCTAATCTAGCATATACAAATGGATAAGGAGAGGTAACCAATCTAGAGCAACCTAGACTATGCATATGTTGTAATTTCAAGAAAAGGTAGCAAAGCAACACAAATATGATCTTAAGCCTCTTTAAATCTACACATCCGATCCGGCACCCAAAAATCCCCACCTTATACAAGACACATCCTATCACGATCACCTCTATCAGCGTAGGTAGTCTAAGGGCACGGTCATAAGAACATGTTATACTCATCGGTAGATCAAATATACAAATCTAGTCACCACGACTACAAGAACACCCTATGCAATCTATCATCGATCATATATTGAAAAGCAAGCAAACTCGATAAAGCATAAAACCATAGAAGGAGGCACTTAGATCACTAAGAACAAGAATACATCTATTACTTCACCATGTATGATTGTACATCATCAGATCTCCACCAGGTTCCTACCTTGATCTCGATGATCCTAGCTCAAGAACTCTAACGTGGATCTTCCTCGCAAGATTCCCACATCGGCTAGGGATTGGCTACACTAATCCCTAGACAACTGCACGGCCCTCGGTTCTTCAAATTGGTGTGCCTCGAGCTCCTTCAACTTCTCCACAAATATGTCAACCTCAATCCCCGTAGCACGATGGAAAAAGGGGGTATTTATAGTACAGAGAGGTTGTGGAAAAAATTGGAAGGCGAGGGGACAAAGCAAACCCCCAGGCCGACCGGCCTGGGCCTTTCATTTAGCCCCTCGCATCCTGCTTCATCCCCAAGTCTCCTCGGGTGTTCTGGAGTCTTCTTTTCACTTGCATGTGGGTCTGGCATGTCAATAGCTTTGGATTCAGGTTGATCCTTGATGTCTTTCCAATTCTCCGCTTGATCCTTCACGTGATCCTCTTTGATCCTGAGCTCCTCTTTCCATATCCTTGCAAACTTATCCCCTAAGCAATCTTGGAGGTTTACCTACCAAAAACAAGCATGAGAGGGGGTCAAAAGACCCTAGACCGATCGGCCTGAGGAACACCAGGCCGATCCACTTGGGCCCTTTTTGTGCCTCCTGGTCTTCATCTTCCTCTAGTTCATTGCTCGTCCAATGCTTTTATCCAATTTATGCTAATTTAGCTCAATTTAATGCAAAAATAGAATGTGCTCCAAAATATGTGGCAAAGTGAAAATGACCAATTTATTGGGTATGATCAACAGTTTAGGTATCAAATTTATGTCATTATTGAAGATAAATAGGGGTAAAATTATGTCAATAACGAGTGTCAACAATTGCCCCATGCTTAAACCTTGCTCGTCCTCGAGTAAGTCATCAATAGAAATCAGCATTGCCCTTTAGTGTTTAATCCCGCACTTGATCATACGCAAGAAAACATAATGCTCTGATAAGATTTTTCAATTAATATTCAAGTTGTAACTAGCCTTATCTAATATGGAGGGTAGATATTATTAAAGAACATCCCACAACGAATTAATTCTTAAGCTCTCAATTTTAAACAAATCTTAGAAGATTTTCAATAAAACTTTTCAAAAGGAAACCAAACCGAGATCAACAATTTAAACTTTATTGCAACTGCCCATTGAACTCTCAGCTCATCAAGTCTCTCAAACCTGTGCTAGAACTCTCAACTTGCCATCACTCATAAAATATGTGTAAGGCTTTATCTAGAGCTTGGGAAGGTTAGTACTAGCAAAAATATTATAATCAAGATTTATCCAAACAAGAAATATTTCTGATGGATTTACTGAGACTTTTCAAAAAGACCATGGAAAATAATGCTTATGGAGTGGGAGCACACATTTAGATGGTGGACACGTAAGGGTAAAGGGGTGATCGCGAGGTACAAATAAAGTTCTCGTAATTGGATTTCACATTGTTGGAAGATTGAGTATGGATAAATCTTGATGGCACTAGGAATTTTCATGAAGCTTAAAGAACTGAGGAGCATTTTATTCTTTCTCCCTTTTTCCTTTTATTTATGTTTCTTTCTTTCCTTCCTTCCTTTTTTCTTTCTTTTCCTTTCCTTTTTCTCCTTTCCTTTTTTTCTTTCTTTTTGCTTCTCAGAACTTCTTGCAACACAATACTTACTCAGCAGTAGTCAGAGACGATGAGATGACTCTCCCCCATGCTTAGACGATGCTTGTCCTCGAGCATGCAAGAGGGAAAATGATGGACTGCTGTTGTAGGCACAAAATCCATTGGTCTTCTGTAAAATTTATTCTTTTCTTCTGGAGGGACTTCCACGCGAAATTTCAGAGGCGACAAAGCGAAGAATCACCCAGGCCAGTTGGCCTGGGGTGTCCAGGCCAATCGGCCTAGCCCCCTCTGGGCTCTATTTCCTTCAATTTATTCCGTGCGCTGATTATTGCCTCCAGGTCTTGTTTTTCATGAAAGTGCACTGATAATCCTTCTAAATCTTCAACGAAATATTTTCCATACTCAAATTGGGTTGTGGTCAAGGAGGTAATCTCGAAAAATGATATTTTTGGGTTTTGGCCGTTTACCTTGTCCAAGATATTTGATGCATCACTTGCAGCTTGCTTTCCATACTCAAATTGGGTTGTGGTCAAGGAGGTAATCTTGAAAAATGATATTTTTGAGTTTTGGCCGTTTTACGTCGTCTGGCTTCCTCGCGATGGCCTTTCTCTATCGTCGCTTCCAGGTCTTCCACGCAGAAGCCGTGGATTTTCCTCCTCCACTGCACGCTCCCTCCCGCATCACGTGCCGCCTCGCACCACTGTCCGCTCACTCCTCCCGCATCACGCGCCGCCTCGCACCACCGTTTGCTCCCTCCTCCCACATCACGCGCCGCACGCCCTACCACCCTCACGCCTGCTGCCTCCCCTTCTCCACCCAAACCCTAACCTTGGGCCCTCCTCCTCTTCCCCGATGCGGCAGCTCCCCATTTTGGCAATCTGTGGATGAATCAGCGGAGTGGGCCTCGGTGGCGGCTTGGTCCAAGTGGAGGTGCTCGGCAAGATGGGCGCGCCCCCAAAGACAGATGTGCCAATCATCACGCCGCAGGAGCTCGCGGAGGCCGATGGGATCCTCTTCGGGTTCCCCACGTGCTTCAGCATGATGGCGGCACAAAGGAAGGCCTTCTTCAACGCCACCTGCCCCTCCTCCCACGCCGCCGATGGTCTCCTCCCCCCCCCACGGAGCAGTCATGGGTGCGTGCGTCTCCCCGACGGATTCCGCCCCCTGTCGGCACGCCGGGTGGTTGCGGAAGGCGCTCCTCGCCGGCTCTGGAGATGGGCAGCTCGCTGGGGGTGCTCGGCCTTCGGTGAGCAGCTCATGTCGGCGGCGTGCCATGGGGATGCCATCGAGGCACGGATGCTGCTGGAGCTCAGTCGCACTCTACACCTTCAGCGGCCTCAACACCCCACTCCACTTCGCCGCCACCAAGGGCCACCTCCACGTTCATGCGAATTCTTCCGTCTTTTGGATGCCTCTCACTCAATTTGGATCACGAATTGCGGTTTCCCGTGCAGATTATCACAATGTTGCTGGAGAAATGTGATGACGTTAACGTGCGCAACTACTGCAGCCAGGTAGATCTTTGTGCGCTTTCTGGGTTAAGATTTTGATCCTTTTTCTTCTACTATCTTTGTGATGGCAGACTGAACCAATGTAAGATCTGTCGCGTACAAGTGATGAATTTGGCAACTCTTGTGCCGTGCAAATAGATGGTGATTTGGAGACTCATTTTTTAGGGATTACTTATGTACTGATCAGCGATTGCATCAGAAGGCTATATATACATATCGCTTATGCTTCAAAGCCGAATGAAGATTTGATTAGATTTTGTTGTTCTTTCTGAGTTTCTGGTGCTCCTGCACGTGGCATAGGCATTGCATTTTGTGACACCCGGCCCAATTTGGTTGGTCCAGTGTGGCCCATGAGCGCAGGTGCGCATGTTTAGTACCACCTTGCTAGTCGAGTAAGGGTGGAGCCAACTTATAAGCCTTTGTCAATCAGCCATAGCACCTTCGGGTTAACCCTTTTACACGAAGTGAGGATGAAAGTGTAAGTAGGGTGCCATGTTGTATGCGTGCCCGCCCCTCGGAAGGGCTGGAAGTTTCATTTGTTTGGGTGGATGGATAAATACTATGCCTTGATCCACGCATGTCGGCATGGGCACTGGGTGGTTGTTCAAATGCTTCTTTTCTGCCTTAGCACAAGGTGGTTGCTGATCATTGCTCTTTTTTGGTTGCTTCAGGTTACCAGAGCAGATTACTTGAGTGGCCGAACAGCATTGCGTTTTGCTGCACATGATGGATTTGTTCGATGTGTAAGGGCTTTTGCTTGCAGACTTTGTCCCAACTGTCGCCTTGGAGGATTGCCTCTTCAGTGGTAGATGGTGGTGATTGCTAGACGAATAATGGGAGCAGTCCCAATTCTTCGTTGGGGCATAAGTTTAATGAACTGTATGTATTTCCGATGAATCACAGCTTACCGTTTGAAAGAACTAGCCATTAACACCTTGCTTGTTTTAGTGCTCCTGTGAGGTACATCAACAAGCCTGCTGATGGCAGTGTAACAGCACTTCATATGGTGGCATTGAATGGTCACTTAGATTGCATGCACTTGTTGATTGACTTGGGTGCTAATGTCTCAGCCGTCGCATTCCCCTATGGCACTACTACAAATTTGATAGGCAAGAATTGGTTCTTAGCTCAAACGGCGTGCAACAAACAACGGCTATTTTTCTTAACTCAAATGAGGTTTTAACAATGCACTGGTGGAGGAACAGCTGGCAGCACGCCGTTGCATTATGCAGCTGGTGGGGGGAAGCATGAATGCTGTGAGGTAAGTCACTATCATAAAGCATATTATCACCTTTTCGACAAGTAGCTCTTTTCAGTTGTAGTTGTCTCTTGAGGAATTTACTTGTTCTGATATTGATATTTGACAATGCTGTTCCTGCAGCTACTAATATCAAAGGGTGCTTGTGTGATTTGTGTTCTAACTTGCTCACTGTTACTTGTCTGAGGTGCAGGAGGAAGCAATTAAGGAAAAAGTATGGAGGAGCATTGCCTAGAAAGACCACTTATATCAAAGGTCATAAATTAGCGTTGCTATTTCATTGATTTTCACTAATCTACTTATATCAATGGTCTAACTTATTTAAATTGTGTAATATTTTCCCTGCATCGTGTTATTTAATATATAGAGTACTGTACTGATTAAAGTCTGGATTTAATTGGATATTAAGTATTCAAAGAAATGTGGGATATGTTCTCTTCTCTTGCTCTTTCAGCAAGGTGAAAAGTTCCTAGGATTTTTTATTGTAAGATAGGTGCATATCCATATAATCTGTCTTTTTGCATATTAACTTTATCAAAGTTGACATGGGAGACAGTCTTGTTTCATTTATTATATTATTCAATACCTTATAAGCTTGACACCACATCATAGTCACGTAGCAAAGTCTAGATTTGGTATTTTCTTAACTTGAATGTGTGTGCAGTTCCGCGGGATTTTCGCCTCATCTGTTTGTGCTCTCCAATGACCTCAATGTGCAGTTGGAGGCCACCATGCAATTCAGGGAGCTGCTATCCATATGTGAGATTTGGATCTTATGTGCTCTTAGTATTTCTGACCCCAATTTAATTTCTTGACTAGATTGAGAACTCAATAAGAGATCCCGTTCTATCGGATTCTGTATAAGTCTCCTTACGCTGAAATCTTTAATTTCTTTATTTGCTCTGCATATTTGTTACTGAAGCAGAAAATAATTTTGGGTGCACCTGCAACAACAATCCTACTCCTACTCCACTTGTATCTTGTTGGCCAAGAGCTGCTGCCAATTTTGCCGCCTCAAAAGGTGTTCATCAACGACCTTGTCACTAGCACTGCTCGTGCCCCACGTGTTTACTGTTTCAGTAACCTTAGGATTTAGTTTTTATTTGGAGCTTATGACATTGGCGTGTTTCCTCTCATACATAGTTCTTTTTGAATCAAATAACTTTGATTTGTATACATATAACATTCTGTATTTTTCTGCTACACTGTCACAACAATCCTGCTCCTGCATTCTATTCAAAACTTAGATAGCTTGTTAGTTTTTGTTTATGTTATTTCCTACTGTCTATAATGTTTTGACTAAGGTATTATGGAGAACCAAGTTTCACGAAAATGGGATGGCCAGAGATGGCCAGAGCCTCAGAAAGGAGCTGATTCAACCAAGTTTTAGTTTGCTTGTGACATTTCTTGGAGGTGGAGTGAAGCTATGTGCTGATGGAATGGTCTGCTAAGTGCTAACTCGAAGATGCAATACTGTGAATGAGTACATGATCAATGTGCGCTTTAGACTTTCATGTCTCTTTTGTTTACCATTCAGTCTTCGGAGTACTGCATTTGATATGAGCACAATTAAATATTTTTTAGTATTAATGCTTGTTTTCACATAATCATTATTTCGTTGAATACTCTGTGGATTGCAATATAAATATTTTGTTGCCCGTAGCAACGCACGTGCACGATCCTAGTGTACTGAAAGAAAACTGAACAAAACTACCCAGGGCCGGCCCTTGGGGGGGCGGGGGGGGGGGGGGGGCGGCTGCCCTGGGCCCCCAAATCCCAGGGGCCCCACCCCAGGTGCAGGCCTGCCCAGGTGTACATCACGTACACGTACGGGACTGCCGGCCGGGCGACGTAATTAGCCTGTGGGCAGCAGATCGCACGCAGCAGCAGATCGCACGCGGCACGCAATTAGAGCCTCGCAGCGCCGCCGCCGCACGCGGCACGCCGCACTACCGCACGCGTGCTGCGCGCCTGCGCCCGCGCTCCCAGCGCATGCATGCGCGATCCTCGTCGTGACTCGTGCCGTCGTGCGCGTGTTGTTCCTGTTCGACTGCGTCAGCACACAGGTACGCTGCTCGATTACCAATTCCACAATTCTCCATATCATTAATTATTAATTCACAAGTTATTTAATTTCAACTGATTTATAACTATTGTATATTTATAATAATTTCAGCACCGTGGGAATTGGGATATCATGTCGTCTAGAAAATATGAATCAGGCTGCGAGAAAAGGAAAAAGAAAAGACGTGTGGATGAGTTGATAGAATCACAGAGAGGAGCTATGGATAAATTTTGCAAGAGTTATCATGGCTCTAAGAGTAATACGGGCGCCTCGACGAACCCAGATGAGTTGGCAATAGTTGTTGCGGATGAACCAACTAATGGGAATCAGGAAGAAAATGTTAACATCAACGTCGATGATAACAATGTAAGTGACTCTCAGACCACAGTAAATGCATCAGGTGCACATGCACAGTCTGCTAATGTTGATGAGGAACCAATTTACACTTCAGATATTTATGATCCAAGAAATTAGGATAATCTTGATAATAAAGCAAGAGACATATTAGTCGAGAAAGGGCCTATAAGAGAAGAAAATATCAAATTTCCTCTAGATGCTGCCTCAAGACATTTTTCATATGCTCATTATTCTAGAAAATTAAGCAATGGAGAGGTACATGATAGAAAATGGTTAGTTTATTCAAAGCATGTTGACAAAGTTTTTTGTTTCTGCTGTAAGATCTTCAAGTCTAGCACTAGCAAGAGTCCTAGTTCCTTAGCAGGTGATGGGTTAAGAAATTGGAAGCATATCAGTGAGAAGCTTAAAGAACATGAAAATAGTGTTGAGCATATTAGTAACATGAATAGTTGAAATTAATTAAGAGCTAGACTGCGGAAAAAGGAAACAATTGACAAAGAATTGTAGCAGCAAATCACAAAGGAGAAAGAACGGTTGAGGCAAGTTTTGTTAAGAATAATAGCCATTGTGAAATTTCTTGGTAAACACAATTTGGCTTTCAGAGGAAGCAGTGAGCAGCTTTATAATGATAGTAATGGTAATTTCTTAGCTTGTGTTGAGATGATTGCAGAATTTGACTTGGTAATGCAAGACCACCTTAGACGTATTCAGAACAAAGAAATTCATTATCATTATCTTAGTCACAAAATTCAGAATGAGTTGATCTCTCTTTTGGCTTCTGATATCACAAGTTATATCATAAAGGTTGTTAAAGAGGCCAAGTATTTCTCTGTTATCCTAGATTGTACCCCTGATGTCAGTCATCAAGAACAAATGACTTTATTAGTTCGATGTGTTAATTTGTCTGATGGCAAGATAAAAATTGAGGAGTACTTTTTGGGGTTCTTGAAGGTGGATGACACATCTGGTATGGGGCTTTTTAATGTATTGCTTGAATCTATGGAGTCCTTTGGCCTAAATATTAGTGATATAAGGGGTCAAGGATATGACAATGGTTCTAATATGAAAGGAAAATACAAAGGGGTAAAAACACGGTTACTTGATATCAATCCAAGAGCATTGTATATGCCATGTGTGTGCCATAGTCTAAATCTTACTCTTTGTGATATGGCAAAATCTAGTGGGAAAGCTGTTTCATTTTTTGAAATTGTTCAACGCATATATGTTTTATTTGCTGGTTCTACGAAAAGATGGAATGTTTTGCTTAAACATGTTCCTAGTCTAACTGTAAAATCATTATCCAATACTCGTTGGGAGAGTCGAATCAAAAGTGTTACAGCAATAAGATATCAAGCTACTGAGTTAAGATCTGCTTTGTCTGAGTTACATCATGATTCTGACGTTGAACCTAAGGATAGAAGTGATGCAAAAAATTTATTTGATGCACTTGGCAGCTTTGAGTTTCTAATTGGTATGGTTATCTGGCATGATATTTTATTTGCTGTAAATAAAGTGAGCAAGAAGTTGCAATCACCAGCCATGTGCATTGACTCTACTTTGAAGCAAATACAAGGTATAATGCAATACTTTGAGAATTACAGAAATGAGGGGTTTTCTTCTAGTCTGATCATCGCCAAAGGTATTGCAACAGACATGGGTGTGGAGGCATCATTTCCTGAAAAACGTCGTGCTACGAGGAAGAAACAATTTGATGAAAGTAATTGCCAAGAAGAAATTCTTGAAGCTGAGAAGGCTTTTGAAGTTGAATATTTTTTTGTTTTGGTTGATATGGCAATCGCTTCTTTGAAGAACAGATTTGAAGAACTCATGATGTTTAAAGATATATTTGGATTTTTGATGAGCTTAAGCACTTTGAAGTCATTAAATGATAATGAACTTGAAGAATGTTGCATTAAATTTGCAGAAACATTTTCTTTTGATGGTTCATCTGATGTTGAGGTATATGATCTTATTTCTGAATTGAAGATTATGAAATTCACTTTGCCAGATGACGTAATGTCTGCTATGGAGATTTTTGAGCATGTCAGAGATGTGGATTGTTATCCTAATATCTCAATTGCTTACCAACTCTTATTTACTGTGCCTGTGACTGTCGCATCGGCTGAAAGAAGCTTTTCAAAGTTGAAGTTATTGAGGAACTATTTGAGGTCAACAATGACTCAGGAGAGGTTAAATGGTTTGGCAACATTATGCATCGAGAAGAAATTATTGGATGAGATTGACATAAACTCTATCATAAGTGACTTTGCATCGAGGAATGTTAGAAGAAACTTTTAAGGTAATACGTATAAATAATTTGATATGAATATTGCTTTTAGATACATTTAATTATGTATTAGTAATATTTTATATATATTTATATTATATTTATATTAAAAGGCTCCAAATTTTACTTTCGCCCCGGACCTCCCAAATCTTAGGACCGGCCCTGAAACTACCTAGCAGACGCACCATACCATGGAGAGCATATTGGCCTTCTTGGCCAGCGCCAACAGCCATACATGCTCAATCACAGATGGCTTTGATATCTCCTCCTCTTACACCTGAGCTGTACCTGGGACCTCCAGATAGCGGAGTACGTAGGAACGGTCCACCTCACGGATGGCGCCCCCGACCTCCGTGCCGTCGGCCTCCATGATTTTGCATATCCCGTTGCCCATACAGGTAATCAGGCCATGGTCAGCGTCGAGCTGGGGTGTGGAGATCAGGACATCCTGCACCCCCTCGACAAGAAAAACATTGGGGATGCTGAAGTTGCCCCTCTGTATGCGCCCGATGCCCAAGATGCGCACACGGCTCCCATCGGCCACCCGCCCCTCCTTGGGGGGATGGTAGGGCTGGAAGCCCTCCAGTAGCAAGATGTTGCCGACGGCGTGGCCGGTGGCGCCGGAGTCCACGATCAAACGTGCTCTGGACCATGCAGTGTCGCGCGGATCCTGGGCAGAGCTCCCTCCACCTGCCGTCGTTTCTGGCAAAGGCGATCTTAAGGTAGCCAACACAAAACCCTGTGGGACAAAAAAATCTACGGTTAATAACTTGGATCTTGATTTGTACTAGATTATATGTATCACAAGGAACACAGCATTTAAGCATCAGATCGACAATCGGATCCGGTCTTGAACACAACCATTCTATTTGTAACAAATTAGAAAACGGGCCAGAAGGGCTCACAAAGGAAACTAACAAGCTGCTCGAAAGATATGATGCACAAGAGCACGACAACTACGAGGAGAACACGGCAGCTGTTTGTATTGCACACACCTTGAGTTTCTTTCTGGTGACGAACCCTGGCAGCGCTCTCTCGAACAGGCGCAGGCAGACGAAAAGGGCGGCGAGGTCCAGGTACGAGGCCACCACAAAGGCGATTGAACCCTTGTCGCCGTTAGACCGGTAGATGGCCACGGCCGAGTTGAAGGTGAGGAAGCCAAACCCCAGAACCGTCAGCCAAGTGAAGCTGCCGCTGCCGCCGAGGACTCCGCCAGTGTCCGCCGCTGCGCGGGACTGAGAGGGGAGCAGGGGTTCACTCTCTCCCTCTTCTGCCATGACGGCCTTGTCGCCACGCGAGCACCACTGCTCGCTGTGTGAGTGTCTGTCTATGAGCTCCTACTCCTTCCTACACGGCTACAGGCCGGCCGGCGAGCCTGTCGACGATGGCAGGGAGAGAAACAAAAGCTAGCATATAGTCGCAAAATGGACGGACGGGGAGATATCGGTTTTACCGGTGGCAGACTTGGGATTGGAGTTGTTAAAAATGGCGTTTGAGGAATTTGCCTCCATCCATATTTCTCGTTTGGGTTACCATCCGGAGTTAGTAGACGCACGTCATCTTTCTCGTCTTTTAGCACATAGTCGTCCATGGCGGCTACGAATTACGATAGTAAACTCTAATCGCCAATGAACAAAGTGGACAAGGAAGGGCCGGCACGCCACAAATGCTATTGTATGGATGGCCGGCGGAGTCGTCGATGACCTAGTGACAAGGACGGACGGGACCACCCAACCATTCCTTGGGGTGTTACCTTTCCCTCTTCTTCCTGCAGGCAGCAGGCACGGGGCACAAACCAAGCTCTTGAGCTCGCCATGGCATCGCCACCTGCTCGTTCCGGTTCCGTCCGCTTCACCTCCTCCTTGTTGAGGCTCTTGATAGAGTTCGTTGCTGGACTACTGCGCAACGTTGACAACTTCCTGCATCATAAGAGGTATGCAAGCCAACGCCGCCATTTCCTTGATTGCTGCTTACTAGATTCTCCAAATTGTTTTGGTAGACGTAAGAACAGCCCAAGTGAAGGGATTCAGCAGCAAGTTGCGAAAACCCGTGGTGCCGGATTAGAGCAAGATGCAAAAGTGGACGAAACTAAGTTTATCTTGGATTCGGGAGCCTCCGTCCACGCGGTTGGCAATTTCTCTCTCCTGTCGTCGTTCAGGAAGATCACCGCCGCCGCCACCTCTTACCGGGCGCGCGACGGTAGGCAGCTAGTTGTCGCCGGGACCGGCACCATTTCCCGGGGCAGCTTCCAGCTCTCCGACGTCCTGTACGTCCCTGATCTCCGCGCCGGAGTAGCTCTGGTCTCCGTGCTGCAGCTAGCGGAACGCGGCTACCTCGTCATGTTCGGTGGCGGCCGGTGCCATGTCAAGGACCAGAGCACCGGTAACATGGTGGGGAACGGCCGGTTGCACAGCCAAGATGGCCTGTACCACCTCGAGTTCCTCAAGATCCCGCCCGACACAACGGACACCACGGCTCCATGACGCTCTACACTGCCATCCCTCCATGCTATCGCAAGCACCAGATTTATTACAAGTAAAATTGAGATGACATGTATGTTCAGTATTTTCGGCAGCATTGTCCTATATATGCTGTATGTTGCCTATAATTTGTCGCTCGGTGTCCTTGACATCTACAATTATACTAGTATCTTATAGTCAGCTTTGTGTGCTTGATGAAACTTTGGTAATGATCATTCTTTACATAAGCTTTGCAACACGATCTCCAGTAATGCAGATGCAGGGGAGCCAGCGTGTAGGATGCTCTGCTTTTTTGTGCTGATTCTGAACTTCTCTTGTCTGGTCATCTGTAAATCATATTATTGTAAGACGTTTACATGGATCTTTTAGTGATTATTAGGTTTGTTAAAGATGTTTTTGGTTTGTACCCTGCCTGAAGAGATTTATATGTTTTTTCTTAGAAAAGGAAAAGAAGTATGTATATTTAAGTGCATTTGGAGCAAAGCATACATTATCTGGTCTATCCCTAGCTCATTTACTTATGAGGTGGTAGCTATTTTTACTGAAAAATAGAAACATTTGAACTTAAAAATTGGTGGTAATCTTCAGTCAGATAATGTTTAAGAGGTGTTGCATTTTCAACAGTCTCAGTCAAAAGCTGCTTCCTTTAAATGTCATCCGAGTTCAAAGTTCACATCAAAGTATGAAATGGCCTGATCTACCTATTTACAAGCTAAAGCATTAGCTTCAAGATAACAGGGTTACTACCTGCCTGATCAAGAAAAAATGAACGGGGTTTCTTAATTTTCTACTAAGCGCTGACAGGCAGAAAGTTGCATCACTTGAGTTGGTAACCAAGTGCTCAAATTAGCATCGCCTTCTTCCCTGGAGATAACTGCATTTGAAAGCTTGAGATTGAGGGCTTACAAAATATTTTAGAGTACATTTCACCATAGGGGCAGAGTTTCAGAACCACTAGGCTTATTTATAGAAGAGCAGCTTCATTCAGATTGTGCCACTTGCATTTTCAACTATAGTTGGAGAGTAAGGTGTGTCTTCAGATTACTTCACTGAATAGATTGGCAGTACCAACCAACAAATGGGCACTAAAAGGGCACAGCTAAAGCAAGGGATATATGTAGAGTTACAAGTTACAACTAACAAGAAGAAAGTTTTTTGAAAGTCAGAAGCAGAGTACTCAAACTAAGCGGAGAACACGGTAGATCGAATGCTACCGGACAGCGAACATCGTTGTAGGCTCTGTTTTAGTTTTGGATCGTCCAGCAGGCTGCAAGATATTGTGCTGATATTTATGTACCACAGGTTCAACAATAAAGAGACTAACAGGTTGCAGACAGACGCCACTACCAACTTCAATAAAAAAAGGCAGAACAAGTTGCAAAGATACTTAAGAGCCAACAGGCTCATCCAGTACTTCTCATATAATCCAAATGTAACAGCTAAAGGTACATAGAAAACTCCTAAAACCCATAGAAGATGTTAACCTCAATTCAACAAGGAAAAAAATATATAGAACGTTAACCACTTCCCATTCAGCACTACCATCACTATCACCCCCCCTCTATATGCATCTGAAAACATTGCGTAACAACTAACAAGGCACCTTAGTTCAGCTGGATTTTTAGGAAGTCTACCTCATACTTGTTATCAGACCTCAAATGGCCTCTCATCTTCAATAGTGAAAAAAACACCTTTTTTAGATCAACTCTCAGGAACTGTTAAACAAAAGTGACCATTCCATCCAAGCCTCCAAGAGCACTAGAAAGGGATCTAAGAGCATGAATGTTCAAAAAAGAAAAAGGATCAACTCTCATTTTCACAACACTGGCAAGCATTTACAAAAGCACAAGATTAGTATTTTAGAAACATCAGAACATTAGTTTTCCACAATAAAGATTTTCAAGCAATGGAGATTTTTTTTGACGGTCGAGGGGCGGGGGGAGCACCCCACCTGAAACTTTCATTCATTGAGGCCTTGGTCAGGCCAAACATCTTTACAAGTCATTTTCAGCTGTACAAACGGGGGGGGGTGTTATGGTTTACAGTAGGTGTTTTACATGGCAGAACACTGAGCACCAGGCTTCAGACACGCAGCGGTCAGCCGTTCGGAAGCGTTCGCGCCACAGGCGGGCTTCTTCCTTGCACGCTATCCAGAAACGTTGTCTTGATGGGGCAGCACGTTGGAACACAACCTCATTTCTGTGCTTCCATAGCATCCAGGGGATCAGGAGTAGGAATGTGACACCCGGCCCAATTTGGTTGGCCCAGTGTGGCCCATTAGCGCAGGTGCGCATGTTTAGTACCACATTGCTAGTTTAGCAAGGGTGGAGGCAACTTATAAGCCTTCGTCAACCAGCCATAGCACCTTCGGGTTAACCCTTTTACACGAAGCGAGGACGAAAGTGTAAGCAGGGTGCTATGTGTACGCGTGCCCGCCCCTCGGAAGGGTTGGGCGGTGCGGCTTTGGAGGACGGGGTGTTACACAGGGTGGTGTAGGGGATGGGATAGGTGGGGGGTAGCGGCGGCAGGCTGCCCTAGGGAGGAGGCGCCTCTGCGGCAGAAGAGAAATAGAATGGGAATGGGTATCCACATAATCGGTGGTAGGTGGGTAATTTTTTTGCCCCAAAAGCAGTTAAAAGCAGGGAGGAAGGTGCTTTTGATTTTGAACTAGAGCAAAAGTAGCTTTTTGTCCTAAATCACCTGTGACTTTTAGGCCGTTTGATTAGCTTTTGACTTTTGCAAAAGCAAAAGTAGGTTGGAAAGTCCAATCAAAGGCACCCTTAGTACATCAAAGGTTAAAATAGGTTATAAACTGATTTGAAGTAATCTAAAATTCTGAACAAGTAAATTTCATGTGTGTAGTTGGGTTGGGTCTTCTCGCATGCATGCGCCCACACAAACTAGATTGAAAAGAAAATCTTTTATAGAGTTGACTGATTATTCCTCGTAAACGAATTATTTGCATCTCTCAAAGAAAAATTATTGACGATCCAGTACGAAGAACGTGAGGAAACAACATGCTATTCATGCACTGATACCATCACTTACGCATGACATTTCGATTGTCCTTTGCTGCTCATACACTCAAACTAACTGCTTGGATCGTACTGTAGCTTATTATATAAAACATCTCATTATTGATCTGCTGGAAAGCTCATATGCTCCATCTTTGTCTTGCAATATGTGCTATTGTGCTTGCTGCTCAGTGCCGACAGTATATTATTAGATTAGGTGAGAAATTGGAAGAAACCAAAATACCACTGTAAGTATAGGGGAAGAGTGTAATGTCCATGTATTTGTGTTGATTGTAAGTGGTGCTCTTCCGTTCAATGTTCTTTCTCCCCGATCACCAAGCATTGCATGGATGTATGAGATAACTCTTCTGCTCTGATGCGGTGTCCTCGCAAAATATTTTTACGCTCATTGGAAGTAGCTAGGGATCGATCTCTTGCAAAGAGTATCTCGATTTTCTTATGGTTTTTATATATTGAGCTTGTTTACTACTACTACTTTCGATTGCATCAACTAAAATGATTCTTCTCTGTTACTAGTGCACAACACCCTCTTGTCCAAATGTTGTTGTTTGCTGAGATGGAATTAAATTGGACCAATTTCGCTGTCCAAAATCCCTGGCGCCGAAAACCATGGTCAACATGTTTGAGAAATCACGTTCCTCTGATTCCCCAAGTGCTTATGAGGCCGAATAATCCTGAAGCAGCCTCTGAATTCAACCATGCTGAAAGCGTTTCCAGGAATAGCGAGCCATCATTACCAGTGTTGTTTGACGTATCCACAAAGAATTAAACAACTAATTGTGAATGCCCCAGGAGATGATCAGAGCAACAATACGCATTCTAATGGAACTTCAGCAGCCACTAATTCCTCAGCAGAGACAGCTCCTGTTCCCACGGTACACGAGCTTGGTGTGAATCTCAACTGAAACATCACAGGTGGTTTTATATCCCTTTTAATGCCTTTGATCACATTAATTTTCCCCTTGTATCTTAGTTCCAATATATTTGTTAATCATCACGACTAATTAGCCTAAAATCGTAGTACTACACAATACAATTTTTTTAAAAAAAGATGTAAATTACCCTAACAACGTGTTTTTATACGTGAATACTCTCCGTGAATTTGAGTATATTTCATTGCAACAACTGGTAATAGCATGACGATTGCTGCGACTGTGGCCAGCGTTGCTGATGACACCGTCGCTGCTGATCGTGCCACCGGCGGAACAGAGGATGCAGAGGCGCCATCAGCTACATGGGTCATCGCAACCGCTGCTCCGCACCACGCAACTGGGAACCCCACCCTCATCACCGGCCTCACTCCTCATCAAGACGACATCTTCGTGCACGAGGCCGACGGGGCTCCGATGCCGGTCCTCGGGTGCGGCGACGTGGTCACCGACGACGTGGTGCTCCCCGACGTTTGGTACGTCCCCGGGCTCACGACCAACCTCGTCTCCGTCAGCCAGCTTTCGGAGCTCGACCACAGCGTCGGCTTCGGCCGCACCGCATGGTACGTACGGAGCGCCGCCGATGGCGCCATCGTCGGCGAGGCGCGCATCACCGGGGAAGGAGGGCTGTTTGAGGTGGATTTCCTCAAAGTTCAACTTGGCATCTGAGATTGCTCTGCGTGTTCTTGGGATGTATATGGAATAAAATACACTCGCTGCGGCTTCGTAGGGAGCGGACGCTCCCGAAATTGTATCGTCGTCATCTTCGAACGGTTCTGTTTGGGCTTGTTTCTGTGCTAAGTGGTGCTTGCTGCTCATCAGACAGATCACGAAACTATTTTGATGAATTATTTACCGACAGATATGTAAATTTGTCGGTCGTGTGTGACTACATAATTGTTGATTTCTTTCGTTTTTCGTGTGGGGTTGTTCTGCATTGAGCACGCTCTGCTTTTATTTAGCATGATAGTGCTGTGAATTTTCCTTCTGCCAGTCACAGAATTTAGCTGATCAGCATCCACTCAAGCGGCTCACACACAGTTGAGTGCAGATAGCAGGAAATGCAATGCTGATGCACTAAGATGGGTTTGCACTTTGCCGCCAGGATTCGACCGATTTGAGGGAAACGACGACAGAGGTATGTAAGGAAGGTGAGAAAGAAATGAAATCCTACTACTTATTAATCATGCAAACGAAATGATGAGGAAGCTGTGATGCATGAAAATCATAGTAGGATAGACTAATTTTGGCCCTGCGTGCAAGGGAAATTTGGTTGGCACCTTTTATAAATTTGGAGGCTCTGAGAGGTGGGGACACAGAGGCAATGTATCATAGCTTCTGAAGAGAAGTATCTCCTCCTATCTCCAAATGGAAATTCAAACGTGAGAGATTGGAGGACACCAAAACATTGCAACGACAGTCGACCAACCTGTGTGGGAATCTCCAGAAACCAAAGCTGAGGTTTACCAAAATTAGCCCTACTAAAACTGATATTGTGTTTCATGGCAACAGCGATTCGCATCAGTGTTTTCCAACATATTGCACTTACTAAAGCTGCCGAGAGCTGAATCCAGTGACAGTTTTAAGAGTCTTGGCTAGCTTTAGAGATCAAGAGCAGAGTGGTCTCTTCAATAGCACGATGCTAGATATTATTAAGATTTGTATAGTGTGTTCCATCTGTCTTAAGATAAAGAATGCATTGCGCGATCGAATGACACTGGTATTGCAATAGTCATCTTTTCGATGCACAGTTGAGATGAAGGCAGTTTGAGGTGGATGTTTTCAGAGTCCCCGTTGCCCTGTAAATGTAAGCTCATGTTGTGTGTTTGTGCGGCCCCCGAGCTGTGTATGAGTGTATCCTTGGCTCTTACATGGTTGAAGATTCTTTCTTACAAAAAGTAAGATAGGGTTTCTGCCAGTATCTTCCTTGAAAAGGCACAAATGCAAAGGTTCAACTGTGTTTCTCCGTGCTGAGAGATCATGGATGAGTGGTGCTCCCTGCCAACTGTCGTTTGTTTAACTATTACTGGGACCCATAATGAGCCTCTTGACAAATCAATTGGTTGTTGCAGAACTTTGATTAATATTAGGGAATGCATGTCAAAAACTTGACCCCTTGGGGAAATACCTCCCAGAAGCATTGCATTACAAAGAAGTTTTCTTCCGTCTGCAGGGTTAAGAAAACGCCCCAAACACCAAAATGTATGTTGTTTGTAGAGTGTTTGCTACATGGCTCTTTGACAGTGTTACTTGACTTGATCTTTGGGATGGTTTTGTAGATGGGAGAAACGAAGAAAGAAGAATCCAAGGATAGTTTGAACCACACCTGGTTTTAAGAATAATTAAACCAAGTGACCACCATGTATTTGCAGGATCAAGTTTCACACATACAACGACATCATCATTAGTGTATAACATATATTCAATATCACAAATAAATAATTCCAAAGGTTTGAAGTTATTATCATCTCGAAAATCTTAAATTTGAAAAGCAACGTGTCTAGTGAAAACCGAAAGTTATTATTAAGGTGTGAAGTCATCCAGCTTAGTTCATCAAAGGTTAAAATAGGTTATAAACTGATTTGAAGTAATCTAAAATTCTGAACAAGTAAATTTTTGCGGAGTAAAATGCACATATTCCTTAAAAAATGGCGAAATTCATTAGGCATGTAGCATTTGTATTTCTTGAACATCTGGGCCTTAGTAGGTTCCTCGTCTTCCTACAGGGTAAGGTATAATATGACCCTAATTTTTGGCCTAGCCTGGTCTGCTATACCTGAAAGCATAAGAGGAATATATCTTTTTGATTATTAATTTAAAGTAGAAAAAAATATGGAATTTTCATGTGTCTCTGTAGTTGGGTTGGGTCTTCTCGCATGCATGCGCACACACAAACTAGATTGAAAAGCAAATCTTTTATAGAGTTGACTGATTCCTCGTAAACGAATTATTTTCATCTCTCAAAGAAAAATTATTGAGGATCCAATACGAAGAACGTGAGGAAACACATGGTATTGATGCACTGATACCATGACTTACGCATGACATTTCGATTTTCCTTTGTTGTTCATACACTCAAACTGCTTGGAGTACTGAAGCTTATTATATAATCATCTCATTATTGATCTGCTGGAAAGCTCATATGCTCCATCTTTGTCTTGCAATATGTGCTATTGTGCTTGCTGCTCAGTGCCGACAGCTAGTATATTATTAGATTAGGTGAGAAATTGGAAGAAGACAAATTCAAATACCATACAGGGAAAGGTACTGTGTGCAAGCATGAGCACCAACCTGAGCCCTGACGTGTGTGTGGCCTGTCCGGCTGTCCGGTTGCGGCTGGACTAATAAATAAACAAACTCAGATCCTCCATCGTCTAAGGTTGTGCTGTTTTTGGGCTGTGGCGTTATTATTATTGTTATGTATGCACGTGTACGTGCTTGATTCACGTGTTAAAACTTGCGCTGATGAGAACTTATTAGAGTCCCTACTATTTGATTTGTCGGATAACCTTATCTATGGCTCTCGCTGGGTTAAGTTAGTTCTTATTGGCTTTGGTTCATGCTCATCTGTTCACTGGGATGCTATATATCTTGTTATCTGTATCTATCCTCTAGAACACTGCACTGCTGCTCCTATCCAAATCAGTTAGCAACAATCACAGAACATTAATAGTTACTGTTGCTTATCAGTCTGACAGATCTGTTCTGTTTTAGATTCTAGTGACCGAACAGTTTGTGACTTTCAATTGCAGGCTCCTGCTGCACCAAACAAACAGATAGAAAAGATGGTGCGAGAGGCAGCTAGGCTGGCTAGGCTGTTCTGTGAGAGAAGCTGGCCAATATTTGCATTCCTTGATTGCCATTTTCCAGATAAGCCCGAGCCGCCATTTCGTAATGTCGCAGGACCTTATGCATCATATTGGACTTTACATGGCGAAAGGAAGGGGTGCAAAGGTAGTTGACAGGGTAGTGCTTGAACCTTCTGACTGACTCAAGAACTTATCCTTGTTGCATATTTTTTCCTTTTCTCCTTGTTATCTCTGTATGTAGTAATAACTGAATATGCAACTTATAGTGTGTAAGAACTAAGAAGGATTCATATTATATTTTTGTTGTACGATGTCTCTTAAGATTTCCCTTGTGTTCTTCCATCTTTTTATTCTCTTTTGATGAAGATCAGGGGTTACTTTAGTTTACTTTATATAATGGTAAAGGTGGGTAATTTATATATAGATTTAGGGAGTTACTTTAGGCTATTTTCATAATGGCATAGGTGAGTAATTTTTTAGAAAACATAATAGATCCAATGGCTATGATGATTTGAATCTGTCGATTAATGGTCGGATGTTTTGCTTTTTTGTAGGAATTTTTAGGATTTCTTTCTTTTTCTAGAGTGTCCACCTAGGAATCCTAGGTGGCTTCATCTGGAGACTTCAAAAGGAGCCTCCAATTAATAATAGTAAGATAGTTACATATGCATGTCTGTGTGATTTGTCTTAATTAATATAGTAGAGGTAGCTCTGCTTCTGATTCATTACCAAAAAAGATTCCCCAAGTGTTTATGATTTATGCCACAGTAATCCATTTGAATATTCATTATAATTTGTCTCCTCAATGGGTGTTAAGTTCCCCTACTTTGGGGGCTCGTTTATAATAATGCAGCTATGTCAAGACAAGAAGCTAAAGAGTACATGGCATTTGTTAGGACTGTGAGACTGTTAACACAGAGATGTGGTTTAAGTTGTACCAATCCTCTTCTCAAAAAAAGTTGTACCAATCCTGTTAGGTTAAACATTAGATGAAAAATGTAAGAGTGATTATACATATGATTCTTACGACATCGGGATTTCTTAACTTTATCAGAACAGAATAAAATTTGAAATTTGCTGAAAGGTACATCAATGTTTAGCTACTTTTGAGATCATCATGACAGAATCCATAGTTTCGAAAGCACCATCGGATTCAGAATAAATATTGCGCCGCAGAGTTCATGGATTTGACAAATCAGCAGACCAGATCATCATTAGATTATCGAACTTATGCAGGAACTCGCAGATTTCATATAGGAGATGACAAGTACGTTATCACATCACCAGTACGACATCTCATATTTGCAAAGACATGATCATGCGGTAGCCCCAGCCATATTCCCATCCTCGGCCATGGGACATGGCCACCTGTGGTACCCTGACCAATGTTCCCTTGCAGTTGTTGTTTTTTTTAAGGGACCCCAGCAGTTGCAGCTCGTTGAGGTTGCCGAGATGGCCAATCCTGAACACCTTCCCGGCGACCTTGTTAAAAAAAAGGTATGACAAAAAAGCTCAGAGGTGCCCGGCATCATCTCGGAAGATGCAACATCGTGACGACCCATGTGTCACAGGGTGGTTCATCATGGCTTAAACAAATTTGTTTGGGGTGAGAAGGTGAGAAGCAGCAGTGGGAGGAAGGAGATAGGGATAAAATAGTCCTTTCACATGAAATTTAACGGTGGTCGGATAGAAAATCGAATGGAGTGTCAATTTGAAAACGAAAGTTGAAGTCAGTGTCAAATAAGGAAGGAAAAAATTTTAGGAGCCAAGAAAGGAACGGGTGATTTGTCTGGTGTCAAATAAAGAATTATCTCTAAACACTAATGACTGTTCAAACACAAGCCTTTGGAGCCATTCTGCGATGGTTAGTGGGCCATCAACCTCTCTATTGGGCCGACAGGCCTGTTGCGGCCTCTCTAAAAAAGAAAGACCTTGTGGATGATGCTTAGTCGCGCGATCGCGAAATATTTTAGTAGCGCGCTTCCTTTCTCCTCGATCCATCAAACCGGCCTCGCCGTGAAGAGGTCAACGGGAACCCCGCCGCACCGGACTTCTCGACGTCGCGCGCCGCCGATGGGGTCAGAGGCCTCCGCCGCTGAGGTGGACCAGCTGCTCCGGTCGCAGATCCCGTTCCAGAGCGACGGCGAGCTCGTCCTGCCGCCGCGCGATGGTGGCGGCGTTGGGCTCGTCCTCGTCGACGTCAGCAACGGCTTCTGCACCGTCGGCGCCGGGAACCTCGTGAGCATCCTCCTCCTTCTAATACCTCTCTGTCCATGGCAACGTAGCGTGAGCTCTGGAAGTGTGTCGACTGATCTGCTTCTGGGAAAGGGACGGAACTGAAAGGGATGCCGTCTGTCTCCTTGGTTTTACCGCTATATTTTCTCTTGTTCTCTAGCTTCTCCTTGTTTTGTATTTCTTCTCATCTTCTGTCATGTTGCTTCTCCTTTCTTTTCCTTTTGTTACAAATTAATCCGGAATCCAAATTCTCAGGTTTAGTAATTACAAACTAATTTGAACAAGAACATTAATATGTTCCTGCAGCAACAATCCTGCATCTGCATATCCAAACCGATTAGCCATGCAGTGTCCGGGTTCATTCCCAGTGATGTTCGAAGTAGTTACGAGTAAAATCTCCCAACTTTCTTCGTATACCGTGTGGTAGTATGTAGTTACTGTTGCTTATCAGTCTGACAGAGTTGTTCTGTTTTAGATTCTAGTGACCGAACAGTTTGTGCCTTTCAATTGCAGGCTCCTGCTGCACCAAACAAACAGATAGAAAAGATGGTGGGAGAGGCAGCTAGGCTCGCTAGGCTCTTCTGTGAGAGAAGCTGGCCAATATTTGCATTCCTTGATTGCCATTTTCCAGATAAGCCGGAGCCGCCATTTCCACCTCATTGTATCATTGGTAGCGGAGAGGAGAACTTTGTCCCAGGTTGGTGCTAAACTCTCAATCAGGAAGTGCTTGGTCAGCTTTTGTGCCCAGTCATCTGATTTTTCTATTAGATTCAGATTTTCAGTGAACAATTTACTATGACAATAATACAGGAAATGGTGAAATCTGAAACATTGTTTACTTCTAGTAGTAGTGTTTCACAAATTTCAATTCGATGTGCAGCTCTGGAGTGGTTGGAAAATGAGCCAAATGTGGTTATAAAGCGGAAGCATTGCATCGATGGTTACATCAGCTCCATAGAGAAGGATGGATCCAGTATCTTTGCTGATTGGGTTGGGAAACATCAGATCAAAACGGTGAGCTTGCGCTTTCACCCAAGGATTTTATAGAAATATATCTACCTATTGTGTATGACTCGTGCAACTGGGCCCGATGCAGATCTTGGTGCTAGGAATATGCACAGACATCTGCGTCTTGGATTTTGCAAGCTCAGCTCTTGCTGCTAGAAATATTGGTCGAGTACCTCCATTACAAGACGTTGTGGTTTATTCAGAGGGGTGTGCTACATACAACCTTCCTGTCGAGGTTGCTATGGATGTGAAAGGAGCTGTGGCCCATCCACAGGTATTGAATCACCATAGCTGTACATCTCAAATCCCATACTCATAAACTGAACGGGATATAAACTTGCGTTAAATGAACGAAAAATGCACTTTTAAAATCTTCAGGTATTTTGCCCCTATCGGTTACAAAAAAATTTGAGCACCTGCAATGTTCCAAAAATGTTTTGACAAAGAAAAATCATAGATGTGTACTTCTTGAAGTGCTAAGAAGAGCTATAAAATTTCAAGATGAAACTGGGAACTCATTTTTCCGAACATTAAATTTTGTATTAATGTTTTCATGGCATCAAATGCAGAGAATGCTATTTTTTATGAATCTCTAAATGTTGTAGTTCAGTTATTTTCCCTTTCAGCAAAATGTGGATCAGTAGAAAGTGTAGGAAACATTTTTGTTTGTGTGACATCTAATTCCATATATATTGAAACCAGTCGACACACTAGTAGACAAAAATGCTACTTTCTGTCTAAAGGAAGGATTAAGAACTTAACAATCAGTAAACTTACCCTTGTATATATTGCAGGACCTTATGCATCATATTGGACTTTATATGGCCAAAGGAAGGGGTGCAAAGGTAGTTGACAGGGTAGTCCTTGAACCTTCGGCTTGATGCAAGAACTTGTCCTTGTTGCCATATTGCATATTTTTATCCTTTTTCTCCTTGCTGTTTTTGTGCGTAATAACTGAATATGTGTCTTAGCACATAATCTATAGTGAAGAAGAATGAATTTGGTATTTTGGTTGTACAGGCACCCTTAAGATTTCCTTCGTGTTTCTCTCTTTTTCATGCCTGGGCAATTCATCCAAATTACCTGTTAGCAAACTAAAAAGATTCCCCTTGTGTTTATGCATTCTGCCAACCATAAGCCATTTGGATATTCATAATTTTTAACTCAATGGGTGTCAGTTCTCCTTTTCCTGGTTCTGTATTTAATAATAATTTAACACTGTCCATTGTGTGCCAACAAATTAGCTGATCTGGTTAGAGTCTTCAGAATCTTTTTCTGTGTGATTTTCTTTATATCCCTAACATCCAAACCCAAATTTTACTTAAAATATCAAGATGGATAGGAAAAATTACTTTGTACATTGCTTCGCCTGGAAACAGATTCTACAGTCACCAATGTGAAGATAGGATCAGGCTTGCCAAAGCAAAGGTCTATGGTCTGAAAGCCATGGAAGCCATGACCGTGAGATCCAAAAGTGCACATTGGTGACTGTGATGGTGAAGGTCTGAAGGGGCCGGAGAGCTGAAGCACAAATGCACAATGTAGCTAGTGCCAATTGATGCTCACACATGAACTGTGTTTTGAAAAAATAAGAAAAAAGAAATTGACACACAAAACAATATAATCAATGTATGATATACCAAAGTCTTACATTGTTTCAATACAAAACAAAAAATTTAAAACAATTCATGGTACACTATTACCCTGTCAACATATATATACAGAAACAAGGAACACAGACAGCGTGAAAATAAAGCTACGATTGATCATAGAGGTGGCCAAGGATAAGACAGTTGAGGCAGCATCCTCGGTCGAGTGGAACTTTCAGGGAGTCTACCTGGTACATGCCGCCGCCGAGCCGGCCTCGCCCGACCATGGCGTAGGTGCAGATCTCCCGCACGAAGAACTCGTCGCCGATGAACTGGACCTGGTAGTCCAGCTCTGTGAGCTGGAGCTGGCGCACCGACACGACGTTCACTACGAGCCCCGGCACGTACAGGACGACACAGGCCAGCGTGAGATCGTGGCGGTTGATGGAGCCATGGCCAGAAACTTACAGCACAGAGCCGTCGCCGACGGTGATGGTCCCGTGCCGGCCGAGGGCAAGGCTCGCCTGATACAATGCAAGGAGGTTCTTGTCTCCTGTGGCATGGTAGTAAGATCGAGAGTCCAGCACGAAGCCCCTGTTCTACCGGCCAGCTCGCAAGGCTGGGATGCGCCATCACCCTCGGCCCCGGCGGATGTCGCATAACCATGGGCGACGACGCTCTGGTCGGCAGCGCGCGTTTCGCCGACGGCTACCTGTTCGTGCTCGATTTCCTGAAGGTGGCTTAATGATACCCGTGATGGTCTCCGCACCGTGGCCATCTTCCTCAGATCATGTTCCTATTTGCATTGCTACTGAAAGACATAGTGTATTGTATGGTTTACGTGTGCATGCCTGCGGTAATTCCAATGGTACGACTACATGATGGATGCCGTTTCTACTTTGGAGTGTGTTTTCCGCGTTACCATTGTCACTGGGAGTATAGTACGGTGGTACGTTCTTCCAATACGTGTGATGCTGAAGGATCGAGAGGGCGACAAGAGGGGGGTGAATGGGAGCCTATAAAAATTCTCAACGAGAACAAGATCTATCTCCCAAACGCAACCCCAAATCACACTGAGCGTTGTATCGTCAAGATGACGCAAGTCAACTCATGATAAGCTCACCCTAGGAACGATAAGAGAACGCTCAAATCACAGCGGAAACATAGCATAAATGGTCTGCATCAAGTTTGCACAAAAGAGACAAAGCAAAAACTCTACCGATCACTTACTACACTAGGCATGGAATGATTAGCAATTAATTAAGTAAAATAAGCATGATTAGAGAGACAAATAACTAGTTAAATAATCACTAGACAGGATTACAAGTGAGTGATTAAACAAGTCGTTAGAACAAGTAACAGGAACTATGCAGGAACTAATTAGAACAAAAAGCGAGCTCACGTTGCTTTGTTTAAGGAACCTGGACCTGCTCTCCTGTTGCGTTGGCCTGCCTAGAATCTTGGGCCGGCCTGTGCTTGGGCTGCGTGAACTGCTAGGCCGCAAGCTCCTGTGCTAGCTGCACTTGCTCTGGCTCGTGCTGGACTGGACCGCTGGGAGTAGCGTGCTGGGCTGGTCCGCCTAGCAGCTGACGGCCCGCTTGCTGCTGCAGCTTGCACGTGCGCCCCGCGTGCCTGTGCGATCGATTGCTGCTGCGCTTCTTCCTACGGACGAACAGACACAGAGAAACAAGAACTCCAAGAACATCAAGAACACCACTCAAACTTCAAACTAAAAATACTCTCTCAAATATTCATGAATTGAGATGAAACTTGAGACAAGGATGCAATACCCCAAGGGAAAATAGATCCATAAGACAAATCTTAAAAAGCTCAAGTATTCATCGCAAATCTTGGAGAAAACCGAAACCCTACACGAAGAACACGTTTTGAGAAAACTCAAAAATCAAGCCGGATTCGTGAGGGATTTGGAGGGGATCATATCAAAGATGCTCCCTAAAATCCTAGCAACAATTCCCGTCAACCAATCTCCGAGATTCGAGCTCAAACATGATGAACGAAAATTCCCCAAAAATAGCTCCAAAAATACGGAAAAAGAAAAATGCTCGGGAATCAAAGATTTAGCACGATTTGAGACAACAAACAAAGCTAAATCACAAGAACATCTTCTATACAAAATGAGGACTAGCCTCCTCCCTTCATCCACCCACTAAAGATGAAGAAATCAAGAGAAAAGAGTAATCACTCTCTAATCTCCCTCTCTCCTCTCACTTTAAGCACATGACTAGCCTCTAAGCCAAAAGATAATGAGTTGCTAAGCAAAGAGGTGCTGAAATAACCAGCCCCTCATCCGACGAAAGACTATACTACCCCTATAGCTACAACTAAGATAACTACCCACGTAGGGACATTTTGGTCCAAGTTCATGCTCTGCCCCCCACCCCCCACCCCGCGCCTGCCCTCACTGCACGCACCCCCCCCCCCCCCGCGCCTCCCCCTCACGCCGCCCCCCCGCCTCCTCCCCTCCCGCCGCCCCTTCCCTCCCGCCGGACGCCGCCTCCCCTCCCTCTCCTCCGGCGGGCGGCGCAACTCCTCCGGCCCTTCCTCTCCTGGCCGAGCGGCACCCCTTCCCCTCGCTCTCCGGCGGGCGGCGCCCCCTCCCGACCCCAATCCCCACCGGTAGATCTGGCGGCCGGGGCGGCCTCCTCCCTCCCTCCCTCCGCCGCCGGTCAGATCCAGGCGGCTCGAGGGGAGGGGGCTCCGGAGGGGGCCAGATCCGGGCGGCGGCTGCGGATCGAGGGGAGGGGGCCTGGCGGCGGCGCGCCCCTGCCCCTCCCCCACCCCTCTCCGGCGGATCCGGCGGCGCCGGCCCTTCCCTCGCCGGATCCGCAAGCTTGCTACTCCCATAAGACCGTGGCTGCTGCTGCGGCCGTGGGTCTCGGCGGCTGGAGCGCGTCGGCGGCGTTGACGAGGCAGGATAGTTCGTCCACTTCCACCACCGCCGGCGACGGGTGCAAGCTGACGGGTTACAGGTATCCCTACTACTCCGAGCTAGGTTCGGTCGCTGATGGCGTCATGATGGTCGACGCGGACAGCTTTTGGAATGTCGTCGACAACTTCTGGGTGTTGGCGGAGCTGGCGGTGGTGGCGGCTGGTGGTGGCGGAGCTGGTGGCCGGTGGTGGCGGCGACGGTGTAATAGGATTTTTTTTTCAAAAATTGGATGCCGAGTGTTTTCTGGCCACTCGGCAACGACTTTGCCGAGTGCGCGACACAAAACACTCGGCAAATCCAGGTTTGCCGACTCGAAATTTGCCGTGTGCCGTTTAACACTCGGCAAACGGTTTGCCGAGTGTATTTTGCCCTTCGCCTTCGCCGAGTACCCCTGGCACTCGGCAATTTTCCTGTGTCCCGTAGTGATCCTTCCCATCGTTTTCACTGTTTGCGTTTGTGATGTACCAGGCTGCTTTTCTCACCTGCATTGGCTCCTTGCATTGCTTCGCCTTATACATTTAAGTTATAAAAAAATAATTTAACCCATTAAAATAGTTTCTTACCGACAGCCTACAGTAAACCACTTTTTAAATAGCAAAAGCCTAAAAAAAAAGCAAGTCCTTACGCAGAGGATACTCCCAGGTGATGTAACTTGTCCATCTTCCACAAGATTTGGACTTCTAGTACTTGGGGTTATTGTTATGATGATAAATGGATTGTTGACACAGAGGTGGGGGAACAGGTTAACCAGCCATGCATGTGCATGATATATTGCACTATTTGATTAAATTTGTTAGTCCGTTGTCTACTCCATTTGAACCCCGTATTGTTTAGAATAAAAATGGGATCATATATGGGTATATTTTAATTATTTTAGAAATTCAACACTCTGAAGGTACTTTTTTGACATTTATAGATGTACACATTCAACATTCCGCATATATTGTTTTAGCATTCACACGTAAAATGTAGAATTACTTTATCCAATGCGTGTAGTTATATTTTATTGATTGTTGAATCAAGTGTAAAAAATGATAAACATGTATAGATGAAAAAAAAAACATAGTCCAATAACACACGATTGGCAATACAGATTGGATTAATAAAAAATAAAAATAAAATAGCTTGCATCTATGTGCTACAATACTAGTCCAAGTAAGCTATTAGGTTGCTGTGATATGTAGGCAATCGATCTCCCATGCGTCCCCGGTCAATCTCTTGATCTGCTGCATGCGTCGATCGAGCAACCTTTGCCAGTGGCATTCGTTCATGACGGCATGAGAACCACAGGATGTCTGACTGAAGTTTTCGCAGAAAAACAGGTCGCGAAACGTGAAAAAAATGAAGGAAAACGTAAACGCTGCGGGCTGGTCGCGCGAAACAACCAATGCATGCAACAGGGGCATTAGCGGCAACGTCTCCTCCCAGTCTCGGTGTCTCCCACGCCGGCCGGCGCCTCGGTCGGTGTCCCCCACGCCGACCGGCGCGCGTTCTGTCCAAGAAGAGAACAGAGCGTGTCATCGACCAATCAAGCTGCTAACCAGGCGTCTGAGTCCGCGTCTGAGTCCCTTGGCTTCATTCCTCTCTCGCCGCTCATCCCTGGAAAACAAACACGAGCGCACGTCGCCAAGAATAATGGAGGCCTACCCTTCTGAGTCGTCTCCTCCGAATTCGGCCACCAACCTGCCGGCGGCGACGCCTGCTCCGGCGTTCGGCAATCGCCGGGCTGCGAGGGGCCTGGGCGACATGGACAAGTACGCAAACTATTCGATCTGACCTCTCCTTACATGCATAGATGAAATAAACAAAGCATGCATGAAATCCAGTTTTTTATTTCGTACTTTATTTCTATTTTGAAATAAACTGAGTTACCATACCACCAAGTCCGTCTAGCTCGTGACTTGACCTATACTAGTCCATGATCCAGCAGATACGACTATAGCTTAGTGACATGGGAAGCTGATGTGTAAAGGTGCACAGTATAGTAGTTCGTCTACTGAAACGTGCTAAGTACTATACCTTTGCACATTTCGTCTACTGAAACATCACTAAGCTATATTCCATATGCATAGTACTATAGTAGTGACAGGGGAAGTTGATGATGTGTAGTAAAGAAAGGGAACTAACCACATCAATCAGAAGGGACGGATGTGCTTCATCATTCCCATGCACCTTTCAGTTCTGTTAAAGACAAATCAGTAAGTCAATAATGCTGACCTGCTGTGAGGCTGTAGGTTGTTTGTAAGTTCTGGATTCAGGCACATCCAGTAGCATACAACTCCGTTGCAGCCATATATTTAAACCATAAGCTCATTTATGAGTACAATACTCTAATCTTAGTTGTACATGAACAGTGTAAGAACATTGCTAGCTGTACATAGATATTGCTAAGCCGCCTATAAGTTACAAGCATCCATATAGCACTTGTAATTTTGTAGTTAGTTTCTTTCCATTTGATTATCAGAGATGCCCATCTCTTCCATCTCTGCCTCCTTTTTTATTTCATTTACAGCAACAATTTGCGCACACTTGCGGTTAAGGTTATAATTTGCGCAATAATTTGCATGTATCGTAACTGTTGGTCGTACTGATCGACCAGGCCAACAGATATAACGGCTACATATGTTGTGGAAGTGCACATGATGCAAGGCAGTGCAGGAGGAAGAAGCAGCAACCCGCCGTCGGCGCAAAACGGCGCCAACGACGCATTCATTGTGGACTCCGGCGCGACTGACCATGCCACAGGCAACGGTGCCCTCTTGACTCACCTGAACCCCATGCCGCCGCCGGCGGGTACAAGCACCACCAGTAGCATGGTCCTTCTCGTTGCTAACAATTCGGCTCTGCGGGTACATGGGCGCGGCACCGTGCGATGTGAGAACATCACGCTGCACGACGTCCTGTACGCCCCCGGGCTGACCAAAAACATTGTGTCCGTGTCGAAGCTCGGCGAACTGGGCTACAACGTCGAGTTCACTCGCACCAGCTGCTTCATCCGGGATGCCGGAACCGGCGGCATCGTCGGCAAGGGAAGGCTTGTCGATGGGCTGTTTGAGCTTGAGTTCCTGGAGGCCCCGCGCGTGTTTTGAGTATAAGTGGCCGTTGTATCAATAAATGTAACTTCCTCGCTCAGACTGAACTTCTTGCATGATTGATTCGGTTTGCTCCCGCAGCTGAGCTTCTTGCATTGTTAGCACGGACCACAACATTTGGGTTCTCCCATTTGGAGAGATGATCCATGCATCATGCATGTTACTCCTTCATCTGTCTATATGATACACACGTATTCCATTGCCCCTTTTTACCAAGGCATGCCGTCAGGCTGTTTCATTTCATATTCAAATTTTGTCGATTAATTAGAAAAGAAAAGGCATCCTTTCAGAGGAACTAGCTGGAAAGCAAGCAATGTACGCACGCGGTTACCTTTTAAAACATAAGTTATCCTTTTTCTAGTTAATTACATGATTGAAAGAAATTGTATCATTTCTACAAATTGTAATGCCTATGCCGATGTGAATTGATGAATTCAGATTCTATCTTGCAATACAAATGCCATCTATATAAGGAGAAAATTAGTTATTAAACTGAATAAACAGGGAAAAAGTTGTAGCTATAATATTATATCTTATTATACAACTATGATCTGTCTTCGCCAAAATGAGATCTGTATTTTCTTTGTCTATCTACTTTCAATTTAACAGGAGAACTCCCAATATATTCTGTTTTCTCTGTAGAGAAGATAAATGATGATGTTTGAAATCTGTTTACATGCCAAGTACATCCGTAATAAGGATCCTTTTCCTACAGAAGAAAAAAGATCCTCCCAAACATTTTCTTCATCAATTTAACAGGAGAACTCCCAATAAAGTTTAGTTAAAGAAGATCCTTCCTTAAAAATTGGAGCGAGTAGTTTGAAATTGTCCAGGTTTCAATTTTTGAGTAATGTATTTTCGAGAAAAATGGATTCTTGTTCCAGCTCCTGCACAAAGTTTGGTACATACAACCAGTCTTGTGTAAATATATAACAAGTGGGGATTATATTAACACTTTTGTCATCAAGCATGGCATCTGGCAAACGCTTTGCCAAGTCCGCCTCAGAGGATTGGCTCGTGTCGTGCAGTGAGGCAAGCCATGTAATGATCTTGGGTCTCAGAATGAAGAATACTGTTGTCATTCAACGTACGGTTTGAGATGTAAAATCACCAAATCCTCAGGACTGAACGTGGTAATGTAGCTGGAAGGGTAGTCCGGTAAATTTCTTGGTTTTTCTTGTTCAGCGTCGCTGTCCTGGACTCTGGTTTCTCAGAGGACGGCAAGGAGCATCTGCTTTGCCTAGGATCATCTCACCCCGATCCCTTTCCTTGTCTTCTTCCCCTCCCTTTGGTCTCACTCCCGGCAGAAAGAGGCCATGGCCATGGAACTAGTGCCAGCACCCTGTGGTGCTCTTGGACCCCTCGATCCGGTTGTCGATGTCGAACGGTATGATGCCTTTCTTCCCTTTCTCATTTTCAGAGATTTACTTCAATGTCGATCGCCTCTACACTCATGATTCGTGTATATATACATGTCGCTTCATGAGTGTATATATTTTGCCCTGTTACGCACCCAACGGAGAAGAATTTTGACTGAGCGGGAATTTCAATGGCTGCAGAATGTTTCTTCCTGAAGAACGTTGTAAATGCTTTGTCCCCGATGTCTTTTGTACATCGTGTCTTTTGTGGCCCGACGACGTTTTCCAATGGAAGCCTGCACTTGACCGCTTGGGGGATTTGTCGCTTTACCGCGACTGCTTGAACATCAAAACGCAGGAGAAGCACGCGCTCATTGGAGTCATTCGTGCTGCTGGAATGTCTCGTTTATTAGCCGCCTCCGATTTTCTCCGTCCTTGGATGGGAAACATAGAGACTGGTCCTATGAATCTGTGGGAAAATAGAGCTGATTCAGACAGTGTGATCTGTGAGACTGACTGCAAGATCATCAGTGGTTTGACTGCAGAAGAATATCTGAACGAACAACACTTTATGAACGATGACGGAGAGCGCAGGCAGCAGCGTCGCAACAGCGTTTGGGCCAATAGCACAACGCAGCAGAAGAGGGCAGGTCACCATGGAGAACAAGAGGACCACAGGTTCTTCTCTTTATACATCCCTTCTGATGATCATCTTGAGTCCTTTTTCCATTCACATCTTTAAGTGCCACGGTCTACACTTTCAACTGCAAGCCCTGAATCTGATATTGTTTCATTGAAATACATAGAAAAAGAAAATGAGAACGGAATTATATATCTACCGGTAACCACATTATGCCGAATTCTTAACTCTCAGCTGATAAAGCATCAGACTTTTGAAAAAATAACCTGATGCTTTTGCCTTTACGCTAGTTCTAGAACATCTCATGAATATTGATGTGTAGGCTTATAAAGGTGTTGCTAATCATGACAACACTTGTTAAGTTGTCAACTAAGGAGAATAAATTATCTCAATATTTGCATGGCTGATTTCTCGCATTTGTTTCCCCGTGTCACTCTTGCCATAATGTTTGCTGGTACTGTTTCTCAGTGGATGCTGCGGTGCCGACGTCGCCGGCGAGCATGCCATCAGCGTCGCCCTCAAAAACACAGACCCAACCACGGCCTGGCTCATCGCTTCCGCTGTTCCCCACCACGCGACAGGGAACCGTGACCTCCTGTCAGGATTCGCACCGGTTCAGGGTGATCTCTTCGTCAAGACGGGCGACGCCGGAGCCGCGCCCATGCGTGTCGTCGGCACTGGCAACGTGGTCACCGACGCCGTGGTGCTCCCCGACGTGTGGTACGTCCCCGGGCTCGTAGCCAACGTGGTGTCAGTGAGCCAGCTCGCGGAGCTCGACTACTGCGTCGCATTCTTCGGCCGCGGCCAGCAGTGCTACGTCAGGAGCGCCGAGGACGGCGTGGTCGTCGGCGCAGCACGCGCTGGGGAAGACGGGCTGTTTGCTCTTGACTTCATCAAGGTTCCTCTTGGCCTGTGAGGGCTCGCTACCTCGTCTGAAAAGATCAGCGCATTGTCTTGACCAAGTGTGATGTGTGATTTGAATAAGCGCGCAGCGTTGATGGCTGTGGTGTTTTCGCCATTTGCTTGTCAACATTATCGTTTTCTGGTTGCATGGGTCAGGTTTGGCTTGTGTCTGTGTGTTGCATGTATGGCCTCTCTCGGCTCTGTATTGGTGCCCCCAACGAACTAAAACAACATTGATGGATTGGCTATCGATATATATGCACTCTATTATGGAGAGATTGCATTGTTAACATTTTAACTTTCATTTTGTTTTTTCAGTGCAGTTCACCTGCTTTGAACACTTCACTTTGAGTGTCACAGAACATAGCTGATATACTCTTGTGTCATCCCAAAATCAAGGGGTTTCGGAATAACAAATCTCTAAATTAAAAATAAATGCATTCTCAGCAAATGGTTGTTTAAGTTACTTAACAAAGATGGCATGGGAACCTCCCTCCAGAAATCCAGCTGATCAACTTAGACTGTAGGCTAATACAGTTATCAACACAGTTCAATATTTCAAGCAATAAAAGACGTATATTTAAATAAGAAAATGTTTTTACCTTAGCGCAGCAAAGAGAAATGCAGGTGCCCATCCACTACCAAAATGGTCAAAACACCCGGAGATCTAAACCTGCAAGATGAAAGCAAGGATAAGTACATTTATAGTTGGTACTCAGCAAGTCACAATATCTACTAAGTAATTATATGCATTTTAGGATGTGGATAAGGAAGAGGTTAATGGATATAATTCTAAGTCTAAAGCATCTCTCGTATGCAAGGTGAATTTAGAAAGATGAGTTTTGTAAAAGCTTACTATTATTTTATAGAATGTACGTTGCTAAACTTTAGTTGGGTGGATCCAAACAGGATCTTAATCTTTCATATAAAATATGTCTTCTTCTTTTCCTATTTCCCAAAAAATCTATTAGCGGCAATTGCAAGGCAGCTTCCTTTTTTTTCCGAAAGGACGGCAAAAGATTTGCTGCAAGTTTTATTAGACGATAGAAAAGAAAAACAAAATGAAAGTACAAAAATGGCAGCCACGATTGTGCCCAACACTCCTAGGGAGGCAGCCTCCTTTTTGGGGTTGACGGTTGAGATATTTAAGTATATGCCTGTTTCCCAGAAGCAAGAATATTAAACGCACGTTTGCCTAGGATGCATGCGCTGTCCCAATAAAACACTCACATTTTTCGCATGCAGCATTTCGTACCCGAAATACCCAATTCATGACCAATTTGGTATCATAACAGGAGCAGGGTATGAACTTCAACAACTGAAATTTCTGCAGCATTTTCAGCTGAACAGAGGAGATGTTACAATTTCCCCACGGTTGATTAATCCTTCACATCTCTCTCTCTCTCTCTCTCTCTCTCTCTCTCTCTCTCTCTCTCTCTCTCTCACACACACACACACACACACACACCCACACACACACACACACACACACACACACTGTGGCAGAGCAGACAAGAGTATCACATTTTAGCAGCTTCGTCAAGACGGATCTATCTCCCAGTCAAATGTTACTATCATCAACGAAGTTCTACCACACACTTTGGCTCCGACAAACGAAACCTTTTCCACCTGTGAGCCAGAAATAGAGCTGCCGCTGATTGTGGAGCGACTGACAGGACCCGAGCGTCGTTTCAGAGGAATACCACCGCAAGCTCATGACATCACAGGACAGACACCAAGACTTCTGTTTGATCTCTGGAACAGTATATACAGGACTCCATGACCAAGTAGAAATAGACAGAGATATTTGCAAGCAGCTGAATTGACCAAGAAAGGATCTTTCTTTAAGTAATGGCATTGGCAAACGTGGAGGACCTGCCATGTACTCCGTCCGTACCAAATTAGTATTCGTTTTAATTTTTCTGAATACATACGAATCCTAAATTACTATGTATCTGAAAGTAATTTGGGACTGGGCCGGGAGAGTACGAGGTAAGGAGGAACACATGTTGTATTATCCTTGTTAGCATCAGACTACAAACAAAGAATAGTACATGGAAACAGGTGGCCATGTATGTAATAAGCATGAGCAATGGGCATGGTACTTGTGATCGTCCAAGAGCAAATCGTTAAGCTGTACTAAGTCATTAGGCGTGAAGTGAACGATGCACAAACACTTTGACCGCGTGCCTCATCAAACTAAATAATGTCAATGCAAAGGCCAGGGAACTCCTTGTCTATGTGCGTCTATAAAGCCCATTGGTAGCTTAGGGAGAAATCCTTACATTGCCAAATCCATGTGAGGAGAGACATTATATTGATTATAGACGACGATGTAGGTAGCTAATGGCAAACTGTTTGCTAGCTACCAATCTTGAGGAATTGGAGTGAAACAAAATATCAGCCTGACTATTTGCAGGCTGTGGATGTTAGTTTTGATATCATCCGACTCGGTCCAACGTCCGAGTCGGAATCTTCGATCGCGCCCTGATCGGGGGCGACCAACCGAACATGCACTACGGGAAATCTTAAATTTACCGAGTGTTTTCTTTTTGCCGAGTGTTTTTTTTCGGACACTCGGCAAACAAGCTCTTTGCCGAGTGCCAAGCCAAAAACACTCGGCAAATCAGGGCTTTGCCGAGTGTCAAATAAAAAACACTCGGCAAAGCCCCCTCTTTGCCAAGTGTCAAAAAAAACACTCGGCAAAGACGGGGGTTTGCCGAGTGTCAAAAAAAACACTCGGCAAATAGGGGGGTTTGCCTAGTGTTTTTTTTGACACTCGGCAAAAAAATAATTTTTTTTCTCTTTTCACCATGAAATTTTTTCTACTCCCTACATACAACATGTGGTACTCCATGTTAAAATTTGGTATATTTTTGAATTTATTTGCTATATTTATTTAATTAATTGCATTTCAAGGGAATTTTTGGTATAAGTCAAATTTGAACTGCAAGTAATTCAAATTATGGAATAAAATGAGTAGAAAAATGATATTCATGTTATTTGGACCAATTTGAGACCTAACCCATGAAATGAAAAAAAATTTCGAACATCTTGTTCAGGAAACACGACCATGAACGTGTGGCAGTAGTATTTTTAAATTGTAAAAAAACAATCAAAGTCTGAAAATTATGAGATTTGCCATGATGTGATGATATAATACGTGGAGGCTGCGGAAAAAAATTGAGAAGGTTTTGCACATTTCATCATGTACGATGATTACAAACCGAAGCATCTCAGAAGAAGAATAGTAACTTTGAGAAGGATTCGAAAAAATTTAGAGTCGAAGTGACGATCGAGTTCGGTTTGACTACAAAACTTTTTGTATAGTCAGTAGAGAACCTATATTGGTTCGTGTGAAAATTTGGTATTTTTTTGAAACTGTTGGATATTTTTTAAATTTTTTTCAAAATTTTTTTGCCGAGTGTCCTACGTTGGACACTCGGCAAAGAAACTCTTTACCGAGTGTCCACGTAGGACACTCGGCAAACAGACGGCCCACCACAAAACAAATAGCCCCCCCTCCCTCGGCCCCCTCCCCCCACTCTCCTCTCTTCCCCGCACGCCTCTTGCCTCCTGCCGCCGCCGCCGCCGCACGCCTCCTGCCGCCGCACGCCTCCTGCCGCCGCCGCCGCCGCTGCACACCTCCTGCCGCCGCCGCGCCCCCCACCCCCCCCCCCCCCCCGCTCCCACCCACCCGTCCCCAAGTCACCCACGCGCCGCCCCCTTCCCCTCACTCTCCCGACCGGCGGTGGCGCCCCTTCCCCTCCCTCTCCTCCGGCGGGCGGCCTCCTCCCCTCCCTCTCCTCCGGCGGCAGCGCCCCTCCCATCCCTATCCTCCGGCGGGCGGCGCCCCTTCCCCTCCCTCTCCGGCGGGCCGCGCCCCCTCCCGGCCCCGCGCCCCACCAGTGGGATCTGGCGGCCGGGGCGGCCTTCTCCCTCCCTCCCTCCGCCGCCGGTCAGATCCGGACGGCTCAAGGGGAGGGGGCTCCGGAGGCGGCCAGATCCGGGCGGCGGCCGCGGATCGAGGGGAGGGGGCCTGGTGGCGGCGCACCCCGGCCCCTCCCCCACCCTCTCCGGCGGATCCGGCGGCGCCGGCCCTTCCCTCGCCGGATCCGCATGGGAGGGGCCCTCTCCAGATCCGCATGGGAGGTGGAGCTGGCGGTGGTGGCGGCGGTGGTGGTGGTGGCGGCCGGTGGTGGTGGTGCTGGCGGAGCTGGCGGCCGGTGGTGGTGGTGGTGCTGGCGGAGCTGGCGGTGGTGGCGGCCGGTGGTGGCGGAACTGGCGGTGGTGGCGGCCGGTGGTGGTGCTGGCGGTGGTGGCCGGTGCTGGCGGTGGTGGCGGTGGTGGCGGCGGCGGCGAACAGATTTTTTTTATTTTTTTCAAAAATTGGATGCCGAGTGTTTTGTGGCCACTCGGCAAAGACTTTGCCGAGTGCGCGACACAAAACACTCGGCAAATCCGTGTTCGCCGACTCGGTATTTGCCGTGTGCCGTTTGCCGAGTGTTACACTCAGCAAACGGTTCGTCGAGGGTATTCTGCCCTTCGCCGAGTGCCCCTGGCACTCGGCAATTTGCCTGTGTCCCGTAGTGATGGTTGGCGGGTCTCTGTCACGCAGCGCTATAAAAAGAGAAGGTGTGGGCCGGGGGCACGCACGCCAAGGTTTGCCATGCCCACCAAACCTACCGACAAACCCTAGACCGATCATCCTAGTGCTGAAGCGGCGGGAAGCTCCGTCGCGCTGCCGTAGCCTACACTCGCCATCAACACCGCCGTCACCGCCATGGCGAGCTCTTCCTCCAAGCCCGATTGACTCTCTCACTCTATCTGTCTCTCTCTCTCTCGATTACTCTCAGTTACCCATGAAACACGTTGTTTATCCTAAGACTAAGTTAAACAACTGCTAGATTCACACCTAAGATCCTAGAAACTCTATCAGTAGAATGGACTTTGTGTTAAGTGAGCAAACTCGTAGAATTGATTGCATCTCATCTTCATTTATTTTCAATCAAGCTTGCTTTTTAGGAATTATGAGACGGCAATTCTTCCAATTTACTGTGGAAGACGGGAATTCTTAGACAGCAGTCAAAATTGAATCATAACCTAACATTACTGTATTTTGCCTTCCAGGTGTATGGCGCGTAGGAACAGCAGACGAGTTACGTTCTCGTCGACCTGAAAGTCTGCAAAAAACCTAACGGTGACGAGTGACGTGTTGGAGCCTGCCACACAGGCACACCAAGACTTGTAAATGGTTACAGCAACAAAGGTGATATCTGCATGAACAATAATGGGCGTGAACTTGTGACCATTCAGAGCAAATCATCACGTTGTAATTCGTTAGGCGTGAACTGAAGGATGCACACACACACACACTCTGACTGCATGCCTCAAGTTAAAGTTTCATGCAAAGGCCACGCATGTGGCACTCTCGTCCTTTTCTTCTGTGTATATAGCGCCCGGCCTGCTAGCTCAAACTGAAATCTAGAGCTCACTAGATCGATGTTGCAACAAAGGCGTATGGACGTTTTAGCAAGCTAATGAGCATGCCTTTATCACTGAGTTTGAGAAGTTGGAGGGAAACAGGATATAGGTCCCATTACAAGCCATATGCATTGACTGGCCGAGGTTGCATTTACTGTACAAATTTCCTACATGAGTTCCAAGTGGATACCTGGTCTGTAACAGGACCAATAGAACTCTTACTGTTCTATTTATAGGATTCTTTAGTCTCTTTGCATTGCTTCAAATGTATTCGTTATTATGATAAGTGGATACGATCGCTTCAAGATCGCTCTGAGTTCATTTGTAACATAATGGTATTTGGTTTGAGGGACTCAACATTTTCACTCTACATAATTCTAACGGCGGAAAGTTGGCGAGAGCATTTTTATGTCACGATATCTTTTTTCTGTTCATAACAGGGAAGGGAACCCTCTTTGCTTGCTCAACCATTTGTTATGCAACTATTTTCCTTGTTTTATGAAGGAACAAACAAGCATGAGACGTGGTTGAGAAAGAAGCACTGATGACTGCGGAAGTGCGGATTACAACATATGCATATGTCCGATTTAGCATATGGAACATGTTTCTTTTCATTTTCCCCTGTATTTACTCAAGGTTTCAAACGTGCGGCAAGTGCAGCACAGCTTCCTTTTGAGATATTTTGAGCATAACACGCTGGTGCTTCCATTCTGCATGCGTGCACAATATAATTCCGATGAATAAAACGCGTAGCTATTGGCATGCAAACACAAACTTGTGCTGTAGCAAGTTGCAACCAAAACACCCAATTATCTTTGTTAATTAGTGTGATCTCTACCCTGACTCAGTCCAACAACCGAGTCGGAGCCCTTATCTCGCGTCATGATCGGGGCGCACAACCAACTCATGGTTGCGAGCCCCCATCGTGCAGCGCATATAAAAGGAGAGGTGGGGGCTAGGGAACGGACGCCAAGTTTGTTGCGTGCCCTACTCACCCACCTACAGAAACCCGATCTAGTCTAGGCGCTGTTAGCGGTGGGAAGCTCCACAGCCTTCTCCTACACCATCTTGCTACCGCTGTCATCATTAACACCGTCACCTTCATCGCCATGGCAACCTCAAGCACCAAGCCTGATGGTTGACATCTCTACTCTCCCCCCTGGATGTATCTCTGTTTAGGTCTAAGGACTTATTTATATCCTAAAGAATGAGTTGTAAACCCGCTAGATTTGCTCCTAGTGTTCCTGTGAATCTATCAATGGTACCAGAGTTGTTCTAGTGTGTAGATCTAGTTGGTGAAGTTGTTTTTGCCATGAATCAGAAATTAGAAGCATTTCGAAGGAGATGATTTCGAGCAAATCAGAAGTTTAGATCAAAACCTAAGAAGGGGAAGAACAAGATGTAAAGAAAGAAAACTCTAACCCTAAACCAGATCCGCTCCAGGAAGAGAAGAAGAAAGGTAGCTACCGGCAGCGTGGTGCTCGAGGCACTGACGCTAGTCCGCTCAACGGCGGCGCACCCACCCACCACGGATGTAACACCCCGACCTCCAAAGCCGCACTACCCAGCCCTTCCGAGGGGTGGGTACGCGTACACATAGCACCCTACTTACACTTTCGTCCTCACTTCGTGTAAAAGGGTTAACCCAAAGGTGATATGGCTGGTTGACAAAGGCTTATAAGTTGGCTCCACCCTTGCTCAACTAGCAGGGTGGTACTAAACATGCGCACCTGCACTCATGAGCCACACTGGGCCAACCAAATTGGGCCGGGTGTCACAACAGACGAGCCTGCCGAGGGGAAGCCTCGGGCTGGGTGCCTCGCCGCTCGTCAGCGCTTCCGGTGCCACACTCCGCCACTCCTATAGCTCTGCTGCCCGCCGGCGTGCTCTGCCGCTCATCACTCCGCACACCGGTGCCGTCGCTCTTGCTCAGCTCACACACTCGTTGCAGTGGAGGAAGACAGAATGAGGATTAGGGTTTGGGGAACCAGCCGCGCTGCTGGTTTTGATCCAGCGAAACAACCGGAGAGCCATCGATCTCCATCTGACAGCGCAGATCAGTCAGCCCGAGATTGAGCCCAGGCAGGACGATGCTTTGGCTGCCCAGGCCTAGGTTGCGGTCTGGGAAGCCACGAGCGCGCGTTAGCGCAAGCAGGCTGGGCCGCGGCGTGTGCGCCAGCTAGGCCGCGTTCGCAGCTGGGCCGCTATTTTTACGTGGTGCACGCTGGGCCATTTTGCCAGGCACGGGCCGAGACGAACCAGGCCGTCGTGCGGGTCAAGCCCAAAGAATTTACGATTATGTTGTATTAAGATTAAGTTAAATTGAATGTTTGGCTTCATTTTGCCAATTTTATGCATTAAGTTGAAGTTTTTAGTCTATTTCTCTAATTAAATTGGAACAAACGGGAAAATTTGATTAGAAAATAAGTAATTTTTTCTGAGTATGATAATTTTATGTACTAACGAACGTTGTTGATAAAATTGTTGTACTGATAAGTTTTGTCTTCTCATATTGATTCTACTTCTGCCCAACGGTGATGTAGAATTAATATTGAGAAGTTTTATGTTTTAATTTGACCAACATTGAATTAACTCATTTTTCTCTGAAATCAAATCCAGGCAATCCTTTGAGCTACATCTTGTCTATAGAGCCCCTCAATAGAGGGAATTACGGCTCTTGGCGAGAGAAGATAGAGATAGCGCTTGCGCTGTTGGATATTAATCTAGCACTGACTGATCGTTGTCCCATAGCTCCTGTGGACCCCATGAGGGCCAAGGATGAGAGCGAAGGTCATTTCAACGCTCGGGTGCGTGATCATGCACCAATTAGAATGCAATACGATCTTGATCGTGCGAAGTGGGACTAGTCGAACAGAAAGTGCATGATGGTGATTAAGAGCTCCATCTTGGAGGCAATGAGGGGAGAGTGTGCCACCGCTAGGGAGTACTTGAGAAAGGTGGAGAGTTAGTTTACTAACTCTTCAACGGCATATGCAAGCAATCTTATTAAGATGCTTTTCACTGTAAAGTATACTGGTGGTGGAATAAGGGAGCATATATTGAGAATACGCAATATGGCTTCCAAGCTCAAGCCTATGGACATGGAGCTCAAAGATGAGTTTGTAGTCCATCCGATCTTTACCTCCTTGCCTAAAGAGTTTGAGACCTTGGTTGTTAATTACAACTCACAGTCTGAAAAGTGGGGCATTGAGAAAATGATTGCCATATGTGCAAGAAGGAGAAAGTCTTAAGGGTTCATCTGGTTATTCTGTCAATTACCTGAACAAGAAGAGGAATTATCGGAATAATAATTCTAAGCTACAAGGGCACATTTGGCTTAAGCATGTAGTTCTGGTGTACAGTTGTCTTTACATGAACTAGATCTATGCATGTGCGTTGCTACGGACAATAAAAAAGTTTTCAACATGATACACAGAGCACGGAAAAAAACGTGTTGATCTTGTTTTGAGGCACGTTAAGTTTCATAAGTGTCTGAATCATAGTAAGTATGATACTTAATTCAATGTCACGTTGTCCTTAATTTCCATTTCACGTTGCATCCATCCAATGCAAGTTCAGAGATAATTTTCACGAGATTTTGTACATGAACTTTACAACTGGCCATTAGTGGAAATGAAGCCCAATAGTTGGTGAACATCACAGGGTAGTTCAAGTTTAGTATTCTGCATTTTTGAGTATTCGTTTTAGGCACTCAAGTTTGAACATTTCACTGTTTCAGATCTCTGAACAGAGATACACGGATACACTGTGAACTTGTATTTTTGCTTACGTTCATAGCTTGAAAGCATCTTAAATTTTGATGCTTTGAGAAAAAAAAAAACCCAATCTGTAGCCCTTTGTATCAGCTCCAACTTTTGGTAAGGGTTCATCATGGTCTACAATTTGAATTCGAGCAAATTTCATCAAACAAGTTGCCTGGTTCAGATGGATGTTTGCAGCCCTCCCTGTCAGCTACCTGCTTGCCTGCTTCAGCTAGCTACTCACCGTCGATGCCCCACCGCTCAAGCTCACCGTGCCACGCGCGCTACACGCAGATGCTAGCTTTCCAGCAGTAGCTGGTCGTCAAGAATGGTGCACAATTTTGGAACAAAATCAACAACCTCACCATCCTCATCCATCTCGCCTTGTTAGCACGCCCACAGCTTCGTCACCTCGCAATCCACGGGCAACGACTGATCCAAGGGCCACCCTTAGGCAACAGTGGCGGCGAGTTCCTGGAATGACCGATGCCCTCCCATGGCGCGGAGCTCGACCTCACGCTCCTCCGCTGCCCCATCTTCTACTCCTCCCCCTTTCTCCATTCCCACCCAAGGCGAATCCCATGGTACAGCTCGCTTTCGTCGAAGCTGGAGATATCCCGCGGCGGCCCTGCCTGCTCCGATTCACCTGCCCTCGCTGTGTTCCTGCGGCGACCTTGTTTAAAAAAAAAGGTATGACAAAAAAGCTCAGAGGTGCCCGGCATCAATCTCGGAAGATGCAACATCGTGACGACCCATGTGTCACAGGGCATTTCATCATGGCTTAGCCAAACTTAATTGGGGTGAGAGGGGATCGAACTCTTGACCTCAGGGATAACTCAAGACACCTACGCGCTAACCAACTGCGCCACTAACTCGTTGTTCCCTTGCTGTTGTTGTGTGCCTTATGAGTGGCGCCAGTTGGATGGTAATGATCTAAAATATTTATTTAGTCAGTCCGTATGCATGGTTCACATTATGCTACAGGAATTCTACTGTGGATGATACTTTGGAAAGTTTGTGATAACAATGCTAGATGTAGATTTTTTTTTTTCCGCCAGAATTGAGTTGCGCATGATACGAAACATAAAGTTCATTATTTCTAATACAATTTGGAAGATGAGAAAGCTGGATAGTATGACAGTCATCATGCTTTAGGAATCTAATATAAGGTCGAGGCAGATCAGCAGGCTTTGTATAGAATTATAGCCTGAGTAATAGTTTGGAATACAAAAGTTTGAGAGATTGGAGAAGACCAAAACATCGGTGTAGCTGCCGAAATTATGGTTTTCGTGTCGTGCTCAAATCAAATTATTAACAGCAAACAGAGTTACATGGCGTTTCAGGACACGAATATGTAAAGAGGTCGTTGGCGAAGCGCTTATCAATTGTTAAGCCTCGATTTTTTTAAAGGAACCTATGTCGAGACAAAGCGAAGAGTACATGTTTGTTACGTCTGCGAGACTGTTACAAAAACAGAAATATGAAAATAGTTTAAAGGAACCCCTAAATCTATATCTAAATTGCCCACCTCTGCCATTATATAAAATATAAAATAAACTAAAGTAACCCTCTAATCTTCAACAAAATTCCACTTATACCATTATAAATAATATTTAAAATAACCCCTTAAATTTACAACTAAATTGCCACCACTAATACTTAAAAAATAACTTAAATTTATCCTGAAATTTGCATCTATATTAATCACGTATATATATGCCATTATTAAAAATAGCATGAGGTAACCATTTAAATGCAAATCACCTTTAACTATATAATTCTAAATCGTCTATTTCCTACACTATTGGTATATGATATAATAATTAAGGTATATACACATGATGTGCATCACCATTTACAAAAATAATATAGTGGAAGTGATGAGAACATAGATTTCTATGTTAAAAATATGGCTCAAACTTGGGGTCCATTAAATACATTTAAGCGTGTATCTGCGATGCAAAGTGAAAATTTAAAGATTATAAATGTGGATGAAAACATTATAGACTAATTACTAACTAAAACTTATCATAATCGGATGAAGATTATAAGTATATATCTATATATGTATTAACAAATGAGAGGTAGGTCAACGTAATAGTTTTGTAGCAATATGGTTTCCATTGGAGACTCCATATTAGTTCTCACAAGACACACTAGAAAAAAAGACAAATCCTAAAAATTCTCACGAAAATCAAAAACACCAAACATCAATCATATAATCTGATCTAATAATCATAGTCATTGGTCTATCATATTTTCTAAAACATTACCCACCACTATCATTTTGAAAATATTCCTAAATCAATCTTAAACCTATATCTAAATTATCGAGCTCTATCATTATAAAAAATGATCTAAAGTAACCACATATTCTTCATCCAATTTACTCATGCATGTCATTATAAAAGCCTAATTAAAATATCATTATAAATTTGTATCTAAGTTACCCACGTATATCGTTATTAAGAATAACCTAAGGTAAACACATTAATCTAATTATCTTCATGTGTATCACATACAAATGTTCAAAAGTAAAGTAATATATATTTCTAAATTACCTATTTATGTCATTATTAATATATAAATACTAAGCTAAGTTATATATGCATAATGAGTGTCACCACGAAGACCATTTATACATGTATAGGAGGAAATGATAAAAAATATTGATTTTTATGCTAAACGCAATGTATGGAGGTGTGATACAAAATAAAAAAAAGTGTGAATGTGAATGAAAGAGTATATAGAGTAATTACTAGTTAAAAATCAATTACAACTAGATAAAGATAAGTAAACATCTATATAAGTATTATATTGAAGTATTTAAAAAAGAGGAAGTAGTAGGTAAAAAATTTTGATCATTAGTTAGGATTTTAATTTCCAAACACAATAACTTTTGAAAAATATAGCCCGTGCGGAAGTATGGATCGATGGACTAGTATAACAGAATCAAATTCGAAATTTGCTGAAAGGTACATCAAGGTTCTACTTTGGAGGTTAAATGGACCTTATGTTGACTGGTACGCCATGGCGGAATCCAGAGTTTCGAGATTAAAAGCACAATCGAATTCCGAATGAATATTGCGCCACGGAGTGCATGGATTTGAAAAATCAGTAGCAGACCAGATCATCGTCAGATTATGGAACTTTTGCGAGAACTCGCAGCTGCTTTTATATCGAATTCAGTTGATTCGGGTTGTGTTGCTTTATGTCTTTCGGTGTAAATAAATATTTCAGTTTCGGACATTGTTGCTAGGAGGGTTTTCTCACAACCAAAATTGCTGCCGATCCTGGGCCGTAGTTGGGCTGTGCCGGTCGTACGCCAGGGCCAACCCATTGTATAGTAAAATCTGGGCCATAATAAAATAAAGAAGGGGTACCCTGAGTTTCTGGTCCACAGCTTATTAGGACCTGCCGCCATAAAATAGGTGAACTGGAATTCTCCGGAGCAACAAATTGGTAAGTTGCTCATCTCAAACAAAAAAAAAGGTATAAGTTGCTATTTGTTAGGCATGATGCGGCTGCACCAAACCATGCCAAAGATGTCTGTATAAATGGGAATTCTAGCCCTACTGCACTGAGAAGTCCAGACGTCGAAGCCGTTGCCTACTGCAAAGAGATGGTCATCACAAGCAAGCTCAACAATATGCTTCTGAAGGACCGAGACGAGCGATCAGAGGGGATGGATGGAAGCCTTTAAAAATTCTCTCCGAGAATAAAGACTATATCCCAATTGCCACCCCAAACGCACCTCGCTTTTAATCGTCAAGATGACACTAGTCCGTGACAAGCTCACCTTAGTAACGATTAGGAACACTCAAAAGCTTAGTGGAAGCAAAGAAAATCGAGATGGCAAAAAGCTTTCACAAGAGATTAAGATCAAACACTACCAAGCCATTACTTGACTAAGCATGACATGAATAATGAATTAGCCACTAAACAAGGTTCGCACAAGAAACTACTAATTAAGAGGCTAAAACATGTATCGGGATTTACTGATCAATTGCATGAAAGGAACATTTCCACAATCACAAGCAAACCAGCCGAGCTACTGCTGACCACAATTTTCCTTCACCAAAAATCAAGTCACCAACTAACATGAGGCTTACAGGAAATGAATCAAGAGCCACGACTAAAAGCTGATGTAAGGATTAAGAAATTATTGCTGGAACCGAGCAACCATAGAGCAAAAGCATGCAGCCAATTAATAAACAATGGAGATAATGATTAGAACACTATCATTGAAAGCCACACTACACAGGAACAAAACAGGTGTAAGCTGCCGGCCTGCACCTGGCCCGCCTGGCTCTGGGCCGTCTGCCGCCACTGCCTGCTGCGCTGCAACTTGCTGCTGGGCCTGCACGCTGTCGGCCTGCTGCGCCTGCTGCTGTTCGCCTGGGCCCTCATCCGCTGCTGCTGTGCTGTTGCTGCTGCGCTGGGCTGCCCCGCTGCTGTGCGGCCCGCTGCCCACCGCAGGTGCCCCGCTCGGCCTGCCGCGTGCTGGCGCGCACCCGCCTGCTGGGCCGCGAAAGCTGCTCCGGCCCGCGTCGCTCGCTGCTGTTGCGCCTCGCGTGCGCCAGCAGGAGCGCTGTTGCCTGCTGCTCGAACTGGGAAGAAACAGAGACAACCAAACCGAAGAACACTAAGAACAAGCGATGCTTCAACCCTAAAATACTCCCTCAATACTCCACGATTCGGGACAAAACTTAAGCCATAGATGTAAAACTCCAAGGGCTAATAGATCCATGGAAAATATCTCGAAAAGCTCAAGTATCCATCACGGATTTTGGAGAAAACCGATCCTACCAAGAACACGGTTTCGGGAAAACTTCAAATTCACGCCGAATCCGTAAGAGATTTGATGCGGAATCATACCAAAGTTGCTCACAAGGATCCTAGCAACAAAACCCACTAACAAATTTCACTGGATTATCCTCCTTGAAAAAAATCCAAAAATACCTCCGTAAAATCCGAAAAAGATAAATTTCAGATTCAAAAAGAATAGAACAAGATGGCACGAAATTGATCTTTGGATTACTCCACCATGTTCAGTTACAAGTCTCTCCAAAGCACAATCAAAGCTAAGATGGCAAAAAAATTAACACAAAGATCCACTCATCTATCTCCCGCCTCTCACCTCCCAAAGGCCCTCAAACACAAATGAAAAGGCCACCACCAAAACAACTGAAGGGATGGCTACCCCAACAACCCTCCCATATATGTATAGGCATCTAGAAAAAAAACCAGAATATAAGCATACATCTCAAATATCCACTAGGGGTAAAATCATCAGTCCCTCGGTCCAAACCTACTCGTGTCCACCCTTCACAGCCCTAGTACATCAGCACGAAACTTTCGCGTAACTTTCACCTCATGCCGTCGACCGCCGTATCGCACTCTACACCTGCACATTACAAGTCAAGAGACATAACACATAATATATATAGTTTACACAAACATCACAACACAACGCACACAACACATCCGATTAGCCGTTAGCATAATCATGCACATATGAAATATGGATTCAACCGGTAAAACTTCAAATCATCTAGTCAATCACTCATTACAAATAGACTAAGACACATGTTAACTTGGTCTCTCAACTTCTCCTTCAGTTTATGTTATGATTTGAGAGTTGGAGTGCAACAAAATGCCATGTTGAGCAATCTCTGCAAGCGAATGGCGAGAGAGGTTGCATTTGACGCCCCTGTTTGGTGCATCAATCCAATTACAGTGCACCACTGGCCAGCCACAAATTATAGAAGCAATTTAGGTTGGTAGGGATATCGGACACAGCATTCGGCCATTCGTCCATCAGTCCATGCATGATTTGTTCATTGTTCAGACAAGGAGTAGTTTTATTCTGGTAGTTTGAAAGTGTAGGCGGATGGATTAGGAAACCTGTTATTGCAGCTCTTGATATTAGGATTGTAAAATTACAATATCCACCATGTAGAAAAAACCTATTTCACCTTAATCACATAGACCCATGAATAAAGTTCTGTGTTACTCTATTCTTGTGTTCAGACAGAGATATGCGTTTGTACCAAAATTCCTTGATGAACGTTCCTTACAACAACTACTTGCGAAGTAATCATTTCCGTTTTACTGAACAAGAAGGGCAGATGCCTGAGAAGCAACCCACAATTCAGTTTCTTCAGCTTTCCAACCTGGACGGAACTATATGCATGTTTATATTCAGGTCAAAATTAAAGCCAGTTGCCAACAAACACGTGCTTGCACGCGCTCATAGTGTTCTACCCTCATTAGCAGACAAGGTGACATGCATGAACAGTGGCAATGGATGTTGTGAATTACTGGCAATCGTCCAGAGCACATTAACAAGTCTCATTTCGCATGAAGTGAAAGATGGCAACATGCTAAGTACGAAGCCCCTTTCTGTATGTGCGCGCGCGCGCGTATATATAGAACATTGAGCAGCTTATGGATCGAGAAATCCGGACATTATCAAATTGATGTGGTGATAGACACGATTATGATCTAGCAAGCTAATGAGGGTACGGTTATTATTGCTTATCGACTTTGGGAAGTTGGAGTGAAACAATGTATCAATATGATAATGTGTCACATATGATGGCTGACTGTGCTCGCATTTAGGAGGCAAGACTGCCGCATCAGCTCCAAGTGAACCACCAAATGACGTGACTGTTGATAGAATGCCGAGTTTTCTACACGAAAACCCCAACATGGCTGATTGAATTGTAATCAATGTTGCTTCAGTTTGTTCATGTAGTTTGTTAAAGTTTATTTTCAGTAAAATGAAGATGTTTCAGTTTGCAGTCTCAACTATTTCAACATTTAAGTGCAACCAAGACTAAAGCTCTTATCTATCGATGAGACGAGGTTACATGGTCTAGTCATTTCATTTACATGCATTGATGCATTTGAAAATATATATTAAATTACATAAATAGCAATAGTAGAAGAGATCATTTGTTTTGATCTTTTCATTTACTTACAAGTTACAATGATGCATTTTGATCATTCCTTGCTATCCATGACAAATTCATCTCTCCATGTTGCTCGCGGATCCATTTTCTAATCAACACATCTGTGTTGTTTAATTTGCTTAACAAACAAGCATGAGGCCTCCATGAGAAGCAACAAATTTCAGTTTCTTCAGATTTAGCAATGGGACATATATCCTACTTGCACACATAGACCTTGTTTTTAATTTGTTCTTCTTATATTTAGGGTGCAAGATTGCTACATCAGTTCAAGGTGAATGACCATACAATGAGAAATTCGATAGAATTGTGAATTTTCAAAGGGAATAGGAGCAGCTTAAAATTAAATATATGGTGACCTCGTCTGTTTGTAGGTTTTCAGAATTTATTTTTAAGTAAAATGAAGATGATTTAGTTTGCCACGCAATGATTTCAGTTACATGAAGCATATATAAGTGCAACCGATACTGAAAATCTTATCTGCGCAAGAGGAAGAGATTACATGGTCTAGTATTTTTATTTATTTGCATTGATGCATTTGAGAAGTAGCCAATACAAGGGATCATATCTTGCGATATTTCTTTTATCAAATCATAGAAGGTAAGTACCGAATAATTGCAGATTTTTAGCACTTCTAGTTGGACCTCGTTGTTTAACTAGAGTTGTTGTGGAGTGTGGTAATGTTCCAGAGTGTGGTTGTTATTCTTGGGGTGTTACACAGTGAAGGGTACTAACCATGACAATTCCATTCACTGTGTTGCTTGTAAAACCATTTGTTAATTAAACCCATTTCTGTTTTTTAATTTTCTGAACAAACAAGAATGAGACCTGCCTGAGAAGCAACAAATTTTAGTTTCCTCAGATTTCATCATGGACAGAGACACAAAGTCTTCAGAAATCTGTGACAAGGTAATGGGATGTACATCATATTTGCACGTGTAGACCATGTTTTTATTTTTCTTATATTTCCTATGAAAAATTAAAATCTGTCGCAATTCCTGCACAGCTTCCTTTTCGGTTCATATATTCTAAGCCCATTGCTGAAGATGACATGAATTTGTCTCCGAGAAGCAAATAACATGTATTCTGCCGAGCGTGCATAGTACCTGACAAAACGTGCAGCTATTCTTTTGCAGCCATTACAGACTTCTGCTGCTGTAACAGTGTAATTCAAATACCCAATAGCCAATTCTTGACCAACCAGATACAACATGCAGGGCATGAACTTTAAAAGTACGAACTGAATTTTTCAGGATGTTTTTGGAAGTACAAGAGAGATATTTCCATTTTTCTTCTACAAAAATAATTCTTTATCGAAGCAAACACTTGAAATTTTTCGTAATGACCCACAGTTTGATCTTTCCACAATGTGGGAGAGATCAAGCCGCTGATGGTGCAGAAACTTGACCAGAGTGTCATTTCAGAGGAAACTGCAAGCTCGTGCGTGACGTTTGACGACACATTGAGAGTTTCAGACGAAAAGAGGACCTTATCGCCATTAACGCATCACCATCAGCCTATCTTGTACTACATGAATGGAGGTAGAAACTCAACATGCAGTAGCGTTTTGCATGAATATGACATGAGGGTGTAATATTGAAAACTTTCCCCAACCTTGAAAAAACTTTTCTCAGATTTGTCTGTGCTTGGAAGGACAATAACAGATTTGTCTCCGAGCAGCCAGGAATATAGTACTGACAAAATTCGCAGGTTGCAATCATTGAAAACTTGTGGTGTACCAAGTAGTAACCTAAACACCATTCCTTGGCCATCTTAACAAGCCATGTCAGAACTTAACTTTTACGCTACACCTCCAGGGGAAGAGGAAGGAGAGTACAAATCCGCTCGGTCGCAACAACGTGTAATGTGCTCTGCAAATGGAAAAAGGAAAGGAAAATTAATTTTAGCTGCTTCAGTATAACTCTGTTGGCTAACTTGGGGAAAAAAAAGAAAATAATCCATGGCCATTTTGCCATCCATGGCCTTGAAAGATACTGTATTGATCAGGGAAACACACGGGCCATTTTTGTCATCCATGGCCTTGAAAAGACACTGCTTGAGGACAAACATGTCCAGTCCCCTGGGAGCGAAACAGAACCACAGCTTTGCTGTAACTTGCGCTGTCGTTCATGCGTGTGTTGATCTCAAGTAAAGTGTACGGTTACGACCTGCGTGCCGTTATGAACATGGGGGGCAAGGAGCAACACACATTACTGATGCGCTCGTAATGCTATGGCGTTGTTTGCAACGGATCGGATGACCAAGAACGGTTCACACAAAGATGGTGACATGCATGAACAGCGGGCATGGATGTTCTGAATTACTTGTGATCGTCCGGAGCATACTAACAAGTCGTTAGGCATCAAGTGACAGATGCACGAAGTCTTTAACTGTGCATGTCTCAAAGGTTCATGCAAGGATGGAACTTCTTTATTTGTGTGTGTGTATAACGCATTGAGCAGCTCACGAGAAATCTAGGCATTATGCCAATATGGCAATACAGCGTACTAGCTCATCGGTTTTGAGAAGTTGGAGTGAAACAAAATACGAGCCTGATAATGTACAAGATATGATGGCTGACTGTGCTCGCATTTTGGGGGCAAGACTGCTGCATCAGTTCAAAGTGGACGACAGTGTGGAGAGACGTCGCATAGGTTCTGACATTCCAATTTGAATCATCTAAACGAGCTGCCTGATATGGAATGTGTATTGCTTAGTTTGGACGCGAAGACCATGTTTTTCTTTTTCTTACATTTCCGAAAGTAACAATACGTGCCAAGTGCTGTGTAGTTTCCTCTTCGGTTCCGATATTGTGAGCCCACCAATGCTAGAGATGACCAGAATTTGTTTCTGAGAAGCAAGGATCTATCATGTTTTCTGCAGCCATTAGATATTTCTGCTGCTGTAACAGTGTAATTCAAATACCCAATAGCCAATTCTTGATCAACCAAATAGAGAACATGCAGAGTATTAACTTGGGTACGAACTGGATTTTCTGTGGCGTTTTTGGTAGAACACGATAGATATTTCCATTTCAACTACAATAAAATTCTTTATAAAATTACACACTTGGCATTTCCTAACGGACCCACCAACCCATCTTTCCACAATGCGAGAGATCAAACTGCTGATAATGGTGTAGCAACTTGACCTGAGTGTCTTTTCAGAGAAAACTGCACCCTCGTGCCCAACGTTTGAAAGACAGAGGACCTTAGCGGCTTATCGCCATCAGCACTCCAGTCTATCTCGTACTACTTGGAAGGAGGCAGAAACCTAACAGTGTCATTTTGCAAGCATGACCAACACGCAGAGATGTAACATGTTAAATGTAAGCCGTGTAATTGTCCGGAGGAAGAATGTTTTGCTAAAAATTAAGTGTTAGTTCATACATACATGGTGATACTGATACCTTTCTAAGTTTTGAATCGTCTGAGTATATGGCAGGAGCTCAGGCATCTAGAGCTCTTACAAATGCCATCGATCTCCTGTATGTGACAGATACAGCTCCCTGAGTCTTCTCTTCTGCTACAGTAGAGAGCGGCGGAAACAGGCGTCTTCGACCCGGAGCTCGATCCTACGGCTTCCCACTCCTCTCCGGCGGCCTCGTCGGCGCCGGAGAGGGCGGGGAAGCTGGATCTTCCGCGTGCTGTACATATTTAGGCAACGACAGAGACTCAAGCAGAGCCGACCATTTTGAGAGGTTGGAGTAAAACAAAATTTCAGGTCGATTAAACAAAGGGAGTTCATCAATGATTAGTTAAGTATTCAGATATGTTTTTTAGTTCCGTGCAAATGGGTAATTCTGACAGGTTGGCGTTTTGAGTTACAGACAAATGTAAAATTAACTAAAAGGGTATGATTTATTGTACCTAGAATAAGAGAACTACGCCTTATTACAGACTTTTTGTGCATTCTGTTTCCTTTCATCCAAAATAGAACCTTGTTCCACATTCCTTCAGGAGATCGCTGCCTGTGGAGCAATCGTTTCTTCAGCTCACAGTAACCTTAACAAAACAGCTCTTTCATCGTAGAATCTGAGTTTGAATTCTTATTGAACTCCGAGATAAGGACTACTGGCACATTGCATTTTGCACGCACGGAACATGCATATCAATGCTGAAAATTCCAACCTGTTGCAACTTGCAAACGCTGCACATCTTACTTTTCGATTTAGAAATTTAGAGCGGAATGCATGAGCCGACAAGTATAGCACAGACAAAATCCGCAGCTACTCGGTTGCAATCATTGAAGATTTCTGGTGTAGCAAATAGTAACCTAAACACACAATTCTTGACCAGCTTGCTAAAGCAAGCAGTGTAAGAACTGAATTTTCTGCAATTCGTGTGGGCTTGTGTGTTTGTCGTCTACGTACTGACTTGCATATATATCTGAGCAGAGAAACAAATGCCTCTGTTTGTGTGATCGTTAATACATAATATGTGCATGAACAGTAGGCATGGTAATTGTGAACTGCTTGTATGATCGTCCAGGAGCAAATTATTAATCTGTCAGTCATTAGGCGTGAAGTGAAAGATGCAGAGACACCTTGACTGCATGCCTCAAACTAAATAATGTTCATGCAAAGGCCATGGAACTCCTAGTATATGTGTATATATAGAGCGTGATGATCTAGCTACATAACTAATGGGCAGAACAAAATGGATGAGAGTGATGATCTAGCTACATAACTAATGGGCAGACTGTTGCCACTAATTTTGAGAAGTTGGAGCGAAACAAAATAACCTTACCATTTTTGTTTTGGGCCACTGTCAACATTTCCATTTCCTGAACCTAACTAACACTTAGTTGCTTCCATTTCCTCATCTGGTGATACATCCTCATCTTCTTCTTGCTCAGATCCCTTTCTCATATCCAGGACAGGCTTAGGTACGCTTTAGTTTGAAATCATGAGACCCTGCAAGAGAAGAACCACATTTTGTTTCTTCAGCTTTCTATCATGGACCAGGAAACTGAATTTTCAGAAAAACCAGAGAGAGTGATCAGCTGATATATATCCCATTTTATTTGCACGTGTGGTCAAGCATGAAAATTTCAGCATGTGGCAAGTGCAGCATACCTTAGCTTTTCATTTGACAAGTCAATATGTGTCTCATCACTGAAACAAGGAACGCACGTTTTGTGCAGACCATGTACGGCTTCAACAAAATTCGCAGCTTTGTTTTCTCCTGCTGCCAAAGCAGACCTTTTACTGTACTAAGTAGTGACCGAAATAGCCAATTCTTGACAAACTTTGCATCACGGAGTTTGAACGGCAAGGACCGAATAATTGAATTTCTCCAGAATTTCTGGTAGAGCAGAAGAGGTATATAGTACTGCAGCGACTGACAGGACCGGAGCGTCATTTCAGACGAATACTGCAAGTTCGTCGCTGCCATCATCTACTGCTGATCTTGTGTAACACTAGACCGTCATCACGCCACACCTTTTATTCTTGGCTCCAATACAATCGATTGAGTCAGAGGAAAACCGCAAGCACATTCCTGCTTCCAAGACTGCGCATACACAAACAGAGAGCAGACAAAGGACCTTGCTTGTCGTCTACACATCACCATCGGGTTAGCTCATTATCGTTCTCGTCGACCTGGAAGTCCGCAAAAAATCTAACACTGGCATCCACTCAGACACAGGAACCAAGACTTGTCAGGGTTTGAGGCTGTCACGCCTATGGCCATGAAGGCAGAAGGCCGCTGGATTGACCAACGAGAAACACGAGAGTCAAATATTAGGTCCTTGCTTAAGGACAAACAGGTCCCATTCCCTGGGAGGAAAATGGAGCACAGATTTGGATTAAACTCATGTTCGTTGGCTACCATTCTACCAACGTGTTTGGCCGATATTTGGCTCGAGTCGATTTCGGATTCACTAATGTTTTGCCCGTGTTAGAAACAGATGGCAAGAAACTGTCCGTACAATGGGCATGGGTGTTGTGAATTAGTACTTAATTGTAACCGTTCAGAGCAAAACTATTAACATGCCCCCAAATTAGTTAAGGGTTCATGCAAAAGCCATGAAACTCATCCTTCTAAAATGTATAAATATAGCACGTTACTAGCTCAAACTGAAACATACAAGTTATGGTATCAAGGCAAGAGAAACATACATATGCAAATGAGTATTTTGATTTTGAGAAGTTGGAGGAAAAACAAGATGTAGGTCCAAATATGTTTCGCCTACAATGACTTACTGGGCTTCCATTTAGCATTCATGTTTGCTACATGAGGTCCAACTTGAGAATCAGATGCGGGGAGATAGGATACCATAAATTCGGCTAGGTACATCTTTGATAGCAATATAAGTGCTTGATGGCTCTGAAAACTGCTGTAATTTGTTCTCTGTTATGGTAATGAAAATTCAGTTTGGCTTGTTCTGAAAAAGAAATGATATCGTTGAAAGGTCACTTAAATATTATCGTTTTGAAATCTCAACTTTTTTCAATAACATAAAGAATGCACAAGCAGACAAGCTTACCGTAATTAGAATGAGAAGATTACATAGTTTCGATACTTAAAAAGTCACATGCCTTGATGCACATGTCCTTTTCTTGTCTTCAAGGCAGTTGCTTGAGCAACACTTGTGAAGCAACACCGTTTTCCGTGTTTATGGAGGAAGATGCATGACAACTGCCTTAGAAGCAACAAAAACCAGAGTTAGTTTTAAACAAAATCCAAGATAAAGATTTGTACCATTTAGACCTTGTTTGGATCAAAAAATTAGCCGGCTACTAAATTTAGCTGCCATGGATCCAAATATGACCCAGCTAAAATTTAGATGGCTAAAGATTCCTTTAGCTGGTTGAACCTAGCTAAACTCAGCTAAAACACTAAAGACCAAATTGTCCCTCCATCTTGCTCGGGAAAAATTTATAAGGTGGGAGAGGGGGATAAGATAGACAAATATCTCTTCAACTATCATTTAGCTAAATTTTAGAAACTTTAGTTCGGTGGATCTTAATCTTTCATATAAAACATGGCTTCTTCTTTTCCTATTTCCAAAAAATCTATTAGTGAAATTGCAAGGCAGCTTCCCTTTTTCCGAAAGGACGGCAACAAGTTTTATTAGACGATAGAAAAGAAAAACAAAATGAAAGTACAAAAATGGCAGCCACGACTGTGCCCAACACTCCTGGGGAGGCAGCCTCTTTTTGGGGTTGACGGTTGAGATATTTAAGTATATGCCTGTTTCCAGAAGCAAGAATTAAACGCACGTTTGCCTAGGATGCATGCGTAGTTCCAATAAAACCTTCACCTTTTTCGCATGCAGCATTTCGTACGCGAAATACCCAATTCATGACCAATTTGGTACCATAACAGGAGCAAGGTATGAACTTCTACAACGGAAATTTCTGCAGCATTTTCAGCTGAACAGAGGAGATGCTACAATTTCCCCATGGTTGTTTAATCCTTCACATCTCTCTCTCTCACACACACACTTTGGCAGAGCAGAGAAGAGCATCACATTTTAGCAGCTTCGTCAAGACGGGTCTATCTCCCTGTCAAATGTTATTATCATCAACGAAATTCTACCACACACTTTGGCTCCGACCAACGAAACCTTTTCCACCTGTGAGCCAGAAATCGAGCTGCCGCTGATCATGGAGCGACTGACAGGACCCGAGCGTCATTTCAGAGGAATACCACCGCAAGCTAATGACAGGACAGACACCAAGACTTCTGTTTGATCTCTGGAACAGTATATACAGGACTCCATGACCAAGTAGACAGAGATATTTGCAAGCCGCTGAATTGACCAAATAGATCTTTCTTAAATAATGGACAAACAGGTGCCATTCCCCGGGAGGAAAAGGTAGGATGGCTTTGGCAAACGTGCAGGACCTGCAATGTACCATCTGTTCCAAATTATTATTCATTTTGACTTTTTCTAAATATATATATGTTCTAAATTACTATGTATCTAAAAGTAATTTGGAACGGAAAGAGTATGAGGCAAGGAGGAACACATGTTGTATTATCCTTGTTAGCATCAGACCACAAACAAAGAATAGTACATGGAAACAGGTTGGCCATGTAATAAGCATGAGCAATGGGCATGGTACTTGTGATCGTCAAAGAGCAAATCGTTGAGCTGTACTAAGTCATTAGGCGTGAAGTGAATGATGCACAAACACTTTGAACGCGTGCCTCATCAAACTTAATAATGTCCATGCAAAGGCCAGGGAACTCCTTGTCTATCTGCATCTATAAAGCCCATTGGTAGCTTAGGGAGAAATCCTTACATTGCCAAATCCATGTGAGGAGAGACATTATATTGATTATAGACGACGATGTAGGTAGCTCATGAGCAAACTGTTTGCTACCAATCTTGAGGAATTGGAGTGAAACAAAATATCAGCCTGACTATTGCAGGCTGTAGATGTTAGTTTTGATCTCATCCGACGATCGCGCCCTGATCAAGACAGGGAGGCACATAGGCACATAGGCACCAAGACTTGTAAATGGTTACTGCACCAAAGGTGATATCTGCATGAACAATGGGCGTGAACTTGTGACCATTCAGAGCAAATCATCACGTTGTAATTCGTTAGGCGTGAACTGAAGGATGCAAACACACACACTCTGACTGCATGCCTCAAGTTAAAGTTTCATGCAAAGGCCATGCATGTGGCACTCTCGTCCTTGTCTTCTGTGTATATAGCGCCCGGCCTGCTAGCTCAAACTGAAATCTAGAGCTCACTAGATCGATGTTGCAACAAAGGCGTATGGACGTTTTAGCAAGCTAATGAGCATGCCTTCATCACTGAGTTTGAGAAGTTGGAGGGAAACAGGATATATAGGTCCCATTACAAGCCATATGCATTGACTGACCGAGGTTGCATTTTACTGTACAAGTTTCCTACATGAGTTCCAAGTGGAAACCTGAGCAGTAACAGGATCAATAGAACTCTTAATGTTCTATTTATAGGATTCTTAGCCTCTTTGCATGGCTTCAAATGTACGATCGCTCTGAGTTCATTTGTAACATAATGGTATTTGGTTCGAGGGACTCAACATTTTCACTCTACATAATTCTAGCGGCGGAAAGTTTCGCGAGAACATTTTTATGTCACGATATCTTTTTTCTGTTCATAACAGGGAAGGGAACCCTCTTTGCTTGCTCAACCATTTGTTATTATGCAACTATTTTCCTTGTTTTATGAAGGAACAAACAAGCATGAGACGTGGCTGAGAAAGAATTAGCACTAAAATCCAAGATAATGACTGCGGAAGTGCATGTGGAACATGCATGTTTTCTTTTCTTTCACCCCTGTATTTACTCGAGGTTTGAAACGTGCGGCAAGTGCATGCAGCACAGCTTCCTTTTTTAGATAATTCCGATGAATAACACGCTGGAGCTTCGATTCTGCATGCGTACGTGCACAATATAATTCCGATGAATAAAACTTGTGCTGTAGCAAGTTGCAACTCAAACACCCAATTATCTTGACCAACTTAATAGAATCACCATATGTACATGGTATGAACTGCATGTCTGCATGCATGCAAGGACTGAATTTTTCTGCGGCATTTTTCTTCACCAGAGGTCCAGAGCACGCATTTTTTTTAGCAGTTTCAAGATCTGTCTGCCGTCGTACATTCACACACCAAGGGTTGACGACCGTTTCGTTCGATGTGCCTGTCACCAGCAGCCAAAAGTGAACCATAACAAAAGGTAGGTACTGGAGCGATAATCCATGAACCACGCAAGCTGCTTGGCTCCGATCAGTCGTCTGATCCGACCGACCAAACTCCCCAACAGTCTTTTACCACACGGCGGCAGACGCATATCTGAACGGTGGACATCAGCGCCGCCGCCATCATCGCCGGCTGAAACGGTACAGAGTGTTTCTGCTAGCTGGTCAGCTTGGATGACGTGTTTAGTTGTTGCAGGCCACGTGTACAGACCGCCACTTTGCCTGGAGGAGGGATGCCATCTGTTTGGTCTCCGATGCATTGCCAAAGGCCAATGGAGGATAAGGAAGCCGCTGAATTGACCGGAGGAAGACGACGACAAAGTTTGGTCGGTCGCGCTCGAGGATGGCGACAAGCACTTCCCTTTCCGCCGGGAGGAAAAACGAAGGCATGCAGCTGCCGCCTCGTCGTCCACGGTGGCAGGTCGTGATAGGCTGCTGACGCCGCCGCGATTTGCCTGTGCAGGTTGGTGCCGACGTGGCGGCACTGACAAGTGGGGCCCAGGTGCAGGCAGTCAAATGGTTCATTATATGTAATAGGTGTGGTAGCAATACATTGCATGCATGTCAGATTATTTGGCCGAACCTTTACAATTTTTTTAGTTTAAGAAACAGTTTTTTTCTATTGATATAAAAGAACACGTACAATATAAGGAAAAAACACTGCGCTAGTGATGATGATGGCGGCCTAGCATGGCGCTTGACACCGAAATGCCGTGGCCCGTGGGTTTCGTTTGTTATTGCATCATGGTCTTTGATGCTGACGACGCACTCAACCGTGCATGGCTCTTGACACTGAAATGCGTTGCGTTCTTGGAGAGGCTTGATAACAACCGTGCGTTGCTTTTTGTTGCACCATGATCTTTTTTTTGACACCCAAGTGCATGCATGGTGGTGTTGGTTTAATCATCGTGATGGCACTTGACGCTGAGATGCAAGCAGGTCGGCACACTTGCTGCTCATGGCACGATTGCAGTACCGGTGTATCCCGGCCGCCCTTGCTTGCGGTACAGTACTTGTGTACCGGCCGCTTTGCAATGTTCGATCGAGCGAGATGCTTCTTGTGGAACATGCATGCTTTTTCTTTCACTGTATGTGCCCCCTGCACGTCACAAGTTGAGTAACCTGTGAAGCAATGCCACTGACAAAAACCACGCCACGCATGCACACAACCACCTTCGTTTCCATTTCGTAACATGCATCCACCTGTATGTACGTCCTCCATGGACGACGCGTCTCGTGTGAGCGTGCAGGACACCACGGCTTGCTTCGCGCCGCGTGCGTGCAGTGCATGCAGGAGGGGGCCGATGGAGAAGCAGGCAGGCGTTGAATTGACTGGGACGATCGGAGTAGGAGACAAAAAAAAAAGTTAGGCCTAACGAACACAGGTGGCCCCATTGCCCAGGAAGCCGGGAAAACCCGGCCTGCATGCTGACGTGAACAACCTGCAAACTAGAGGTCTAGAGCCTCTCGTCGTCTCCTCGTTGGCCGGCCGGGTGGCTGGCCGCATGGCTGCAGGTCTTGTGATACAACAAGCTGTTTACCTGCTACTAAACGAACTGTTACCGTGCCATGCATGCAGTTCTGCTATGCAACTGCAAAAAGTTTCGTCCTCGTGTTGCATCAAACGATAATGCACGTACGTCTTCTTTTGTACAATTGTACCCTGTGGTCTCTCTGGACGTGTAGGTCGTACGCTAGTACATCGTGCCAGGCCGCCACCACCACTACCACGACCGCCATACACCCGTATGTACGTCGCTTTCGTCCCACGACCTCCATCCTGCATGTCCTGTACCTGTATCACCACACCGCACCACGCCTCTGTCTCTCTCGTCCAGGCCATCTTGTTCGCAACAAGTCACAAAAAGGCAGCAATGAACACAAGACTTTGACCTGTGCCATCATCCAGCCAGACCAAACAATGCAAGCTCTAGCCAGATGGATGGAGTTGCATACTTGGCTTGCATTATTGCATTGTGACCTCGCTCTCCTCCCCTTCTATAAAAACACGGATGGGCTGATGGACCATCGTATCTCTACTTCTTCCACAATCTCACGGAGTCACGGTTGCCAACAATAACTGCTCATCCTGCAGCTACTTCTATAGCCATCTCATAGACGCCCGGCCGCCCGCCATGGCCAAGAAGAAGCTCCTCCTCGCCCACAAGCTCGCCTCCGCCATGCTCTCCCTCCTCCTCCACCCCCGCCGCCCGGCCACTACCGCCGTCTCCAAGCCCTCGACATCGCCACCGCCGACAGACCCATTTCCCCCGCCGGTGGTGCACCACGGCGCCCTCCCGCCGGCGTCCACGCAAGCAACCACCCTCGTCGTCGACGTCGACGCCGCGCTGCTGCGCACCGGCGCCGCCGCCAGCGAACTGTTCCCGTACTTCATGCTCGTGGCCCTCGAGGCCGGCGGCTACCTGCGCGGGCTGCTGCTCCTCCTCCTCTACCCGCTCACCCTCTGCCTGAACCGCGGTGCCGCCGTGCGGGCCATGGCGGCGGCGGCCTTCTGCGGCCTCCGCGCGGGGCGGTTCCGCGCCGGACGCGCCGTGCTGCCCAAGTGGCTCATGGACGACCTCGCCGCGGAGGCCTTCGACGCCGTGCGCGCCGCCGCCGCCGCCGGGAAGGGGAACGGGAGGCCGGCTGTGGTGGGCGTGACGGCGATGCCCAGGGTCATGGTGGACGGGTTCCTGAGAGAGTATTTAGGGGTGGAGCACGTTGTCGCGCCGGAGATGAAGGTGAAGTGGGGGTTCTACACCGGGCTCATGGAGGACGCCGACGGCCAGGCGCTGATGGCGTTGGCAGCGGCCGTTGTGGGGTTTGCTGGGTCGACGGAGTTCCTCGACCATCCTGTCGCACGTTCCTGCAAGGTAGGACAACATGGGACGAGTGCTATAATAGGGTTCTTTTCTCATGCAACACTTTCAGTATTTTTCCCTTCTTAATTTGACTTGAAAATTCAAACTTTTTTAAAATTATTCCAATATCCTAGTAGTTTAGTTTTCCATGCTTCAATCATGCATGTTGCATTCTGCTGCTCATGCATAACCTACTCCCTTGCTTGTTCATCAAAGTAGTATGCATGGTTTTATGAGATCGAGTAGACAGCATCCATATTGTTCTTTTGGTCGTGTGCTGGCTGGCTGGCAACAGTAGAAAGATACGTATTTTAGGTATCTGTATGGCTGACAGGGACAGCACGTTCAGCCCAATGTCCTTGACGCCCTGCACACGGGCATCTTTCAAACTGTTGCTGCCGTCCTCATCGTGCACCTCTCGATCAATCATTCACCATTTCACACGTCTCTTTCTCTCTCAGCTGTGATCCAACCAAAATTCCCCATCTTCATTTATTTCCCAAAATGTAGCAAACCAACAGTACAACACCTTGGATTTCATGGTTCAGATCCCAAATTTCCATTTCTCCGGACAAAAATTGATTTTTTTTTCTGAACGTACGTACGTGCAGGAGATCTTCGTGGCGAGCTCCGACGAGAAGCGGCGGTGGCGCCCTCTGGCACGGGACAAGTACCCGAAGCCGGTGGTGTTCCACGACGGCCGCCTGGCGTTCCGCCCCACCGCCGCCGACACGCTGGCCATGTTCCTGTGGCTTCCCCTCGGCGCCTTCCTCGGCGCCGCCCGCCTCGCCGTGGCCCTCGCCGTCCCCTACAAGTACTCCACGCCCATCCTCGCCGCCACCGGCATGTCGTGGCGGCTCAAGGGCGGGCGGCCGGCGCTCCCTTCCGGCGGCCGCGGGCAGCTCTTCGCCTGCAACCACCGCACCCTCATCGACCCCGTCTACGTCTCCGTCGCGCTCGACCGCCAGGTCCGCGCCGTCTCCTACAGCCTCAGCCGCCTCTCGGAACTCATCTCCCCGATCGGCCGGACCGTGCGGCTCACCCGCGACCGCCGCAGCGATGGCGCGGTGATGGCGCGGCTTCTCGCCGGCGGCGACCTCGTCGTCGTCTGCCCCGAGGGGACGACCTGCCGGGAGCCCTACCTCCTCCGGTTCAGCCCGCTGTTCACCGAGCTCAGCGACGACGTCGTCCCCGTCGGCGTCGCCGTCGAGACCTCCATGTTCTACGCCACCACCGCCGGCGGGCTCAAGTGCTTCGACCCGCTCTACTACATGGCGAATCCGAGGATGTGCTACACCGTGCAGTTCCTGGAGAAGGTGGACACGTCGCCGGCAAGGACCGGCGCCGCGCCCAGCACCGACGTGGCCAACCTCGTGCAGAGGAGGATGGGGGACGCGCTCGGGTACGGGTGCACCATGCTCACCAGGAAGGACAAGTACCTCATGCTCGCCGGCAACGACGGCGTCGTCAGGTCAACCGACGACAAGTCCGCCGCCGGAGCACCGGCGCCGGCCGGGAAGAAGAAGGGGGACAAGAGTACGGAAAAGAGCAACTAAAAGTCATCAATGTACCTTATTCTTGGTTAGCTTTTTTTTTAAAGAAAAAAGCAACCAAGTAAGGGGGAAAATGAGATAAATACTTCTTGACTTTTGGTGGTTTTAGACTTGGAAGTTGTTTAATCTGCTCATTTCTGCTCTTTATTTAATTTGTACTTATTTGTTAATTATTAGGTTTATTCTTAGGAATTTATTTTTGATTTTATTTATTATATATGTACTTGTAAAGAAAAGGAAACTACAAGGCTGTATCATCAAGCAATGCAATGTGCTTGTACTTTGTACTGTAGAACAGCAATGCAGCAATGTAAATTAAGATAGTACAGTAGTGATTTGTACCACTCTTATGGAAAACAGACGTGCAGTGTTAGCATCTTCTTGCCCCCTAGCGAGTGCCAACCACTAAAAACAGGATGAGATGAAGAAAACTGTCAACCTCTGATGAACACCCCCTGAATTCATTTATTAAGATCTTTAGTAATCTGTCAGCTGATACAGAAGTTCCTTTCCTAGTGATGACTCACACTCACACACTTCACTACTACTTGGGCTACAAAAGGCATGGAATTGAATGGGCATTAAAGAAGACAATGGACAGGTGCACCCGGGCATGTGCAACTTGGATCATTAGTGGCTTAATAATAATCAATGTTCCAAATAGCGGAGCATTTGGATCCAACCGTCGGTGCAGTAGTGTTGTACTAGTGGGTTATAGCGGTTTATTAGAGATCTTCGCTGAATGTCATAACCTACTATTTAAAATATTGATAAAGCTATGTTGAAAATAACGTAGGAATTATTTCTCATCTTTTAGACATCGTTAACGACGAATACATTTGTGTATAAATTTATTCGTAAAAATGACCCATCAGCGACGGAAAAGGAGGTGCAACGTGCTGATGGCGAGGACGACAATTGATTCGCAGTCCTCCTCGACATCGGCGATTTACTCGCAACAGGGACGACTGTACGTTGATTTGGTTGGTTCGGAGCTACTTACATGTCTCAGAAGAAATATCTCTGCAGGATACAGCAGAGAAAGCATTTTTATGTGTGTCACTACTGAAAAACTGAGCATTTGTTCAACACGTTAGTACCTTTTCATCCGATGCTAACGCGTAGCGTTAGTATCGATCGTCACCCATAGTGCCATCAGAGTCCGGTTTGGAGCCTCAACTGGTACTAGATGGCGGCACGTGGATCAGGCCGACAGCTAGATTTCGAGTGAGGTGAATAGGTAGTTTTTTAGAGTGAGGTGAATGTTACAAATGGAGTACTAGCTTGTTGATCTTTTAGAACGTGGAGAATGGAGAGTTTTTTTTATAGTAAGGAGAATGGAGAGTTTTTTAGAATGAGTTTTATGTTACAAATGGAGTACTTGTTGATATTTTAGAACGAAGAGAATTGAGAGTTTTAGAGTGAGGACTAAATATTATAAACACATTTACTCTATCTTTCCCCTACCTAATATTGATCAACTTCTTTATCTCATACGAAGCTGTATGTCTATTTTTCACGTAATGCGATGCAGATATACCGGCAATAGATGTAACATCTCTGCTCCTCCAATACCGGAGAACAGAAGAATTTTGAGTCCACGAACTTTGGCGGAATATCATAAAAGAATCTTAAAATAGTTTTCCAAATACCTTTTGGAGCCGTATTTTCATTATAGAAGTATGGTGGCTAATAGCCGGTTCAGACAAAGATTTGTTCACTGACTTTGACCCATTGACTTATGGTTGGTTTTGGATTGCCAAAATGGGCCATGCTCAGTGAACAGGTCTTTTGCCTGGATAGGCTATTGGGCCAACATACTTCTATTATGAAAATGTGGCATTTGCTCCAAGAGACGTTTGGAAAATTATTTCAAGATTTTCTTATGATATTCAGCCAGAGTAGGTGGACTCGTAGATCTCATGTTGTACCATTATTTTAGGATTGGTGTATCTTTTTGTCTCCCAAATTAACGGTCGTGATGTGGACGATCCTATGTTCTAAATATCTCATTTATGTAAGACTTAATATATGCGCTAAATTATGTCGAGATTATGTCGATAGGTTCTTAGGCATCGACATTATCGATATAAATCGTAGTTTGTATGTGGAGATGATTAACGATCATGATATGGACGATCCTAGGTTCTAAGTATCTTATTTATGTAATATTTAATATGTACGATGAATTTCATATGTAATGTACTCTAGTTAATATTTGTGATGAATTTTTATCTCTACTATTTCATATATATATATATATATATATATACATACATATATATATGTGACAACTTTGGCGTAATGATTGAAATATTTTATTAAAATTAAGATAGTGTGTGTGGGAAAGAAAATTGCTGGAGGCGGACAGTTTTAGCTCCCACCAATTTGGCAGCTTTAATACCGGTTGGAAGCATGCCCGGTACTAAATGGAGGAATTTAGTACCGGGCAAAGGTTGGAACCGGTATTAAATGCCCTTAATTTTAGGTCCTGCCATTTAGCAACTTTAGTACCGGTTGGGAGCCCTACCCAGTACTAAATGGAGGAATTTAGTACGAGGCAAAGTCTAGCATCGGTTCTAAAGTGTCCCACATACAAATACTTCATCTTCTCCAAACACTTAGTAGTTTTCAAAATTAGCAGTTCCTCCCTCTGCGCCGTGCCGGCCCCGCCCCCGTCGCCCTCGCGCACTGCCACCGGTCCCGTCCCATCCCCGTCTCCATCACCGTCACCTCTGTCCCGTCCCCTCCCCGTCACCCGTCGTCCCCGTCGCCGTCGTCCCATCCTCGACCACCGACACCCCGTCCCCGGTTACCATCCCTGTCGCCGCACCTCTCCCTCCCCCGCCTCCCCCGCGGGCCATCGCCGCGCCTCTCCCTCCCTCACCTCTCCCACGCGCCCTCCCCGGTTAGGTTTTCTTTTTTCTCGATATTTTTGATTTTGATGCATTAAAATGATTTTGCTACTTATATTGGATTTAAATGACTATGATTTTGCTTGAATTGAGTACCAATTTGTATTGGATGCTAAGTAATTATTTTTTATGATACAATTATGGAATAAAGTTTTATCTCTTAGAGGACATGTAGATATTCACAGGTAGCATTGTGATAGAATTGTGGATGGCTATAAAATAATGGTCTAGATTTATTTCAATGTATATAATGTGCGTAAATGGCAATGTATTATTGGTGGCAAAGTTGACTAGTTAAGAAAAATGGTAGCAAATTATCTTTTCACAAAATTATTTGGACAGTTTGAGCTAACTATGGCAAGTGGAAGTTCTTCTCGTCGTGGTGGTGGCGGTCGTGGGGGTAGCCACTGTGGTGGCAGCAGCCGTGGACACTACATTTTTGAGGAGCCATCGTTGGCTTGTCCTCCAATAATTCACTTCCCTAATCACGTCATTGACTTGCCAAAAAGCGATCAAAGCAGAGGAACAATTCCCAACATAGTAATATTCTTTCCTTCTTGTAATTCAATTTTTTACTACACATGAATAATTCCTAATAATATTGACAGTATTAGATGTCGGAAAGATATCATCGAAGCTCTAGGTGGTACTTCTCCTTTAGTGCAATACGAGATAGTTGGTCCACGAAATTTTAAAAAAAGTAAATATCTCTTTTCAAGTAGGCCAACCGGATGAGAGTACCACGACAGCCCATCCCGATGGTTTCAATTGTTGCATGTGGGGTCAATTAGCACTAAGTAGGGTAACTATTAAAAGGACCGCCGTGGAGACCTGCTTACAACAGCTTAAGGTTCATGGGTACTTTTATACCAGACTTCTCATATTTTTGAATAAAGGTGCTCGAGAAGAGAGAAAGTAATGTGACTAGGACTACTGAGATGCTTTGTCAGCTGAATCAACATGACATGGTGTGGAACACATATCTAATCATCCTTTTATCTTTAATTATGTTACATCTTTTAAATTTCATCACGTTATTCTCTTCTTTTAGGATGTCTTTAGTCAAACTTTGGCAGCAATGACCTTTCATGCGATGCTGGCTCAAGTCTTGGATGCATTGAATTATAGTTACACTGATGGAAACTCGATACGCACCAAAGATTTCAAGCTCCAAGCTCATCTCACTTTCTAAAGGCCATTTTAGCTGATGTCGTCTCCATTATTCGAGATTTATGGTAGTGCATGTGACCGTTCTTGTGAAGCGTTAGAGAGTGCACTAATTCATGCTCTAACTTATATTGATGAAGTTCTAGGCTTTACGATTGGAGACTTAAACTATGTGGCATATCTACATAATTATTAAATATGTAGCATGCAAGGATGTACTCCTATTGTACCTTTTTCTTATGGATTTGAATTTGTTCTCTTTAAGACCTTAAGTATTGATGTACGGATTATTGAGTGTTAATTATTTGAATGGGTTGATTCTTGTGATACTTAGATTTGAATGAATCGATATATTAATGTAATATTATTAGTAAAGCTTCGTCGGATACGAATACGAATTAAAACAAAAGGGTAAAAAAAAGAAAAGGAATGAACTTTAGTACCGGTGAGTAAAATCAACCGGTACTAAACTGCGGTCTGCAACATCGCGACGTGACTTGCAATTTAGTACTGGTTGGTGTTACCGACCGGTACTAAATAGTGTGGCATTTAATACTGACCAAGCGATACTAGTCGAGCACCCGGTACTGGAGGGAGGTTACCGATCGGGACCGGAAGTCGATCCTCGAGTAGCGTGTTGACGGCCAAATTACCAAATTCAGATCACCTGGAAAACAGTGTGTGTACGTATTGGCCATGATTGATCTCTTAATTAACTGCTCGCAGCAGGGGTCATGTTGCATATAACTAATATCAAACCATGGCCTGTTATATGCATGATATGTCAAAAAGCGAAAGATCGAACTAACTACAGATGACAATTCATATGGATGAAAAAAATAGGAAGCAAAAAAAAAATAAAAGAAACAACTAAGTAAAAAAGATGCGTTTGCCGGGAGTCGAACCCAGGTCTATTGCTTGGAAGGCAATTATCCTAACCGTTGGACTACAAACGCGCTACGCTTTCCGCTGTGAAAACGATGATCTAAAACGCATTTTTCCTCTGAAATCACGAGGGGGAGCCATTCCAGCCTGGGCTAGCTTGCGAACTGCAGTCTCTCTTCCCGATTGGTATAGCAGTAAAAACGGTGTGACTAGAGTGGTTCATTTAGCAGAGACAGGCCATGGTTTATCTAATCTAATTACTGACATGAGCAGAGGCAGGCCATGCATGCGCCACAGGATCATATCGGACGACGTGCGTACGGGTTCACGTTCCGTTGCTGGATGGTATGCAGCTCGCCGGCGTCGCCGCCATGTGGCCGGGGCCACCGCATGCCGTCCGGACTGGAATATTATGCTCGTGATTACAGAGAACATCCATTCTAACATTATTTGTCCTAGGTCGGTCGATCAATGATCAATCGAGCTCGGCCTTCAATTTGCACTGTATGCCTTCAATTTGCACTGCTGCCTTTTTCTGTAGGGTTCTCTTCTCCCGGCGCGGACGACGCGTCCTAGGTACTAGCTAGTAGACACGTCGTCATGGCTGCACCGGCGCGGATCAGATGAGGCCATCAGAGGTGAAAACGGACACCGGAGAACCTAGCTACTACCTGAACTCAGCTAGCGGTTGGTTCTGAATTTCCTGACTGGCCGGGCGCCAATCATTGATCTCTCATCCCTCTCCCATTCATTTAGATACCGGTTGTCGAGCGTCCAGGTTCTGCAAGTTGCGGCGAACTGGAGATGAAGACCAAGGTTCAGAGTTCCAGCTCTCGTCGTCATCAGCATCCTTGCCGGGAATAAATTCAAGCTTGCTTGGTCCCGCCCCGCAACACCCCGCCCCCCCCCCCCCCCCCCCCCCCCCCCCCCCCCCCGATCTGATCACGCAGGGCCACCACGCCTACCAGTGGAATCTGCTTGTGATAGATCTTGGGTTCAGTAATGCCCCTAGACCGAGCAAGAGATGGGAATGACGATGAAGAATCAAGTAAGGGAGAAAATAACTAATAACTAAAGGCAAGAAGCCACACTGGGAACGGAATGAAAAGCCTCGATCAAACAACTGAAGGCTATGGCTAGTGTGCACCCAGCAACATGCATGGGTGTATGGATGAACAAGCCCGATGGAGTCAAGTCAAGAGTGTCCAGCCCAGTACCGGACCCTTTCATTTGTACGTACGACCTGCATGCCGCAGGTGGCATCAGGGCCAGCCAGGGGCGGTGAACACACAGTGCATGTGCAATGGCAGTGTACTTCAAGAATCGATTGGGCGCCGCCTCTCTCCGATCCGTCACTGGATTAAAGAAACTGAAACCAAACCTGGCCTCGAATTAAACCCCTTGTTTACTTCCCAAGTTGGGAGGTGCCAAATTGGCATTTTGCCATAAATGCGACACTATAGCGTTTTGTTTGTATTTGTGAATTATTGTCCAAATATTGACTAATTAGGCTCAAAAGATTCGTCTCGCAAAGTACAACAAAACTGTGCAATTAGTTTTTGATTTCGTCTACATTTAGTACTCCATACATGTACCGCAAGTTTGATGTGATGGGAAATCTTCTTTTTGCATAGTGTCAAAGTTGGGAGTTTGGAGGGAAGTAAACAAGGACTATGGTTCCTGAACAATGCCTGACAGATGGAACAGTGGGGGCCTGGTTCCTCCCGACACGGCGGCCGGTGGCCTTAATTTGTTAGCGTGGAAATGTGGTTGAGATGGATCAGGTCCACAACTTGTTTGTGGATCGATGAGAACGCTAAACCAAAAGGTTCAGATCAGCTCCAATCCCAACTCTCTCAACATCTCCTTGCCGGGACTCAACTGAAAGCTTGCATTATTGCTTGCTCCCAGTAGTCCCAATAATGCAACCTTACGTGGGGTGCATGGATACAATTAAGTACATGTCACATCGGATATTTGGATACTAATTAGGAGTATTAAATATAGTCTAATTATAAAACTAATTACACAAATGGAGTCTAATTCGCGAGACGAATCTATTAAGCCTAATTAGTTTATGATTTGACAATGTGGTGCTACAGTAACCATTTGCTAATGATGGATTAATTAGGCTTAATAGATTCATCTCGCGAATTAGTATAGGGGTTCTGCAGTTAGTTTTATAATTAGCTCATGTTTAGTCCTCCTAATTAGCGTCCGAACATCCAATGTGACCCTCCTAAAGTATACCTCGCATCCAAACATCCCGTACTCTCTTATGATCAATAGCCTGACTTCTCTGTGGTCCATCTATCTCACAAGGCTGATCGACATTATGTATGTGTACTAGATGTCCTTGTTTTGTCTGGAGATATAACATTAGTGTGCAACTACTAGGTTACAGGGACAGGGGCAAGTACACCGCCTAAACCGTATAACAGCACAGTCTGCAGAGGTCATGGCAACCGATGCAATAATTTCGATGGACCACGGACATACAGGACGGTTTTGAATACATTCCACCGGTTCTGGGACCAATGCAAGAACGTATAGCCAGCTAGCTCAATCCAAAAATGCAATCACTAAATCTTGCCAATGTGTGTTGGCCAATGATCGATCGATTACTCCTTCCACTGAAAAATAATACGAATGCCATGCATATTTTACGAGTCGCAGCTTTGGGTATCTCCCCACCATCAAGTACGAACGATTTGTTCTACCAATGGGCTAAGCAAGGGGGTGTAATTCAAATCTATACTTATTGGCGCGAGCTGCAGTTTTATGTTGGGCAATATAGCCGACTAGAAATAATGTGGTTTTTGATGTATGCTGATCAAAATCTTTTTTAGGTACTATGTAAGGGAACACATTGGCTCCGGTTTTGGACAGTTGTAGTGAAGTGAAAAGCGATCGGGACCTCTTCATTTTAGCAAGTCGGTCCTTCAAGAGGGAAGCACTTCATTTTTTTTTATTTTAAATAGATGGTCCTTTAATTTGAGAATTGGATTTTGAGTTGGTTTATTTGTTAAAAACTTTGCGTGATCGTAGAAAAAGCTACTTTATGTAATAATTGGGATTGATCCTCTTTGGCTGAGGAGGCTGAAGCCGGATTGCTATCCATTATCTAAAAAAATATATTACCATTTTGTGATTTCTTTGTAACGTTTTGGATCAACTGGGCGTGAATACTGCACTGACTGTGTGTTACAGAGAGATGCGACTATTGGCAAACTATGTAAAAAAAAAAGCAAAGTATTAACCCTGTATCTCCTTCTCTGAAAAACCCAAATAATAATAGAAAGTAACTCAGACAAGAGGAAGTAATGTCCAACACAATAGAGTTATATTAACAAAAGGCAGCTAGGCTCTGCTGATATTTGATGAAGCTACTCATGATCTATGATTTAAAAGCTCTCAAATCCCGTTGGTCCGGTGAATGCTTGAGTCACAAACAAGCATCTGGATCTTGGCCTTCGTCATCAATCATAAGTAATGGGTTAAGTGCACCAGGTTTCACATCACCTCAATTCAATTGCCACTAAATGCAGATGAGATGAGAACATAGGCTTCCTAGTTTATGCTGGCGACCAATCTTGTGATCTTTTCAGCTCATCTACTAGCACCATAATAATGCAATCTAAAGCATGCAAGGTACAACAAATAGGAAATGGCAAAGATTGGTGGTGATTATCCTTTTTATGTATTGTATTTGCACCCTGAAGATTTCCATTTTCATATCTTTCAAATGAAACGGAGTTTGTAGTTGAAATTTCCGGGGATTTAGCTCATAACTTTACCTTCAGCTTTGCAATTTTTCAGAAAATTTGGGAAGTTCTACATATGATTCTGCCGAATTTATACCATTTTCAGTTTTTTGCCCATTTGCAGCCCATGTTTTTTTTCTGCAGGCCTCCCCTCATGACCCACCCAAAATACAGCCTTCCTTGACATTTTTCTGCAGGCCTGATGGCCCATACAATACGAGTACAGGCCCACAAGCGAACAAACCCATCATGATGATGGTTGGATCGAAAATAAAAATTATGATCCATTCAGGCCCATCACTCTGCTCTGCGTCTGCATTCATTCAGATAGAATACGAGTATACAAGCCCAGAAGCCCATCATGGATTGGACCGAAGATAACAATGACGATCCATGTAGGCCCATTAGAATTTTGCTTATTTTATTTGATCCACCACTCATCCTGCAGATTTGAAGTCTTTTTCTTTTATCTTTTTTTTGGCGAAATGCAGGTTTGAAGTCAGTTTCGTAAAGAAACTTTCTTTGACAATACAATCGCATTGTTAAAGTCTTACAGATCGTATTTGTTTGGCTACAGCACGAAGCGGTATAGCCATTGACAGCACTAGCCCAAACTGCTCCGCCATGTCTACGCCACCAACTTGGCCGTCAGGAAGCGTCCACTCAAACCGATGCAGCAGCGAGGCAAGCATCAGATGCAGCATCCTGTCAGCAAGCGGCATCCCAAGGCAAATCCGTCTCCCGGCGCCGAACGGGATGAGCTCAAAGTTCGTCCCCACGAAGCTGACGTCCCTGTCCGCGAACCTCTCCGGCATGAACTTCTCCGGATCATCCCACACCTTCGCCCTCCGGCAAATGTCCCATAGATTCACGTACACGGTTGTTCCTTTGGGGATCTTGTAACCTTGGATCTCTACCGTGGCCTCGGCCTTGTTGAGACCTATTGGGACAGTGGGGTGGAGCCGTAGCGTCTCCTTGACGACGGCTTGGAGGTAAGAGAGTTTGGCGATGTCGGATTCGACGACATGTGTTCTTGCGCCTAGAACACGTTTGAGCTCCTCTTGGACCTTCTCCATCAACCTTGGGTTTTGGAGGAGCTCCGCCATTGCCCACTCTATTGTGCTTGTAGTCGATCCACTTCCGGCGACGAGCAAGTCCTGGTGAATTTATGTATGTATATACTAAATAAATTTTTGAGAATTGAAACGTGTTAAATTTTGGATTGCCAAAACTTTTGTTTGCCAAAATTACGAGTTACTAGAATGCATTTGTTATTACCATGAACATTCCTCTCGTGGCGTCCTGGTTCATCACCAACCCTTCCCCGTCCACCTCGCCCTCCATCTCCATGTCAAGCGCCGCGTCCAACAAGTCATTCTTCCGCGGCTCGCCGGCCGCCCGGCGACGCCGCCGGACCTCCACCTGCCGGTCGATCACCCCGTACGTCCACCCGACGAGCTTCTCCATCCGGTGTCTCACGCCGAGCAGGTCGGCGGCCGCGAGCGCCGGGAAGTAGTCGGAGATGTTTGGTGCGCCGGCGATCACCACGGCCTCCCGCACCACGTCCCAGAGCTCGCGCGCCGTCGCGGGGTCCAGCTCCTCGGAGAACATGCTCCGCCACAGCACGCTGGCCACACGCGGGAACACCACGCGCGCCACGGCCACCTCCACCGGCGACACCGCGCGCGCGAGCTTGCGCGCCTCGTCCTCCCTCACGGCGCGCAGCTCGGCGAGCCGCCGCGGAGCGAACACCTCCTCCGCGCAGAGCTTCCGCAGGGCGCGCCACCGGCGGCGCGGCGGGAGCGCGATGATGGAGTGGCCGTGGTGCCCGCACGCGTGCCACGCGTCCATGCCTCCGCGGCCGGCGAGGTCGCCGTTGTGGCGGTGCAGGATCTCCCTGGCGGCGTCTCTGGACGAGGCGACGACGGCGCGGACGCCGCCGAGGCGGACGGACACGAGCGGTCCGTACCGGTTGGCGAGGCCGGCGAACGCCCTGTGGGGCGGGTCCCTGCCGATGTTGTGGAGGTTGCCGATGACCGGTAACCGGCGAGGGCCAGGCGGGAGGCGGCGGTGGGCGTCGATGAGCGGTTGGAAGATGTAGGTGGTAACAAAGATGAGGAGCGAGGAGATGCAGAGGAGGAAGAAAGCCATGATCTTGTTTCCAACTCTATGTTTGCATTGCATGCCTTCAATATAGATTTTGTAACATGGTTAGATTTCATGCAAGAGTTGCTCGCAAGAATTACAAAACTTTATTTTAATTTTTGGTGGTTTTGTTGTACTAGCTAGCTCAAAGATGACTGTAGGAAAATGAACAATAATACTTAGCGGTCTTGAATTTGGATGAATGATATGATGTACTAGTGTTGCACGGATCAAAGTGACTGTAGGAAAATGAACAATAATAAGGACTCCAGCACTGCGACATGATAGATGCATGTGACGTTGCCACTTCACACACCATGATCGTTTCAATTCTAAAAGCTACTGATATTGCCATCAGACATAAGTTTAGATACGCATCCATGATATCGATATGGTGTTTATTAGATCCACATCATTGATCGTTTTAATATGAATATATGCGCTACAGATTGATTGCAAATGCTATATATACATTATTGGGAAAATAGTTTAAGTGAATAAACTCTACCATTTTCACTTGGAACGATTTCAGCCTTGGAGTAGTCTGGTGTACACGTACGCCTTGATTGAATTATTGATCCATCATTGCTAGCTAATAGGTAGTACATCCATATTATTGTACAGTCGTACTTTTTAGAAAAAAAATGTGCCAACTCCGACAATTTTTCTTATATGCATTTATTTTTGTTGTTTTATTGAGAAATTTTGCCGACTGCGAGAAATTGTGCCAACAAGTAGTAAATGTTTTTGCCGTTGAAGAATATAGTGCTAGCATCTGTGCACGAAATAACAAAATTATTTTTTGTTAAATATAATACAACAACACTTTCTTTAAAATCATCTCCTTAATTTTCAATATGGTGCCATGATAGTATATATGTGGGGTGGAAACTATGCCACCAATGTTCAGTGCCCTGCTATAATCTCTCATCGGATTTATTATTTTTCAATACCAGTTCATCAACATGTGCTCTTGCACGGGCTAATACTTTTAAAAACTATTACATTTAAAAATTATTTAGAAATTAGACATGATAATATATATGTGGGGTGGAAACTATGCCACCAATGTTCGGTGCCCTGCTATAATGTGACATCGTGGCCCAAGGCTTAATAGGATTGATAGAATACTCATACCAACAAGTTGCAATTTGTTTTTCGGAAGCTCATCCTCAAAGAACTCCAGGGTTAAGCGTGCTTGGCCTAGAGCAATTTTGGGATGGGTGACCGACCGGGAAGTTCTTCCTGGGTGTGCACGAGTGAGCACAAAGTGCGTAGAAAAGACTTGTGTTGGTCTGTGAGGGAATTCTTGATATCCTAGAAAGCTGCCAGGTGTAAGCGGGCCCGGCCTCGGGGGGCGGGACGCCACATATAATCTCTCCTCGGATTTATCATTTTTCAATACTAGTCCATGTGCTCCCACACGGGCTAATACTTTTAAAAACTATTATATTTGAAAACTATTTAGAAATTAGACTTCTAGCTAATAATCATAATTGTTTACATACTACTCTCTTATTTTTTAATACTTTAAAATAATACTCATAATACTTACCTTTGTCGAGTTGTGATTGATTTTTAATTAGTAATTACTCTATACATTTTTTCATCCACATTCATAGTTTTTTCATTTTGTATCGCACCTCAACACATTGTGTTTAGTATAAAAATCAATAATTTTCATAACGTTCTCAATATATGTATAAATGGTCTACATGGTGACACCTATCATGCATATATACCTTACCTTAGTATCTATATATTAACAATGACATAAATAGGTAATTCAGAATCATATATTAGTTTACTTTTGGACATTTCTATATGATGAATATGAAGATAATTAGATTAAAATTTAGTTGTTTACTTTAGGTTATTTTTAATAATGACATATGTGGGTAACTTAGATACAAATTTAGAATGGCATATTAAGTTATGCTTTATAATAAGGAAAAATTGTATTTTTCATTCCTCGAGTATTGCAAAAGTGTGATATCTATCCCTCATGTTTCATTTGTGTAAATCAACCCCTTAACTAACTAAATTAGTGCATTTATCATCGTACATTAGTTTAACAATGGTTTAGTGCCATCTAACGGGGGTTTATGCCCATGCAATCATCTGCCTAATCACTACTTAGCATAATATGTTGAGTCGAAGATATATAGCTAAAAAATCAGTAAATCCTCTAAATTAGCTACCCATAAAGATTTATTGGAAAATTTGATGGAATCGATTTACACCAAACTTTTGATTCAACATTAGACATAACTAAGCAGTGATCAAGATGATTACATGGCCTAAAACCGATGTTATATGACCCTAAACCATCATTAAATAAAGTTAGGGATGATAAATGCACCGATTTAGTTAGTTAAGGGGTTGATTTGCTCCAAATAAAATATGAGGGATGAATGTCACACTTTCGCAATACTTGAATGATGAAATATACACTTTTTTTAATAATAATATGCATGGGTAAATTGGATGAAGATTAAGGGGTTACTTTAGATTATATTTTATAATGGCAGAGCTCGGTAATTTAGGCATAGGTTTAGGGGTTTACTTTAGAATATTTTTATATTGATAGTGGTGGGTAGCTTTTTAGAAAATATAATAGACCAATGACTATTAATTAGTGTTTATAGGATTGATGTTTGATATTTGTGATTTCTATGAGAATTTTTAGGATTTGTCCTTTTCTTTCTAGCATATCATGTGAGAACTAATGTGGAGTCTCCAACGGAAAAAAATTTTAGTCCACATTGCTACGAAACTATTATCTTGAGCTGCCTCTCATTTGTTAAATATTCGAATACAATACTTATATAGATGTATACTTATTATCCTCCTCCGATTGGGATAAATTTTAGTTAGTAATTATTATAATGACATTCATGATCCGTTCATATATATTGATGCTGGACAAAATAAGAAGGGAGCATTTATGCAAATGTCATTAGGTTTTGGAAATAAAAATCGATTGCCTGACCTAATTCATTTTGTTAATTTCTGTTCTCTGAAACAGATTTTTTTTTGAATTTTGAATCAGGTGACCTGAAACAATATAAGCAATGCATATGCTAATAATATGTCCAAAAAAAATCACTAGCAAGTATTTCAGTGAATTTTTGTATACTGAGTTGATGAAGCTGAGTTTTCTAAACTTTGTGTATGACAAGTATTTCAGTGACGTAAAATAATTAGCAGGGCACCAGTATATATCTCAATGTACACCGCCACTGGCAGGGTTATAGTAGCATAGCAACCATGCCGGCGTTCTTCCTAGCTTTGGCGTTGCCCATCTTGCTCATGGTCGTCTCCTACATCCTCCAGCTCTTCCACGACTCTCCCCGGCGCCTTCCGCCGGGCCCACGGCCGCTCCCGCTGATCGGAAACCTCCACCAGCTCGACCATCTCCCACACCGCTCCCTGGCCCGCCTCGCCGCGCGCCACCGGGCGCCTCTCATGTCGCTCCGCCTCGGCGCCGTGCTCACCGTCGTCGCCTCGTCCCCGGACATGGCGCGCGAGGTCCTGCAGCGGCATAACGCCGACATCGCGGCGCGGTCCATCGGCGACTCCATGCGCACCGGCAGCCACTGCAACAACTCCGTCCTCTGCCTTCCGCCGCGCCACGGGTGGCGCGCCCTGCGGCGGCTGGGCGCCACTGAGCTCTTCTCGCCGCCGCGGCTGAGAGCCATGGAGCCTCTCCGGCGAGAGGCGGTGTCCACCCTCCTCCGCCACGTCTCCGACCACGCAGCGCGCGGCGCGGCCGTGGTCGTCGGCGCCGCTGCCCACGCCGCCGCGCTGGGCCTCCTGGCGCGCACCATGTACTCTGGCGACCTCGACCCCCGGACGGCGCGCGAGGTGAGCGACGTCGTCGACGAGGCGTCGGTGCTCGCCGCCGGGCCGAACGTGTCCGACTTCTTCCCGGCGCTGGCGGCGGCGGACATCCAAGGCGTGCGCCGGAGGATGGCGAGGCTGGTGAAGAGGATGTACGCCATCATCGACGACCAGATCGAGCAGAGGGAACGCAGCCGCGCCGCCGGCGAGGCGCGCAAGAACGACTTGCTTGACGTGATGCTGGACAAGGAGGGGGAAGTTGAGGAAGAAGGCACCGACGACGTCAGACATAATACCATCCGGGGACTGCTTACAGTAAGTAGCACAAAGACGTAGAGCTAGCGAACTTTACTTATCTTTTTAAAATTTGATTAAATTTTCTATAAAGTACTAGCTTGCTAAATTCCTTGATAAATAGTAAAAACTATTAATTTTTGTAGGACTTGTTCACTGGGGGAGAGACCACATCCCACACCATTGAATGTGCACTAGCAGAGCTATTGCAAAGCCCAAATTCAATGACGAAAGTGCAAGAGGAGCTCAATGGTGTGATCGGCACCAAACAGCAGATCGATGAGGCTGATACTAGCAAATTGCCTTATCTTCAGGCTGTTGTCAAGGAAACCCTCAGACTGCATCCTCCAGTTCCGCTGCCGCCATACGAAGCCGAAGCCACGGTTGAAATTCAGGGTTATACGATTCCAAAGGGGACCAAAGTTCTTATCAATATATGGGCGATTAATCGATGCCCCGATGCGTGGATCGAGCCGAATAGATTCATGCCTGAGAGGTTCTTGGAGGCAGAGATCAATTTCATGGGAAGGGATTTTCATTTCATACCATTTGGTGCCGGAAGGCGCCTTTGCCTCGGGCTGCCACTGGCATATCGGATGGTGCATTCGATGCTTGGATCATTGCTCCATCGATTCAGATGGACATTACCCGCAGAGGTTGAGAAAAATGGAGTGGACATGAGAGAGAGGTTTGGGTTAGCACTGTCTTTAGTTGTTCCCCTCCATGCAATACCACAGGAGATACATTAATAAGGAGGGATGTGAAATTACCTAATAATATACATAATTAACCAGTTATATAATGTTCACGATCATGGTACTTGTTGCTTGCAATTTTAGTTCTTGTGGCTAAGAACAAAGCAAAAGTCAGGTAAACTGCAGCACATAAAATTCAAGCGAACAGTGCGTGATATCTTTTAGTATATGAAGTTAAGACACTATGGAACTTGTGACATTCTTTACATATACGAAGGGATGACCTTGTCTAGCTACTAGATCAGCATTTCACTTAACACCCTATCTAAGTTCGGTGTTAAAAATTCAACTCATGATAAGAAGTAGCGTATGCATATAAGAGTTGGGTTTTAGCCATCTAAAAAAATATGGGTTGATGGAAAATAAGAGTTTTGTTTTAACGAGAAGGAAGGAAAAAGAAACTGCAGCGAGTTTCATTTGGATCATGAAAAGAACAGCCCAGTCCAAGCTAGAAAGAATTTGGTCCGTTGAGGCCCATTTAAAAAATTGGATCGAGGTAAAAATCGTGATCCATCTTAGCCCAACCGGAGTGGGCCGTGCATTCGTTGTGTCTGCAATGTGCACGTTACCTGGACCGCCAGCTTCTTCGTGTGGACGGCGGCCGCCGTGTGACCGGGGGACTGGGGGGAGCAGACGACGGCGGCGCTGTGTGCCAGTAGGAAGGGAGCCACCGGTGGGGCGCTCCTCTGCACGGGTGGAGCGCGGCGGGGGAACCACGTGCATAGCACCACGTCCATCCTTCCTCGCATTGAGCCCCTTCTTCTCTCCTTCTGTAGAGCCATTCCAAGGCAAAACTTTGGAGACTTGAAGCGATGGCCTGGTGCCTAAGTGTACTACGTTGGATTGTTTCAGCTATTACCAGCTTGCTCCTGAAAAAATTTCTTTTGCTCAGGTTCTACGTATTACCATATCATTTTATAAATTTTATTAGAGATGGGGATGCATATGATATATCCCTCCAAATATTTCCATTGTGGAACTCAACTTAATTGAAAAGGATAAAAAGACAAGAGTTTCATAGGAAATAGAACCATTTTAAGATGCGGTTCACATGAGGGTTCTCCTATGATAATGCAATTCCTGCACAACAATACCCTTACATGAATCATTTCATTTTCACTTACGGCAGACTCGAGCGTAATGGAGACGTACAGGTGCAGGAGGGCGATCCCCATCTAGACTTCAATTTGGCCATGTGGAAGTAGGACCACCACCATGTGTAGTTGGTCCCCCGTGTATGCATCAATGCTGCACCTATCGACTGTGACCTGGCACTGCACCCCGACTGTTGGTTATGGGAGCCATGTGATTTCGCATCTCAAAGGCATCGTTTATCCTCCCTCTCCCTGCTGCTGCTCATCCTCCCTTCACCGAATTACTTGTTGCAAACGGAAGAAAGATCAATCGAGTTGAAGAGACGGAAGCTAGTCACCATTGATGGGTTCGTGAGTGATGTTATGATCCGTCCCTCTATCATAACCGTTGGAACCCAGCTGGTGCAGAAGCTAATTACCTGAAGCAATTTGTAGAAACGAATAGTACTGGTTCGTTCACTTATTTCTTTGCTCAAACTTAATTTCTGCTTAGAGTTTGTGCCTTGTGGTGAGACTAAATTAGCTGCTTATTCTGCTGGTTGCATGCAGGACAAACGGCCGGATCGGACGAACGAGCTGGGTTCCTGTTGGTTGTGTACTTGTGTTTCCTGCCGGCGGAGAAGCAACCATGGCCGAGTTAGTGATCGGGCCACTGATCTCCATGGTGAAGGAGAAGGCATCCAGCTACCTGCTGGATCAATACAAGGTGATGGAAGGCATGGAGGAGCAGCGCAAGGCCCTGAAGCGCAAGCTGCCAGCAATCCTGCACATCATCCAGGATGCAGAGGAGAAAGGAGCCTCCCGACCTGAAGTAGCAGATTGGCTCAAAGACCTCAAGACAGCGGCCTATGAGGCCAACAACGTCTTTGATGAGTTCAAGTACGAGGCGCTTCGGCGAGAAGCCAAGAAGAAGGGCCACCACAGCAAACTTGGAAATGAGGTAGCAAGACTCCTAGTCCCCGCTCGTAATCCCATTGTATTCCGTTACAGGATGGGCAAGAAGCTACGCAGGATTGTGCAGACCATCGAGGCCCTGGTCACCGAGATGAATACATTTGGTTTCAGACACTTGCAGCAAGCACAGTCATCGAGGCAGGAGCGACAGACAGATTCCATAATCATTGACTTGGACAGAGATATTGTCAGCAGATCTAGAGATCGGGAGAAGAAGAAAATCGTGGGAATGCTCCTTGATCAAGCTAGCAACATGGATCTCATGGTTCTTCCAATTGTTGGGATGGGTGGGATGGGCAAGACCACCTTTGTGCAACTCATTTACAATGACCCCGCAATCGAGAAGCACTTTGAGCTTCGGAGGTGGTGCTGCGTGTCGGATGATTTCGATGTCAGTACCATTGCAAGCAACATCTGCCAGACCAATGAGAAAGGTCGTGAAAAATCATTGCAGGAGCTCCAGAGTATAATAAGTGGAAAAAGGTACCTCATTGTGTTAGATGATGTATGGAATCGGGATGCTGATAAGTGGGGAAAACTAAAGACCTGCCTTAAGCAAGGTGGCAAGGGCAGTGTAGTACTAACAACAACTCGTGATGCAGAAGTGGCTCGCATTATGACCATGGGTGTAGCTGAAGCCCATAATATCGAGAATATGAGTGATGAGCATTTAAAGGAAATTGTCCAGAGCAGAGCATTCACCTTGCAAAATCCAAATATTGAAGAGCAAGATGGCATTCTCAGTGGATTTGTCCGTCGATGCGTTGGATCTCCCTTGGCTGCCAAAGCCTTTGGCTCTATGTTGAGGGACAGGACTAGTATAAATGAATGGAATTAAGATGGCTAAAAGTAACGACGCCACAAGAATCCATATAGACCACAGCAGGTTGGCCGTGATGGGAGTTCATCTTCGTGTGAAAGGAATAAAGAGGTGTTTGGATACGAAGTGCTAAACTTTAACGGGGTTACATCGGATATTCGGATACTAATTAGGAGGACTAAACATGAGTTAATTAAAAAAACTAATTGTAGAATCCTGTGCTAATCCGCAAGATGAATCTATTAAGCTTAATTAATCCATCATTAGCAAATGGTTACTGAAGCATCACATTATCAAATCATGAACTAATTAGGCTTAATAAATTCGTCTCGTGAATTAAACTCCATCTGTGCAATTAATTTTGTAATTAGATTATGTTTAATACTTCTAATTAGTGGCATCACATTGTCAAATCATGAACTGATAAGGCTTAATAAATTCATCTCGCGAACTAAACTCCATCTGTGCAATTCTGTCTCGTAGAAGAATATGAGTCACTTCCCTGTGTGCCATTATGAAAGATGGTAAATTCGCACAAGCCATTAAAAAGATAAACTCCCACAAGTGCCATCGTGCTAAACTTTGTTTTCTCTCCAAGCCATTCCATCCACGTTTTGTTACTTTGTCGCCGTTTGGGAGCCCTGACAAGTGGGACCTGGCAGAGGAAAAGACCCAAATACCCTTGAGTACTCACTGTCTTACTCTCACTGGCTCACTGTCTCTCCCTATCTGGCTTGACTCCTCTTCCCCGAAACCCTAGCTACTGCGGCGCGGAGAGAAGAGCACCCAAGCCCCCTGTCCTTGCGGCTGCGGCACAAAGAGAAGAGCCCCCACCCCCCTCCCTTGCGGCTGCGGCGCGGATTGAAGAGCCCCCAATCCCCCGGAAGAGGAGGCCTGAAGACCATGGATTTGCCGAATTGGCGGCGCAATGGCCGCGAACAAGGGGGCGTGCTCGGGCGACCGACCTCCTTGGCTTCCTGACGGGTGAGTATCCCACTTCAATTGCATCATGTCAGTTAGGTGTAGTAATCGTGGTCGATATAGTGTGATTTTAGTTAGACAGATGGATGTGAGCTCGTTGTTGTTTATCTGTAGGATGGACCCTGCTAGTAGCTACAACCTAGAAATTCGGATAACTGCTCGCCATACACGTTGTTGATGGTTTATCTTGGACAAAGTCGTCGATGCTGATCGTACCAACTTCGTAGATCTGGTTGCTAAAGTTGAGAATAAGTATCCTTATGCTTATGGGGATGTTGTGAGATTGTTTACACGTTGTCGATGGTTTATCTTGGACAAAGTCGTCGATGCTGATCGTACCAACTTCGTAGATCTGGTTGCTAAAGTTGAGAATAAGTATCCTTATGCTTATGGGGATGTTGTGAGATTGTTTTACTTCTGCATTGAGACACATATGAACATCCAAGTTTGCAATGACCATGATTTGCTTGACATGTTTGCAAAACATAAAGCTTCCAAGTGCTGCTTCCTTACTTTAAGTTACCACAGCCCTAGTACTGAGCCTCTTGAAATACCTCCTTGGGATTTTAGTTGTTATTCCAAGTCTGTTGATACACCCTTCACCCCTTCAATGCCTTGTCCTAGCATTCCACAACCAAGCCATACCCAGAGTGAAACTGAAGATGATGAATACTTGGCTAACCCAAACCCATCCAATGAGCATGTCGGTGTTGATGAGGAAGGGCTGTATATAGACCTTGGTCCTCAACAACCACCACCTCCAATACCTCAGAGTCAAGGGTGCAGCACAGAAAGGAATGGATCTGATGCAGAAACATACTGTGAAACAAACAGTGATGATGAGTCTATGTCTGACGATGAAAATTATGAAATGGAGGATGTAGATGATATTGTTAAAGATAATGAGCCTGACCATATGCCTGATGCTGACTATGACAAGAAGGATCCTCCTATGATAGTAGGCAGTGTGTATAGAGACATGTATGCATTTAAGATGGCTTTAGCTTCACATGCTGTGAAACATGAGTTTCATTAGGACTTTGAAAAGAGTGACACAGGAAGATACAAAGTCACATGCTGTGGGAGAACTGAGGGTTGCAGGTGGAGAATTCATGCCTCAATCATGAAGGATGCTGAACAATTAAGGTAAACTGTTAGTGCTACATCAAAATGTGTATGCTTTTTTTATCTGTCAGTTGTGCTTAGGTATAAGTATGTCATTTTTATGTCATTTGCAAGTGAAGAAGAATCCATTTCCCCATACATGTGAAAGCATAAGGAGGTCTGGGGTATGTAAAGGGGTTACACAGTTTTGGGTCTGTGAACAAGTTATTGACTGGTTGAAAGAAGATGCATCAGTTGGTGCTTCTGAACTCCAAAGGAGACTGAAGGATGAGCACAAAATTTTGATACCATATAGGAGGGTGTGGCATGGTAAGAATCTTGCATTGGATAAAATTTATGGGCCATAGAATAAAAGTTTTGATAACCTGTATAGATTGAAGGCCCAACTAGAAGCATCATGTCCTGGTTCACTTGTTGTCATTGATCACCACACCATTAACAAGAAAATTAGGTTTAACATGTTTTTTTAGCCCTGAAACCATGCGTTGATGGTTTCCTTAGAGGTTGTAGGCCATATTTGGCAGTAGATAGCACTTTCTTATGTGGAAAGTTCAAAGGTCAGTTGTGCATAGCTTGTGTAGTTGATGCCCACAACTGGATGTACTCAGTAGCAATAGGTGTCATTGATTCTGAAACAAATGAAAACTGGGATTGGTTTATGAAGAGGTTGAAGGAAGCAATAGGGACCCCACCTGGTTTGACATTCTCCACAGACTGTGGGCAGGCAGTAATGCATGGTGTTAGTGAGGTCTTTCCAAATGCTGAACATAGAGAGTGCATGTGGCATTTAGCTCAAAATTCTAAGAAAAGGTTCAGTGGTAAGATTTTTTATGAGCACTTGTGGCCATCTTCCTACTCTTGGAGCAAGTACATGTTTGAGAAACACTACCAGGCCATGGCTGCTGCCAAACCTGAGGCTATGAAGTACCTGCAAGAGAATCACAACAAGTTATGGACCAAAAGTCAGTTTGGTACAGTTTGCAAGGTGGATTATGTAACCAATAATTTGGCAGAGTGCTTCAATAAATGGATAAAGGCAGAGAAGGCCAAGCATGTCGATGATTTTATGGATGCAATAAGGCAGAAGCTGTTGATTAAATGGAATACTAGAAAAAAGGTGGCTAAACAGTTTATGGGACATATTTTACCTCATGTTATGCAGCAGCTGAGGGAAGACACCTTCAAGCTAGACATTGAGGTCATCACATAAAATGAAGGAGTTGCTGAAGTTTGTGCTAAGGGAGGGATTGGGTTCAGATTTGTTGTGGACTTAAGGAACAGGACATGTTCCTGCAGGGCTTGGCAAGGGTTAGGAATACCATGCAAGCATGCAATTGCTTACATAACTTCTATACCTGGTGAAAAGCTAGAAGACCATGTGGATGAATGCTATTCTATGGCCAAATTCAAAGCTGCATATGAAGGTTCCATCCCATCCATTCCCGACAAGTCAATGTGGCCTGATGCAACACATGGATTCTTCATGCATCCTCCCTTGCTTAAGTCCACAGCTGGTAGAAGAAAGAACAGGTACAAAAGGGGCACTTGAAGGAGGTAGAAGGAAGAAATCAAAGAGACATGAGTGTCCAATATGCCATGAGTTAGGGCACCACTGGTACACCTGCAAGAATGGGAGTCCAGCAAACATAGCTGCAATAGAGGCTGACAGGTGCACTTCTCTCGGTTACATTTATTCATATATGATATGAATTGCATTGTTGTAATGTAACATTTATTTGCATGCAAGGGTCTACCTAAGAAGAGGCAGAAAAAAGCAGCTAAAGCTAACACAGAGACAAGCATTGTTGTGGCCTCAAGGATGGTGTTCCCTCCCAATGAAGTAGTGGAGAATGCTGTACACAAGAAAAGAAAGAGATGTCACGTGGATGTTCCTTCTTCTTCAACCTCTGTCTCCAAATCTACTAGGTTTGCAACTTCTACATTTCTTTATCTTTTTGGCAATGCCTACAGTCCCTTATTACTTCATGTTTCATCTACCACAAGATCTGGAACTGAATCCAACGAGCCTATTCCACTTCAAGTTGTGCACCTTGCCCATTGGCATGAAGATGTGGCAGTTCAACCTCAGCCACATGAAGCTTCTCTGCTACAATTCGTACACCAAGGAGGAAAGTTGCAACTAAGAAGAAGCTAACACCAAGAAAAGAAGGGTCGGCCACTGCAACTAACCCTTCCAGTCCAGCAGGAAATACCAGAAGTAAGAAGCAACTCATGATGTAATGGAGATGTTGGTGAACAATCTGAATCTGAACCATGTTGGTGAAAATTTTTATATTTCTGGACTCTCATCATCCATCCATCATTGACTCATTCATTCATTGATTCATTAGCATACAAACACAGTGACACACACACACACACATACATAGAACCCTACTTTTTCATTATTGCATACAAGGCAAGGAAGATGGAAACAAAGACCAGTTTCTCAATCCATTTCAGTTGCTGCATAACCCTGTCTTGCACTACCCTTCCATCCTGACCACCTTCCTAGATGAGAAGCATTGAAGTAGGAGCTGGTTCTGGCACTGCGTGAAGAGGAATAGGAGACAAAGGTGTTGTACGAGCCACTGTCTACACACTACTATCTCCCATTTCATCCTCCCACTGATAGTACTGACAACCTCCAGCCTGAAAACCAAAGCAACAGTACATTATGGACAAAGTAGCCAAAACAAACATTCTAGAGCCAAATAAAGAGCAAGTTAGCAACACAAACTGAAAAGTAAGGACAATTGTGGAAGACACGGCGCATGTTGCTAGTGGTCATCGATGTGAACCTATTGGCAAGCACACCGCAGTTGGGGCAAAGGACCCGCCTTACAAACGAGCTTGAGGCTTTAGACATGCTAGCAAGAAAAGAGAGAGCACTGGGTGGGAGCTGAGTGAAGAGTGTGGAGAGATCTTAGTGGGGGAGGGGTTTATAGGAGCCACCGGGAGCATTTTTAGTGCCAAAGCTCCACCATGTTGGCGCCAAAAAGAACTGAGGGCACGCCTGTCTTTTTCCCCCTCCGTCAGGCTCTGTTAGCGCTACATTTGGACGGAATGGCTTGCAGAGAAAACAAAGTTTAACACGATGGCACTCGTGGGAGTTCATCTTTTTAATGACTTGTGCGAATTTACCATTTTTTATAATGGCAGGAAATGACTCGAAGAATATTGCAACGCGTTCGGGAGAGAGAGGACGCTTTACGTCGTCGCATCCATTCGAGGAGGGGTAGGACTGTGTTTCAGACATGGACCCCTCGTCTCTGCCCATTTCTATCCTGTTGTATTGCCGAAAAGATGGACGCAGCTGCAGCGGGAGTACACACAAAAACACATACACCATCAGCCCATCGCATAGGTTTGGCAAGATGATGTTCAAAAATCAAGTGCATTAAATATATGTGCGCTAAGATCAAGTTACACACATGCAGACAATAGCGAATATCAAAGATAGTGTTAAAACAAATATAGAGAGTGTTAAACTATTTATTACACAACCTATAGTCTTAAATAAACATAATCTTAATTAAACACGCAATGGAAACTGGAGACGACGACAACGACACCAAGGGCAGTCGACTGAAGAACGAATGCCTAGAACTCCTTAAAGTCATCTAGGTACTCCACCAGATTGTCTTGGTCTGAACAACGGGTATTGCGATGGTGAGTACACTTATGGTTGGTACTCAACAAGTCGTGGGGAATAGTGTAAGGCCAATCAAAGGAGTGACTAAGGCTAACAGCATCAACATTTAATTAAGTTGATCAAATTTTATTAGCAATTACTAAATATAAGTTTATACCACCCAAAATTAAGCATGAATAAGAATAAAGCAATAACATGAATAAAATAACAACAATTTAAGTCCATATTTTGATGAAGGTATCATGTGAGGGTCCAAGCCGCTCTTGACCGTGAGCACGGTTGATCGATCGGCTTTACACACTGTAGAGGTCGCACATCTTTATCCAAAAGTCGCATAAAAGTTCAAAGAACTTTAGACCCAACCATGCGATGCTAGCTAGGCATCATACCACACTTCCAACGTGTGAACGCATAGGGATGCTACGAGGCCTTTACAAATATTCGCTAGTAAGAGTAGTAACCCGCTAAGGTTTTCAGATTAGTAGTAAGCCATCACACCCTATCTATCGTCGTCCCTCTTACCTCTTAACGAGTAATATTACCTCAGACTAGAGTTTCTAATTAATTTGCTGAGACCAAAGCCAACTAGTTCTTGTGGTTGTACTGTTTTCCTGGATGGTCGCTCCATGTTCCAATTAAACATGATGTCCTTGTATTAAAAGAAAGGTATAGCGGAAATAAAGCAATATTAAACATTTATGCCAATTAAACCACCAATTCCCATCATAAAGCGACAAGCATAAGCTACCCAACAAGAATATAAACCCAGTTGATCAAGGCAAAGGTAAATGAAAACTAGTCCTCCTTAATTGGGACCCATCAAATTAATCATAACATGTGCATAGCATAATTGTTGAGTACGAGAAAGTAAAGGTGTATAGGACTGAAAGTAGTGATCAAGGATACGACTTTCCTTCCTGGCCTTTCTCGTGCTGCTCGTACTCCTCGTACGCTTAATCTTCAACTTCCTCGAACTGCAAACCTTCTATACGTGTCACACGAGCACATACAAGCAGACACAAACAATAAATAAGAAATAGTACACCAAAACATAATAAACAGAGAAAATATGTTTTTAAAAGAAATCTACCCATTACAATGATCGCATGGACATAAAGAACGATAAAAACGGAGCTAGGATGCAAAAGATATGCTAAAAATAAAATACAGGGGCATATCTGTGAGAAAACTAAACTTCTAGGAGTCTAACGTGCAAAAACAGGGGGTCTAACGTGCAAAAACTACGTTACGGACTGCGGGTGAGATTTTTAGAAAAGAGAGGGGCCTGAGAGAAAAATGTGAGGGCGATTTTGTAAATATTTTTGACTTGACTAGGACCGTGGGTTGATTTGTGAGAAAATTAGGGGCCCTTTTGCAAAAAGGCTCGGGTGCGGGCGCACTGACCCTAGGGCGACGATCTCCGGCCGTTCAATCAAAGATGGACGGCCGAGATTAGATCCAACAGCGGCTATCGATGCGGCCGTCGGTCTGAGATCGGAGGCCGGTGGCCGTCGGTGAGGGCGGACAGGGCAGCGTGCTGGTTTCTCGTGCTGACCGGCGGCGCAGCGCCGCAACGAGGAGGGGGAAGGCGGAGCTGGCCTGCGCGGGGGAGGTAGGAGCGGGCGACGTTGCGCGGGCGAAGAGCTGCGGTGGCGTGCTCACCTCCGGCGGAACTCCAGCGGCGAAAGACGGCGACGGCGGCGAGTTTGGCAGGCGGCGGCGCGGAAAGCTTGGAGATGGCGGCGGTGCAACGCTCGGCTAGGGTTCGTGGCGACCCCGGACGGCGCGACATATTTATAGGGCGGAGAGGAACGCGTGAATAGATAGAGGAGCACGGGTTTGAATCGAGGCGGGGATAAGATTTCGCCCGGAAGAAACGAAGCGGAGGAGGCGGAATCCGTTGCGGCGGCGGAGCGGAGTCCGACCGGACTCGGCCAGAGGAGCAAGACGATGTGGGCCCCACCTGCCAGCGTCCGCGGGCGGGGAACGGGCCGTCGTGGCTAGCTGGGCCGATGAACGCTTCGCGGGCCGGGGGAAAAGGTGGAGCGGGCCGGGTGCAGCAAGCTGAGGAGGCTGGGCCGAAATTGAGGGAGAGAGAGTTTTCGGCTCGGAGAGAGGAAGAAAAGGGGATGGGGTTTGAGATTTTAGAAAGCACTCAAACAATACAAAACTTTATGCTCCGGCATGAATGCACAAACAACTCCTACGGTTTGATTAATTTTGAAAGTACGCTTTTAAAATGCCTACAAATTCAAACCTGCCCTTAATTTAATTTAAATTTTTATTAAATTTGAAACCTCAATTTTAGGGTGTTACAGATGATTTTTTTTCCGTTGTGGATAATGGGTGCGCATAAAGGACTTTGTTTTTAGACCAGTGCGCATAAAGAAGTTAGAGACGATGCCAGAAACAAATTAATAAGCACAGGACGAACAAATTACAGCAATACTCTTTCTCTTTCTATAGCACATGAGCATTTTATCGGTGCCTATGTAGTTTTCAGTGTATATTTTTTAGGCATGAGGGAGAAAAACATAAGAGAAAGAGGAGAAAAAAAGAGGAGAAATGACTGACCACACATAGTTTCCAAGTGAACGCAGCGATGCAGTGTACAGTTCAGAACCCAAACGATTTTTGGTGTTGTTTTGAAGCACCTGACTAACAACTGCATCCCGAACTACTGACTCTACACCTTCCTTCTGCCAAAAGATCTAAAAAAATTAAAGGATTGCTAATAAGGACCAGGACACGCTCAGATTTGTGGATATCATCGCTACCAAGTACCTAAATAAGTTAACTTCCAGCTAGCATGGATAGTTAACTGCATAGCACCACGTCCATCCTTCCTCGCATTGAGCCCCTTCTTCTCTCCTTCTCTCCTTACGGCAGACACGAGCGTAATGGAGACGTACAGGTGCAGGAGGGCGATCCCCATCTCGACTTCAATTTGGCCATGTGGAAGTAGGACCACCACCATGTGCAGGAGGGCGTCCCCCGTTATGCATCAATGCTGCACCTAATGACTGTGACCTGACAGCCCGGCAATTGGTTATGGGAGCCATGTGATTTCGCATCTCAAAGGCATCGTTTATCCTTCCTCTCCCTGCTGCTGCTCATCCTCCCTTCACCGAACTACTTGTTGCAATCAGAAGAAAGATCAATCGAATTGATCAAGAGACAGATTGGAAGCTAGTCACCGTTGATGGGTTCGTGAGTGATGTTATGATCCGTCCCTCTATCATAACCGTTGGAACGCAGCTGGTGCAGAAGTTAATTACCTGAAGCAATTTGTAGAAACGAATAGTACTGGTTCGTTCACTTATTTCTTTGTTCAAACTTAATTTCTGCTTAGAGTTTGTGCCTTGTGGTGAGACTAAATTAGCTGCTTACTAGTCCACCAACTCGTGCTCCCGCACAGGCTAATGTTATTAAAAGATATTGTATTTGAAAATTATTTAGAAATTAAACTCCTAGCTAATAATCAAAATTGTTTACCTACTACTCTCTTATTTTTTCAATACTTCAACATAATACTTATATAGATATGTACCTATCTTTGTCTAGTTGTGATTGATTTTTAATTAATAATTACTCTATGCACTTTTTCATCCATATTCATACTTTTTTAATTTTGTATCGCAGCTCCAATTCTCCATACATTATGTTTATCATACAAATCAATATTTTTCATCGATTCCTCACATACATGTATAAATGGTCTAAATGGTGGGACTCATCATGTGTATATACTTTAACTTAGTATTTTTATATTAATAATGAGATAAATAGGTAATTTAGATTCATATATTAATTTACTTTTTGACGTATGATGCACATGAAGATAATTAGATTAAGATTTAGGTGTTCGCTTTAGGTTATTTTTAATAGCGACGTGGGTAACATAGATAAAATTTTAGAATGATATTTAAGTTATACTTTATAATGATATTGTTGATGCCGGATTTCGTCATCAGTAGAATCGGCGTCAAGGAGGAAAGAAGTCGAAGAAGTACGGATGGGAATCGGTCAAAAGGTGCTATAATGCGGAATCGGTCAGTAGCTTTTACTTCGCTTCAGGGTGAATGCGCCAGATTCCCAATCGGCAATCCTTTGCCGATAAGAAATCGGTCGATCAGGAAGGTGGACTAAGGTGGGCCTGTATGGGCTTGGAAAGATGGAGGGATAAGGTGGAGTTCAGCCCACGAAGCGTGGGGTAATTAGTTTAGCACGGATTGTGCTTGTAGATATTTGTTTTCTGTTTGAATTAGAGATAGAGTTCTAGTCGGTTAAGAAGATTATTTGTACGGGGCTATAAATAGCTACCTTTGTAAATCTGTAAACAACAATCAATCAATACAACAAGTTACTTTCTTCTTCGTACTTACTTTCGAGCAGGCGACTTCGCCATCACTTTTTTCTTCTCACGAGTTCGTGCGGGTTGGCAGGGCTGCATCATCTGGATCTCCGGCCGATTCTGTAAGTTCCGTTTATCGAGTAATATCTAAGCCTTAACTTCCGGCGCATCGCTGTTGTTTCATTTAGATTTATTCATCAGTTATCGATATCAACTAGATTCATAGGTTTTTACCTGTTTTCCTAGTTTTTATCACCAGTTATCCCGCTAGGAATCGGTAGTATCGGCTTTCATTACTTTCTGTTGTTAGATCCATTCATTGCCGATTAGATCTCTTCCTAGTGCTGTTATTACAAGCTTTGTACCGATTACTTTAGTATTTTTCTGTCTACAAGGCTACAGGGATCGTGCTGTCCTATAGCCGATTTCATCATCACAGTAAATCGGCCGATTTGCCGATAAGCTCTCTCGATCGGAAACTTAGCCGATCGTAGTTACTGAATTTGACACGTGTTCTTCCTTGCCAATCAACAGGTCAGATTGGCTGGCACGCCGCGCGAACCGCACCAGGGCATTCACCCGAACAGGAGTTAAGCAGATTCTCCCGGGTCGTGTGTCGGTCGTTGGGACTCGGTTGACCGATTTCTAGCGCCAACACACTTTTGGCACGCTCGGTGGGACCAATACAACCGCTGTCATGTCGAAAGCTGCTGAAGTCTCCGAAGATAACGTCATCGAAGTGACGGAGGCAGATCTAAGGGACGACCAAAAAGAAGATCTGAATCAGTATTTGGAGCAAGTCCGTAAAACTTGCTTGAAATCCTTCAGTCGTTCCAGGAGCGGGGAAACTGTTAAAAAGTCTCCTTTCCCTACTCCCCGCCAGATCACAATTTCAGAAGATTCGGATAAAATGTCCGATATGATTCAACAATCTCTTCATCACGCCTTCATCAACCAATCCCCGGTACTTTCAAACATGGTGCACAATGCTGTTGTCAACTCCTTCGCCGGAGGTATACCACAAGGGTACAGGGGACCTACGTATTTTCAACCGATTCCACCAAATCAGGCTTATCAGGCTTCTCAGCCGATCCAATCCTCTGTCGGAGGAACCGGTGCTTCTACGTCATCAACTCCTTTGGGATATGGCTCTATCCAACCGTCCTCTGCACCACTCCCTCCGGTCATCCCTCTACCCTGGAGGATGCCTTTAAACACGACCGGTTTGAATCAATCGGTCAGTCAAGGAAATCCTCCGTTCCAGACACCCTCCCAAACGGCCACTCGGCCGATCATACCACCATACCAGCCTATCACTCCGGAGGTCAACAAGACGTCAGAGCTCATGCTATATGATGAAACAAGTGGTGTCTACAAGCAGCCGTCCTTTACTACACCACCGGCTTATACTCAGATACCACCTTTTCATCAACCTCCTTTTATTCAACCTCCGATTTATCAGCATGTGCCGATCCCGCCGCCAACTATTCCCCAGCAACAACCAGATTGGTCGGCGCAAATCGCGGAGGTAATGCAAGAACAATTCGGCCTGAAGCCGAAGGTGCAAACGTATACCTATAGGACACCATACCCATCTACGTATGACTTGTTGCCGTTTCCCCATCGGTACAAAGTTCCTGATTTTACCAAATTTTCGGGGATGGATGATACTTCTACCGTAGAACATGTGAATAGATTCATCATCCAATGCGGGGAGGCAGCTACGCAAGATGCCCTGCGGGTACGGTTGTTCTCGTCATCCTTGTCTGGATCGGCCTTCCAATGGTTCACCACTTTGCCACCAAACTCAATTATCACATGGGCCAATCTAGAAAGGCAGTTCCACAAGTACTTCTATGCTGGGGTCCACGAAATGAAGCTGTCTGATTTGACTAGCCTCCGGCAAAGAAGTGATGAGCCGATACCCTCGTACATACAGAGGTTTCGGGAAATCAGAAACAAATGCTACTCCCTGGCTCTAACCGATGCACAGTTGGCCGATATAGCTTTCCAAGGCCTGCTGCCACACATTAAAGAAAAATATGCTTCACAAGAGTTCGAGAGCCTGAGCCAGATTGTCCACCGATTGTCCGGGCAAGAGGTGCGTCCATTCGATCCAAGAAGGAATTTTCAGAAGAAAGTGGCATTCCTGGAAGAAGTAGAGGATGAAGAAGACGCCGAAATCGGACTTGCAGAGTGGATTAAGGGAAAGAAGCCGATATCATGCCCGTTCGGCAAGAAGGAGCCGGAAGCATTTGGTTTCGATACAACTAAAGCTGACAAAATCTTCGATCTTCTACTCCAGGAAGGGCAGATTAAACTCTCGCCTTACCACACAATACCCTCTGCCGAACAATTGAAGAAGATGAAGTATTGCAAGTGGCACAATGCCACGTCACATGATACCAACGAGTGTAAAATCTTCAGGCAACAAATACAGTCGGCCATTGAGCAGGGCAGACTCAAATTTGAAGTCCCGGCAAAACCGGCCAAACCAATGAAAATCGACCAGCACCCTTTTCCTACCAACATGGCTGACACGGGGAGGAATTCTCTCCAAACAAAAGTGCTGACGTCCGAGTCGGCAAAAAAGAGTGGCGCTGTCGATCCCAGGAATCAAGTTACGTCTGAAGACATAAAGGGAAAGCGACGAATGGAGGCCGATGATGGTGAGTCAGAAGGACCACGCATTACTTCCCAGTTCCTGCTCCAAAAGTACCAACGCCAACATGAACGATCGAGGTCCCGAGAGGAAGCGATGCGTCGGCACGAGGAGCACTGGAGATGCCCATTCTTCATCCATTGTTGGGAAAATAACCTCAGGCTACCATCGGCCGATACTTGCCCAGAGTGCAACGGTCCCTATCGAGGCAATCGGCCGTTCACCAGGTCTCGCTCCAGAGATGGAAGGCCAGAACTGATCAGCAGGAATCGGCGCAACCCAGATGATCAGCGCCCTTCCATGCGTGATCGGCTGGGGGGCAGAAGTTACCGATATGATTGGTCAGAAGGTAGAAGCCATAATAGGCAGGGGGGCAGGACCGACCGACACGATCAATCAAATAGCAAAGCCAGCGTTCACAGCCGGCTCGAAGACATGGCCGATGCTCGGGTAACAGACGAGAACCCGTTAGGACGCGAACCAGAATGGGAACGCGCCGGGAAAGAAGGGAGGCCAATAAACCCCAGGTGGTGTCCCGATGGTTTAACCAAATCACAAAAACGAAGAGTCCAACGCCTCCGCCAATGGGAACTGCAAGAAGAAGAGAGCGCGATGGACAAGAAGGAAGGGAGACCTCGGGTATGGCGCCCCAAAAGAAATGACAAGGGCAACGATGAGTTGGCGGGTGATGAATCGGCAGCCGAAATCGGTATGGTTTTCATATTGCCGATGGAGTTCATGACCCCTGCCGATCAACAGGACGTGTCGGCAATAGAGGAACAAACAGCACGGTTGGCTTTAGAACCAATGATGGCCACGTTCGAAAAGCCCGAAGACGACGAACGACAACATATGAAGGCATTGTTCCTTAAAGGGCATGTTGACGGTCGCCCCCTCACTAGATTGATGGTCGACGGGGGAGCTGCCGTCAATATCATGCCGTATGCCATACTCCAAAAGCTGGGAAAGAGCGACGACGACCTAACCAGGACGGACATGATGCTCAAGGACTTCGAAGGCAAGGTGTCAAACGCTCGCGGTGCCCTCTGCGTCGACCTCACCATCGGCAGTAAGACCCTTCCTACCACATTTTTCGTCATTAATGACAAAGGGTCCTATAATATGCTTCTTGGCCGAGACTGGATACACGCAAACTGCTGCATCCCGTCAACTATGCATCAATGCCTTGTACAATGGGTCGGCGATAACATCGAGGTGGTCAAAGCCGACTCCGCGTACAGCATCGCAGCAGCCGACGCACAGCAATGGAGCTGCGAAACCGTCAGGTGCATATCAGGTAGGGTGTGGGAAACCGATTTCCTGAAGGTCACCGATTTTGGCCTACAGCCGATCCGAGCAGTCGGCTCCGAAGAAGCGCAATAGATGGATCAGTTCGCCCGAGAAGACGGGAAGCTGGGACACGGATTCACGTCGGCCGATTCATTGGAGATGGTAGATTTAGGTGACGGGACCAAACCAAGGCCAACTTTTATTAGTGCAAATTTAGATCCAGAGTACAAGTGTAAATTGACAAATTTATTAAGAGAATTCAAGGATTGTTTTGCTTGGGAGTATCACGAGATGCCCGGATTAGATCGGTCTATTGTTGAACATCGGCTACCCATAAAGCCAGGGTATCGGCCGTACCAACAACCCGCACGGCGATGCAATCCTAAAATTTTACCAGACATAAAAGCTGAAATAACTCGGCTAATTGAAGCAAAATTTATTCGGCAATGTCGTTATGCCGAGTGGATTTCTAATATCGTACCGGTGTACAAGAAAAACGGGAAGCTGCGCGTTTGCGTTGATTTCAGAAATCTTAATCAGGCCACACCGATGGATGGTTACCCCATGCCTACGGCAGATGTACTGATCGACGCTGCCGCGGGGCACAAAATTATTAGCTTCATGGATGGAAACGCCGGATACAATCAAATACTTATGGCCGAAGAGGATATACCCAAAACGGCTTTCAGATGTCCAGGCCATCTTGGTCTATTCGAGTGGGTGGTGATGACTTTCGGTTTGAAGAATGCTGGTGCTACATATCAGAGAGCCATGAACTACATTTTTCACAAACTCATTGGCCTCCTGGTGGAGATCTACATCGATGACGTTGTGGTCAAGTCCAAAAGCCACGAGGAACACCTAGCCGATTTGCGACAGGTGCTAGAGTGTACCAAAAAGCATGGTCTCAAGATGAATCCCAACAAATGCGCTTTCGGCGTCTCCGCCGGACAGTTCTTAGGATTCATGGTGCACGAACGAGGTATAGAAGTCAATCAGAAGACCATAGCGGCCATCAACAAAATCGTCGCTCCACAGAACAAAACTGAGCTACAGTCTCTAATCGGCAAGGTAAACTTCATCAGAAGGTTTATATCTAATCTATCTGGACGGATTCAGACGTTCACACCACTTCTGAAGTTGAAGCCAGACCAGGAATTTATATGGGGAGAAGAACAGCGCAAGGCGCTAGAAGACATAAAGCGATACTTGGTCTCACCCCCAGTCCTGGTTCCCCCTCAAACGGGTAAGCCGTTTAAACTATATTTATCAGCCGATGAAAAAGCTATTGGGTCGGCTCTAGTCCAAGAGTTTGAAGGCAAAGAACGGGTAATTTATTACGTTAGTAGAAGACTCCTGGATGCCGAAACAAGATATCCTCCAGTGGAGCGTTTGTGTTTGTGTCTTTACTTCTCGTGCACCAAACTCAGGCACTATCTACTGTCGGCAGAATGTATAGTCGTATGCAAAGATGATGTAGTAAAATACATGCTGTCACTGCCGATATTGAAGGGACGAATCGGTAAGTGGATCTTAGCTTTATCGGAATTTGACCTACGGTACGAATCGGCAAAAGCCGTCAAGGGTCAAGTCATGGCCGATTTCGTCGCCCAGCACTGTGGGCCGGAGATCGCCTTCGTGGAACCAGCGCCTTGGCAGTTATTTTTTGACGGGTCATCATGCGGAGTCGGATCAGGAATCGGCATCGTCCTCATATCACCTCGGGGGGCAAGATATGATTTTTCTCTGCCGATAGAAACCGCCGCCACAAACAATCAAGCGGAGTACAGAGCTGTATTAAAAGGCTTACGATTATTAAGAGAAGTCAAGGCCGATTCTGTTGAAGTCTTCGGGGATTCGATGCTAATTGTGGATCAACTAACCGGAAGGGCTGAGTGCAAAGATGACATATTACGAATTCATCACGAAGATTGCTTACAGCTTTTAAAAGAATTCAGATCGGCAGTAATCGAGCACGTCCCAAGAGACCACAACGAGGAAGCAAACAAACTCGCTCAACACGCATCTGGGTATCGGCCGATTCCGGGCGCCATGGCCTTAGAGCTTGCAGCCGACGATTGGCGTAAAGAAATTGCCGATTACCTGAAGGATCCGTTTAAAAAGGTGGAGCGACGAGTGCGCTTTCACGCTACCAAGTACGTATTGCTCGAAGATGATCTGTTCTACCGAACGATCGATGGTGTTCTTCTTAAATGCCTTGGGACAGAAGAAGCCAAGACTCTAATGGGAGAAATCCATGAAGGGGTATGCGGAGCTCACCAATCAGCACATAAGATGAAGTGGATGATCAGAAATAACGGGTACTATTGGCCTACGATCCTCGAAGACTGTTTTAAATATTATAAGGGTTGTCAGGAGTGTCAAAAGTTTGGAAATGTCCAACGTGCACCCGCGTCGGCCATGAATCCCATCATCAAACCATGGCCGTTCAGAGGGTGGGGAATAGACCTTATCGGCCAAATTTATCCACCATCGAGCAAGGGGCACAAGTTTATTCTGGTTGCTACTGATTACTTCACCAAATGGGTGGAGGCAATCCCACTAAGGACTGTGACTTTGGCTATCATGGCCGATTTCGTAAGGGATGATATCGTCTACCGATTCGGTATCCCTCAAACTATAACAACCGATCAAGGAACAATGTTCACATCGGGGGAATTTGAGGAATTTACGACCGATATGGGCATCAAGTTGTTAAATTCTTCTCCATATTACGCGCAAGCCAATGGTCAAGCAGAATCTTCCAACAAAGGAATAATCAAGTTGATCAAAAGGAAGATTGAAGAATACCCGAAGAAGTGGCACCTATGTTTGACTGAAGCCCTGTGGGCATACAAAATGGCCTGTCATGGGGCTACCAAGCTATCTCCCTATCAGTTGGTATACGGCCACGATGCAGTACTTCCATGGGAGTCGAGGGCAGGATCAAGGCGCATTTCACTTCAGGACCAGTTGTCAGCCAATGACTACTCATCTCTGATGAAGGAAGAACTTGATGATTTGGCCGGCCAACGACTAAGGGCTCTGATAAGTATCGAAGAGAATAAGAAGAGAGTGGCCAGATGGTACGATAAAAAGGTCAAAGTCAAGCAGTTCTCCCCCGGAGACTTGGTATGGAAGTTGGTATTACCGATCGGGTCGAAAGATCCTAAATTCGGCAAATGGTCTCCTACCTGGGAAGGGCCGTATAGAATCGGCAGATGCGCTCCAGGGAATGCCTATATCTTGGAAACGATAGAGGGAGAAGAATTCACTAGAGCTCTGAATGGGAGGTACTTGAAAAGATATTACCCAAGTATATGGGTCGGTGCCTAAGGAATCAACACGATTATACATGACTGATACGATTCGGTTTTGAAGACACACATGAAGTCGACCGGAACGGCCGATTACATTCATTCGGTACGGACGACGGGTTACATGGCCGGCAAAACACTAAGTCGCCCTTAGAACAAAAAATTACAAAAAACAAACTAATTATCCTTCTTCTGAAATGATTCCTCATTCCGCTCCAAAGCACGAAGACGCGAGGCCTCTGCCGCCGCCAGGATGACGGGCCGAGGAAGCAGACGGACCCTAGCGGTGGGAGGCCGCGGGCTGCCGTTCCTTTCCAGGAAGTCCAGGATTGTGCGGACCGTCGAAGTGATGTCATCTCCGGGAACGTCACGATGACGACCCCTCATGACTGGCGATCGGCGACGGCTTCCGTTCACCACGGCATCCAAGACTACACGAGCATCCGCAGTAATGTGGTCTTGGAGCTCTTCTTGATGGGCCAGAATCAGAGCCTTGTCCTCCGGGGTCAAAGGGTCTTCGGAATGGATGCGCTCGATGGCACGCACGAGCTCCGGACCAAGGCGTTGAGGCTGAAACAAAGAAGGAATAAGGTGGCGCATTCTTTTCCTAAGATCTAAGAGGAGAAGGCGGAACGTCACCTGGTTGACAGAAGAGGACGACGACGAGGCCATGACAAAGTAGTTGCGCCGATGAGAGGAAGAGGAAAGGCGAAATGGGAGCCAGATCGATGCTATCGGGAGGAGGCGCCGAGGTCGATATTTATGGGGAGAATACGTGGAAATCTGATGAGGCCACGTCCCATCGGTAATAAGGAAGGCAGTAAATAGAAGGCATCGCGAAGGGTCGGTCAAAGAAGGCAGTAAATGTTCGTACAAAGCGGTCAGTGTTTTACAGATTACCCAAAAGGGTATCGATAGCCGTGATGGCCCGACGCCGGATCTGATCGGCAGAGTCAAGAACCCGTCGGTCTTCTTCTGCCGATCCAGGGACCTCCGATGCGTTGCGGTGGAGTCTCAGAGCCTCTTGAGCAAAACGCTGCCTCTCCCGTGTCAAATCTGCAATAGCAGAGGGTAAATCTTGAAGCCTGTTCTCTTCGGCGCTGATTGCTTTGGTCACTTGCTCCATCTCTTTGGCAAGTTCCGCCCTCCGTCGTTTGAGGCGATCTATTTCACTAATGATCGCCGGGCGTGAGTCTTCTAGGACATGGATACGCCGATTCGCTTCTTGAGCCTGACGCTTAAAGGCATTTTCATCTTCACGAATCTTGGCCAGTTTCGCGCGATCGGCCATATGACGGAGGGCTCTAAAAACAGGAATCCTCATGGACTCAATAAAGGCCGCCGGTGCCAAGGCCTCTTCCGCTTCCTCTGGTACTCGTCCGCTGACGTCACTAAAGAGCTGCCGAATCGGCGAAGCGTCTTCTACCAGTCGGCCGATATCCCCTTGAAGGAGGGATCGGATGTTGGTGAGCTTAGCCCGGACGTCATCAGGAACGGAGCTTAAGGCGACTTGGCGGGATGAGGTTTCTTCATCATCAGAGAGAGCGACCGCGAAGGAGAAAAGGCTGTTGTTGGGGGAGTCTTGTTCCTGAGAGAATAAAGAAAAAGGGTGAATCGGCAGGGGAACAGAGCAAATCGGCTGGTCGAAAGCTGGTTTAAGAATTTACCGTTTTAAAACGAATTTCTTCGTGCTGCGCTTGTAAAGCCGTTGTGTCCTGATCAGTGGCCGGTACCATAGGTTCATCCGATGAAGAGGACTCCACAACAATCGGCACGGTGCTTGGACCAGCTCCCTGGGAAGAAATCGGTTGTTGAGAAACGCGTGGTGTGCCGATGGTCTGCGTCGAGGAATCGGTTAAATATGTTATGCAAATACCCGAAGGGAGTCCATAAGATGAGTACCGTACCTCAATGGATGAGGGCAAGGGCGCGTTGGTATCCGGTCGAGTTGTCGCCGACTGTGGCATTTCCATGGGAGAACTCTACGAGATACAAAGTTAGGAGGAGTTAATATCAAAATGACAATCGGAAACGGTAAAGCTTGAACTCACTTGTAAGGCTTCCAACAATAGTGAGGCGGCAGCCGCTCCGGCTTGTGTAATGGCTTTAGTATCGGCAATTTGTGTGGCCTGGGGCGATGCAGTTAAGGTTTCTGCCGATACGAGCACAGGAGGATCCGCCGATGCCGTACGAGCCCGGACTCGGCGACTGGTTTTCTTGACGACCTTCTTATGAACCTTCTTCGATCGGCCAGCAATCATGTCAACTGACGGAGCGTCGTAGCCGATAAGAGGATAAGTGGTGTACGGATAGCTCTCCATTAGCCGACCACTGCGGCTGTGCGTTGGAGGGGCTTGACTCTCAGCCTAAAGAGACAATGAAATCATTAGTGCTCAATCATGTTGAAAAGAATAAAAATCGGTAATCAGAAATACCTCGGCGTTGGGATCAATGTTGGCCGGGTCTAGAAGGTTGCAGTATGCCGATGCTGAGTTGCAGAATAAGAATTGCTTCCATTCGGCCCACCAAAGCTTGAACGGCTGGATGGCAAATGGACATAATAGCCATTCATTCAAATTAATCGTACTGGAGTCCGGAATTCGGTCTCGCAGCCGACAATAATCCAGGCCAGTTTTAAGCGCTTCTCTGAACTTGATTCGGCCAGCAAAATACACCCGTATCGGCAATTGACCCATGCCGAATTGTCGTGCAGCAGTAGATGGGTTGTAGAACTCATATGTAGGGGCATCTTTCCCCGAAAAGAAGTTGGCCGGTAAGAGTCCTGGTTTGATCTATTCTTCATAAAGGTTTTCATCAAATCGGCCAGAGGTCGAATCGAAGCAGGAGGGGAGTTCGAAGACTGGGATGTCTCGCTGGTATGGAAACCAGATAGTTGCGTCCTCATTAAATCCATTATAGAAGCACCGAAAGTACTCGGCTACCTTTGTAGCGGAATACGCACAACCTGGAAAAGCTGACGCTGCTTCACCATAAGACATGCATCGGCGACGCTCGGTAGGGTCTTCCGCCGATTCGATATTAGGAAACATCATGTGGTCCACTGGCTGCCGGGTGATCCTGTTCATGTAAAGGTTCAACCATAGATTGACGAACCACCAAGGCCCACCTGGGTTGCCGATTGGTTCTCCCTTGGAGAGTTTTGTGCCGATTTGATGGAGCATATGGTACACGGCACCCAGAAGATGTTTCCCGAGAGGGACGTGGTTTCCTTTGGACAGTGCTTCAGCTAAAGATTGGGTGTTGGTTGTTGGGCCGGCGGCTCTTCCACAGAAAAGGTGTTTTTCTAGCCACATCATCAGGAAAGCGGTGTGCTCCCTGTTATCAACAGTACCGGTCTTCTTGTTATTACTAATAAAGCCCTTCCAGCCGCCGATTCCTCTTGTGTCCAGCCGATGCGACGGTACGGTCAGAAGTTGGAAAGGCGTGTCAGGGGAGGATATGTCCAGGCCGGTCAAGAGGACCACATCGGCCAGAGTGGGGGTCATAGGACCATGACCAAATAAGAACGCATTAAGTGCGTCAGACCAAAAATAGGAAGCTGCCATCACTAGCGGCTCATTTTTCTCCATTTGCGACAGGGAAAGGTTGATACATTGGCCGATTTTGAGCTCATCCCATGAGACGCTCCTTGACGCGGCCACCCGTTGGTACCATTCCCTCCAACCTGGGGTTTCATTCGGCCAGGATCTAAAAGTGCTTGCCCATTGATCTAAGTTCATATCGGACCGTTTGAAAGGTATCCGATCAGTTTCCAAATCTATAAGAATCGCCGGATCTGGGTCTCCCATGGGACCAAGGCAAACAAGGCCAGGACTGCCCGTGAGGTGAATAGTAATTCTATCTCTAACCGCCTAAAAAGGAAAAGGGGCATAGGAATGTAAGGAGTAGATCTAAAATATTGCCGATAAGGGGAGGATTCGGTACTTACCTCCGGGATAAAGTTCTGAGTAATCGGCGTGGTCGCCGACGCTGGCGCAGATGATGGGGCTGTGATGGGGACCGCCATTGGGATTTCTGATGAAGCCCTTGCATCTGTTGAAGAAGTGACGGCCGTCGCTACTTCCACCGGGGGCATTGTCCCTGGAGCATCGCGTGCGGGGGAATTGCCGGAAGGAGTCGCCATTGAAGGGAAAGGGGAAGAAGTGATAGGAGCTGGAACTGGAAGACTTCGATGGCAAGGGAGAAATGAAGAAAGAAGGATGTGCGCGCGTTGGAAAAAGAGACGTGAGCTTGAAGATGAGCTGCGGTGAAATGTTATTTATAGGGTGCCTGAAGAAAGGGTAAAGATGGAATTTTCACCGCGCCGGCGCGTCGAGTTTTTCGGGGTAGTGGCTGTCGTGGGCGCCCGTTTCAAAAATTGCAATGATCAGCCGGGAGACCGCGAAACGGAAGGATATTTTCACTGCGGCCATTTCGGAGGGGAGGTTATAAAGAATTTCGAAGTAAAAGACTATGTTTTACTCCGAAACTGGGGGGCATGTGTTGACGCCGGATTTCGTCATCAGTAGAATCGGCGTCAAGGAGGAAAGAAGTCGAAGAAGTACGGATGGGAATCGGTCAAAAGGTGCTATAATGCGGAATCGGTCAGTAGCTTTTACTTCGCTTCAGGGTGAATGCGCCAGATTCCCAATCGGCAATCCTTTGCCGATAAGAAATCGGCCGATCAGGAAGGTGGACTAAGGTGGGCCTGTATGGGCTTGGAAAGATGGAGGGATAAGGTGGAGTTCAGCCCACGAAGCGTGGGGTAATTAGTTTAGCACGGATTGTGCTTGTAGATATTTGTTTTCTGTTTGAATTAGAGATAGAGTTCTAGTCGGTTAAGAAGATTATTTGTACGGGGCTATAAATAGCTACCTTTGTAAATCTGTAAACAACAATCAATCAATACAACAAGTTACTTTCTTCTTCGTACTTACTTTCGAGCAGGCGACTTCGCCATCACTTTTTTCTTCTCACGAGTTCGTGCGGGTTGGCAGGGCTGCATCATCTGGATCTCCGGCCGATTCTGTAAGTTCCGTTTATCGAGTAATATCTAAGCCTTAACTTCCGGCGCATCGCTGTTGTTTCGTTTAGATTTATTCATCAGTTATCAATATCAACTAGATTCATAGGTTTTTACCTGTTTTCCTAGTTTTTATCACCAGTTATCCCGCTAGGAATCGGTAGTATCGGCTTTCATTACTTTCTGTTGTTAGATCCATTCATTGCCGATTAGATCTCTTCCTAGTGCTGTTATTACAAGCTTTGTACCGATTACTTTAGTATTTTTCTGTCTACAAGGCTACAGGGATCGTGCTGTCCTATAGCCGATTTCATCATCACAGTAAATCGGCCGATTTGCCGATAAGCTCTATCGATCGGAAACTTAGCCGATCGTAGTTACTGAATTTGACACGTGTTCTTCCTTGCCAATCAACAGGTCAGATTGGCTGGCACGCCGCGCGAACCGCACCAGGGCATTCACCCGAACAGGAGTTAAGCAGATTCTCCCGGGTCGTGTGTCGGTCGTTGGGACTCGGTTGACCGATTTCTAGCGCCAACAGATATGTATTAGTAAATTTTATGAATATTATTGGGTTACTTTAGATTATTTTTTATAATAGCTGAGCTCAGTAATTTAAATATAGGTTTAGAGCTTATTTTTTAATATTTTCACAATGATAGCGGTGGGTAACTTTTTAGAAAATATAATAAATCAATGGCTATGATTATTAGAGTCGACAGGATTGGTGTTTGATGTTTTTATTTTTTATGAGAATTGTCTCTTTTTTCTAGTTTGTCTCATGGGAACTAATGCGGAGCCTCCAATGGAAAAATATGATACTATATTGCTACAAAATTATCACCATAAGCTACCTCTCGTTTGTTAAATATTCGAACACAATACTTATATAGATATATACTTAATATCTTCATCCAATTGTGATAGATTTTAGTTAGTAATTACTCTATAATATTTTTATCCATATTTATAATATTTAACTTTTCACTTTGCTTCGCAGATATGCGCTTGAATTTGTTTAATGAACCCTAAGTTTGAGACACAATTTTAACATAGATATCTATATTCACATCACTTTATATCTTTATAAATGGTGACACACATCATGCGTATAGATCTTAATTATTATATCATATACCAATAGTGCAAGATACAGAGGATTTAGAATCATATATTGCTGTATATTTTTAATTAAAGTTATTTGATTCAAACGTAGGGTTACGTCATGTTATTTTTAATAATAGCATGTGTGAGTAATATAGATGCAAATTTAAGGAGTTACTTTAAATTTTTTAAGTAATAGTGGTGTACAATTCAGTTGCAAATTAGGGGGTTATTTTAAATATTGTTTCTAATGGTATAAGTGGGTAATTTTGATAAAGATTAGAGGGTAACTTATATATAGATTTAGGGGGTTACTTTAGGCTATTTTCATAATGGCATAGGTGGGTACTTTTTTAGAAAACATAATAGATCTAATGGCTATGATGATTTGAATCTATCGATTGATGGTCGGATGTTTTGTTTTTTTGTGAGAATTTCTAAAATTTCTCTCTTTTTCTAGAGTGTCCACCTAGGAATCCTAGGTGGCTTCACCTCGAGGCTTCAAAAGGAGCCTCCAATTAATAATAGTAAGATTATGCTGGTTGCATGCAGGAGATCGAGCTGCGGGCGCACAGCCGTATCGGATGAGGACATATCAGCTGGGTTCCTGTTGGTTGTATACTTGTGTTCCTGCCGGCGGAGAAGCAACCATGGCCGAGTTAGTGATCGGGCCACTGATCTCCATGGTGAAGGAGAAGGCATCCAGCTACCTGCTGGACCAATACAAGGTGATGGAAGGAATGGAGGAGCAGCGCAAGACCCTGGAGCGCAGGCTGCCAGCAATCCTGCACATCATCCAGGATGCAGAGGAGAAAGGAGCCTCCCGACCTGAAGTAGCAGTTTGGCTCAAAGACCTCAAGGCAGCGGCCTATGAGGCCAACGATGTCTTTGATGAGTTTAAGTACGAGGCGCTTCGGCGAGAAGCCAAGAAGAAGGGCCACCACAGCAAGCTTGGACGCCGAAGCCAAGAAGAAGGGCCACCACAGCAAGCTTGGAGCGGAGGTAGCAAAACTCCTAGTCCCCGCTGGTAATCCCAATGTATTCCGTTACAGGATGGGCAAGAAGCTACGCAGGATTGTGCAGACCATCGAGGCTCTGGTCACCGAGATGAATACATTTGGTTTCAGAAACATGCAGCAAGCACAGCCATCAAGGCAGTGGCGACAGACAGATTCCGTAATCATTGACTTCGACAGAGATATTGTTAGCAGATCTAGAGATTGGGAAAAGAAGAAAATCATGGGGATGCTCCTTGATCAAGCTAGCAACATGGATCTCATGGTTCTTCCAATTGTTGGGATGGGTGGGATGGGCAAGACCACCTTTGTGCAACTCATTTACAATGATCCTGCAATCGAGAAGCACTTTGAGCTTCAGAGGTGGTGCTACGTGTCAGATGATTTCGATGTTAGTACCATTGCAAGCAACATCTGCCAGGCAAACACTTCCAATTGGCTATTTTAGAAGTCTTCGTAAGTCAACCATATGCAAGATACATCATCTCATGCATGACATTGCTCTATCTGTTCTGGGGAAAGAATGTGTCACTATAGTTGGTAAGCCGAGCGTCAATATATGGTGTTAGTCCTGTTTTCTGGAAAGAACAGGTTACAAGTCTACTGGATCATCTATTGAAGAAACAAACTGCAATGCTCCATACGTTGTTTTTTACAGATTATTTTGGTGTTCCCCTTGATATATCAAAGTATACTTCACTGCGAGCATTACACCTTCCAGCACGTACATATTGTTTCGGACAGGAACAGCTTACAAGACACATACAACACCTAAGGTATCTTAATCTGTCGTCACATGATTTCGAGAAACTTCCTGAAGGTATAAGCATTATGTATAATCTACAAACGTGCATGCCTCTATACCAATGGATGCAAATCATTGACGTGCATGCCTCCAGGACTTGGACAGATCACTTCTCTGCAGACTTTAACATATTTTGTTATTGGTGATGGCTTGGGAAGTAGTACTATCGGAGAACTTCAAAACTTAAACATTGCTGGAGAGTTAGAGTTAAGTGGTCTGCAAAATGTAACAGAAGTGCTTGCAAAAGCAGCCAGTCTTGAAAATAAAGAGAAACTCACACACTTATCTCTCGAGTGGAATGATGATGCCTGTGAGAAACCAGATTCTCATAATGGGGTGTTAGATGCCCTTAAACCTCATCATCAGCTGGAGATGCTAAGAATAAAGTCCTACAAAGGCACCAATTTACCGTCATGGATAACAGATCTTAGTCTGTTGCAACACTTGACTGGGCTCCATCTGCTTGGTTGTACGCTGTGTGAGGAATTCCCTCAATTCTGCCGTTCCAAAGCCCTTGAAGTTCTGTATTTGAAAAAGTTGGACAAATTGCGAAGCCTATGCAGCCATATGGTGTCTACGCCATTTCCAGCAATGAAGCAACTCTGGTTACATGATTTGAAGAGCTTGGAGAGATGGGGTCGCAACAGAAGGAAAAGAAGATGAATTAACCTTTCCTGTACTCGAGGAGGCACTACAGGAAACAGTAGATTTGCCGAGTGCCACAGGCACTCGACGAAGGCCTAAAAACATTCAGCGAAGGCCTTTGCCGAGAGGCAAAAAACACTTGGTGACTTTGAACCCTCGGCGAAAACGAGGGTAATGGCAGCCATGGTAACGGCGAAGTTGCCGAGTGTCAAACGGCCGACACTCGGCAACCTCCATATATGTTGTCGAGTACCAAGGCTCGGACACTCGGCAACTAACTCTAAGTTCGCCAAGTGCCACACTCGGCGAAGAGGCGCCACCGGCCAGCAGCTTGCTTGTTTGCTGAGTGTTATAGCAGAAACACTCGGTGAATACGTGGACTTCGCCTAGTGTTATAGCCAAAACACTCGGTGAATACGTAGATGTTGGCCAAGTTCTCGGCAAACCATCTGCACCCGGCAAATAAATGCCAGAATCACAGGAAATGGCCTCTTTGCCGAGTGTTAATGCCAAAACACTCGGCGAAGCCCCTCTTTGCCGAGTGTTACACTCGACAAACTAACCAAATCACCCCTATTTTTATTGTTTTGTGATGTATAAAAGACCCCTCTCAACAGATATCACAGGCATATATCTTACATCACAGACATAATTCACAACCTCCAATACAGACATTATTCATAAACGTCTTAGTCATAATCCATTGTAAGCATCAAACAAGCCATAAGTCCAAGTTCAAGTCACAACTAAGTTTCTAATAATTAAGCCACAAATGCAAAGCCTAAAACCATGGAGGCCGTGGGGAGAACTGCGACAAATCCGGGTCTTGACCTTGAGTATTCGAAGCCGCCGAATGATTCTGCACGCAGGATAAGACATTTTGAGCTAACATCTAAAGTTGTCTAAGTTAAACTATTCAATGTTAAGCATAATGTGTCAAGTGACTCACAGGAGTAGTTGTGGGTGGCTGAGGTGGAGGGAATAGCATCGGTGGCGGTGGCAATGGTTGACCCATACTCGAAGCAAAATTCTGCATGTAGTGGAACATTTGTTCCTCAACCGATTTTCTTCCTCCACCCTCCTAGTCTCGGCCTGTACCCTTTGCTGAACCATCTGCTCCATCGTCACCGTCATCTCCTGTTGTTGCTTCTTTGTTGCTTCCAACTCGGCCTACAATATCATTGCAATGCTACAATGCAAAGCTAAAGTACGTAACAACCAACTAACGATGAATGGAATAGAAAGAACCTGGAGAGCCTCCATCTGGTACTGTGCAGTGGTTGGTCGTGGCCGTATCGCTAGGCTCGAGTCCATGCTCCTTGCTCGGATCTGGGAGAGAGTGAGAGTAGAGGTCGTGTCGATTACGCTATCGCCAATCCAATACCGGCCATGCTTCTTGCCTCCTCCCACCATCATCACGACTTCTCCATCAATATCCTCGGAGCTCGGGGGCCTCGCCTCTTTACCCTTCCCTCTAGCCTTCCCTCGAGGCCTCTGGACCTCTTCCTCCTCCTCCTCAAAGCCGTGGAGAATATGACATCACTCTGGAAAGGCTCCTCGAGATATAGCACCAACATTATATAAACTGGCATGCATGGAGAAAGCACAGAACTATCAGGGAGGACATGGTTGATCATAATTGGACTAGAGGTCTATAGAGAATGCAAACTATGGAGAAAATGGCAGAATTCATAATCCTTTGGGATTTGGTGCAGGATGTGGACCGCATGTGGATCTTACACTTCAAAATCAGTATATGAGGCACAATTCAGAGGATCCTTTACCACCTTTGAACCAAGCGACATTTGGAGGGCCTACACTGAAGCTAAGCAGTACAAGTTCTTTGCATGGCTGTTAATTTAGAGCAAGATCATGACAACTGACAAGATGATGGCCAGAAACTGGGACTCTCACATGATCTGCCCCTATGTGATCAGGAAAATGAAACAGCTATCCACCTTTGCCTGAACTGCTGTTATGCCAAAGAAATTTGGGTCCTAGTAAGCAATTGGACGTAGGAGCCATCTGCATGCCTGCAACTGATGAGGATGAAATGGAAGCGTGGTGGACTCGATCCTTACAACCTTTCAGCAAAAAGCAAAGAAGATCAATGGCTACATACATGATCATGACAACGTGGAGCATATGGAAGGAACACAATCGTCGAGTTTTTGAAGGAAAATCCCTAAGGGCAATTCAATTTTTTGATTTGCTTCAAGAGGAGGTGATGATGCATCATGCGTGTGGTACCCCAGATTTGAGGTAGTGTATCTTTATTTTGGTTATGAGTTATCTTAGAGACCTATTTAATTTATGTAATATCGATCTATACGTAAATTTAAACTTCTATCTCGTTAAATGAAGTAGCAGTGCTCCTGCTTTGTTTAAAAAAAAAATCTGAGTCCTTCAGTTTGCCACGTGAGCCGATGAAGCAGAAACAGATGATGATGATGGATGATATAGCCGCCGGGACCCACTGCAACCTCGTGCACCAATCATGACGATCTCTAACGGCAAAGGCATGCATCCAGTATGGCCTGATGAAGTAATTTAGTCTGCCGAATTTGTTTCTGCTCGTTGCGCATAGAAGGCGTCTTTTCTTTTCCTTTTTTTTTTCCACTCGAGAAGGAATTCAATTCGGATCATCAAAACAACAGCCCAGTCCAGACTGAAGAATTTGGTCACCAAATTTGGATGGAGGTAAAAAGTCACTAATTACCTGCAGCACTGAATAGTACTGGTTCGTTCATTTACTGTTTCCTCAAACTTTCAGCTGAGAGTTCGTGCATTGTGGTGACACTAAATTAGCTGCTTAATCTGCTGCAGGACATCTGTTGGTCGTGTTAATTCCTGCTGCTGGTGGAGCAAACCATGACCGACTTAGTGATCTCGGGCCGTTCATCTTCATGGTGGAGAACGTGATTGAAGGCATGGAGGAGCAGCGCAATGCAAGACTGAAACAAATCAAATTTTTATTTCTAAGAATCCGACTCCGTGTAACCTTGCGATAGTCCCTGGATCAGTAGCTGTCACGTACAAAATTCAACCTATAAGTGTATAGGACTTTGAGTAAGAAGGCACGAAGCACTTAGAAATTACATTAATAGCCTGCAGCCTACAATTAGCTGCATGGAAAAAACTATGATTAGATATAAATAAAACCATCAGAGGAAGTAGGGTAATAATTTAGACACGTCAAGTTTAGTATTAACAGTCGCGCATAAACAATTATAGACTGCGAAAATTTAATAGGCAGGATATAGTAGAGATTCCCTTATATTACAATGTTAATCTCCGGGATGGGGTACCGGTGGAGGCGAGGAGGGGAACCGGTGGAGGGAGGCGAGGTTTTAGGTGAGGTTGATGAGGTGGCGTCGCTCCCTTTCTGTTGTGCGATGCTCCCTTTCTCTGATTCCTCCAATCTGTTGTGCGAGATTGAAGGACCGAAAGAGCGACCAGAGGGGGGTGAATGGGAGCCTATAAAAATTCTCAATGAGAACAAGGCCTATGTCCCAAACGCAACCCCAAAGCACACCGTGTGTTTAATCGTCAAGATGACGCAAGTTAACTCGTGACAAGCTCACCCTAGGAACGATAAGAGACGCACAAAACATAGCGGAAGCAAGATATGAAGTGACTCCAACAAGTTTTCTCAACACCCGGTTCACCAAGATTACTACTAGCTAATTATCTAACTAAGCATGCATAATCAAAGATTAATTTAAGTGCTAGGCATGACTAGCAAAGAGTGATAAAAAAACTAACGCAAGTAGCACTGATTAGCAAGAGACACTAGAGATTAAAATGCTAAACAAAATAACAAAGATTAATTAGCAATGGCATGAATCAACTAACGACCCAAAAGGAGGTCCTCACTGTGCTGGACGTTCGCATGGTCTGCTAGTGGATTTTTTTCTTGTGGTCTGGTGCTCCTGGTGACCTGCGCTGGCCCACTTGGCCTGGTGGCCGGCCTGAGCAGCAAGCAGGCTTGAACTGGGCCGCGTGCTGCTGCCACCTCGCCCGGGCCTGCTTGGCATACGCTGGGCCTCAAGCACCTGAGCACAGCTGGGCCACCTTTCACACGCGAGCTGGACCGCTGACCAGGCTGCTCGCTCCACGCACGTGAGCGCCTGCTGCCTGCCCCTTCCCGGTGGAACATTCCTGCGAACGAACAGAGACGAACAGAACAAGAACACAAGAAGAACAAGAAGAACAGCCGAGACTTCAAATCATAAGATCTCCTCCCATACTTCACAGATCGAGATGAAACTTGAGACAAGGATGCAATACCCCAAGGGCAAATAGATCTATAAAGCAAATCCTGAAAAAACTCAAGTATACATCACTAATCTTGGAGAAAACCGAAACCCTAACTCAAGAACACGATTTGGAAGAAATTAGAAATCCAAGCCGGATCCGTGAGAGATTTAGAAGGGGATCATATCAAATATGCTCTCCAAGGTCTTAGCAACATTTCCGTTCAACCAATCTCACGATATTCGGGCTCAAACGTGATGAACGAAAATTCCTCAAAAATAGTTCCGAAAATAGGGAAAAAGAAAAACACTCGGGAATCAAAGATTTAGCACAATTTGAGATAACAAATAAAACTAAATCACGAGAACATCTTCTATACAAGATGAGGATTAGCTTCCTCCCTTCATCCACCCACTAAAGATAAAAAAATCAAGAGAAAAGAGTAATCACTCTCTAATCTCCCTCTCTCCTCTCACTTTAAGCACATGACTAGCCTCTAAGCCAAAAGATAATGAGTTGCTAAGCAAAGAGGTACTGAAATAACCGAAATAACCAGCCCCCAACCCTATTTATAGTCCAGGACGAAAGATTATACTACCCCTACAGCTACAACTAAGATAACTACCCACGCAGGGGTATTTTGGTCCAAGTTTTTATCCGCGCATCGGACGGACACGCCGCCTTCACGACTTTGCTTCGCCTCGACGCAAGCTTCGCGATGACGCCACGTGCCCTCCTTCTCGAAGCCCCGGCCGCACCGGGCTCGCCCCCGGTTTTGAGGCCCAAATCGGGAAACCTGCCTGCGCGGTGGTTTTGAGGCCCAAACCACCCAAACCGTCCATCTTCGCTTGGCCGCCACGCGACCTCCTCGATATCGACGCGTGTCCGGCCTCCGCCAAGCCTCCCGCTTGACTCGACCGACACCGTCTCCATCCTGTCATGCCCTCTCGCCATTCCGTGCACCATGTGGACCGCCCGTGACTTCGCCCGGACTCCTCGGGTCCATCGGTCCAAACCTACTCGCGTTCATCCTTCACCGCCTTTGGTCCATCAGCATGAACCTTTCGCTTGACCTTCACCGCACGCCGTCGACCGCCACGTCGCATCCTACACCTGCACATCACAAGCCAAGAGCAACATCAAACCAACACAACGTTGTCAATCACTCATCATCCAAGGGTGACCACCATTGGTCCTCAATCTTCCCCTTGATGAGTGCATTGACAACACCACACAAATTCATAGTATTGAAACAGAAAGACAAGAAACTCAAAATAGAAAAATCTCAGTCCCCTAAAATAAGAGTAACGGCTCTACACAACTGAGACAAAATCATGTGATCCCTCAAGAAGAGGCAGAAAACGGGCTCAACACCAATCACATGAAAATCCAAACTCAAATAAAAAACCGGCTCCTCAAGAAGAGGTAAACAGCTCAACGCGACCGGTACAAGAGTATAAGAGCATAACAAGAGTATAACAACTCATAAATACTCCCCCTGAACATATGCACTCCCCCTAAAATCATGCATACATGCAAAGTCTCCCCCTTGATAGATGAAAGAGTTTGTGTAGATTTCTCTCCCCCTTGTTGACAATGCAACCATCAAGAAAAGCATGAAAGCACAAAGTGCATGCCATGGAAATGCAGAACCTAACAAGCTTCTCAAATCTATCACAATGCACTCTCAAAGGCTACTAGGGAGATAAAGCTTGATAGATCATAAGAAACAATAGCATCGCCAACAAGATGATATCAAGTTACAACAGTGGAGGTGAAGCAAGTATCAAGTTTTAGCAATGTATAAAAAGATCACCACATGAGCATTCACCTAGTTAAGAATCACCCAAGCAAGAATAGACTAGTCCATCAAGAGCTCATACTAGGAAAATCCATTCTCAACAAGAGATCATTGCAAACACCCACATATGCATCACAAGTCATGTTTAAAGCTTGTTGAAACCAAGTGTCTACTGTCGGGCATACACCCCAGGTCCACGAGTAGGCCTTGGACGGCCCACCAAGGGACGTACTCGGACAAGATCAGAACAGGATGGGCGTATCCTACTTAGACTAGTCAAGTATGTTTATGGAAAACTACTCGGGCCATTACCGAGTAGAACTCTGTAATAGTACCCGACTAGGACTTAGACTTGTAACCCTGCCCTCCCGTGTATATAAGGACGGGCAGGGACCCCTCTCAACACCCAACCGGGATAGACCTCAACACACGAGGACAACTCCAGTTCATCAAATACAAACCAACACACAGGACGTAGGGTATTACGCGATCTAGCGGCCCGAACCTGTCTAAATCGTGTTCCTTACGTCACCATTGATTCCTTGATTCTCGACGACCCTTACCGCATAAAAGACCACCTAGGGTACCCCCTAGGCGGGTTGCCGGTCTAAAACACCGACAGCTGGCGCGCCAGGTAGGGGACCTCGTCGAGTTTCTCAGCGCGAACTCAATGGCAAAGGTCATCATCAGGCCCGTTTTCCTCATCGAAGCCGGCGCCACCTTCGTTTTCGGATCCTAGCTTTGCATCGCCGACGGCTCGGATTCGTTCCGGCGCCAGATCGTCGACGACCAGGAGAAGAAACTAGAAGATCTGATCGGAAAAAACCAAGATTTCGAAATCGACGAGTTTGAGTTCGACTACGCGTCGGATTCGACTTCGCCTCGGACTACTCCGACCCTCTGCTCAGGGGTCGGGCGCACCCGACCCCAGGACTCAGGGTCGGGCGAGGCGGAGTTTCACCCCTTGGGGTTGGGCGAAGCGGAGCTACTCCCCCAAAGGGTCGGCCTCAGCCGACCCCAGAACTCAGGGTCGGACTCGCCTTGGACTACTCGGTCCCAGCCAGTGTCCAAGTCGGTTTCGACCTCAAAGCGGTTCCCGCACGGACTCCGCAACGCAACCAAAGTCCACCAAGGTTTTCTTACTCGAACCCGATTCGAACTCGGGCATGACGAAGACGTCGACTCCGACTCGTCCTATTCACCAGAAATACCATTATCTGGTCCAGCCCAAGGATTGGTAATAACTTCAACATCACAAGGCAGATTCATCCACTGGCCGGGATTGCGACCATCTCTTCTTGACCGCGACTACAACTCACGCCTTGTCGCCCATATAGACAACCTCCCATATCAAGAAGGCGTTCCACTCACTTCCAACCGCAAGGAAAGTTCCACAGAGATTGCAACATCAAGCTCCGGAAGCTACTACCCAGACAGGAGATACTTGTTATTACTCAGAATAACAACCCGGGTACTAGCCAGAATAGAACCCCCAGGCGATTAGCACAAATCGACAACATCTCCGAAGATGAGTCTACAGCTGACGCCCCTCACAATGAAACCTCCGAGCAGCGCAACCAAAGAAGGGCGCGCAATGCTACTCGAGCCGAGCGACGACAGTTGATGGCTACAAATATTCCCATTACAAATCTTGAAAGGGCTTTCAACGCAGTCCAGGCTCAGGAGCACAATACTCCACTCGCGGCTATCGCCTCAATCGACCTTTTAACAACATTGATGCCTCAGGATAAGGATAACGCAGCCACAGCTCAACTCGTGCAGCGTGGCAACGGACTGATCGCACAACTCGCGGAGCAAGCTTACAAGCTACTCGACAAAGAATCACCAATCCCGTCTGTTCCTCGTATCACATCTCATCAAGAAGGTAGCAGGGGAGCTGCAGACAATAACACCGCCCCACGAAATGATAACGCAATCAACCAACCTCGGCAACACAGCCAAGGTCCAAGCAAGCATAAGGCCCCTGCTCGACATAAGGATGTTGGTGAGGTCAGCTGCACCAACTCGGTTAAAAGCATCCGCCCTACTCGGAAGAACCACGAAATGTCCAACTTCAGTGATTTGCGAGAAATTCTCAACAGTCGGCGCGAACGGGAAGTCGACAGCTACAACCATTTTCCTGCTTTCACAAACCGGGTAATGAAAACAAAATTACCCGACAAGTTCAAGCCAACCGGAATCAGCAAGTATGATGGCAAGCAAGACCCAATTCAATGGCTACGATGTTACTCGCTAGCTGTCCAAGCAGCCGGGGGCAATAACGACACCAAAGTTATCCATTTCCCCATATGCATGGAACCCGCACCACTGACCTGGCTTGAGTCACTCAAACCCAAGTCCATTGACTCTTGGGCAGACTTGACAAAGGCTTTTACCAACAACTTCGCCGGCTCCATGGCTAGACTAGGCAACAAGATCGACTTAAGTCAAATTAAGCAAAAAGAAGGCGAGACCCTACGCGACTATCTGCGATGGTTCTTCGAAAAGAAGGCTACCATAGTCGACATCTCCAAAACAGATGTCATTGAGTGCTTCCAGAATGGACTCTATGATCGACGAACATACCAAGACTTCGGTCGCCGACGACCAGCTGATGTCAAAGAACTCAAAGTCATGGTGCAACAGTGGGCGGATGAAGAAGACAAAGAGCGAGAATGGTTCGGCTCCCACCGTAACCGCGGACGCGACAACAACCACAACAATGACCCAGATAGAACTCGGCATAACGATGCCCGGAACACCTATTCGAGTAACCACAATCGCAAAAGGAAGCCCAACAACACTGTTGCCGCCATGACCAACTCCGGGAAAAAGGGACACCGCAGAAATGATGAAGGGCCAACCTTCACTGAGCTACTCAAAAAGCAGTGCCCATGGCATCCGACTAGCAAGCACTCGGCGATAGACTGCTACAGCATGCGCCGAGTCATGCAAGACTTACCCGCACCACCACCCCCTGAAGAGTACACCAAGAATAGAGATAAGGGTAAGAATAAAGCTCGCAACGACGAAGATGAGGAAGGCGACTTCCAGACAGCTTCAAAAACTGTCAACGTCATTTTCGGCGGTATCCCAGGCACTGCATCCAAGCGAGCCAACAAACTCGTACTCAGGGAGATCATGGCCATCGAACCAACGGACCCTACACCGTTAAAATGGTCAGAAGTTCCAATTTCTTTCAGTAGAAAAGATCAATGGACAAAATTTTCAGAACCAGGCCGTTTCCCACTAGTCCTGGATCCAGTTGTGGCAGGATCAAAGTTAACCAAAGTACTCATCGACGGCGGAAGCGGCCTCAACATTATCTTCGCCAAGACATTAAGGAAGATGTGCCTCGACGTTACTGAAATGCTTACCCTAACGGATTTACCTTTCTACGGCATCGTGCCTGGAAACGCGGCTATACCACTAGGACAAGTTGTCCTTCTAGTCACCTTCGGCACTAAAGAACATTACTGTACCGAGTACATCAGATTCGAAGTCGCAGACTTCGAGACATCTTACCATGCTATACTCGGACGGCCAGCACTCGCCAAGTTCATGGCCATACCACATTATGTCTACCTGGTACTCAAAATGCCAGGCCCCAAGGGGGAGCTCACGCTACGAGGAGATCTACGGTGATCCTACGAATGTGACACTGAAGCTGTGGAAATTGCTGCGACTACTCAAGCACCCAGTCCCATACAACAAGTCTTCACAGCTTCAAAGAAGCTCAATCCAACCGAACTAGAGATCCCGAAAAACAAGTCGGGGTCCACAAAGGTGAAACCCGCCACTGAGCAAGACTTCAAATCAGTTGACCTCCAGACAGGTGATTCTTCCAAGACAGCCCTGATCGGAATAGGGCTAGATCCTAAATAGGAATTCACGCTCGTCAGCTTCCTTCGGGCTAACCACGATATCTTCGCTTGGAAACCGGCTGACATGCCAGGTGCGCCCAAGGAACTGATTGAGCATTCTCTCAATGTCGATCCCAAAGCTACTCCAAAATGGCAACAACTACGCCGGTTCGCTCAGGACAGACGAGAAGCAATCAAAAAAGAGTTAGCCAAGCTACTCGCGACAGGGTTCATCAAAGAAGTCTTTCATCCTGACTGGCTTCCCAATCCTGTGCTTGTTCGTAAGAAAAACAACGAATGGAGAATGTGTGTTGACTACACCGACCTCAACAAACACTTCCCAAAAGACCCTTTCGGGCTACCCAGGATTGATCATGTGGTTGACTCCACCGCTGGGTGCGCTTTGCTATGCTTTCTCGACTGCTACTCCGGCTATCACCAGATAAGCCTCAAAGAGGAAGATCAAGCCAAAACAGCATTCATCATGCCCTTTGGAGCTTTCTGCTACAAAACAATATCCTTCGGACTAAAGAACGCAGGAGCAACTTATCAAAGGGCCATACAGATGTGCTTTGAAAAACAACTTCATCGCAATGTCGAAGCCTATGTCGACGACGTCGTCGTTAAAACAAGGAACCGGGAGGAACTCATTGCTGACTTGGAGGAAACTTTCTCTAGTCTCCGTGCTTTCCGATGGAAACTCAATCCTACTAAGTGTGTCTTTGGAGTACCTTCCGGCAAACTACTCGAGTTCATCATTAGCCATCGTGGCATTGAGGCCAACCCAGAGAAGATATCTGCCATCACAAACATGCAGGCACCAGCCAGCATTAAGGATGTGCAGAAACTCACAGGCTGCATGGCCGCTCTCAACCGGGTCATCTCGAGACTTGGAGAACGGGGACTACCCTTCTTCAAGCTTCTCAAACGCCAGGACAAGTTCAAATGGACGGAAGAGGCAGAGAGGGCATTTACACAACTCAAAGACTTTCTGTCAAAGCCTCCTGTACTCACCGCTCCCTCGCCGAACGAAGACTTGCTCCTATACATCTCCACTACTTCTCATGTCGTCAGTATGGCAATAGTAGTCGAACGGTCTGAACCGGGCCACGGTTACAAGGTCCAACGACCTGTCTACTTCGTCAGCGAAGTACTCTCGGACTCTAAAGCTCAGTATTCACCGATACAAAAGCTATTATACGCTATTCTGCTCACCTCCCGGAAGCTGCGCCATTACTTCCAAGAGCACAACATCACAGTCATCTCCGATTTCCCGCTCGGCGAAATTCTCCATAACAGAGATGCCACGGGTAGAATCTCCAAATGGACAGTCGAACTCGGTGCTCTCACTTTGAACTTCAAGCCAAGGACAGCCATCAAGTCTCAGGCTTTGGTCGACTTCATAGCTGAGTGGACCAAAAATCAAGTTCCAACTCCAGTCGAACGACCAGAACATTGGGTAATGTACTTTGACGGATCCCTCAAACTTGAAGGAGCTGGCGCAGGCGTCTTACTCATCTCCCCCAAGGGAGACCAAATCAAGTACGTGCTGCAGATATTCTGGGAAGCATCTAATAATGAAGCCGAGTACGAAGCACTGCTACACGGCCTTCGCCTCGCCATCTCCCTTGGCATCAAATGACTACTGGTGTACGGCGACTCCCTCGTCGTCATAAACCAAGTCAATGACGAGTGGGACCGAAATAAGGACAACATGGACGCTTATTGCAAAGAAGTCCGTAAATTGGAAAACAAATTCTCCGGCTTGGAGTTTCATCACATCATCCTCGACAACAACGTTGCCGCCGGCGTTTTATCCAAAATGGGCTCAACTCGTGCAGAAGTTCCAGCAGGAATTTTCGTACACGAACTACGCAAGCCGTCCATACCTGAACAGGTCACACCGCCAGTAGTCCCGACTACTGACGTCTCCTGAGAGATCATGATGATAGAAGTCGACTGGAGGACACCCTTCATCGACTACATCAAAGATCACCATCCGACAGGAATAAAGCTAAGCAAATCTCCCGACGCGTAAAGAATTACGTTCTAGTTGGAGACAAGCTCTACAGGAAAGGTGCATCATCTGGAGTACTCATGAAGTGCATCACCAGAGAAGATGGCCAAGAAATCCTAGAAGAGATTCACAGAGGAATCTGCGGCAACCACACATCTTCAAGGACACTAGTTGGCAAGGCTTTCAGAGCGGGCTTCTACTGGCCAATGGCTTTGGCCAATGCCAAACAATTGGTTCAGAAATGCAAAGGTTGTCAATTCTTCACAAAACAGCAACATGTGCTGGCCTACAAGCTAGTCACAATACCTCCAACATGGCCATTTGCCTGCTGGGGGCTCGACATGATTGGCCCGTTACCAACTGCGCCAGGAGGATTCAATAGAGTACTCGTGGCAATCGACAAGTTCACCAAATGGATCGAGGTCAAACCGGTCACTTGCCCCAAGGCAGACCGGGTCCTCGACTTCTTGGATGAAATCATACACCGCTACGGTTTTCCCAACAGGATTATCACAGACCTAGGGTCAAACTTCAATAACCACGACTTTTGGGAATATTGCGAGAATAGCAGCATCGACGTCCGCTATGTCTCGGTTGCTCACCCGCGAGCCAACGGACAAGTCGAGCGTGCTAATGGCATGATACTCGATGCCCTGAAGAAAAGACTACATGACGTTGGCAACACCAGAGGTGGCAAATGGCTCAAAGAGTTACCAAATGCTTTGTGGGGTCTCCGTACCCAACCGTGCAAGACTACGGGGCTATCACCTTATTTCCTGGTATAAGGCTTGGAAGCCATATTACCCGCTGACATCATGTGGCAATCACCATCCGTTGAACAATACGATGAAGAACTGGCAACAGAAACACGGTGAACAGATATAGATAGTCTAGAAGAAACAAGATGCGCAGCACTAGTGCAATCTGCCAGATACCTTGACGGTTTAAGGCGTTACCACAACCGCAACGTCAAGGAGAGATCTTTCAACTCGGGCGATATGGTCCTTAAGCGTATCCAAGACACGTCATGGTTGCATAAACTCAATTCACCATGGGAAGGTCTTTACATCGTATCAAAGGTTACGGGACCGGGATCTTACAGGCTCCAAGAGCTCTCTGGAGAACAAGTACCAAACTCCTGGAATATAGAACATCTCTGTCGCTATTACCCATAGTGGCATCCGAGTAATTACTCCAAGGCAATAACTCATGATTACTACTCGGGCTAACTTCCCGACTACCGACTTCAAGATACCTCAGCTTTGACAAGAGTTACCAACTCAACAAGGATCACTGCCCTGGTACAAAATCTCCGTATCAATATTTCTGTTGGGAGACGAGGTAGGCTACACTAGCGCAAATCAAAATTTCTACCGCGTATAACCAGGAAGAACTGCCGTATAAGGATCACGGGATTACCACTCGACGCACTACTGGTGCGGAAGATGTAGATATGCGTCGGTGCAGTGAAGACGATCACGTAGTCGTACGTAGTCGATCACGTCCAGCAGCTCCTCAGCAGCTCGTCCACGTGCACAGCAAGATCGCCTCCGGTGCCGCGGCTCGTCGTCGGCTCGTCGTGGCTCGTCGGCAGCTCGTCGATGGCTCGTCCAAGTGCTGCAGGCGCAACACCTCCAAGGTATCCACACGTGCAGGGAGGAAGCGTCACAAGCCGGATTGCTAGATCCGCGAGTTGCAACAGGCGAGGGCGTGGGAGGCGCGGCAAGTGTGTTTCGCCAAAAGGTGTAAACCCTAGGGCGCCCCCACCCCTCTATTTATAGAGGTTCCTGATGGGCCTCTGGATCCGAGGCCCATTAGTACTCCTAAACCTAATCCAACTCGGATCAGATCCGAATTGGGCTTCCAGCCCCTTAAGTGTGTGACCCTATGGGTTCGGATACGTATAGACATGGCCCGAGTACTCATACTCGGCCCAATAGTCGGTAGCGGCCTCTAGCAAGACGTGCCAACTCCTATACGCATACGAAGATCATATCAGACGAACCATCACAACATAATATACATGCTATTCCCTTTGCCTCACGATATTTGGTCTAGCTTCAAGCCGACCGCTCTTTCTCGATCCTGTGATTCGGAATCCCTTTGTAGGTTAACTCTTAACCGTACGTAGCATGGCCATGCATTTTCGGATCCGATCACTCGAGGGGCCCAGAGATATCTCTCTCAATCAGAGAGGGGCAAATCCCATCTTGATTGACCATGTCTCATAGCATGCTTCTTGACAAACCCGAAAGCTACCTTTATAACTACCCTGTTACGGCGTAGCGTTTAATAGCCCCTAAGTAGGTCGATCCACATCTAGAATACATGCGACAATCTCAGGTCTAAGGACAAAGCGTATATGTTGTTTAAAGAGAGAACTACTTCTCGTGTTGGGTCAGTCCTAACACATGTCTCTACATGTGTCCACATTATTAGTTCAACATCTCCATGTCCATGACTTGTGAAACATAGTCATCAACTAATACATGTGCCAGTCTAATATTCATGTGTGTCCTCACATGAACTCCGACTAGGGACAACTTTAGAATAACCATACAAGTAAAGAGTTTCACATACAATTCACATAATTGCAAATCAATTCAAGTAGCCTTTAATGGATATTCAATGAACACAATATACAAATCATGGATACAAGTGGAATATCATCATCTCTATGATTGCCTCTAGGGCATACCTCCAACAATTTCTTTACTGAAACAAGGATACATCGGGTTACATACGAGTACAAGTACTCGGACTACACAAAGACTACAAGCAACTGCCTACTGGCGGGCTGCATTTAAGCCTTAGGCTTTTACTATATCACAAGGCCACTCAGGTCCGCCGACCACAAGGGGAAGGGCCCACACGCAAGGAAGATGCGCAAAACGCAGCCATATCCAGGTCCTCTACCGAAGGCAACGCCAGGAACTCCAACATCGCCACTGCCTTGACAGCGGCAACGATGAATCCGGCACGACGCGCCTAGAGGGAACCAACGCTGCTCTTTTGCTAGCCTTGCGGAGCCAATCCAATTTACGGCCACACCTCCACCTCTCAGAGGGCGGGATGAAGATCGCGGCACTCACCACCCATCACTCGCGAGTTCCAGCGCGTACTCCATTGGATCACGAGCTGCAAGATGAGGCGTGCGGCGAAACCTCCTACGAGGATTCTTCTAGCATCGCGGCTATCCCTACGAGCGCAGGAGTCTGTGGAGGGAAGGTGGCCTCAATCTGCAAGGAATCTTCTAGCACCGGTGCACTCTTTGATGGCTCTCTACACTCAAAAAGAAGCAACCGAAGACAATCCATCGCTACTCAGGAACTTGTTTGGTTCGCTCTCCAACTAGCTCTATTTATAGCCGAAAGATGCAACTACCACCTGCCCAAGGATTACTATGCGCCCGTGATCAATGAGTCTGATGACTCCTGACTCTGCCCACGTGATGGTACTTATTCCACAAAGGACAAAAGAGTACAGTACACCCGTGCATCCACAAAGGACAAAGGAGTATAGTACACCCGTGTCCCTCAAAAGACGAGTACTCGACAGCATTACGACTACTCGACACTCGGGACTACTACAAGCCAAGCGTGGCCTACGCTCTCACCATTATCCCGGGGCCTTGGACTACTCCGACCCCCTGCTCAGGGGTCGGGCACATCCGACCCCAGGACTCAGGATCGGGCGAAGCGGAGTTTTCCCCAAAAGGTCGGGCTCAGCCGACCCTAGGATTTTGGGTCAGCTAGCACTGCGTAAAACTAGTCTTCGCAAGACAATCACCTCAAGCAACAAGTCCAATGGCCAAGTATTCATTTATCAAAAGTATCGTTCAAAGTACTCGACCCAAATACAAGAGTACATACAAAGCTCAAGGCTCTTCTAAAGAGACAAACTCCAACATCTTCGATGCAATAGGCTCCGCCTCCTCGAGGTACTACGCATATGCTTCTTCTGTGCAGTTGCGAGCCACGCCATCACCAGCTGCTGCCAAGTCTGCCCTCAGATAGTAGAACTTCACAACTGCAAGGACCTGTTTGCAAATAGTTTTGCAGAGTCCCGCCACTCTACTCGGGGCAGCCTTCAATCGCTCGACTAGTGATTGCAGCCCTGCGCCTTCTTCCACGAGGGCTATGGCGTTCACCAAGTCTTCAGCTGCTACAGTTAGCTCTTGGAGTTCGCCCCGAAGTCTTCCCATGGTCTGGGCATGATCTCTGCATGCCACCATGGCCATGGCAAGCATCACGCCATTTTGCATCTTTCAGTCCCGCTGATGTTCACAAGCAGCCTGTGCTTCTGTCAGCGCGGCCCGAAGATGTTCGGCTTCATCCGCTACTCGGTCATGCGCGTTTCTCCAGTCGAGAACTTGGCTCCTTGCAGCCGCCTCTTGCTTCTTGAGATCTACAAGACAAGTTCAATCACAACCGACTACAGTTGGGCATACTCAGAGTAGGGAAAATACTTACCCTGATATTTCTTGTTCAGCGACTTGTAGCGGCTCTCCAGTTTTTGCTGCAGGACCGCATGATCCGTACGCTCCACAGCAAAAGATTTTGCTCCAACTTCATGAACCCTCAGAGCTTCCGTCAGTCGGGCACATTCCTGCTCCAGTTGATGACTTCGTTCCTGAAAGAGTCCGACTACGGAGTGGTGAGTTTCAAACCTCACAACTACTCGGGTCATGCAACAACTCAACAAGGAAATTTACCTGGAAGCTCCAGAAAACATCGATGGCCTTCTGGAACTCCAAGTCAGAGGGCAGGCTAAGTACTGGTCTTTGGGTACTCTCCGCAAGATGAGGAATCGTACCCATAGTAGCACCTACAACATTTATCATGTCAGCTACCTGCTATGACTACAATAAAAAGACTACAGAGACATACCCGGAGCAGTCGCTTGTTTGGCTTTTTCAACACCCACTACGGCCAGCGATCCGCCAGCAGATGTTGATAAGGCAGCACTTCTTGAGCCCAATGCAGCGGCGGGAACTTCCGCCGAACGGATGACATCTTGGAGCATCGACATGGTAGCTCCAAGACGACCGGCGTCAACCCCGGGCACCTCCTCAACGACTAAATCCTCAAAAGGAACAGATATTGTAGTCGAGGGATCCGGCCCTACCCCTATTTCTACAGGGATAGTTTCCTCTGCATCTCTGCACCAAAATGCGTCACCACATGATTTCAAGCCAACTCAAAGTCATTCAAACAGACAAGAAAGCTCACCGGATTGAACGTGGCGGCAATCGCACACGTTTCTTCTTGGCGATAGGCGGCCGAGTACTGGGCGCCGCGGGAACAACTACCGGCGCTGTCTTCTCGCCAAGGCCTATAAAGCCGAAGTCAAGACTACAGTACCACTCAAACAAATACAATCGGAAGGGACAATGCTTACCACTGGCGATCACATTGGACAGCAAAGTACCAGTAGCAAGTACTGGCGACACCTCCTTTGCAACACCCGCTACTCCAGCAGACAGCCCCAGGACCGCTTGGTCAGCAACGGGCAGCATGGCAGCCGATGGAGCTGCTGAGGATAGCTCAGGGGCTACTCCAACTTCTGTTGACGGCACCTTCTCCGGCACCATGTCAACAGATACATTGCCGACTTCTGGGTCGATCACGACCATTTCTTCAAAAACAGCCTCATCATTACCAAGCGCCGTATCTACAGTCTTTACGAACAAGACAAAATTCGTCGCATCAATAGCAAGTTCCAATTCATCAGCTACAGATACGTTCACGACTACATACCTTGGTACCCCGAGACTTTTCAGGGGTTGAAGCAGACTTAGCCGCAGACATCTTACGGACTACTCTGCGTCTCTTAACAGGAGGAGAAGGCTCGTCCTCCGACTCCTCAGCGACAGCTTCTGACTCTTCTTCCGACTGCGCTAAGTAGCCGGCAAGAACTCGAGACTACAAACATCAAGTCGGTATCAACAACAAATAAGTCAAAAGAGAACAAGTCAGGTGCAAAAGACATACCACTTCTGGCTCATACCAGGCATCATACTGACGCAGAGCCGCAGGGATTACTGGTACTCCCTGATAGTTCCTGAAAAACTTGGCCAGCAACGCCTCTACATCATCATCGGATATATCTTCATCGGACATATGCGATGGATCTTTAAGACCTGTGTACTCACTTCCCGAGTGAGCACGTTTCTGAAGCGGCTGGACTCTTCTCTTCAGAAAACTGGCCGCCACATGAATTCCAGTAAGACCGAGTGCCTTCAACTCGGTAATCTGTTGCATCAAGTGGTCAAGTTCCGGGGTGTCTTCGGGTTCGCTCACCCAGTTTTCCGCGTGTTTGGGCGTGTGACCAGTCACCACAGGCAGGCAAGGGTCGTGGTTCCCAATATAGAACCACCTCTTCTTCCACTCACCATGGGAATCAGTCAAGTTGTACTCAATGTATGCGCCCGAGTTCCTAAGTTGGAACCCGGCGCCTCCGAAGACTTCTGTCCTATGGACACTAGGCTGCGGCTTACAGCGGAACAACTTCCTAAACAACTCGAGGCTTGGAGGAACTCCCAAATAAACTTCGCAGAGGTTTACGAAAATGGACATATGCAGGACACCATTGGGGTTCAAATGAACAAGTTGAAGCTTATAGTACTCGAGGATACCTCTGAAGAAATCGGAGGTGGGCACTGCCAACCCCCTCTCCACAAAGTGTGCGAGCATCACTGTCTCGCCTAGATGTTCCTCAAATTGCCACGCATTTGGAAAAGCTGGGCGCCACTCGAGTATTTCCTTCGGCTGTAGAAGCTTGGCGTCGACTAGTGCTTGCACGGCCTCCTCCTTCATCACCGAATGCTGCCACGTCACTCCAGGCGGCGGCGGTGCAGTCTGATTCATCGCCCCCACCTTCGGCGTCGGCAGCACCAGTTCTTTCCCCTTCTTGGACTTCACCTTGCCCGCCGCCGGAGCCTTGCCCTGGATCTTCTCGGGTTTCTTGCCCATCTTTTTGGTGCGCATCCGCCGATTTCAACCTCAGCAAAAGGCACTCACTCTCAGATCTCTCTCAAAGGGGAGCAATAGCGGCGGTGGTATTTGGCAATGGCGACGGCGCAAGCGTGAAGCAGAGGCACGGGGGAGGAAGAAAAACATATCTGATTACTGCAGGGGGTAAACCTAACCGAAAGGGGCCCCTCCAGTTTTATCTCCGCCACCTCCGGTTTTCATGCGTCAGTTGCGCAACGGACAGATTAATTGCAGATTAATCGCCTTTAACACTCAACGGCTACTCTTTTCAACGGACTGCTGACCACTTCAACGACAGAGATCGCCCAAGTGCTCGGGGGCTGCGGGTACCGTACCCGTTGGTCAGTTTTTTCTTTTTTCCAAGATCTCCAAGGGTAAAATGGACAAAAGCTGGTTCGACCCTAAGCCTGACCCTTCGACTCAACCTGAGGCTCGGGGGCTACTCCATATGGAGTGTGATTGACATCGCACTACCATATAAAATTACTCGGGACGGAAACAACTCGAAGGAGCAAAAAGAGTACCTTCTAGCCACGTGACAGTACTCGAGCACTTCAGTCTGCAACCTCTACGACTAGCTACTCGGATAGTGCCCGCAGTGCCCAAGACTGTGGCGCACGACTACAAAGTACTCGGGGGCTTGTCGGGCATACACCCCAGGTCCACGAGTAGGCCTTGGACGGCCCACCAAGGGACGTACTCGGACAAGATCAGAACAGGATGGGCGTATCCTACTCGGACTAGTCAAGTATGTTTATGGAAAACTACTCGGTCCATTACCGAGTAGAACTCTGTAATAGTACCCGACTAGGACTCAGACTTGTAACCCTGCCCTCCCGTGTATATAAGGGCGGGCAGGGACCCCTCTCAACACCCAACCGGGACAGACCTCAACACACGAGGACAACTCCAGTTCATCAAATACAAACCAACACACAGGACATAGGGTATTACGCGATCTAGCGGCCCGAACCTGTCTAAATCGTGTTCCTTACGTCACCATTGATTCCTTGATTCTCGACGACCCTTACCGCATAAAAGACCACCTAGGTTACCCCCTAGGCGGGTTGCTGGTCTAAAACACCGACATCTACTTCTTTTGGTATACATCTTGTAACAACTAAGCAAGCAATAATATCACATTAAGCACAAAAACTTGGTGAATTTATGAAGTTTTCAGCATATTTCTTTTCAGTATTCACACAAAGTAAAATACATGAAGTGCCTTTGCGGCACAAAGAAGCCATGCTTCCCCAAGGGGTGCATCATGGGCTAAACATTTGCAATGATACCTAGATCTTTGACCCAATTGAAAAGAACATGGATTCCAAACATAAGCTAGATATGGAATCAGTATTCAACCAAGGGCAAACCATAACCAAGCATCTACTCATAGGTGATAAGCAAGTTAATAGAGTAGAATTTAGCATTGAATTTCAAAAACAGTTATCTCAACAAGTGTACAATATCATCTAGAGCATAACTGCACATTGCATCAAAATCACCAACCACAGCACTAGCTCACAAGTAGCATAAGGGAGTACACAAGATATATAAGAGAAGCTCATCTAGTGCAACATGATACAAAATGCAATATGATACAAAAAGCAGGGAAACTAAGCTAAAATGATATAGATGAACAACATGCCATACCCAAATGTGAACTAAGGTAAAGCATGACATGATGTTCATATGTATCATCCACCACAATATATCACAAAAGATAGCATGATAAGCTATACATGAAGAACTCAAAGCTATCATGAAGAAGTGGCTATCCTACCATGTTTTGTACAAAAATCATACAAGTATAATACAAGAGAAGCTCCAAAACCCAACTCAGAAAGGAAAGCAAACACCCAACTCCCCCCGCAAACGAGCAAAAGTGGCTTGATCCAGGAGTTTGGTGAAAATGTCCGTGAGTTGGTTTTGGGTAGCAACATAGCCAAGGTCAATGTCCCCTCTCTCAACATGATCTCTCAGAAAATGATATCTCACATCAATGTGTTTGGTTTTTGAGCGGAGAACGGGGTTCTTGGCTACATTAATGGCACTCGTGCTATCACAAAGAAGAGGTACACGAGTAAAATCCAAACCAAAGTCTCTCAAAGTGGAAATCATCCAAAGCAGCTGAGAACAACAGCTAGCAGCAGCAACATACTCAGCTTCGGTGGTAGACTGAGCAACACTAGATTGTTTGCGAGAAGACCAAGAGACCAAAGACGAACCGAGAAACTGGCAAGTACCCGAGGTAGACTTACGATCCAAGCGACACCCAGCAAAGTCCGCATCGGAGTATCCTCGGAGCGTGAGTGTCGAGGAGGCAGAATACCACAAACCGAACTCAGGGGTAAAGTGGAGATACCTCATGATCCTCTTCACTGCCTGACGGTGAGATGTCCTCGGTGAAGCCTGAAAACGAGCGCACAGACACACGGCGAAGTGAATGTCCGGCCTCGTCGCCGTCAGGTACAAGAGGGAGCCGATCATGCTTCTGTACTCCTTCTGGTCCACCGGTTCGCCATCTTCATCCGCATCTAGTGCCGTTGTCGTCCCCATGGGTGTGGAGAGTGGCTTAGCATCAGCCATGTCAAACTTTCTCAACACGTCCTTCGTGTACTTCCCTTGGTGCACGAAGGTTCCTTCCTTGCTTTGCTTGATCTGTAGCCCGAGGAAGAAGGTCAACTCACCCATCATCGACATCTCGAACTCCCTGCTCATGTCATCTGCAAACTTGGCAACCAAAGTATGAGAAGAACCACCAAAGATAATATCATCCACGTATATCTGAATAATTAATAAGTCATTGCCTTGCCTGAGGAGAAAGAGTGTTTTATCAACTGATCCCATTTCAAACCCATTCCCAAGCAAAAAGGATTTCAATCTAGCATACCACGCTCGAGGTGCTTGTTTTAGGCCATAGAGAGCTTTCTGGAGTTTGAAAACACGATCAGGATATTTAGGACTCTCAAAACCAGGGGGTTGTTTCACATACACTTCCTCCTCTATGAAACCATTTAGGAAGGCACTTTTCACATCCATTTGGAAGAGCTTAAAACCTTTAGCCACAGAGAAGGCTAGAAGGATTCTAATCGCTTCCAACTGAGCAACAGGGGCAAAGGTTTCCTCATAATCTATCCCCTCTTTTTGGCTAAAGCCTTGGGCAACCAACCTCGCTTTGTTTCTCACAATCAACCCATCCTCACCTTGTTTGTTTTTGAAAACCCATTTTATTCCTATAGGATGGCAATTTGGAGGTGGTTCAACTAAAACCCAAACCCTGTTTCGCTCAAAGTTCTCCAACTCCTCATGCATGGCATTAACCCAATTTGAATCAGATAAAGCATGTCCAATATCTCGAGGTTCGAAAGAGGCAACAAATGCAGAATGTGCAATGTGTGAAATCTGCCTAGAGCTGTGCCTAGTGGTGCGTTCATGTAAGTTACCGATCATCTGTTGTGGAGGATGACGACGCTGAATGTGCCGTGGAGCCTCTCGCTCTGAAGTCGCCTCCCCCTCAACAGCAGCTGGATCACTCTGATCTTCTTCTTCTTCATCCGGTAGTGGTACTGGTTGATGGCTTGAAGTAGTGGAAGTAGAGGTAGGGCCATCAACTCTCGTAGTCGAAGTAGAAGGTACAGGTGCAATAGCTGGAGCTCGGTCAATCTCATCATCCTCTTCCTCACCACCATCTACACGCTCTTCCCCTTCCTCAAATATGCTTTGCCCCATTTCATGTTCACCTGCAACTTCAAAAATAGGAGTTGTGCAAGGCATAGTTTCATCGAAAGTAATCTCACAAGTTTTCATGATCCGGTTAGTTTCAAGGTTAAGCACACGATAAGCATGACTATGAGAAGCATAACCAAGAAAAATCCCATCCGTAGAACGAGACTCAAATTTATCCAAATTTCCTTGCTTGAGAATGAAACACTTGCAGCCAAACACCCTCAGGTGACTCACTTTGGGGGAACGTCGATGCATCAGCTCATAGGAAGTTTTCTTTAGGAAAGCTCGCAAAAAGATTCGATTGGACACATAGCAAGCAGTGTTGACGGCTTCGGCCCAATATTTTCTAAGAGTCCTATGCTCATCAAGCATCGTCCTAGCCATTTCACAAAGGGTCCGATTCTTCCGTTCAACAACACCATTCTGAGGAGGGACATAAGGCGATGAAAACTGGTGTTCAAGACCAAGATCATTGCAAAAGATTTTAAAACGAGCATTCTTGAATTCTGTGCCATTGTCACTGCGGATAGTTCTCATGGCATCTTTTGGTCGCTCGTTTCTCAACCTCAAGATCAAATCTCGAACAAATGGAAATGCCTCATCCTTAGACTCCATGAAGAAAACCCATGAATACCTCGAAAAATCATCAACGATCACAAGCACATACCATTTCCCACCAACTGAGCAAACACGAACTGGACCAACAGTGTCCATATGTAACAGCTCGCATGGATGCTTAGTCATCACCTGATTCACATGTGGATGAGAAGCGGCAACCATTTTCCCATGTTGACAGGGAGCACAAACAAGATCTTTCTCAAACTTTAATTTGGGCAAACCACGAATAAGATCCAAAGTACTCAAGCGGGAAAGCAAATCAAAGCTCAAATGACCCAATGTCCTATGTCACTTCCAAAACTCAGAAGATGAGCCAGCCACTAAACACCGAGAGAGACCAAATGACTTGGAAAAATAAACTCGAAACACTTGACCCTCGGGGACGATCATACAAACAAGATCGCCTCGAGAGTCTAAAATCCTTGAGGTCCCTTGTTAAAAACGGACCTCAAAACCATCATCAAGCAGTTGCGACACAGAGAGCAAATTGAAACCAAGAGAATCAACAAGAGCAACTCGCTTGAGCATGAAATTCTCACTCACCTTGATAACACGTTCAGACAACACCTTACCTTTGCTATTATCCCCGAAAGTGATGTACTTCTTGGTCATCACCGGGGTGAGGCTGGAGAACTACCTGTGATCACCGGTCATGTGTCGAGAGCAACCGGAATCAATAAGCCACGTGTTCTCCAGGCCTCCGACCTCAGTTTCTGTGTCAGAGTCACTTTCCTTGTCATCCTTCTTGGAGTTGAGAGCCATGACACAGTACCCATCGCGGTTCTTGCCGGAGTAGAAGTAGAGGCCATTGAAGTTCTTGCCGTCCTTCTTCTTTGCCTTGCGGTCATCGTCCTCCTCGCTTGAGCTTGAGTCGGTGTGGTCGTTGGTGCCGGAGTCAACGTCGCTGAGGGAGGCGATGAAGGCACGCGCTTTGGCCTTCTTGCGATACTCCTTCTTCTCACGGTCGGTGTACTTCTTCTTCTTCTTAGTGCCGACCTTGTTCTTGTGCTTGTTGTAGTCGTACTTGCTCTTGGATTTGTTCTTGTCAGGGCAGTCGGCGGCGAAGTGTCCTAGCTTCCCACAGTCGAAGCAGCTGTTGTTGTTCCTTCGCTTGTTCTTGCAATTATCGTTGAAGCGCATGAATCGCCTCGTGATCAAGGCGAGCTCATCATCATCAAGAAACTCCAGCTGCTCCTCTGAAACAGAAACCAAAGAAGACAAGGCAAATGACATAGAAGAAGAGTTACTCAAAGACTTAGGCTATCCAGAGCCTGACATGAGAGCCATACTATTTGGATCAGTAGGGACTCCTTGTTTTGCTCGGAGCCTCTTGTCAACTTCCGTGGATTTCAACTTGGCAAAGAGTTCATCAGTGGAAAGTGTTTCATAATTGGGTGACTCGATGATAGCATCAACCTTCGTACCCCACACTTCATGATCCAAGGCATGCAGGAGCTTTAAAGCTCTATCATGATCAGTGTAGGGTAAGATGGTGATATTTGCTTTCATCTTGTTCACAATAGCCAAGAAACGTTGAAACAAAGCATCGGCAGACTCACCAGGCAAATGAACAAAGTTTTCATACTCGCACCTATAAGTCTCAAAGAGTCTAGCCTTCACCTGACTGTTTCCCTCATGGAAACTCTGAAGTCGAGACCAAATCTCATGAGCAAGAGACAGATCTTCGACTCGATCAAACTCAGCACGACTCAGACTCGCAAACAGAATATCAACCGCCTTGCCGTTGGCGTGATACTTCTCCCTATCATCCTGAGTCACACGAGTAGTAGGAATCACATAAGTCACATCCTGAGTGATTTCCCAAACCTCTGCTCCTCTACTATTTAGATGGGCTCTCATACGAGTTTTCCAATACTGATAGTTAGAGCCATTAAAGTAGGGTGCAGCGGTCGAGGAAGAACGCTCAGAGGTCACCATAATAGGTTTCGAAACCGATTAGGGTATGGAGAAACCTTAACCAGCTCTGATACCAATTGAAGGACCGAAAGAGCGACCGGGGGGGGGGTGAATGGGAGCCTATAAAAATTCTCAACGAGAACAAGGCCTATGTCCCAAACGCAACCTCAAAGCACACCGTGTGTTTAATCGTCAAGATGACGCAAGTCAACTCGGGACAAGCTCACCCTAGGAACGATAAGAGATGCACAAAACATAGCGGAAGCAAGATATGAATTGACTCCAACAAGTTTTCTCAACACCCGGTTAACCAAGATTACTACTAGCTAATTATCTAACTAAGCATGCATAATCAAAGATTAATTTAAGTGCTAGGCATGACTAGCAAAGAGTGATAAAAAAACTAACGCAAGTAGCATTGATTAGCAAGAGACACTAGAGATTAAAATGCTAAACAAAATAACAAAGATTAATTAGCAATGGCATGAATCAACTAACGACCCAAAAGGAGGTGCTCACTGTGCTGGACGTTCGCATGGTCTGCTAGTGGATTTTTTTTCTTGCGGTCTGGTGCTCCTGGTGACCTGCGCTGGCCCACTTGGCCTGGTGGCCGGCCTGAGCAGCAAGCAGGCTTGAACTAGGCCGCGTGCTGCTGCCACCTCGCCCGGGCCTGCTTGGCATACGCTGGGCCTCAAGCACCTGAGCACAGCTGGGCCACCTTTCACGCGCGAGCTAGACCGCTGACCAGGCTGCTCGCTCCACACACGTGAGCGCCTGCTGCCTGCCCCTTCCCGGTGGAACGATTCCTGCGAATGAACAGAGACGAACAGAACAAGAACACAAGAAGAACAAGAAGAACAGCCGAGACTTCAAATCATAAGATCTCCTCCCATACTTCACAGATCGAGATGAAACTTGAGACAAGGATGCAATACCCCAAGGGCAAATAGATCTATAAAGCAAATCCTGGAAAAAACTCAAGTATACATCACTAATCTTGGAGAAAACCGAAACCCTAACTCAAGAACACGATTTGGAAGAAATTAGAAATCCAAGCCGGATCCGTGAGAGATTTAGAAGGGGATCATATCAAAGATGCTCTCTAAGGTCTTAGCAACATTTCCGTTCAACCAATCTCACGATATTCGGGCTCAAACGTGATGAATGAAAATTCCCCAAAAATAGTTCCGAAAATAGGGAAAAAGAAAAACACTCGGGAATCAAAGATTTAGCACAATTTGAGATAACAAATAAAGCTAAATCACGAGAACATCTTCTATACAAGATGAGGAACTAGCCTCCTCCCTTCATCCACCCACTAAAGATAAAGAAATTAAGAGAAAAGAGTAATCACTCTCTAATCTCCCTCTCTCCTCTCACTTTAAGCACATGACTAGCCTCTAAGCCAAAAGATAATGAGTTGCTAAGCAAAGAGGTCTTGAAATAACCAGCCCCCAACCCTATTTATAGTCCAGGACGAAAGACTATACTACCCCTACAGCTACAACTAAGATAACTACCCACACAGGGGTATTTTGGTCCAAGTTTTTATCCGCGCATTGAACGGACACGCCACCTTCACGACTTTGCTTCACCTCGACGCAAGCTTCGCGATGACGCCACGTGCCCTCCTTCTCGAAGCTCCGGCCGCATCGGGCTCGCCCCCGGTTTTGAGGCCCAAACCGGGAAACCTGCCTGCGCGGTGGTTTTGAGGCCCAAACCACCCAAACCGTCCATCTTCGCTTGGCCGCCACGCGACCTCCTCAATATCGACGCGTGTCCGGCCTCCGCCAAGCCTCCCGCTTTACTCGACCGACACCGTCTCCATCCTATCATGCCCTCTTGCCATTCCGTGCACCATGTGGACCGCCCGTGACTTCGCCCGGACTCCTCGGATCCATCGGTCCAAACCTACTCGCGTTCATCCTTCACCGCCCTTGGTTCATCAGCATGAACCTTTCGCTTGACCTTCACCGCACGCCATCGACCGCCACGTCGCATCCTACACCTGCACATCACAAGCCAAGAGCAACATCAAACCAACATAACGTTGTCAATTACTCATCATCCAAGGGTGACCACCATTGGTCCTCAGAGATATATGCTTTAACTGTCTCTATATAATTGATATATATGGTTAGATACGTCATTCTGTGGTAGCACCTCGCGATCACAATGTGTGCCTCTATATATGTTGTGCCAATGTGCAGTCCATTCGAGGGAGTACCATAGCGTGGCTGAACTACTACTGAAAATGAAAGGCCTAGACTCCTGCAACAGCACAGTATACCCCTATGTCTACAACCTGACTTCCTCCTACATCGACCAGAACAATGAGGCCACCATGGTGACCACCACCTTGGTCATGTTTATGCTGGCCGTGTTCTTCTTCAACCTCAACCTCTTCAGCCGCTTCTCCGACGTGAGCGCAATTCTCAACCCTAGCGTCCGCCTCTTCCTCTCCACCTCCCTGTCCCTCTTCCTGCCGGTCATGTCCTACCTCTTCTCCGAGGCCAAGAACCAAGGTGCAACCACGGCTGCTAGTTATGGCCAGGTCGGCGACGAGCTGTCACTTCGAGCTAGGACGATCCTCATGTGGATGCTTCTTGTGGAGCTCCTCCGCAAGAAGGTGGAGGCCGTCCTGGTCAACGTGGGCATGCAGTGGTACTCAGGCGCCATCGATCGCTTCGCCCGCATTGTTTGGCTCGGCTACCTCGTCTTCTACAATGTCAAAAGCCCTGGCAAGAAGGCGATCTACGGCACCTTATGGGTCCTCACTGCTGCCAAATTCCTGCAAAGGGTCGTGGTCAAGATGGTGCTGGAGCGTTCCTTCGCCTACGGAAGGAACACCCAGCTGCTAAACTCATACATGGCCCAGATCATCCAACAAGAGCAAGAGGAGCACGTGGGATCGTCGTCGGAGCTGTTGAAGAAGTGCGAGTACACTGTGATGGGAGAAGACAACCTGGAGAGGACGGCTGGCCGGCATGGCTACCAGGTCGAGCTGAACAAGGCAGCCGTTGTCACCGTTGGTGACATTTGGACGCAGGCAGCAGCCGAGCCGGACAGCCTCCTCCGGAGAGAACACCTCAGAAGACTCTGCCTCTCCTTTGCTCTCTACAAGCTGCTGCGCCGAAGGTTCGAGGACATTCCCACAACAAGAGAGGAGACCCGGAACTGCCGGAACCTCATCTTCAAGGGCATGTTGAAGGAGGAGGCGGAGAAAGGTGCCGAGGTCGCACTGTTCCAAGTTTTCAACGATGAGACCCAGTTCGTTTGCGAGTACTACCATTCCGTCCTACCCGTCGTGTTGTCCAACCCTTTCTTCTTCCTAGCCAACTACATCTTGTTTCCCATTGTAGTTTGTGCCTTCTGCCTCCTAACATTCATCATTTGTGGCAATGGGAGCGTGCCCTACGCCTACCACAGCATCGTAAGTGACAACTACATCATATACACTGGCGCGACGACGCTGGCCAGATGCCTCCTGAGAAACATCGCCCATTCACCCGAGGTGCTGTTCGCCAGCATCGACCTAGGCACCACCACTCTGCTCATCCTGGCCTTCGTCTACGAGGAAGTCATGGAGTTCCTCGTCTTTATCCTCTCCAATTGGCTCATCGTGTCGCTCCTCTGCGAGTACACCGCCAAGCTCCACTGGCGGCAGAGCCGCATCCTGTGCCGGCTCATCCGCGGCATCCTGTGGGTGCGAAGCATGCTAAGCCACCCTAACTTCTGCTTCAAGCAGCTCTCCGTGCTAGGGTTCTTCCAACTGTCGTCGCCTTCGCCGTTCATGGTGCCAACCAAGGCAGTGCCAAAGGAAGTAATGAAGTCAATCGTGGATTATCTGGTGGCTCACTTGGATGTCTATGGCATCGATGGCCATGCCGACCCTCTCAATTCGGCCTGGTCCTCCACACTGCAAATGGAGAAGCACAGGGCATACCGTCCCCTGCTCTTGCCAGTGTGTGAGAGCAAGAGCATTGCTGAGTTCATCCTCACCTGTCACATTGCCACCGGCCTAATGGAGGTGAGGTATCCACAGGACGAAAAGGAAATGGGATCTCATAGCAAGGTGGCGACGACGCTGTCCAAGTACTGCGCCTACTTGGTGGGCTTTAACCCGGGGCTTCTTCCGGACGACAAGAATGGGACAGAGCACACTTACAAGAAGATGAAGGAGGACATGAATAAGGAGCTTGGAGGGTGCTGGTGGTACCACCTGTCGCTGCAGGGAACCAGGTACAAGAGGCTGATGGAGATCGGCAAATCGAAGCAAAAGGCCGTGACAATGGTGCACAACGGGGCCAAGTTAGGGACAGCACTGATCGAGAAGGCCGAGGAGAACAATGAGGCGCGTGAGCGTGTGTGGGAGCTGCTGAACGACCTTTGGACGGAGGTCATGGTGTATGTGGCGCCATCGGCCGGCGACCTCCACGTGAAGGCCCACAAGGAGGCGCTGGCGCGCGGCGGTGAGTTCATCACCGTGCTCTGGGTGCTGTGTACGCACACTGGCATGACCAGGACGGCCCTCGCACCGTGGGAGGTAGCACGTCGTGCGTTTGAACCATAGAGCATTCGCTTCCCGTGTGTGCCGATTTTTCAAGGACAGCTTGCTTGGGATGGTTCGTCTGACGTGCTTCATCCTGGTGCTAAAAAGGTCTTCCGGAGCCTCAAATTTGAACCGGGTACTAATACTAATATTAGTACCGGGTTAAAATTTGACCGGTACTAAGAGAGTGAATGAAATGTCATTTTTCAAGTAGTGTATATTAAAAATAGATATATAACCACCCCATGTGAATGCACGGGATGATGCCAGTAATTCCTAAAGATATGCGCTGGGGTGGGGTGCCGGCTTAAAAAGACCGGAAAGAAACGTAGATATGGCACACACATGCTTGATCTTTGTCGGTGCTTTAACTGTCTCTATAAAATTGATATGGTTAGATATGTTATTCCGTGTGAAGGACCGAAACGGCGATCAGAGAGGGGTTGAATGGGAGCCTCAAATGTTTCTTTTTAAAACTTAGGCAACAATCCAAAAACAAACCTCAAATCAAAACAAGCGGAAGAGGAGAGATCCACGAGCCACCAAGGTAGCTAGGTGTCTATGATAATGGTTAAAAGACACAGCGGGACTCTCGAGAAACACCCAGAGCAAAAACTATGACAAAAAAAGCTCAAGGTAGAGCAATTCTGTGAGCTCTAGACGGATGGTCCGCACCCCAGGGGCGGACGGTCAGGCCCAAGCAGACAGTCTGCCCTAGGGGGCGGATGGTCTGCCCCTACCACGCATAATTCCTTGAAAACGTTGCACGAGCACAAAAACGCCCAAAACTTGATCGAATCAAGTCCAAATGTAACTAAAATTGAACCAAAGTATCTCAAGGTAGTAAAGAAGCTACTCCTAAGAAATCATCCCTCTAAGAAATCATCCCTCAAAGATTTTTCAATGAATGGGAAAAATCAAATCATGTTAAGAACGCCACTTTTTCAACCCTGAAACTTGAATTGGCCCGATCTATGAACTCGTGTGGTTTCAATCGAATTCCTTCGCTGAAAGGGATCAACTCACATCCTAGTTCATTTCAAATCCATTGGTTTGACTCAAAACCCCACAAAAATCACAAATCAAACAAAACCGTGAGAGGAGTGAAGAAGAAAATAAGAACGTGAAGAACACAAATGGGAATTGCACAAAGAGATCATCTCCAAAATCCCGGAGGACACGAGGAGGTCAGGGCCTCCATTCCCGCAACAAAACTTCGGTTCACTACACGGATTCAGTGTTCAAATCATCCGAGCACATCTAGAGAGATTAGAGAGGGAGAGGAACTAACTCTAATCTAAGGATAATGAAGCACTAAGCTAGAGATGAAGGAGATGCTAATGAAGTGCTCAAGAGGTCCTGAAACAACCAGCTCCCATCTCTATCTATAGTACAAGACTAGTCACTAAATTAACCTTAACACTACTACTAGGATAACTACCCACGCAGGAGTATTTTGGTCCAAGTTTTTCTGTTCTCATCGGACGGACACGCCGCCTTCACGACTTTGCTTTGCCTCGACGCAACCTTCGCGATGGTGCCACATGTCCTCCTTCTCGAAGCTCTAGCCGCACTGGGCTCGCCTCTAGTTTTGAGGCCAAAACCGGCAAACCTATCTGCGCGTTGGTTTTAAGGCCCAAACCACCCAAACCGTCCATCTTGTCTTGGCCGCCACGCAACCTCCTCGATGTCGACGCATGTCCGGCCTCCGCCAAGCCTCCCGCTTGACTCAACCAACACCGTCTCCATCCAGCCATGTTCTCCCGCCGTTTAGTGCACCATATGGACCGCCCAGGACTCCACCCGAACTCCTCGGGTCCATCGGTCCAAGCCTACTCGCGTTCATCCTTCACCGCCCTTGGTCCATCGGCATGAACCTTTTACTTGACCTTCTCCTCACGCCATCGGCCGCCACACCGCATCCAACACCTGCATGTCATAGACCAAGAGCAACATCATTCCTACACAATGTTGTCAATCACTCATCATCCAAGGGTGACCACCATTGGTCCTCAATCTCCCCCTTGATGAGTGTATTGACAACACCCAACACAAATTCATAGTTCAAAGAGACAGAAAAAAAGAAACTCAAACCACGAAGTCTTAGTCCCCTAAGACAAGGACAACGACTCTACACAACTGAGACAAGAAAACACATGATCCTTCAAGAAGAGGCAGAAATGGCTCAACACCAATCATGTGAAGATCACAAGCTCAAATCACACACCGGCTCCACAAGAAGAGGTAAAAAGCTCAACACGACCAGTAAAAGAGCAAATCAACCAAAGGCTCCTCAAGAAGAGGTAAACAGCTCAACGCGACCGGCAAAAAGAGCACACGAGCATAAAAGCTCACACATACTTCCCCTAAACAAATGCAGTCCCCTGAAAATATGCAATTTCTCACCAAATGAATTTGTATAATAGCCCACACGAGCATAAAAACTAACACATACTCCCCCTTAACAAATGCACTCCCCTTGAAAACATGCAATTTCTCCCCAAATGAATTTGTATAAAAGCCTCCCCCTTTGAAAGTCTCCCCCTTGTTGACAATGCAAACATCAAGAGTAGCAAGAGAACACAGAAATGCATGTCATGAGATGTCGAATCTACCAAGGTAAACAAATACACCACACAACACTCACAAAGGCTACGAGTTCATCCAATGACAGGTAGATCATAGAAAGCAGTTGCATCGCCATCAAGAGGGTATTATGATATAAGCATAAGGCATAGCATATGTCAAGTTTTAGGAATTTGCAAAAAGAAGATACAAGCAGGAAAGAACTAATCCATCAAAGCTCATACAAGGAAGATACATTCTCAGCAAGAGATCATTGCAAACACCCACATATACATCACAAGTCATGTCAAAGCTTGTTGAAACCATGTACTTACTTTTGTTTGGCAGACATCATGTAACAACTAAGCAATCAAAAGCTCTCAAAAGCTCGAAGGTCATCTACCACCGACATAGATGCAGCCTGGAGGTTGAAGATGAGGACTTTTTCACTTTAGCCCTCGAAGAAAAAGGAAATCCTAATCTAAAAGTTTGTGTCTTGTAGGTTTCATGAAAAAGTTTTCAGAAAGTTTAGATTATCGCGGTCCAATCTGTCTTTAAGCTTTTGCGCGTTAGCCCTCAAGTTTCTATACAAAATTAGGTTTGTGCCATCGGTTTCTCGCATTTTAGCACTTGGAAGCTTCTAACCCTCGCCAGCAAGTCCCTATATCTTCTTTAAGTTGGGGGTAGCTGAGAGTAGAGGGGAGAGGGAGAGGGCGGTGGCGGGAGAGGGAGGGGGCGGCGGCAAGAGAGGAAGGGGAGAGAGACGGACGGTGTGTGGGGGGATGGGGGAGTGGATAAGGAGAGGCCGGTGCGCAAGGTGGGTGTTGGGTCTTTAGTACCGGGTGACATTTAGTACTGGATGGAGACTCCACCCAGTACTAAAAGCACTCGGTTCCATCTATGAGCATATCTAGATGACAGGGAAGCACTTACCCTGCTTGGCTAACCACTGCCTTGGTGACAAGGCATACCTAAGTACCCACAGCTAAACCTTATTGCCTGAAGGTCATCGCATCTGTCAAATTTCAGTGAGTTAAAATTTGACATGCCATAAGTAGGATTAAGCAGCCTGTTTTAAGCGGCTAGCTAGTAGTGTTACGCTGCCTGCCATATATTGATAGAGTAGGTCCAAGCAACACTTGTGGACTAACATTGATTGTGTTTTCCCTGGGTAAAAAACTGAGTATTAGTCCCGGTTATTAGGGTGCAAATCTCCAGAAAAATGATATATGTGACAGATTCGGGACCTTCTTCATCCAATTTAAAAAATAAACTTTGTCCGGGTTCCTGTGATATCTTTTGTTGGCCTCCCTCACACCCGAGTGAAATCAATTGACCCCACATTTGAAATTTTGTTGGCCTTCAGATCAACATTGGACGGCTGCCAGTCATCTTCCTCTTCCAGCCTTCTTCCTCTAAAGTTCCTGTACTGCACATCTCTAAGGGTACCTTTTTATTTATTCTAAATATTGAGGTATATGAGTCTTTTGTGTATTTTATATTGTGCCCTTTTACTGTACTATTGTTAAATAAAAATAAGTAATGTGTGTGTAACACCCCTAAATTTCATCACATAATTGATCTGGCAACTTTCCGAATTTTTCTAGGTTTCAATTAAGACTTTATTAATTATTAGGTTTTAATTGGAAATTTGTCAAGCTAATTGAACTCAAACATCATATTAAATAGTTTATTTTAAATGAGTGTGTGTGTGCATTCATTTACATCTACAATTATGAACATGGTCTTGACTGTTTATTGTCTCACAAGTTGGGAAAGCTAGTGATGCGCCTCCAGACGGTTGGTCCAGCTCTGGCCAATTCGCCTTTACTGATGAACATGGTCTTGACTGACGTATTATGGTACCAAGTCCATGCGTCCATCACTTCACGGGTGACGACTACCAGTTGATTTGTACTCGCTTAAATGCATGCAATTGCTTGAGGACAGCGTCTCATTCAGCGTAAATATGCCGCCGTTGAGACCTCCCTGTCTTGACTGACTTGTGAAGCTGCCAAAGTCTGTCGGTCTATGCCCCCACAAGTGACGAGCCACATCCCGTGCCAGTTGATCGACTGATGCTTGTCTATCGAAGATGCAATAATTGGCGCTCGAGGACAAGATTCTCATTTCGATGACCAAGCGGGATACAGTCGTGCTCCACTACTTATCGTTGTGAACACTATTTGAGAAATGGTACTTAGTTCCAGTTGAAAAACTTCAAAGATCTCGGTTTTCCTAATCAGGACTGAAGATCTGGACCATTAGTCTTGGTTATTCCACTAGGTACTAAAGACACATATTTAATCCCGGTTAGTATTACTATTTGAGAGATGGTCTTTAGTCCCTGTGCAAAAATGTCAAAAATCTCGGTTTTCCTGATCAGCGCTAAGAATTCGGGATGAAATATCCGGACCTTTAGTCCCGTTATTTCACATGTGACTAAAAACACCTCTTTAGTCCGGAACTAAATCATTTTCCGAAAAAAAATCTCGGGAAGAATCCACACACATTGCACGACTGAGAGTATGTCTCTGTCGGTGAGTCCGAGTCGAACAAGACGACGGCAGATTCGTTTGTCTAGTGGGCCTCATTGATGTTGCCACCGGGAGCGCTAGCCGTCCGGGCTCCGAGGTGACCTTTGTACGTCTGACAAGGGAGTCTTCATGGAGCCTCCCTTTGCCGCTGTTGAGAGCTCCCTGTTTTGACTGACTGGTGAAGCTGCCAAATTTTGTCGGTCTATGCCCGCACAAGTGACAAGCCACATCCCGTGCGAGTTGATCGACTGATGCTTGTCCATCGAAGATGCAATAATTGGCGCTTGAGGACAGGATTCTCATTTGGACTACCAAGCCGGACACAGTCGTGCTCCAATACTTATCGTTGTGAACATTATTTGAGAAATGACGTTCGGTTCCGGTTGAAAACCTCAAAGATGTAAGTTATTTCAACTAGTACAAAATTCACCTTCCATCCACCCTCTTTTATCTCTGTTTAAAGTTGTCTCGTGACTAAAAGTGGAGTACCATGGTAGGCTAGATTGGGGGAGGTTTAGTTCCGATTGTAAATACCAAACGGGACTAAAGCCCCCTAGTCCCAGTTGTAACTATTGGAATTTTCACACCGACAGCGCCCCCCTTTTTTCCCAGTTGGAAACTCCAACCGGGACAAAAGGATTACTCCTGGTTGGTAATACCAATCGGGACAAAAGGCTCACCCTTTTGTCCCGGTTGGAGTTTCTACCCGGGACAAAATTATCAACTAGGATAAAAGGGGATGTTTTATCTCGGTTGAAAACTCTAACCGGAACAAAATACCCCCCTCCCTCGTTCTACACACCCCCTCCACTGTTCTTATCTCTTCTCTCTCTCGCTCCCTTCATCCTCTCACTCGCACAAGTCCTCTCATGTTCCTCTCCTCCATGCACATGGGAGATAGTGTTCCCCTCCTCCTCCTATCCCTTCGGCGCGGGTGGCCACCCCCTCCCCATGCTGCCCCTCCCCTTCCCCCTTTGCTTGTTCCTCGTTGCTAGTGAGGAGCAGCAGTGGGGTGAGGGAGGGCGGCGGTAGGGGGAGCCGACGGCAGTGCAGGGCAGAGCGAGCAGCGGGCAATGGCATGGCGGCGGCGGCAGGATGTTGTGGCACGTGGGTAGTGGCGGCTATGGTGGCACCAGGGTAGCGGGAGGTGGCTGAGGGCCAAGGTGAGCATGTAGCGCGACCGAGGCAAGGGGGCGAGGCATTTTTATATTTTTTGAAATTTTTTAGTCCTGGTTGGTGTTACCAACCGGGACTAAAGGGGTCTTTAATACCAGATGCCAGATGGATGATATGGGACTAAAGGACCTCCTTTTGTCTCAAAAAGTATATCCCGGATGGTTTTTAGAGAGGTTTGGCTCCTACCAACCGAGACTAACAGTGAGTTTTTCACTGGTGTCCAATCGGGACTAAGAATTTGGGACTAAAGATCTGCACCTTTACTCCTAGTTATTCCACCCGGTACTAAAAACACATGTTTAGTCTTGCTTGATATTACTATTTGAGACATGGTCTTTAGTCTTGGTTGGGAAAACTGAGATCTAAAGGTCCGATTTTCCAACTAGGACTAAGAATTCAGGACTAAAGATTCGGACTTTTAGTCTCGGTTATTTCACCCACGACAAAAAACACCTCTTTATTCCCGGGACTAAAGCGGCTGCCATGGCAGGTGCAGCCCTCACCTCTTTTTATCTCGGTTATATCAACCGGGACTAAATGGTTTTGTAAAAAAATAAAAATAAAAATCCCTGAGGGGACCCCCACGTCGCAAGTCACAAGTCACACGATTTTTCACGCGAAATATGCACGTGCACGATCCGTGGGATTCAAACCCACAACCTCAAACCTCGCGCGTAGCTTCCTTGCCATTCCACATACACAACACATCTGATTATATAGGGGATGCAAGCCTTCTGTATTAACACGTGAGGGACCCTTTTATCCTAGTTAGAAATACCAAACGGGATAAAAGGGTCCGAGGGCTTTAGTCTTTCTCCAGCCACACATGGGGGACCCTTTTTTATTCCGGTTGGAAACACCAACCGGGATAAAAGACCCCTTTTATCCCGGTTGGTACTCGGGATAAAAAGGGTCCGAGGACTTTAGTCTTTTTTCAGCCACACATGGGGAACCCTTTTATTCCGGTTGCAAACACCAACCGGGATAAAAGACCCCCTTTTATCTCGGTTGGTGTCGTGGGATTTAGTCCCAGGTGGTAACACCAACTGGGATTAAAGGGTGTCATTTAGTCCTGGTTGGTCTTACCACATGGGACTAAAGGGTCCCCCACAGGTGGCTGATTTTTTCACCCGGGACTAAAGGGTTCCCCATGGGTGGCTGATTATTGACCCGGGGTAAAAGGGAGCCTTTAGTCCCGGTTGCAAATACCAACCGGGAGTAAATTCCAGCCTACCTTGGCGTACCCCTTTTCTCCCGGGCCTACTTTTAACCGGGATAAAAGGGAGCGTGTCGAAAGTCAGTTCTCTACTAGTGTTCACGAGTGGCTGATTATTGACCCGGGACAAAAGGTCGCCTTTAGCCCCGGTTGCAAGTACGAACCGGGAGTATACCGTGGCATACCCCTTTTCTTCCAGACCTGCTTTAAACTGGGACAAGAAGGGGCGCATCAAAAGTCAGTTTTCTACCTGTGTTCGTTTGCGTGCATGATTCAGCCTATTTATATATGTGACAGAATCGGGACCTTCTTCATCCAATTTCAAAAATAAAATTTGTCCTGGGTTCCTGTGATATCTTTTGTTGGCCTCCCTCACACCCGAGTGAAATCAATTGACCCCACATTTGAATTTTTGTTGGCCTTCAGATCAACATTGGACGGCTGCCAGTCATCTTCCTCCTCCAGCCTTCTTCCTCTAAAGTTCCTGTACTGCACCTCTATAGGCTACCTTTTTATTTATTCTAAATATTGAGGTATATGAGTCTTGTGTGTCTTTTATATTGTGCCCTTTTACTGTACTATTGTTAAATAAAAATAATTAATGTGTGTGTAACACCCCCTAAATCACATAATCGATTTGTAATGGCTTAAATGCATGCAATTGCTTGAGGACAGCGTCTCCTGTTAACCATTCAGCGTAAATAGGCCGCCGTTGAGACATCCTTGTCTTGACTGACTTGTGAAGCTGCCAAAGTCTGTCGGTCTATGCCCCCACACGTGACGAGCCACATCCTGTGCCAGTTGATCGATTGATGCTTGTCTATCGAAGATGCAATAATTGGAGCTCGAGGACAAGATTCTCATTTCGATGACCAAGTGCTCAAAAACTTATCGTTGTGAACACTATTTGAAAAATGATCTTTAGTTCCTGTTGAAAAAACTCACATATCTCGGTTTTCCCAATCAAGACTAATGATCCGGACCATTAGTCTTGGGTATTTCACAAGGTACTAAAGACACGTGTTTAATCTCGGTTAGTATTACTATTTGAGAGGTGGCCTTTAATCCCGGTGGGAGAACATCAAAAATCTCGGTTTTCCCGAGCAGCACTAAGAATTCGGGACGAAAGTCCCGATATTTCACATGTGACTAAAAACACCCCTTTAGTGCAGGTTCATAATATAAACCGGAACTAAATCATTTTCCGAAAAAAAAATCTCGCGAAGCAACCACACACACATTGCACGACTGATAGTATGTCTCTGTCGGTGAGTCCGAGTCGAACAAGACGACGGCAGATTCGTTTGTCTAGTGGGCCTCATTGATGTTGCCACCGGGAGCGCTAGCCGTCCGGGCTCCCTTTGCCGCTGTTGAGAGCTCCCTGTTTTGACTGACTGGTGAAGCTGCCAAATTTTGTCGGTCTATGCCCGCACAAGTGACAAGCCACATCCCGTGCGAGTTGATCGACTGATGCTTGTCCATCGAAGATGCAATAATTGGCGCTTGAGGACAGGATTCTCATTTGGACTACCAAGCCGGACACAGTCGTGCTCCAATACTTATCGTTGTGAACATTATTTGAGAAATGACGTTCGGTTCCGGTTGAAAACCTCAAAGATCTAAGTTTTTTTAACTAGTACAAAATTCACCTTCCATCCACCCTCTTTTATCTCTGTTTAAAGTTGTCTCGTGACTAAAAGTGGTGTACCATGGTAGGCTAGATTGGGGGAGGTTTAGTTCCGATTGTAAATATCAAACGGGACTAAAGCCCCCTAGTCCCAGTTGTAACTATTGGAATTTTCACACCGACAGCGCCCCCCTTTTTTCCCAGTTGGAAACTCCAACCGGGACAAAATGATTACTCCTGGTTGGTAATACCAATCGGGACAAAAGGCTCACCCTTTTGTCCCGGTTGGAGTTTCTACCTGGGACAAAATTATCAACTAGGATAAAAGGGGATATTTTATCTCGGTTGAAAACTCTAACCGGAACAAAATACCCCCCTCCCTCGTTCTACACACCCCCTCCACTGTTCTTATCTCTTCTCTCTCTCGCTCCCTTCATCCTCTCACTCGCACAAGTCCTCTCATGTTCCTCTCCTCCATGCACATGGGAGATAGTGTTCCCCTCCTCCTCCTATCCCTTCGGCGCGGGTGGCCACCCCCTCCCCATGCTGCCCCTCCCCTTCCCCCTTTGCTTGTTCCTCATTGCTAGTGAGGAGCAGCAGTGGGGCGAGGGAGGGCGGCGGTAGCGGGAGCCGACGGCAGTGCAGGGCAGAGCGAGCAGCGGGCAATGGCATGGCGGCGGCGGCAGGATGTTGTGGCACGTGGGTAGTGGCGGCCATGGTGGCACCAGGGTAGCGGGAAGTGGCTGAGGGCCAAGGCGAGCATGTAGCGCGACCGAGGCAAGGGGGCGAGGTATTTTTATTTTTTTTGAAATTTTTTAGTCCTGGTTGGTGTTACCAACTGGGACTAAAGGGGGCCTTTAGTCCCAGGTGCCAGATGGACGATCTGGGACTAAAAGACCATCTTTTGTCTCAAAAAGTATATCCCGGATGGTTTTTAGAGAGGTTTGGCTCCTACCAACCGAGACTAAAAGTAACTTTTTCACTGGTGTCCCAATCGGGACTAAGAATTTGGGACTAAAGATCTGCACCTTTACTCCTAGTTATTCCACCCGGTACTAAAAACACATATTTAGTCTTGGTTGATATTACTATTTGAGACATATTCTTTAGTCCTGGTTGGGAAAACTGAAATCTAAAGGTCCGATTTTCCAACTAGGACTAAGAATTCAGGACTAAAGATTCGGGCTTTTAGTCTCGGTTATTTCACCCACGACAAAAAACACCTCTTTATTCCTGGGACTAAAGGGGCTGCCACGGCAGGTGCAGCCCTCACCTCCTTTTATCTCGGTTATATCAACCGGGACTAAATGGTTTTGTAAAAAAAATACAAATAAAAATCCCCGAGGGGACCCCCACGTCGCAAGTCACAAGTCACATGATTTTTCACGCGAAATATGCACGTGCACGATCCGTGGGATTCAAACCCACAACCTCAAACCTCGCGCGTAGCTTCCTTGCCATTCCACATACACAACACATCTGATTATATAGGGGATGCAAGCCTTCTGTATTAACACGTGAGGGACCCTTTTATCCTAGTTAGAAATATCAAACGGGATAAAAGGGTCCGAGGGCTTTAGTCTTTCTCCAGCCACACATGGGGGACCCTTTTTTATTCCGGTTGGAAACACCAACCGGGATAAAAGACCCCTTTTATCTCGGTTGGTACCCGGGATAAAAAGGGTCCGAGGACTTTAGTCTTTTTTCAGCCACACATGGGGAACCCTTTTATTCCGGTTGCAAACACCAACCGGGATAAAAGACCCTCTTTTATCTCGGTTGGTGGCGTGGGATTTAGTCCCAGGTGGTAACACCAACTGGGATTAAAGGGTGTCATTTAGTCCTGGTTGGTCTTACCACATGGGACTAAAGGGTCCCCCACAGGTGGCTGATTTTTTCACCCGGGACTAAAGGGTTGCCCATGGGTGGCTGATTATTGACCCGGGGTAAAAGGGAGCCTTTAGTCCCGGTTGCAAATACCAACCGGGAGTAAATTCCAGCCTACCTTGGCGTACCCCTTTTCTCCCGGGCCTACTTTTAACCGGGATAAAAGGGAGCGTATCGAAAGTCAGTTCTCTACTAGTGTTCACGAGTGGCTGATTATTGACCCGGGACAAAAGGTCGCCTTTAGCCCCGGTTGCAAGTACGAACCGGGAGTATACCGTGGCATACCCCTTTTCTTCCAGACCTGCTTTAAACTGGGACAAGAAGGGGCGCATCAAAAGTCAGTTTTCTACCTGTGTTCGTTTGCGTGCATGATTCAGCCTATTTATATATGTGACAGAATCGGGACCTTCTTCATCCAATTTCAAAAATAAAATTTGTCCTGGGTTCCTGTGATATCTTTTGTTGGCCTCCCTCACACCCGAGTGAAATCAATTGACCCCACATTTGAATTTTTGTTGGCCTTCAGATCAACATTGGACGGCTGCCAGTCATCTTCCTCCTCCAGCCTTCTTCCTCTAAAGTTCCTGTACTGCACCTCTATAGGCTACCTTTTTATTTATTCTAAATATTGAGGTATATGAGTCTTGTGTGTCTTTTATATTGTGCCCTTTTACTGTACTATTGTTAAATAAAAATAATTAATGTGTGTGTAACACCCCCTAAATCACATAATCGATTTGTAATGGCTTAAATGCATGCAATTGCTTGAGGACAGCGTCTCCTGTTAACCATTCAGCGTAAATAGGCCGCCGTTGAGACATCCTTGTCTTGACTGACTTGTGAAGCTGCCAAAGTCTGTCGGTCTATGCCCCCACACGTGACGAGCCACATCCTGTGCCAGTTGATCGATTGATGCTTGTCTATCGAAGATGCAATAATTGGAGCTCGAGGACAAGATTCTCATTTCGATGACCAAGTGCTCAAAAACTTATCGTTGTGAACACTATTTGAAAAATGATCTTTAGTTCCTGTTGAAAAAACTCACATATCTCGGTTTTCCCAATCAAGACTAATGATCCGGACCATTAGTCTTGGGTATTTCACCAGGTACTAAAGACACGTGTTTAATCTCGGTTAGTATTACTATTTGAGAGGTGGCCTTTAATCCCAGTGGGAGAACGTCAAAAATCTCGGTTTTCCCGAGCAGCACTAAGAATTCGGGACGAAAGTCCCGATATTTCACATGTGACTAAAACCATCCCTTTAGTGCAGGTTCATAATATAAACCGGAACTAAATCATTTTCCGAAAAAAAAATCTCGCGAAGCAACCACACACACATTGCACGACTGAGAGTATGTCTCTGTCGGTGAGTCCGAGTCGAACAAGACGACGGCAGATTCGTTTGTCTAGTGGGCCTCATTGATGTTGCCACCGGGAGCGCTAGCCGTCCGGGCTCTGAGGTGACCTTTGTACGTCTGACAAGGGAGTCTTCATGGAGCCTCCCTTTGCCGCCGTTGAGACATCCCTGTCTTGAGTGACTGGTGAAGCTGCTAAAGTCTGTCGGTCTATGCCCGCACAAGTGACAAGCCACATCTCGTGCCAGTTGATCGACTGATGCTTGCCCATCGAAGATGCAATAATTGGCGCTTGAGGACAGGATTCTCATTTGGATTACCAAGCAGGACACAATCGTGCTCAAATACTTATCGTTGTGAACACTATTTGAGAAATGTGGTTTAGTTCCGGTTGAAAATCCTCAAAGATCTCAGTTTTTCCCACAGGTAGAGAACTCACCTTCCATCTTTCCTTTTTGTCCCGCTTAAAAATTATCACATGACAATTTTTTTTAATTTTAACCTTTTTTAAAAAAGGTTTTGCCACGCGGATTGGTACGACCAAAAGGGTCACCGGATGGAAATATGTGTAGGGAGGGTTTATTTTTAAAATTATTTTTAAAAAAGGTTAAAATTAAAAAAAAATTCTCCCATGACTAAAAGTGGTGCACCACGGTAGGCCAGATTGGGGGAGGTTTAGTCCCGGTTGTAAATACCAACCAGAACTAAAGCCCCCCTTCCTTTAGTCTCGGTTGTAACTATTGAAATTTTCGCACCGACTGTGCCCCCTTTTGTCCCGGTTGGAAACTCCAACTAGGACAAAAGGATTACTCCCGATTGGTAATTCCAACCGGAACAATAGGGTGAGGATTTTGTCCCAGTTGAAGTTTCTTATCGGGACAAAATTATCAACCACGACAAAAGGGGGTCTTTTATCCTATTTGGGAACTCTAACCAGGACAAATACCCCCCTCCCTCGTTCTGCAAGACCCCTTCCATCGGCCTTATCTCTTCTCTCTCTCTCACTCCCTTCCTCCCCTCACGTGTACAAGTCCTCTCATGTTCCTCTCTTCCATGCACACAAGAGATAGCATTCCCCTCCTCCTCTCCTTTCTGCTCCTCCTCTCGTTCCTCCAAGCGGGATATAGTAGTGCTCAAATACTCATCGTTGGGAATACTATTTGAAAAATGACCTTTAGTTCCAGTTGAAAAAACCTAAAAAATCTCGATTTTTCCGACCGAGACTAAGAATTCGGGACTAAAGATTTGAACCTTTAGTCCCGAATAATCCACCCAGTACTAAAAACTTCTATTTAGTCATGGTTGGTATTACAATTTGAGAAATAGCCTTTAGTCCGGGTTCGAAAACATCAAAGATCTCGGGTTTCCAAATCAGGATTAAGAATTCGAGACTAAAGATCCGGACCTTTAGTCCCGGTTATTCCACCTAAGACTAAAGACCACTATCAGAAAAATGACCTCTCGTCCCTGGTGTTTGTACCGGTCACATTTGGAACCGGTACTAATGTTAGCATTAGTACCGTTTCAACGGATATTTCTTGGAGCATGCTCCGAGGACCCCTTTAGTACTGGTTGGGGACAACAATGGATATTAAAGGGTGCACATTAGTATCGATTGCTACCACTAACCGGTACTAGTGCTCCACGCACCCTCTAGTACCGGTTGGGGTCACCAACCAATACTAAAGGGTACCCTCTAGTATTGGTTGCTTCCCCAACCCGGTACTAGTACTAAAGGGGTATATACTTAGAAAATTTAGATTAAGTATTTTAATTTATTTTCTTATACTTCGAAAGAAAAATTAGATTAAGTATTTCAATTCATATGCTTATACTTTGAAAACGAATCCAAATGTATATACTTAGAAAAATTTAAGTTTTTCAATTCATTTTCTTATACTTCAAAAACCAATCCATGTGTATATACTTAGAAAAATTAGATTAAGAATTTCAATTCATTTTTTATACTTCAAAAACCAATCCAAGTGTATATACTTGGAAAAATTAGATAAGTATTTCAATTCATATGCTTATACTTCGAAAACAAATCCATGTGTATATATTTAGAAAAATTAGATTAAGTATTTCAATTTATTTTCTTATACTTCAAAAACCAATCCATGTGTATATACTTAGAAAAATTAGATTAAGTATTTAAATTTATATGCTTATAGTTTAAAAACCGTTCCATATGTATATACTTAGAAAAATTAGATTAAGTATTTCAATTCATATGCTTGTACTTAAAAAAAGTTTCAATTGTTCAAAAAATTTTAGAATAAGTATTTCTAAAAACTTCTGGAAGAGGTCGCAAATACTGCGGGGGAGTTTCATAATGACGAATATCAACCTGTACTCATGAGGGCACCCCCCTCCGTGTGGTGTGGGAGGCCCTTTAGTACTAGTTGCTATCCCAAACCGGTACTAAAGGGTACCCTTTAGTACCTGTTTTTTAAACCGGTACTACAGGTTTCCCCTCTAGTATTGGATTGCCAGTACCGTTTGTAAACTCGGTACTAGAGGAGGGTTTGGAACCGGTACTAGAGGAGGTTTGGGGTCGGACAAGATGAATGGTTGAGTTATTTGTGGGCCTCATTGATTGTGCCACCAGGCGAGCTAGCTGTCCGAGCTCCGAGGTGACCATTGTATGTCTGGCAAGGGAGTCTTCGTGGAGCCTCCCTTTGCCGCTGTTGAGAGCTCCTTGTCTTGACTGACTGGTGAAGCTGCCAAAGTTTGTCAGTCTATGCCCGCACAAGTGACGAGCTATACATCCCGTGCCGGCCAGTTGATCAACTGATGATTGTCTATCGAAGATGCAATAATTGGTGCTTGAGGACAAGATTCTCATTTGGATGACCAAGCGAGATACAGTCATGCTCAAATACTTATCGTTGTGAACACTATTTGAGAAATGACCTTCAGTTTTGGGTGAAAAACCTCAAAGATCTCAGTTTTCTCATCTGAATCTAAGAATTGGGTACTAAAGATCCGAACTTAGTCCCGATTATTCCACCTAGTACTAAAGACACCTTTTTAATCCTAAAGACACCTTTTTAATCCTGATTAGTATTACTATTTGAGAAATGACCTTTAGTTCCGGTTCGAAAACCTAAAAGATTTCGATTTTCCCAACCAAGACTAAAAATTCTAGACTAAAGATCCTGACCTTTAGTCCTGGTTATTCCACCTGGGACTAAAAATACCTCTTTAGTTCCGATTGTTGATACCAACTGGAACTAAATGATTTTATGCAAAAAAAAATATTAGAAATTCCCGCAAAGCAACGGCAAACATTGCACGACTGAGAATACGTGTCAGTTGGTGAGCCCGAGTCGGACAAGACGACAATAGACTCATTTGTCTAGTGGGCCTTATTGTTGCTGCCACCGGGCGCGCTAGCCGTCCGAGCTCCGAGGTGACCCTTTTTATGTCTGGCAAGGGAGTCTATCAGAAGCTAGCTGTGCCCACGCGTGTGGTTAGTATGGTCTCCATGGAATTGCTTGGATGGGAAAGGAAATCGATCTTCGTGGAGCCTCCATTTGCTTTGGAATGCCCATCACACGATGCACAACGCCTATCTTATCTCTCCCAAAAAGAAACACATATATTTGGTCAAGCAATGCAGATAGTACATCATATAGACATACATACATTCATCTTTATATAAACATACGCACTCACACTATATCCCTACAAGTACCTCCAGAAACTAGGCCGATGAAGTAATCATAGGAGGCTCTATTGATGAATATGTCACCTACAATTGAAAGTGTAAAACGCTGTAAATACGAGCACCCATGTGGCGTAGGGGACTCCCAAAGAGGCATGTTTCACCACTAGCAATTGTAGAAAAAATGCAAGGAAAATATGAACCCTGATAACATTAACATATTTCCTTTCTATCTGATGACATATATTTTGAGAAAATAAAGATTAGGTGAGTACGTGGAATATTTATAAAATTGTAAGTTTGATCAACTATTTATGAATTAGTACATACGGACTTACTGCAAATTTAGCATAACTACGTTCTTCACGATGGAATTGGCCTACCTGAATTCAATCTTCTGAATTATCATGGTGTTCATATTTACATAAATTATTCTTTCTGTGGTAAGTGACGTGTCCATGGATATAACAGCCCTATATTATGGGTGTCTATATACAAGTGTCTACATCCATATTATATTTTGAAAAAAATGCATACCACTTATTGTCAAGACTTATTTGAAAAGGGAGCCAAAAGCATACTTATATTAGACTTTTCTCCCATCACACTGCTGGGGAAAGCGCCTTAGTACCGGTTCCAAACCCCCTTTTAGTACTAGTTGTGTAACTGGTATTGCTACTTCAGTAGTAAAGGGGGGCCTTTAGTACTAGGTCAAATAACCAATACTAAAGGGGTATAAAAAAAATCCCACTGGCCCGAGCCGCACCCCGCCGCCACCCTTGCCCCCACCGCCACTCTAGCTTCCCACCACTGCCCTTGCCCCATCGCCACCCTTGCCTCCTGCCACCTCCATTGCCCACGTCGCCGCCCTTAGGCCCTATGCCCCCGCCGGGTGCTTTGCCCCTCGTCGGCGGTCCAACCAAGTGAGACGAATGGAGGGAGAGGGGGAGAGGGACACACCTGGATCCATATCCACACCTGCCGTCACCCGTAGCCATGTCCGTCGTCGCTCGCAGTCGCACCTGTCATCGTGGCCTGCAACCCTCGCTCGCCATCACCTCTGCCCACGGCACTGGACCTCACCATGTGCACCACCGCCTCACCTCATCCCACCACTGCACATCACTGCCGCTCTCGATTACCATCGCATTGTTCTGCGAGGCTATTTTTAATTTAAAATCTTCCTCAGTGAAAGAGATGGGCATATGCGCCCACTCTGGCATGGCTGGAGACCCATCATTTATAATCGCATTCACTTGCCTGAAGTAATCTCTCTTTTGTCTTTTGTTGTCAAACTCAAGGGAAGATCCTCTGGCAATTGGCATTATCTTGCCAAAGGTTGGTAGGGCATTTGGGTTATCCTCCTGATGCTTGTGTTGCTGTAAGCGTGATACTTTTCCCTATCATCCTGAGTCACATGAGTAGCAGGAATCACACAGGTAGCATCCTGAGTGATTTCCCAAACCCCTACTCCCTTACTATTTAGATGGGCTTTCATGTGGGTTTTCCAATACCAATAGTCAGAGCCAGCAAAGTAAGGTGCAACAGTCGAGGAAGAACGCTCGCCATAGTGGGTTTTGAATTCGATTAGTGTATTGAGAAACCTTAACCGGCTCGGATACCAATTGCAGGACTGAACCAGCGACCAGAGGGGGGGGTGAATGAGAGCCTAAAAAATTCTTTCATAGAATTAGGCCTCTATCCCAAAATCAAGCCTCAAATCCAGGCAAGCGGAATACGAGAGATCCACAAGTCAACTAGGTGACTGGGTGTCTATAGTAATGGTTACTAGACACAGTGGGATCCTAAAGAACCAACTAAGCAAAGCACTCAGCAACACACCTCAAAAAATAGCACAGACTTCAACAAATCTGCGAAGCCTAGACGGATGGTCCGCTGCACTGGGGCAGATAGTCTGGCCCTAGGGGCGGACGATCCGGATCTGTCAGACAGAAACGCTCAAGCAAAATGCACGATCACCAAATCGCCTGAAACTCGATCAAATTGGATCCAACTGTCACCAAATTTTAAACAAAGTATGACAAGACATTGGAGAAGCTACTCCTAAGAGATCATTGCTTGAAGATTTGTCAAACAATGGGAAAATCAAATCTATCAAAGAACACCACTTTTTCACCCTCAAAACTAGAATCGCCCTGATCTATGAACTCGGGAGGTTTCAGATGAATTCCTTTGGTGGAAGTATTCACCTCACATCCTAGTTCATATCCAAACAATCGGTTTGACACAAACACACCCTAGAAATCACGAATCAACCAAAAACATTAGTGGGGAAAAGAGGAAGAAAATAAGAACGCGAAGAACACAAATGAGAATTGCACAAAGACTTCATCTCCCAAATCCCGGAGGATACGAGGAGGTTAGGGCCTCCATTCCCGCAGCAAACTTTGGTTCAATACAAGGATTCGGTGTTCAAATCATTCGAGGACCTCTAGAGAGATTAGAGAGGGAGAGGAACTAAGCTCTAATCTAAGGATAATGAAGCACTAAGCTAGCAATGAAGGAGATGCTAATGAAGTGCTCAAGAGATGCTGAACCATTCAGTCCCCTATCTCTATCTATAGACTTGGACTAGTTACTAAACTACCCCTATAGCTATTAGTAAGATAACTACCCACGCAGGGCATTTTGGTTCTAGTTTTTCTGTGACCATCGGACGGACACACCGCCTTCACGACTTTGCTTCGCCTTGAAGCAACCTTCGCGATGGCGCCACGTGCCCTCCTTCTCGAAGCTCCAGCCGCACCGGTCTCGCCCCCGGTCTTGAGGCCCAAACCGGCAAACATGCCTACGCGGTGGTTTTGAGGCCCAACCCACCCAAACCATCCATCTTCGCTTGGCCACCACGCGACCTCCTCGATGTCGACGCGTGTTCGGCCTCCGCCAAGCCTCTCGCTTGACTCAACCAACGCCATCTCCATCCTGCCATGTTCTCCCATCGTTCAATGCACCATGTGGACCGCCCATGACTCCGTCCGGACTCCTCAGGTCCATCGGTTCAAGCCTACTCTCGTTCATCCTTTACCGCCCTTGGTCCATTGGCATGAACCTTTCACTTGACCTTCACCGCATGCTGTCGGTCGCCACACCACATCCAACACCTGCACGACACAGACCAAGAGCAACATCATTCTATCACAACGTTGTCAATCACTCATCATCCAATGGTGACCACCATTGGTCCTTAGTTTTGCTGTGAGGGTTGATTACCCTTGATTGACATCACTTGTTGAGCTAGGTATGAGTGGTGTTGCTGCGAGTGGTTATACCCCTGTGGAGAAGAAAGGCATGGGTAATCTCAGAGTGTGCATTAATAGAGCTACTCCTAAAGATGAATATCCTATGCCTATAGCCGATGTGCTTATTAATGCTTCTTTTGGGCATAGATCAATTATTAGCTTTCCTGATAGTAATGCTAAACATAATCAAATCTTTATGGCCAAAGTTGATATATCCAAAATGGTTTTTGTATGTCTAGGATTTGTTGGTCTATTTGAGTGGGTTGTTATGACTTTCGGTTTGAAAAATGCTAGTGCTACTTACCAAAGAGATATGAATATTATTTTTCATGATTTGCTTGGAGTAGTGTTGTTGTAAAATCGGCTGGATTAGAATCTCATTTGGTTGATTTGTGAAAATGCATCGGTATGGCTTAAAAATGAATCCACACTAGTGTGCTTTTGGTGTAGCGGCTAGGAAGTTCTTGGGCTTCATAGTGCATGAGAATGGCATAGAGATAGATCCTAAAAATATTGAAGCCATTATAAAATTACAAGCTCCTACTTGCAAGAAAGAGTTGCAGAAATTCTTGGGCAAGGTGAATTATTTGAGAAGGTTCATTTGTAACTTGTCCAAGGAGGTGAATGCTTTTACTCCTTTATTTCGGTTGAAGAATGAAGCTGAATTTACTGGGGGGGCAAAACAGCAAGAAGCTTTTGAAGAAATCAAGCATTATTTGTCTTCACCGCCCATTCTTCAAGCACCTAAGCATGGAGTTCCTTTCAAATTATATGTGGCGGCTAAAGATGGTGTTATTGGGGCTATTTTGACTCAAGAAACTGAAGGCAAGGAGTATGTGGTTACATATGTGAGTAGAAGATTATTGGATGCCAAAACAAGGTACACATTTATTGAAAAGTTATGCTTATCATTGTGGCATTATTTGTTATCAAATACTTGCATAGTGGCATGTCAAACCGATGTAATAAAATACATGTTGCATAGACCCATTTTGAGTGGTAGAATTGGCAAATGGGCTTATGCTCTCATTGAAATCAATAAAAGGTCAAATTGTAGCCGATTTTATTGTTGAACATAGAATTAATGAACAACTTGATTTAAATGTCGGTTATGTTACATTTACCCTTTGGAGATTGCATTTGATGGATTGGTTTGCAAAAGCGGTTGTGGTGTTGTTGTCATTCTTATTTCACCAAACGGGACTATTTTTGAAGCTCTTAACCGATTGGATTATAATTGCACTAATAATCAAACTCAATATGAAACTCTTTTGTTCGGTTTGGAAATTTTGCATGAGATGGGTGTGAAACATGTGGAAGCTTATGCTGATTCTTTACTGGTGGTATAGCAAGTGTCTAAGGCATGCCAATGTTTAGATGGGTTTCCAAATGGTTATCTTGATAAATGTTTAGATATTATATCTTGCTTGGATGAATTTTCCATTTATCATGTACCAAGGGAAGAGAATCCGAGGGCTAATGCTTTGGCACAGTAAGCGTCTGGCTATAATGTTCAGAAAAGAATTTTTCAGGAAAGAAAGCCGACGTTTTACAAGGCCGAGGGTTATGTCCTGGAGGAGCCGGTCCAACCGCCTCCCCAAACCGGTCTGACTGTCAAGATGGCCGGTCTAACCGATCTGTCTGCTAAAAATCCCACTTCGGCCATTGAGTGTTCCAAAAACATTAAGGATGAAGTGGATAACCGGAGAAAACCTCTTATTGATCATTTATAGAATCCAAAGTGCTCGGTTGAAAGAAAATTCCGATGGTGGGCTTTCAAGTTCACTTTAGTTGATGGTGAATTGATCATCGAGCGGCTGAGGGTTTACTTTTGAAATGGTTGGATTCTAGTCAAGCTAAATTAGCTATGGTAGAGGTTCATGAAGGTATTTGTGGTACACATCAATAGGCTCGCATGATTAAGTGGCTCCTTAGGTGAGCTTGCTTTTATTTGCCTAATATGGTAGCCGATTGTTTTTTGTACGACAAAGGATGTGAAGAGTGTCAAAAGTTTGGGGATGTTCAATTGGTGCCCGCTGCGTCAATGCATCCGATCATCAAGTCGTGGCATGTTTAGGGGTGGGGATTGGATTTTGTTGGCAAGATTCATCCTTCTTCATCAAAGGGACATTGTTTTGTGATTGTGGCTACTGATTACTTCACCAAGTGAGCCGAGGAAATTCCCCTTAAAAACATGACACATCGGGAGGTAATTGAGTTTATTACGGAACATATAATACATTGGTTTGGCATTCCACAAACTTTGACTATGGATCAAGGGACTTCATTCATATCAAAAGAGGAGCGTGAATTTGTTAAATCCTATGGTATTAAATTCCTCAATTCATATCCTTGTTATGCTCAAGCTAATGGTCAAGCTGAGTCTAGCAATAAGATTTTGATTAAGCTCATCAAGAAGAAGATAGAGGAGAATTATAGAAGATGGCATGATGTATTATTTGAAGCTTTATGTGCTCATCGCATCTCTAGACACGGTGCTACTAAAGTTACTCCTTTTGAGCTTGCATATGGTCAAGAAGTCATTTTGCCCGTTGAGGTGAATCTATGCGCATATAGGGTAGCCAAGCTAAATTATCTTGATTTTGATACTTATCATGCTTTGATGATGGATAACATTGATGAAGTGATCGACAAGCGATTGGAGGCTTTGGAGGAAATTGAGAAAGATAAGATTCGAGTGGCTAGAGCATATAACAAGAAGGTAAAAGCTAAATATTTTCAAGTTGGTGATTTTGTTTGGAAGACAATTCTACCTATAGTAACCAAAAGCAACAAGTTTTGTAAATGATCTCCAAGTTAGGAAGGGTCGTACAATATTGTAAGCGTGCTTCAGGGGAATTCCTATATGGTGGAGACGTTGCAAGGATTCTAGTTGCCTAGAGCTCTGAATGGGAGGTACTTGAACAAGTACTATCCAAGTGTGTGGCAAGATGCTTGATGCAATATGGCTGGTATTTTAAAAATCTCGCCCTTAGAATGAATGGCCGGTGTGTCTCATCGCCCTTAGGCTTTTTTTTGACATGCAATGCTTTACCAAAAAAATAGTGGGGGATGTGTTGGAGCCCAAAAATGGTAGCAAGCTGATCAAGCTAAGACTAGCCGGTCAGACTAGTTTCTCTAAGCGGTCTGACCAGTCTGGGCCTCTGTAGCCGGTCTGGCATGTCCAACCAGTTTGGCCGGTAGGCTTGGCTAGTCTGACTGGTCACCCCCAAGTTTGAGTAGATTTGAGGAGTCCTGGTAGAATTAGAGTTGTAACAGAATTTCCTTGCGGGAAAAGACCTCCCACCTTATAAAAATAAAGGGCCCTGGCTAATTGAGGGCTACACCCAATCGACAAATACTTTTATCTACTTGTTATCTCCAAACCCTAGCTTTTCCAACCCCATTGCTTTCCTCTGTTTCGACGACGGTTGAGGATATTTTGAGTGGCTTGCCGATCATAGAGCAACCCTAGGCGCACCATCCCTGATGGGGTCCCTCCCGGGGTGGTATTTGTAGGTTTTCGCAGCGCTTCTATGTAGACTGTTCTGACCGGCCTACCTAACCAGTCTAACCGGCCAGGGGCAGTAGCTCCAATGAGGAGAGTTCTATTCACCGCGTGATCTAGCACACTCGTGTGTTGGCCAGAAAAAGCACCAACACAGTTGTTCCATTTACCCATGTCCGTAGAAGCATATAACTAACTGTTAGATCTGCTCCAAAGCCTTGAAAACCCGCCCACAAAACTAAAGATTATGATTGCTGGACCTATATATGGGGCTCCCCTCTGTTCTCGTCCACTATATTTTACAAGAACTTGATAGGCCACAAGATGACCCACTTGGTTTTTTATTGGTTATGGAAGTCCTCTTGTCAGCACAAACATAAAGTTTTTTTTGTTGCTGCTCAAGGACAGGTTAGGCATCGTGAATCTACTTTGAAGAAGAAACATGGATCTTCCATCATACGACTGTGTTTTGCTCTCATGCAATTGACGAATCCTTGATTCATCTCTTTAGTTCCTTGGTTGCCCCTTTGCACACTGCTAGGGAAAGTTTCTTCAGTACTGGTTCGTAACCCACCTTTAGGAACGGTTGTGCAACCAGTATTGCTAGTTCAGTACTAAAGGGGAGCCTTTAGTACTGAGTCAAATAACCGGTACTAAAGGAGGGCCTTTAGTAGTAGTTGTTTATACCAACTGGTACTAAATTGGGTGCCACATCGGACGTGCTAGAGACCAATTTAGTATACCAACCGTTACTAAATGCTTTTTTTCTATTTTTTTCCTTCCCATTTTCTTTTTTGTTTCTTTGTTCTATATTGGTATTATTTCCTTTACGTGTACTAGTTATAATATGCTAATATATATCTATAATATTACATTTGAGGTCTTAGAGGGAACCACTTCTGATAATAGTTCAAATACATAAGAGAAGTCATTACTTAAGTTCGTACATCATTACTTAAGCTCTAGAGAAAGGTTCAGACACATGAGGAAAGGGTACATCCATGCATGATACATATTTCATTCTCCTAAATGCTTCCTTAGATATGAAACATAGTTTATGTCTCCAATCTTAAGTCTAGAACTTCATCAATATAAGCTCGAGCATGAATTAGTGCACTCTCTAGCACTTCAGAATGACGGTCACATGAACTACCATTAATCTCGAACAATGGAGGCATCGTCACTTGAAATGGCCTGTAGAAAGCGAGATGAGCCTAGAGCTTCAAATCTCTGGTATCGGGTTTCCATCACTGTAACTATAATTCAACACTTCCAAGGCTTGCTCCAGAATCACCTGAAAACTCATTGCCACAGAGGTTTTATGAAAGATATCCTAAAAGAAGAGAATAAAGTGATGAAATATAAAAGATGTAACATAATTAAAGATAAAAGGATGATTAGATATATATTCCAGACCATATCGTGTTGATTCTGCTGACATAGCCTCTTAGCAGTTCTAGTCATATTGCTTTCTCCCTCCTCAAGCGCCTTTATTTTGAAATATGAGAAGTTTGGCACAAAGTACCCATGATCCTTAAGTTGTTGCAGGCATGCCTCCACAGTGGTCCTTTCAAAAGTTGTCACACCTGGTTTAAAAAAAACCAAGTGCTGCCTATATGTATGTCAGGATCAAGTTTCATATATATAGTGGCATCATTAGTGTATAACAGCAACAGTATCACGTAAAAAGATACAAATAAAGACTTACGAGACTATCAGAGATACACATCTTAAACCCTGGAAACGGAGGCTACAAACTTCACAAGCAATCGACTAGGGGTTGCGTACGCCTAGAACTCAGCACCATCTTCATAACAAACTTGATAGCAGCTTCTTCTTCTAAGCAACGTTGGTTATATCAAGGGTGAGCACATGTCGTACTCAACAAGTGTGCGGAAAATATGAATGCAAGGCTTAATCAAGGAAAGGCTGACTGGTTGACAGCATTAAGCATTTTTAGTTGGTCAAATTTTATCAGCACCTGATTACTAAGGTATAAGTATATACCAACCCACAATTAACATAAGCATAAGCTATAAGCATATGGCACAACCATAACCACAATTTAAGTCCATGCTCAAGCATAATAATCATGTGCGGGTCCAGGCCGTTCTTAACCGTGAGCACGGCTGATCGATCCGTTTTACACTATGCAGAGGTTGCACATCTTTACCCACAAGTCGAGTAAAATTTTAGAAGACCTTTGGACCCAACCATGTTGTGCTGATCAGGCACTCATCACACTACTGATGTGTGACTGCATAGGGACGCTACGAGGCTTTTACAAAGATTTGTTAGTAAGTGGTAACCTGGTAAGGTTTCGGTGTCTGACGTGCATAAACCTCCCTAGTGGGTATAGTATCTTAGAGAAGCCCACTTCCCAAGAGGAAGTGGTTATACAATGACTTAGTGCCCCCTCTTGCCCCTTTCAGGTAAGATTACCCCAAACTAGAGTTTCTAATTAATTAGCTAAGATGAGAGCCATGATAGTTCTTGTGGTTGCACTATTTTCCTGGGTGGTTCTCCATGTTTCCATTAAGCATAATGATCTTATCTTAGTGAAAGGTATAGCATAAATAAAATAGGTTTAATCATTGATTTCATTAGAACCACCACATCCCAAGTAAAGCAACTGAGCATAGCTACCCAATAGAGAGATAAACCCAGGTTGACAAGGGATGATCATAAAAACTAGGCAAACCTTAATAGGACCCATCAAATTAAATACAAGCATATGCAACCGTGATTAAATAAAGTTATTGGGATAAAAGCACAAGGACACACTTGCCTTTCTCCAACGAAAAATTTCTCTTACTACTCTTCAGCTCTTGCTCTCTTGAAACTCTGAATTTTCAAATCTTGCGAACAGCAATCCTTCTACTTGAAGCAATCATCGGCACAAACAAACAAGCAAACAAATAAGTACAACTAAGAACAACACACCAGTCAAAGAAAAAGCTTTAAAAGAGCGTAATAAAGGATAAGGCTTGATTTTAAGATTACGCAAATGTGAAAAACGCTGAGAATGGAACTATGGTTGAAAAGATAAAGCTATCCAGAGATTTGAATTCTAAAAGAAAAGACAAGAGCTACATGCTGCATTTATTTTACTTGAGAAAAACAACGTAAAGATATTTTAGAGAAATATCCCTAGTTAGAATTAATCAAGTCGTATTTATATTTACATATGAAAAGATGATGTAAAACTTAGTCCAATTTTATTTATAAATATTACATTTTATGCAAACCAAACATTTAATTTAAAAATAAGGTACATGTAAACATCTAAGCACATAGCTTTATGATTCGGGTTGAACTAACCAAATTAAAATTTAAAAACATATTTATATTCATATTAGTTGAATTAACATTTAATTATGAAAACTCGAGATATAACCTATGTAACACTTAATTGAATAAACATTAATCAAATTAAATTTAATTTATGAAAAGCCGAGGTATATTTCTAATTGGCTTTTAATTGGAAGAATTATTTAGATAAACGTTACTCAAATTAACTTCAGTTTATGAAAGACCCATATATAACCTAATATGCTTTTATTTAGGAAAGTATAAGGAGTAGGTATTAATCAAATTGATGTTTATTATGAAAAGCGGTGTATAACTCTGAGTAGATTTTATTTAGAGAAGAAACACGCTTATCAGGCATTAATCAATTTAATATCAAATTTATTTTCAAAAAATTTATGAAGGCAAACATAATGACTAACGTGTAATTTATGTTGTTATGAATCTAACGCAACTTGAAGTGATTAAAATATAGAACCTATGAGCTAAACAAGGTTGCAAGAATCTAGTCGTAATTAACCATATACCTCAGGGGTTAGCAAGGAAGATTTGTGAGACACAAATAATAGTGCTCCCAAATAGATTTATGCTCAGGGATAGATCTTCAAACGAGGATGGTTTGGGCTCGGTTGCAGGGACCTATCTTCCCTAGGGGGTTATTTGTAGATTGCCTAGATACAAAGATCGTTTGAGAAATTACCAAGTCCTTTATAGGTCAAACAGCAAAAGTGCCACCTCATCTTTAACCTCCAGCCGATTTTTGCATCAGCCCATGGCCAAGCCGGTCCTGCCGATGGTGGCGACCGGGGCCAGGGCAACTCGTGCGGCTGTGGTGTGGCTATGCTGCCCAGTCGAAGACACTCGGCGCGCAAGCCAGGGGTACAGGATACAGGCGTTGATTGAAGGCTCAGGATCCAAGCGATGGGGCCCCTCTGGCGACGAAACTGGGATGGCGAACGGCAGTGGGTGCACATCTAGGCGTCGCAAAGCTCATGGCGTCCTCCTCTGCTCAGACGGGCGATGGTCGCGATGAATTGGTCGGTCAAGAGAGCGAACGATGACCTGCTCATTACTTCTCGTGGTGACGGGGCTCCAGTGACAATTGGACGGCGGGAAGAGGTAGCGGGCGTGCAGCCTGGCAACGTGGAGCTCGTCCCGGTGACGGACTTCGCTGACGATGCCCAGGTCCGGAGAATCAGCGGTGGCGCTCAGCTCTCCGACAGGTGCTTGCGGGTGGCAGAGATTTGGCCGACGTTGGGTGGCAGAGCAAAGGACCAGCAGGCGGCGCAAGGAGGGCGCTCTCCCTTTATAGGGTTGCATGGAACCCTAGTGGCGCGCACACCGAGTGAGGCCGGTGGTGGCATCGGCCTTGCTTGGCCTGGGAGGCACGGGCCGCGATGGACAGAGATGACGAAAACAGGCGCACCTTCAATGCGTCTTGTGTGCCTGCTTCACCACACTAGATGATGAACCTATTTATGTGCTCCACTGTAGAAGTATCATCTTGGCCCGAGAACTTGGTGAAGTCAGGCTCCTTATAGCGGTGTGGGAACGGCAGCAGATCGTACGCCGGTGGATATGGCGTTCTGTACATGTACGTCTGCACCTTTGGCTTGAGCCCGAATTGATCTTGCATCACTTTGGCTATCTTGGAAGTCCAATCAACCTGCTGTGATTGTTGTCTGGCTTGCGGCAGGATGATGGGTTGCATAGGTTGCGCCTGGTAGTGGATGGCCGACGGGATCACTTGCTGAGCGATCGACATTGGCTGTAGTGGTGTAGACGGAATGATCGGCCGAGGGGCCGATATCTGACGCTGGTATGGGTTCTCCTGGTGAGGTATGTTAATAACCCCATCATACACGACTCCCGAGGACTCAGCCTTGTACGGACTTGTAGAATTCACCTTCCGATTGGCCTCCGGCGCGGCCTGCTGTGTCATTGGCTGAAGGGCCGATGCTGATGGACTCTGATGTATCATCGGCTGGGAAACCGATGTAGAGGTGCTCTACTGGTACTGCTGGATCATCGGCTGAGAAGCCAATGGTGTTGACATCTGTGTAGGATCCCTTGATGCTATGGTGAAAGATCCAGGTGGCATCTCGTAGCCTGTGGTTGGGTCCCACCCCAGTGACGATCCTGCTGCCTCCCATGGCACCGATGATGTCAACAGCGGCTGCATCGGAGGAACAGGTGTAGGCTAAAGTGGTGCTTGTGATGGAGAAGGTGGTGAACCACCGTAGCCCAAGGGCGGTGTAGCGTTGTATCGTCCACTTTGCATCTGCATCAGCTGAGGAGCCGATTGAAACACATCGGGTGTCACCGAAAGGCTTCCGAGCGGTGCACTAATAGGAGGAGCGTAGACTGGCCTGCGGTACCCCTGGGCCACGCCATTGGCCATAGAGCTGATGATCGTGTTATACACGGTGTTATTAATCACTTTGGATTGGTCAATGAGAGCTTGGCACACAGACTGGTGGATCATCTCAGACATCTTCCCCGAGTCCTCAGCGATGGTGATGTGACGAGGACTTGGGAGAGTGTTTTTCTTAATGGGTTCGCCATTCCTGGTACGGCTGTAGGACTAGAGGAATGCCTTCTTGAACTCTTCAATGGCCTTCACCATCTCAGCCCTATAGTCATCCTTGAGATCTGCCTCGGTGACTCTAATGACGTTGTCATCTGAAACTTTTGCAGCCTTTCCCTTAGTCATGTTGGATCTTCATTCTTGCTCCCACCGGGCGTGCCAAAAGTGTGTTGGTGCAAAAATTGAATAGTCGGCCCGATCCTCGCGTCAAACACACGACCCAGGAGAATCTTCTTAGCTCCTGTTTGGGTTATTGTCCTGGTGCGGTTCGCGCGGCGTGCCAGTCAATCTGACTTGTTGATTGACAAGGAAGAACATGTGTCAGATAACGAGAGCCGATTGGCTAGTGTTCCAATATGCTCTAAAGACGTATCGGCAGAGTGGCCGATAGGGTAAAGAGACGATTGGCCAAGAGATCGGCCGATAGTCATGTAGCAAACTGTAAAGGAAACTGTGAAAAGCGAGCTAAACAGCGCTACGTGAACAACACCTGGAATAGATCTAATTGGCTGTAGCACAATAAATTGATATGAAAAGTAAGGTAAAAGCCGATCGGACGTGTTCTAAGCTAGATAACTAGTGATAAAAACTAAAACAATAGGAAAACCTATAATTCTAGCAAGTATCAATAACTGGTGAATAAATCTAAACCAGACGATAGCGATGCGCCCGAAGTCAAAGCTTAGATGTTACTCGAGAAGCAGAACTTATGTTTTGGCTGGAGATCGAGTTGATGCAGTCCTGCCAATTCGCACGAACTCGTGAAAAAAGAAAAGAACTTAGCGAAGTCGCCGACTTGAAAGTAAATGCGTGAAATAGTAGATTTGTATTGATTTGATGTGTGGTTTTTTACAAGCCCCTCGGGGCACCTATTTATAGCCTATTACAATACACCTCCTGGTCGATCATGACTTGACTCTATCTCTAATTTAAAGTAATGAATCTTGAATCTTTACATACAAATTTGACTCGCATCGGAGTCGAACTCCACCTAGGCCTTCACGGGCCTATCCTGCTTCTATCCTCCAAGCGGCCTCCTTGGCCCATTCAAGCCCTTATCGACGCATCGGCCGAATCACTTTGGCCACCATCGGCCGATCCTTACTGATGCTATCGGCCATCACATATGGCTCCTATTGGTCAAATCCTTTAACCATTGCTTCTCATTCAATTTCATCGGCCATTTCCCTTTCTTCTTGACGCCGAGCCAGCATGTGTCAAAAACCGGCGTCAACAGTTGTATTCTTAGTTGCCGAGTGTTTTTTTACTGCACTCGGCACAGATGTTTTTTGCGGAGTACAATATGTTTGCCGAGTGCTGCTCTCGAAGCAATGCACTCGGCAAACCCCTAGGCACTCAGCATATATATTGTTTCCGGTAGTGCTGTAATAGGACCTGTTTTCTTTATTTCCTTTTAATTTGTTTCTTGAGCTGTACTTGTTACTTCTCTTCTTCCTTTATATATATATATATATATATATATATATATATATATATATATATATATATAAAAGCAGGAGGGGATTACCCCTCCTGTAAAACTGGCTGCTTTGGCAGCTCTCGTACGAATACAGATTTCAGGTTGGTGTCTCGGCGCCGTTGTTTCGTCGAAAAAAAAAATCTTGAATGAGGGACACGGTTTGCCGATGAATACTGCTGAAATCAACAAGCTGGCCAAGAGCTTTAAAAAGTGGTTGACTGTTGAAAGCTAAAGAAACAAAGCGCACTCAGTCAAAGACACAACTTCCACAAATTAAACATGAGCGCGAAGCAGTTCATCACGATGGAGACACACGACTGTGCGGACATGAAGCTGTTGATGCATGCGGTCTCCTGATCAAGTACCAGAAGGTGATGTACCATTACCTGCTACTGCTGGCGGAGGAGATGGTGCCGGCGGAGGGTTCTGCCATGAGACCTTGTACTCCAAATCTTCTTCCGTCTTGCAAGCGACCTCGCCGCCGTCAGGGATGCTTGGATAGCTGCGGAGGAAGGTAACCGGCCAGCAATAATAGGTCTTGTTGATGCTCTTCTCCGATAGCGCTGGCTTGTAGGTGGTCTCCACCACCACCATTACGGGGAAGCCGAGGCTTCCGTCGACGAGGTGCCTGTCGTAGAGGTAGTACAGCGATGCATTTTGTCCTTGCTGTGTGAGGCTTATCCACCTTCTGTATCTGTGCGAGCTGTGCGGCTGCAGCTCGAAGCTGACATTCCTCTCCGGATCCGGCTTGAACCAGGAGAGCTCCACCATCTCCACGAAGGACGCATTGGGGATGTCCATGATCCTGACGATGTTGATGTTGCCCTGGATCTGGCCGCGGCCGCTGGGGTTGAGGGCGTGGATGATGATCAACATCTGCACCTCTTTCGCTGGCTCGTACACACGCGTGGTGTTGTTATAATTCCACCACCATTCTATTGTCTGGACATAGCCGTAGCTCTGGAAGCCCATCTCCACAGGGCGGTGGACGAAGACGATCACCATCACCACCACTGCAACGGCGAGCACGGAGACCACAATGGCCACCAGTGAGCGCACCGTGGCTAGGAAGGGGAATGTAGTGTTCTCGCCAGCGCGGCATGCTGCCATTTTTTCTGTGTCGGTTCACGTAGGTAGGGTGGATGGACTTGTCCAGGGACCTGCCATATATACCCATAAACTACTGTCCGAATGTCCATTCCCTTTGATTAGATGACTCAGATTAATTATGACTTTGCTAATGGCCGAAGCTAGCTAATTGTTACTTTCTCTGTCCCAAATTATTAGTCCCACATTTTTTTTCTAGATATATATTTTTTACCTATGTATCTAGATGCGTAATAAAAAACTATGTATTTAGGAAAGTCAAAATGATTAATAATTTGGGAGATGACTAAAATTAGCACTACGCTGTTTGGATAGTACATGGGCTAATAGCTCTGGCAAACTTATTTATTCTGCACTTGGTTTCTACTGCTCCAGCTTGATTTTGCGTGCGTGCGGGAAACGGATTAGGTGGAACAGTTAGGGGTGTTTTTATATTTCTTGATATGATGGTTGCTATTAGCCCCAACTAGCTATGTTTGGCCAGCTAATAAATGGGCTACTGGTTAACAGTGGACTTTGGCTAACAATTAGGCCGCCTATTAACCTCTCATGTTAGGATCAGCCATGGCTAAGTTTTGCACACACACATGTACACACACCAATCTTCAAAATTTCAGCCGAACTCCACCATCTCCAACAGAGTTTTGGAATTTTGGAACCAGCAGAACTCCACCATCTCCAACAGAGTTTTGGTGGTACTAATATTTTTTTAGATTAAGGAAAATCATCCGGCCTCGGTCATCCACGAGTGAATGCATGCCTATAGCCAAACTTACACGATCTTAACAGAAACTTAGCGCTTTGGCTGCTCTAGAAGTACTCACTACTAGAAATACAACCTCTCGTCATCAGGCTTTGTACCCGTTCAATTTGGACCCGGTACTAAAGGTATCACTAGTACTAAAGGATTTAGTACCGGATGGACCGGATGGAGCCTCCATCCAGTACTAGAGGCTCTCCACCGTTCACAGAGCCAGTTTTCTCCCAACACACCCAACACTTTTCCTCCTCCTTATTCTCCCTCTGCTTCCTCCTCTCTCTCAATCTCCTCCTCTACTGCGGCATAGGTGGCTGGGCGGGTGGAGGCGGCCGGAGCGGCGGGGGTGGTGGCGGAAGGGGGGTGGCGGGGTGGCGGAGGAGGAGGGCCGGGGCGGCAAGGTGCGTGGCGGCGGAGGGGGCCTAGGCCGGCTGGGTGGCGGCGGAGGGGTGGCGGAGTGGGCCGGGGCTAGTGGGGAGGGACAGCTGTAACAAATGAGCTCAAATTAAACTTCATTAAGGTCAAGTGGAACCATTAGAGCCTAATGGAACCTTTGAACAGCAACACATCCAAGTAAAAAGACACTTTTGACCCTCACAAGCTAAACTAGTATTTGAGCCATAACTTGAATTTTTGTTTAAGAACTTCAAAATCTGTCCAACTAAGAGTTGTAGAACTCATATTCACTAGAAACTTTAGTATTTAACATTTGCTTTGAATCTGAACATAAAGCATTCAAAAACTCGATTTTCAATTCGGTGCCGATTTGTGCAAAACGTGAAAAACCCAAATTTTGGAGCCCTTTTTCTCTCATTTTCATATGTAATATAAAGCCAAACCTTTTATAAAATTTTTAGAAATACGAGCCATGAACAATTTTGATTAAAAGAGTTAGGCCAAAATCTACACAAAAGGGTTTCGAAAATGCAGTCAAACATAGCCAAATTGGTCAACCGGCGCGAAACTGAAATCTCGTCTAAAGTCTGAAATTCCAGACTTTTCACTGAACTTTGACTCGATTTATCTTCAAATCCGTTTGAGATCTGAACAAAACCTTTTGTAAAGTTTTAAGTCGAGTCGTAGATCTACAAGTTTGACAAAGGGATATTTGAATGTTTAGTTCAGAAATTTTGAACAAATCGCCCTCAAAACTGGCCCTTTCCCTGCCCTTTCCTTGTCTCGTGGTAGACTCGCCGGAACGCGACGCGACGCGCATCACGCCTGACGGCCACCGCGTGGCGTGCCTTCCCCGGCAAGCCGGCTTGCCGCTGCCCAACCGGCACAACGACAAGACAAAACAGAGCGCCGTCCTAGCCAACCGCCCGCCGAGGCCATCTCCCACCCCTGCCCGCGATCCCGACCAACCCCTACGCGTGCGCCACGCCATGGCTGCCCGTTGGTCAAGCCGCCTCTGCCAATCCATCGCCAGACAACGACTACACGAGCACCTCGCTCCGCCAACCGTTGGTCGTGGAAAAGCCGCGCTTGCGCGCTCCGTATCGCGTCGGCCTAATACGGGCGAGATTGCATCCCGCGACCTCCGCCCCGTGCACCAATGGCGTCACCACCCCATCTCCAGGTGCCAGCGCACCACCGCGTCCTCTGGCCCCAGCCTCCAGCGCCTCAAGCCTCGCCTCGTTGCTCCGCTCCCGCCCTGGCCCCATAAAGGGACCAGCGCCCCCGCCGGAGCCCCTTCTTCCCGTGCCATAACCTTCGCCGCCCCTGTTCCACTGTGCCGCCACCGAGCTCCTAGTGAACCCCCTGCTCCGCTGCTCCCCGCCCCTCGCCACCGCCACAGCCAGCTTCGTCGCACCCCCGCGGAGCTCCCAAGCCCGCTCGTTGGACTCCCGAAGCCGCCGGAGCACCGGAACGCCGTCCGCACCACCATCGCCGAGCCCGAGTCGCCGCCGTCCGCGTTCCGCCCCGGTGAGGTTTCCCCCAACGCCCGAGACCTCTCCAATCAACTCACGTTGAGGTTAAGCTCCTCCCGACCCATCCTTAGCTCGAAGACGCCGGCGCATCGCTAGGATTCCAATCGCCGCCGCCGTGCGCACCGTGGGGACAACATTGCGCCTCCCCCGTTCTTTCCAGGGTCTCCCGTGCAAAGTGCAGGGGCTCATTCGTAATAAGTGAAAAACCCGAGGGCTTAATCATGAGTTTGCACGGGAAAAGTCAGCCGAGGGCATATATGTGAAGTGGAAGGGTATGGTTGTGAATAAAAGAAAGTCAGAAGGGCCTATATGCAAATGTGTTTCGGTTAATTAATAAAAATCGGCAGAAAATAGGAGAAACATTGTAAATGCACCATAAATCGTAGAAACCTCAGAAAACTTCCAAACAAAATTTGATGGACTCAGTGAACTATCTACTTTCATAGAAAAATAATTTTGCACCTGTCACTGTAGATATTTTGCAGTTATGAATTAATCCTTGCATGTGCTAATTAATTCACCATAAATCACAGAAAAATGCTAAAAGGGTAAAACCAACTCTGTGAGGAGCACAGCCTAGCCTTTGAAGTCCCTGTTTCGCTTTATTAAGTGAAATCTGCACTAGAATCTTTCTTTTTGCACAGTAATTAATCCAGAGATGAGAAAACTGTGAAACTAGTTGGGTTGGTTCTGTTTTGGAGTATAGTTTGCAGGAAAAATTAAGCCCCTTACCAGAAACAGAAGGAAAAACCTTTTTCTTTTTAGAGAAAGATAACTAAGGATAATATATGGAAAATAGATGTCCTTGTCTGAAAATTATGAAAATTTCACCAAATCATGTAAGCCATTCTTGGAACACCCTGGTAAAGTTTCATGACCAGAGCATCTGTAAATTGCAATATAAAAATTATTAAGCCCTTTCTACCTTAGGGTGAGAAGGAGCTTTTAATTAATTTTGTATATCCTTAGTGAACCTCAAATTTTTACAGTAGCCCAGCAGTGACAAGGTTAGGGTGCTGGTGAAGTTTCACCCTCTTTCGTTGCTGTTTGGTTGGTTAATTAAAATTTGGAAGATGAACCGGTTAAAGGAAATAAAGAAAAGCCTTAATTAAAGAAAAGAAGAGATAAGGTATATTGGAAGAGCTACAGAAAAATATTTAGAAACAGGATAGTTTTCCGATCTTAAATAATTAATAAGTTAATAAATGTGTACACAATCACCGTATTGAAGCCGAGGGTTTTAATGGTATAAGCTTGCTTTCTACGCCAAGTGAGCTGTCTGTGATGATCTAGTGTTAACTAGTGTGCAATCAAGTTTACTTTGTAATAATGCACGAAATGTCATCCAGACTCTTGAATACAAGTTTTCATATCCTTGCATTGCATCTTGTAGAGCTGAACATTGCTGACGAGACGTACGAGCTACACCCGGCGACCGAGGACGACGTTGCCGCAGAGCTGCACCACGCCGAGGTTGAGCCCGTGACCGAGCAAACCGAAGACCCGCCTGCTAACCCCGAGTTTGAAGGCAAGCCCCGGAGCATAAATTCCTATGTTTTAACTACTTGCAATCTACTTGATTATCTTGCTTGTGCATTTACATTTTCTAGGAGTTGCAATGAAACCTTAGATGCATAAAGTTAGTACCCTTGATCTGAACACTAGTATGATAGGCCGAGTAGTTGCAATGCTTAATAGGACTCGGTAAAAGTCGAGTGATTTCCTGTCACTCGCAAGTTATAGGAGTTGATTGCTTCCTTTTTGCAACAACTATAAGGACGATGGACGGGACAGGGCTATTTGCATTATTTTGGTGGTCGGTGGATTGCCCCGTCTATCTAAATTAAAATGGACTAAGGTCGAGATGTGATAGTGTTCGTGATCAAGTGTTTAAAAATACTAATCTCATACCTAGTATGGGATAGGGAAGCCTAGTACCTGATTGAACCGGGGTGGACCTTTCCCCCGCTCTCCCTGGAACGTAGTTCCCATGGTGCATCATGTGGGTACAAGTGCAGCCTCGATACGGCGGAGTCCGGGACCGTTGGGGCATTGTATGCCAAGGGAAGTGGGATCTAGATAAACGCCGCGAATTGATGGGGACGGCATGATATATGTGAACCTGTTGGGTAGTAGAATATGTCGTGGGATTAGGTTCACCATGCATGGTTAAGAAATTCGAATCGATTCATCTGCCTCTCACAGTTTGGAACTACTTGATCGCTATGCTACACTGAGTAAGAATGGAAGATGATGATGTTAATATTGATGCTTGCTATTAATTGTTTGGAAAACCATGCTTGCTTAGTATAGTGCTAATGTAGACTGGATAATGAACTTAAAATTTGTGGCTAAAATATTGAAAGTAAGGACCTACACTAGTCGCTTTTGGCAAAAACAAACCCCTCTAGCCAATAAGCTTGCATGTCTAGGTGTTGGTGGAGTAGATACCACCCGTCGGGTAAGTCTTGTTGAGCGTAGTCGCTCAGCCTTGCTTGTGGCATATCTTTTCAGGTATTGATATTGATGAGTTCGCTGCAAGTGTTACTTGGCCTGCCCAGCTCCCTCCGGGTTGGACGGTCGAGTGGGATCCCTCCTCGGACGGCGAGGAAAGGGGTGATTGATGTCGTGATTAGCTTCATCATGATATCCTGCATCGATATCTAGTTATTGTTCATTTTAAATTCCGTTGTTTGAACACTCTCCAACTTTATGTTTGAATTTCGAACTCTGTTGTTGTAATAAATCAATGAACTTGTTTTAATTTGAATGGATTGTTGTAATCTTTGTAACTGCTCACCTTTGTGTGAGTTGCTTTTCTCGATCCTATCATGTGGTTTTATCGAAATGAATCCGACGGACGACCGAGTTGACTTGCTTAAAACACATGATCGCGTATTAGGAGACTTAAGTGTGTTTTAGTCGAGTTAATCCGGGCAGTTCCACCACAGCAACGGGTTGGTGGCAGAGGAGGATGGGGTCGGCGGGGTGGCCGTCGGCAGAGGGGGGCAGGGTCAGCAGGGGATTTTCATTTTCTTTATTTTTTAACACCCTCTAGTACTGGTTATTCCAAACTTTACTAGAGGACCCCCTCTAGTACCAATTGGCCAGTACCGGTTGCACAACCGGTACTAGAGGGGGGTTTCTAATTGGTACAAGAGGCACTTTTTCTAGTAGTGACTACACTTCATACTCAAAGTTCGCACGCCAAAGATAAATCTACTTTTAGGACCCCCTAACACCCAAGCACCCGAGTGAACATCCTGCTACTGAAGAATCCTTCTCCTGAAGTTCCAGCCATATTTGTTGAAGAACTCAAAGGTAGTGACTTCAAGCCTATTGTAGTTCTTCTTCAGATCAATTTTCTCTTCCTCCTTAGATAGCACCGCCCATGCTCTTGTCCAATAAGTCCCTCTAAAAATTACCTGCAAAAAGGAATTAGTGGTTGTGCCTTTAAATAGTAAATTATTTCTATTCAACCATATAGCCCAGCAAAGTGCAATAGCTCCTACAATCATCTGGCTTCTAACCTTCCGAGGATACCCTCTAGTCCAAGAACCCAACATATTAGGAACACTAACAGGCAATTGAATTCCAAACGAAAACAACATTGTACTCCAAATAAATCTGGCTAAATGGCAATCAAAGAAGAGGTGTTGCACTGTCTCTTATGAATTGCAAAAGCAACGCTTGGTACTTCCTTGCCATCTCCTCTTAGCAAGGTTGTCCTTTGTTAGAATCACACCTATTTTCAAATACCATAAGAAGATTTTGAACTTTAATGGTGATTTTAACTTCCAAGCTACACACAAGGATGGTATTCCTTCAGCTTGCATTATCTCTTTGTACATTGACTTCACTATGATGTCTTTGTTTTTATTCAGATTCCAAATAAATTCATCTTCCTGTTCCTCCATACCATGTGCTACTATCTCAGCCACTAACTTAGCCATTCATTTAATTTGTGGCATGTCAGTGCTCTTCTGAAAAAAAACATTCAGAAGGACAGATCCACAAACTTTGGCCACAGTGTCATCTTTCCTTCTAACTATATTATACAAAGATGTATATCTTTCCCTCAAGGTTTTCTTTCCAATCCATACATCTTCCCATAACCTAGTTTTCTTCCCATTGTGTACCTCAAACTTACCAATTGACAAGAATTAGTCCTTTATTTCCATGAGGCTAGCCCAAAAGTGTGAATCACCTCTTTCTTCATCACTTGGGATAGAGTATTATTAACTAAATAAAAATTTTCTTCTGAGTAACTTTTTCCATACTCCTTCCTCGTTTAGAAGTTTAAATAACCACTTGTTTAGCAAGCATCTATTTAGAACTTCCAGATTGGAAATACCCAAGCATCCTACATTCTTTGGTGCACAAAGAATACTCCACTTGGCCAGCCTATATTTCTTTTTGTGTTCATCACATTGCCAAAAGAATCTAGACCTATAATAATCCAATATTTTAAGAACACCTTCAGTACTAACCTTGGTAAGCTAGAGAGGACATTGGTAAGCTAGAGAGGACCCTTAGAAGCTATACCTAGAGTTTCATTCAAATTCATTGGCTACATTGTTGGGATTCGTGATTTAAGGTTGGACTGCCTAGACCAGTTTGACCGGTCAGGTAGACTGGTCTGACCGGTCTGCACAATCAAACCCTAAATCATGTCTTTTTGTTGTATGATCAATGTATCTACATTGGAATACCTCATGAACAAAAATTTCCACATCTTAAGTGATCTAGCTACTATGTTTGGTCTCTAGAACCATTGGTTCTACTCTGGGCCCAACCGGTCTAACCAGTTGCTCATATCGGTATGACCGGTCTAGTTCAGAGTTGCCCCAATTGTTTTTAGTCCTGGTTGTTCAGCACCATAGTGGCAAGGGGCCAGCTGATAGTGATGAGAGAAGCAGTGATGGTGATCCCAATGGTGGAAATGGTAATGGTGATGATAATAATGATGATGATGATGGAGATGATGGTGATAATGGTGATGAGAATGTGGGTGACATAGCTATGCCCACCATTCGTAGGCCAACCTAACCCATTCATAGAGGACCTACAAATTATTTTGGGTATGGGATGACTGAGATGGCAAAAACGCTAAGAAGATAGGATACATACAATGTGCCTAAGACTGCTCAAGAATATAGATTTTGGAATTCTTTCTGGCAGGACTTCTATACCACAGTCATTCTAAAGAATTCCAAAATCACTCATGAGGCACAGTGGGTAGATTGGGATTACATGAGGAAGAAAAATGATCCCATCTTCAATGAAGTCATGGAGGCTTGTGCTAGCAAAAGGATAAAAAAATCTCATGGGCTTCAAGCATAGCTGGAATAGGAAGATCATTGCCCAGTTCTATGCCACTATTTATTTTGGACATATTGCAAATGAGAGGGCAATGTTTTGGATGACAGAGGGTGAAAAGCATCATATCACTTATTCTGCCTTCACAGCATTGTTCAGAATCAAAGATGATGACACTCTTCCTAAGCTTCATGATGAAGGTGTTCTTGAGAATTCAAAAATGTATTTCATGTATCCCAAGAATAGGACAGGAGATTGGGGGAAGGTCAAGAGCCTTTACACCAACTATGCCATTCTTAACCGGCTATTAAGGAAGACCCTCACTCCTAGAGATGGGAATCCCTCACATGTAACTCTTTATAGAGGAACTTGATGGCAGTGTTGAAACTAGGGGAACCTCAATTTGATGTGGGTGACTTCATTTGGCTAGAAATCAAGAATTTAATAGAAAATCCTTAAAAGATTTGTAGCTACAGTCCCTACATCATATACATGATTGAGAAGGTGACCAAGAGCAAGTTTCCTAGAGATGTCAAGCACAAGCCTTTGAGACCTCCAGTGAGCAAGACTCCTACGATCCCATCTCCACCACCAGAAGAACCTAAACTGCAAGAACAAGGGGGCAGAAAGGCATGAGCAATAGCAATTTCAGCAGCCAGCTGGTGCCCAGGCAAAGACCGATTTGTGCCTGGGAAGCGCAGCCACTTGTAGAGGTAGCATGAGAAGCCCTCTTCTCCAATGAAGAAGTTTATAAACTTTCTGGTTGGCATGTGCAAAAGTTAGAGAGACATTGAGGTTGAACAACGGCGACGATGGATGGCTAGTAAAAAAGAGAGAGATTTGATTAAGATGATGCATAATCACATGAATCTTCAGCCTCCTCGCTCTCCCATTTCTCCTTCACCTCTAGAAGTTGAAATTCCATCAGTTGTGGCTAGGATTGGAGAATACATGGCACCTGGCTACTTTGACCAATATGGCAATATGTTTTATCTAGATATGGGAGGCTCAACCTCAACTCCTCCACCTTTTAAGCCACCTCCAGCCGGAGGATTTGATGCTTTTGTCTCAGATCTTGGTCCCAGCATTCATGGTGGTGCCTATCCCTTCTATCCAGGATCCGCTTTTATGCCTTTCACAGGATCTTCTTCTTTGGCAGTGGCTACTGGCACCATTCCAGGTCATCCTCCTGTAGCGGTACCTCTATCTCCTACAGACACAACCGAGTTTGCTGCATAGGCTATCTTTGGTCCTCCTCCTCCTCCATCTACTCAGGGTATGTCTGACATCACTCTTGCCCCTCTCGAAGATATCATATTGTCAGATTCTATATATCTTATGTCTCCTATGCCTTGGTTGGATTAAGGACTTCATTGGCCTGAGGACTCACCGAAGGATAGTAGAAGTGGATACGGAGATCAGTGACTTCAGTTGCACCTTCTCCAGGCCCTTTTATGGATGCTTGATGACAAAGGTTGAGAAGAAATGGATTAAAACTTCATCTTCAAGATTTAGTGTAGCTAAGCAGTTGTGACCGATATGACCGTTGGCCATTACTAGCCATTACAATCAGGACTAAAGATCCCCTTTAGTCCTGATTGTTATTACCAACTAGGACTAAAGCTCCCGTCTCGGTGGTCATTGGTGGTGGCTGTTTGACTTAGGACTAAAGGTCAAGGTGTGACAGCCTTAGTAATTAAGCAGCTAAATTAGGAAATCATCGAAGTGATTAAGAAACTAAATCAAAGAATCAACAAAGGGATTAAGGAATAAGTTAGAGCTAACTCTAAGTTGCTGAGAGTTAAGAACCCAAAAACACCTTAGATTTTGGCTAGATGTTAAAAATTTCTCCTATTGAGAATAACTTGTGAGGCCGATAGAAACCAACTTCATATAAAAACTTAAAATTTGAACAATATAAAGATAGTAGATCTTTTCAAAGTGAACAACCTTCATAATTAGTACCTTTCTTCATCTTGAGCAAAGGGTATTCCCAAAATCAAGTCGAAGTTCGGTCAAATTTCAAATCTGATTCAAAAATAGCTTTGACAGACTTCCACCAAGGACCCTACCATCCTATCTCCAACTTCGTTGAGCTTCTCCTTGTTGATCTTTATAAAAGTCATAGTGCATACCTTGTTTCCTTTTGAAATTTAAACCGCGTAGTTCGAACTTGGAGTGAGAATACACGTTAAACCTGACACCGTCACCACGATGCGCATCACGAGCATCATCATGCATATTTAATCATCATGAATATCTATTTGTGCATAGTCTACCATCATGAGCATCATTTGTGCATAGATGAACATTTTAACCACACATTAATAAGTGCCCAGAATTTTATTATTTATTAGTGAAAAATCAAATTTGTGAAGGAACCCCAATTTCTTCCATTCCACTATGCCCCAAAATATTTTATTCAAATACTATAAACCATTTAGTGATTTTAAAATATTTTTACTAAATTTTTCAAAGATGTTTGATTGGGTTAAAAATTCATTTAAAATTAAATTATAGCTATTTTGTTTTGATGATTGTGTGCAAACCATAAAATATTTTTGATTGATTCTTGTGGCATTGGATTCTTGGTCATTTCTTCTTTCCAACGAGTATTTTTGGAGAATTTTTGAACACCGTTAGCTAGGTCGTTTAAGGGGACAAAGTTGGCACGATGTTTTTCTTGGCCGGGCCCACACGTCAGCACCTTCTTCCATCTCCCTCCTCTGCCTGGGCGCCAGATGCACACGCAGCCCCAAGATCCCTGGTTGGCCGCCCCCTAGCCCCTGCTGGGCTCCTCCTCCGCCCATAGGCCGCCCAAACTCCTCCCACATGCCCTTCCCCTCTCTCCCACGCCTCCTATCGCCCCTGGTTGGGTAGCCCCTCCATTGAACTAGCATGGCTGCCACCAAGCGCAGCACCTCCGGCAACCCCCTCCCCTCCAATCCTTGCGCCCGGTGCTGTGTCACCTCGTCCGTGCTTATCCTCGACTCGCCCCGCCTATAAAACCCAAGCCCCTGCCTCCCCCGGACCGCACCACCCCCAATCCTCCATGGAGAGTACACCGAGCTTCAAAAATCCCCATCCTTTGCGGACCAAATTCGTCGTCGTTATTGAGTCTCAGCTCGATTCCTCACAGCCACACGATCCCCTCGACATCGTGCTTCCGTTTTGCTACCTCCCAGCCATTCTCCCTCGCCGGAGAGCCCTCTCCACGGGAGCCCGCGTCTGCCCCTTCCTATTGCCCGGGAGCTTCCTGCGCCGCCCCGTCTTCCTCGTCGCCACGCCGCTGGTGAGCACCTACTCGGCCCCGTGCGCCGCCCCTCTTCTTCCCCAAGCCGCCCATTCCTTTCCCCGCCGACGGCCCCCAAGTGCATGGGCATGTCGTGCCTGTTCCGTGCGCCTGTGATCTGTTGTTTGGGGGGGGGGCCTCATTGGAGAAGAAAAACGAAGTGTAGGGGGTTATGGGGAAGTTCCAGGAAGTTTTGCGCAATTAACCCGTAGATCCAGGAGCTAGATTGCAAGAATGTCTCGATTTTCTTTATTTTCTAGATCTAAAAAGGCTAAAACTTTGGAAATTCATAGTAAATTGTAGAAAACTCGCAAAATAGCAAATGAAGATGTTTTGGATTTCTTGTGAGTAGGACTATGCATTAGTTGTATAATATGATACATTTTAGTAGAAAATGTTTGCGGTAGATTTATATCTATGCTTTTTAGGGTTAAACTCATATCTGTAGTTATGTTGCTCTATTTGCTGTGAAATTTTTATGGTAGGCTATAAATGATGCTCTTTTGCTGTGGTAAAACTTTCATACCTATTGGTGCATGTATGACTGAGTTATTAATTTAACTTGTTTAATGCTTGTTAGGTGATTTATAAATATTAGGAGTGTTTAAAAATAGAAAATATGGTTCAACTACCTTTATATGATGTTTTTATATAATAATAACACATAATATGGCTATGTGTTTATAGAAAATGATGATCTTTAAAAATTATTTTGTTTTTACATGTTTTCTTGCATTAGTAATTAGTCTTTTTCATAGCAATTAAATTATAAAATCTGGGCATGTGAAATTTTTACAGTAACCATGTTTTGATAGCATATACCACTCATAAAAATTTTAGCCCCAAACTAGTTGTTCTCATATGGCACTAAAAATAATATATGTACATGTCATTCAATGGGAGTTAATAAAAGTTAATAACAAATAGACATATTTCTAAGCCATGAGATGCCACTTCAATTATACCAACTTTGTGAAATGTAGTTGAGCTATATGAATGTTTGTTTGAGCCTTTGAATGATTTATGTATGAAATCTCGGTTGGGAGAAACACGTGAAAACCAATAATATGCTTGCTATCCCTCTATAATAGGTTGTGTGATGTATAGTTAAATAACTCTAGGTGCCTATGTATTGCATGATCTTATGTTTGCCTTGAATGTTTTTACGTGATGCATCTTATGTGACCATTCTTCGTATTCATATACTTGCATCTTGCATCTCATCTAGATATGCTAGATAAACCACATAAAGGACGTGATGATGGAACCAAACCCGAAGACGGTGTATGGTGGAACTATCCCGAAGATGGAAGGACTAATAAAGTGCCAAGATGGGAGATGCTCGCCAAGCGAGTGTCGTCTAACAAACACTAACCTAGTGTTGGATTCCAGGCAAGCCCCGGAGCATAAATTCCTATGTTTAAATACTTGCAATATTTTGGTTGTTTTGATTGTGCATTTACGTTTCTAGGAATTGATTGAAACCGTAGATGCATGAATATAGTGCCCCTTGATTTGAACATTAGTATAAGAATGTCGAGTAGTTGCAATGCTTAATAGGACTCGGTAAAAGTCGAGTGATTTCCTGTCACTCGCTTGTTGTAGGAGTTGAATGATTTTCATTTCGTTGCAACTATAAGGACGATGGACGGGGCCGGGATTATGTTGGTACTCGGTGGTTTGCCCTGTCTATCTACTGGAAATTGGCTAAGGTCAAAAAAGTGGTGGTGTTCATGATCAAGTGTTTGAAAATACTAATCTCATACCTAGTATGGGATGGGGAAGCTTAGTACCTGATTGAATTAGGACGTGGCTTATACCCCTGCTGTCCTTGGAATGTCGTTCCCATGGTGCATCATGTGGGTGCAATGGCGGTCACAGTACGGCAAAGACCGAGACCGTGGAGCATTGCACACCAAAGGCAGTTTGGACCTAACACGTACTTAGGGGTCGATGGGGACGGCTGACAAGTGAAGTGACCCTTCGTGGTGCACGGATGTCGTGGGATTAGGTTCGCCATGCATGGTTAATAAATTCGAATCGATTCATCTGCCTCTCACAGTTTGGGACTGCTTGATCGCTATACTGCAATGAGTAATAAGTGGAACAGTATGATGATAATCTTGATGCTTGTACTTAAATTGTATTGATCACTATGCGTGATTAGAATAGTTAATCAACTAGAATGGTTAATCAACTAGAACCTGATGCTAAAACTTGAAAGTAAGGACCTACTTTAGATGCTTTTGGCAAAACAAACCCCTCAGCCAAAAAGCCTTGCATGTCTAGGAGTCGGTGGATTAGTTACCACCTGACGGGTAAGCCTTGTTGAGTATTAGTATACTCAGCTTTGCTTGTGGCTATCTTTTTCAGGTGTAGTTGCCGGTGTTGACTTGTTTAGGAACCGTCCTCGGTTGGCGAGGATGGTGATTGTTGATGTTATGATCGGCTTCGTCATGATGTCGTGTATCGACGTTTAGCTTCCACTCGCCTTTTATCTTTCGTTGTTGAACACTTGCAAGCTTTGTTTGGATTTTCAAAACTCTGATGTAATAATTGTTGAACTATGTTTAATGTGATGAAAATGTTGTAATCTCTGTGTAACCACTCACCTTCGTGTGAGCTTGCTTTCCCGATCCTATGTAAGTGGTTTATCGGATGAAATCCGACAGACGACCAAGTTAACTTGTTTAAGATGCATGATCGCGTGTTAGGCGACTTAATTGTATTTTAGCCGAGTTAACTTGGGCGGTTCCGCCACACAAAGCCCTTTAGTCCCGGGTCCAAAAATGATCGGAACTAAAAGTGCTGGATGGAAGGTCAATTCTCTACTTAGTGCAAGAGCCTCACTTCCGGACATGGGTCCCTATGATCCTTTATATACTCCAAATGTCTTATTGGCTTGCTAGACAGACTCATACTTGCCATGGCGATGTGTATCCCTCCTCTCAAAGGATGGAGCAGCAAGCACCTTGTAGTTGCGGCCATGATAGGAACCCTGGTCGTGGTCGCCATCGCCGCAGTCATCATCGTCGACCTCACTCCGCCTCAAGTCTTCTTCTCCATCGAAGATGCAAGCCTCCAGAATGGGTCGTACAAACAGCAAAAATTCTACAACTTCACTCTCTCTGCCAACAACACCAGCCGGCGCATGGAGGTGCATTATACCACCCTCAACACTGAGATATGGATAACCCCGTCTGATTGGTATTCAGCCGAGTTGAGCATGAGCGGGTTCACGCAGCAGCCACCGGACAACGTGACCAAGTTCGCCGGGTGGGCCGAGTTGTATCAGCTGGATAGCATGATGGCGTCGGCGCAGGGCAGCGGCGCGGGGAATTGGCCAAACTGCACCGTGGTGGTGATAGCCAAGGTGTTGTTCAAGGTCGGGCTGGCACGCACACGGCCGTACCACATCAGGGTGTCCTGCTTCCCCGTCAACTTCCGCGATAAGACTCGGTACGCCAATTGTACCTACTGATCTCTCCAGTTTAGGAAGGGGAGAAGAGCCGAGGCTTTCTTGGGAGGTTGCCGGAGGAGGAGCTGAGGAAGGATGGGGCGCGGCAAGATCGAAATCAAGCGGATCGAGAACTCTACCAACCGCCAAGTGACCTTCTCCAAGCGCCGCAACGGGATCCTCAAGAAGGCGCGGGAGATCAGCGTGCTCTGCGATGCCAAGGTCGGCATCGTCATCTTCTTCGCGATTTGCTGGGCGCTCGATCTGCCCCGCCCTCCGCCCTCCCAGCCTTGCGTCGCCCCTCTCACCCCTCCCCCGTGAACTTCCTCAATACGACTCGGTACGCCTCCCAAGCAAGTAGCTGAAGCAAACAGGCTGAAAGAAAGGCTTACCTTAAATTCTGTCAGTCTCTGTATGGCTGTTGTCTGGAGGGCTCCAGTACACCTTAGATCTGCTGTTGTTGGTGTTGTTAATGGACTCCTGATATCTGCTTCCGTTCATGTTCCAGTTCCATTTGGTCTCGAAATTAAAGATATATTCTTCATCATATCGGTAATGTCGCGCGGTTCTTGGTTTCAAGTACTGCCTGCATTTGTTTTTTCTTTTCCTTGTCATTTGGTCCGTCAGAACTAAGTTTGTTGAATTCCTTCTGAATAAGCTTGAGACGCTGGTCGTGCTTGTTTGTTGGTGTGCCTACGTGCCGCATAGTTTGTCGTAGCAAATACTTTCGGTTCCATATCGCCTGTGTACTACTGGACCGGGATGTTCTTCAATCTGTTATGACCCTGTATTCTGTTTTTATATAGATCCCATGTATGTATTCTGAATGCACAGCCCCTGCTGGGAAATTGGTTTCCCTACTGCGTGTCTGTGTTTACATGCATCTTCTAACTGTGGTTCCAATGGCCCGTCTAGGCCCATACAGGCCTATCAGGTGGACGGGCCGGCCGGCCTCCTGGATCAAAAAGGCCGGTACCCATCCCTTCTTGGCCCACAAGTCATGGAGGCGCGCGAGGAGGGGTATCGGTTTCACGATGATTAATAAAGAAAGGCCCAAGACACGTCACGCTGTGGAGGGGGACAAGGGAAGACACCGGCACACCGCACCGCATGCACCTCCACCACTTGCGTTGCCTTTGCCTTTGCTTTTCCCCGAGCTCGCCCGCCTAGGAGCTCCAGCAGCCGGTCCGCTCCGCCGCCGGTGCGGCAACCACGCCGCCGTCAGATCGCCTCGCGCGGCCACGCGGCCACCGGTCGTCCCCGCGATACACCGCCGCCGGTGCGCCGTGCGCGGCGGCGCTGTCCCGCCGCTCCTCCGCCTACCGTCCGCCTGCGCCACCACCAGCGCACCGGCAGCACCGCGAGCTGCTGCGCCGCCCCGACGTTGGTCCTTCCTGAGCCCGGTGTCGTCACCAGCGTCGCGGAGAAGCTAATTACCTGAAGCAATTTGTAGAAACAAATAGTACTGGTTCGTTCACTTATTTCTTTGCTCAAACTTAATTTCTGCTTAGAGTTTGTGCCTAAATTAGCTGCTTATTCTGCTGGTTGCATGCAGGAGATCGAGCTGCGGGCGTACGGCCGGATCGGAGGAGGACATATCAGCCGGGTTCCTGTTGGTTGTGTACTTGTGTTCCTGCCGGCGGAGAAGCAACCATGGCCAAGTTAGTGATCGGGCCACTGATCTCCATGGTGAAGGAGAAGGCATCCAGCTACCTGCTGGACCAATACAAGGTGATGGAAGGCATGGAGGAGCAGCGCAAGACCCTGGAGCGCAAGCTGCCAGCAATCCTGCACATCATCCAGGATGCGGAGGAGAAAGGAGCCTCCCGACCTGAAGTAGCTGTTGCTAAATCCGACCCGCCACCTCTTTTTATCAATATATGGTGGTAGTCATGTTTTCGAGAAAGAACAAGTTACAAGTCTACGTTGTTTTCGACAACTCTTGGGTACTCCCTTGATATATCAAAGTACACTTCACTGCGAGCATTACACCTTCCAGCATGTTTAGGACAGCAACAGCTTACAGGACACATACACCACCTAAGGTATCTTAATCTGTCGTCACATTGGTTCGAGAAACTTCCTGAAGGTATAAGCATTATGTATAATCTACAAACGTTGGACCTCTCTCATTGCATAGACCTTCGTCAACTTCCAAAGGATATGAAGTATATGGCAAACCTCCGACACCTCTATACCCATGGATGCATATCATTGACATGCATGCCTCCAGGACTTGGACAGATCACTTCTCTGCAGACTCTAACATATTTTGTTATTGGTGATGGCTTGGGATGTAGTACTATCGGAGAACTTCAAAACTTAAACCTTGGTGGAGAGTTAGAGTTAAGTGGTCTGCAAAATGTAACAGAAGTGCTTGCAAAAGCAGCCAATCTTGAAAAAAAGGAGAAACTCACACACTTATCTCTCAAGTGGAATGATGATGCCCGTGAGAAACCAGATTCTCATAATGAGGTGTTAGATGCCCTTAAACCTCATCACCGGCTAGAGATGCTAAGAATAAAGTCCTACAAAGGCACCAATTTACCGTCATGGATAACAGATCTTAGTCTGTTGCAGCACTTGACTGAGCTCCATCTACTTGGTTGTACGCTGTGCGAGGAATTTCCTCAATTCTGCCATTTCAAAGCCCTTGAAGTTCTGTATTTGGAAAAGTTGGACAAATTGCGAAGCCTATGCAGCCATATGGTGTGTACGCCATTTCCAGCACTGAAGCAACTCCGGTTACATGATTTGGAGAGCTTGGAGAGATGGGTCGCAATAGAAGGAAAAGAAGATGAATTAACCTTTCCTGTACTTGAGGAGATTGATATAAACAACTGTCCAAAGTTGACTAGCCTACCTGAAGCACCAAAGCTCAAGGTTCTGTATTTGCTGTGTGTCCGTGACACAGAAGCACTGCCTCAGATAGATTATAATTGGGATTCATCACAGAAACTGGAACTATCCTTGGGTGGCACAGAAGCCGCACCTCTGTCACATCTGAACATATCTGGCTGCAACTTTTTCTTCGTATCAAGCCAGTCACAGATAACACCTGGGGTCTGGAAATGGTTTGAACATCTTGTAGATTTAGAAATTGAAAACTGTGATGTGCTCATCTACTGGCCAGAAGAAGTGTTCCAAAGCTTGGTATCTTTGAAGGAGTTGTGGATTCATTCCTGCAACAAGCTAATAGGGCCCACACAAGCGAAAGGTGGCGAACCTACACAAACGACAGATCAACTCCTGCCACATCTAAACAGGATATTTATATGGAATTGTAAAAGCATGGCACAGCTCTTCATTCTTCCCCCATCTATCAGGTTTATTGATATTTGGGCATGCCCTAAGCTTGAGTTCATATGGGGAAACGAGGAGCATCTTGACACATATACATCGCTGGAACATTGCCGCGGCCCTGCATCCACCACTGGTACCCTAGAGCAATCGCCGTCTCCAATTATTCATCGTCCATGCCTCGTATATCTAACAATAAGAAGCTGTGATAGCCTGGTAACACTTCCAAATCTACCACCGTCCCTCAAACGTTTATACATCTACAGCTGTGAGAAGCTCTGCTCTGTGTCAGGAGACCTGTGTGCACTCGAGGAACTACATATTTTTAACTGCAATAAGTTACAGTCAGTCAATTCCTTGGGAGACCACCCATCATTAGAAACACTGTATCTTTATCTCTGCCGATGCCTTGCATCTTTAGGGTGTGATGGTGGTCGTGGGTGTTACTCTGCTCTTCAGTGCCGTGAGATCGAATACTGCCCAGCCATAGACATGAAGCAGTTTTACTAACGCCATCAAACAGCTGCTTGACAGCTTTGAATATGAAGACGTATCACACGTTCATTCAAGCAGCTCTGATGAAGGCACGACCTTTCACTTTCCTCTTATTCAATTTGTTTCCTTCAAATTTCCCTGCTTTGCATGCCCTCCTATTTTGTTGACTAACTGGTGTAACCCCACATATTGGTGTTGAGATCAGTTGATGCGGAATCACTGAAGTACTACTGAAACGAGATCCTGATCGGTCTCAGTTTTGGAGAGCAATTTGTGGTGAACGGAGGCAGTCCAAGGCTTCAAGAACTCATGGAGTCGTGCTGTACCATTCTGCACTGCCAGGGCCAAAACAACACAATTCCTTTATATAAGTTGGGTAAGTAAAAAACCATGCCTCTGTCTGTGTTAATCAAATCTCATTTAGCACATATATGGGGACGTGTTGTTAACTTGTTACCCCATGCTTTTCATTTTTTCTGTGCAGACATGACCCATTTGTCCTTAAAAAGCATAAAGGAGGGCACTCACATGTACACACGACCGCTATCTAGAGATCAGGAGAAGAAGGAAATCGTGGGGATGCAGATTTGCTTTCAACGGTCAAAACAGAGCTACAAATGATTAGTTGTAGTCGTGTGTGGTCCTTCCATCACGAGTCGGTTTTTTCTTTTGCGCTATAGAGAAGCCTTTCTTTTTCTTTGGCTATAGTGTTATAGTGTTGTGTTAGTTGTCCTCCTCCCCTCATGTTATTGATCCCGTTTGTATGTGTTGTGTTCTCTATGTCGTCTGTCCAAAGCTTTTTCAGTTGTTGTCTCTTTTACGGTTGCTTTGGTTCTTTTTTCCTTTCTATTAATATAACATGAAAATCCTCTTGCCATCTTTTTGAAAAAAAAAATCGTGGGGATGCTGCTTGATGAAGCTAGCAACATGGATCTCATGGTTCTTCCGATTGTTGGAATGGGTGGGATCGGCAAGACCACCTTTAATTTGTGCAACTCATTTTTTCGGCTGTCAGATGAGCATTCGACGCCTTTCCTTCATCTTCTAGTAAGTATATATCTAGGCGCATAGCAAAAATCATATATCTAGAAAAAATAACCTACAATGGAGGGATTACGTTGGAACATCAACCAAACAAATGGACGAACCTGTTTAATTATTTGGCCTCCAAGAATGCCATACGACCTGAATGAATAACTGAAGGCTAACAAGGCACTTATTGTTGTACATAGGAGCTGAGCTTGACTTAGATATATTTATTTGCAAACAGGTGTGAAATGTGATACAATAATTCAGAAAGCTAGACGTCGTGAGCCATGCGAGAGATAAGAAGAAGCTTCTCATTACGGTGCACATCCATCCCATACGACTGTGACATTTCGATGCCTGTCAACCCTGGCGGAAGCTCCCAGTTGAAGTGGTAGATGAGGTTGGCAAGAATGATTTCGAAAGTGGCGGTGGTGAAGTTTATACCCGGGCACATCCTTCGCCCAGACCCAAACAGCAAGAAACAGAAGTCGTTCCCCCGGAAGTCGGAAGCAGCATCCATGGCTTCTTCCATGAACCGCTCGGGCATGAACTCCTCTGCACTCTCCCAGTAGGTGGTGTCCCTGCATAGAGCCCACGCGTTGACGATTACACGTGTACCGGAGGGTATGGTATAGCCCTCCACATTGCATTCCGACTTTTTTATTTTTTGAACTTTTTTTTGAAAGATTCTTACAAATAGGTCCCTGGTGAAAACATTTCAAAATCTGGACCCTTAGCTTGGCGCCACCATCGTACACGTCTCGGCGCTAGCGGCTCTGGCGCCTAGGTCATTGCGCAGCTGGTGACGTGGATGCTGACATGGCGGGGACTTGGCACCAAGGTGGATGAGGCCAAGCTTCGTATTTCAACCACCTGCCTCCTTCCTACCCGAGCCTTCTTCCTCTTCTTTCTCCTCCCTCTCGGATTTTTTCTCTCCCCACTTCACCCTACATCACGAATCGGCCTATTGGATCTTGGAAACTTTGATTTGATCCGTGGATCTTCGAGAGCAAGGTATCCTCGCTCCCTCATAGTTTTTTTTCACGTCGATTCGGTATATATTAGTCGGAGTTTTGAACTTAGGGCTCATGCAACCGTAGGATGTCAAGGCGTGGAAAAGCTAGGAAATTAAGGTAACCTCAACGCACGTTGTTATGTTATGGGTTCATTGTTGTGGATCGAATGGGAAACCCTAGGTATAGGTTTAATGTTAATTGCTTTCGGTTCTTACAACGAAATGGACTAAATTGTAGTTATGGCGGGATGACCGGAAATGCCTTCGACCCATTGCCTCTGCCAAGTGGTGTTCCAGTGCCCATGTGCTTTTACAGCGATCCTTGCAAGGTAGCCAAGTCCGATGCAGAGGACACGTATAGGAAGAGGTATTGGTTGTGTTCCAATTTTGCGTTTGAGCCTACACTTCGTCAGCGCCGCATTAACAAGATGGTGAGAAATTGATGTTGTCTAATAATTATTTTGTTTCATATGACATCTTGCATGATTTTTTTATTTTCTAACAATTGCATTTGTTGCAAACCCCTCTACTGCTCTGTGATTTTGAGCAGTGGATTGACGCTGAGATCAAGCCTGAAGATAAGGAGGAGATGCAGGAAATGTTGCGGTGGGAGGTAGAGAAGAAGGAGACAATGGAGAACAGACGCAGAGAGGAGGCTGCAGAAAAGGAGCACAAGGAAAAGGAGAAAAAGAGGCATGCTGCTGCGAACAGGGAGGAGAGGGAGAAGAAGCTTGAGCGTGCACGCTGAGCGAAAGCAGCGATTGAGGAGAATCCCAATGCCCTGAGGAAGGGAAAGTGGCCTCGTTGCACATGGTAGTCTTCAGTACTTGCTAGTTCTATGGTTTATTCATGAATAATGTTATCTACTGTTGGACTTTTCATTGTGTTGTCATGTAATGGACTTTAAGTATGGACGATGATAAAAAGAAGTACCGACAGATGCTCATCACTGAATCAACACATGCCATCGAAATTTTGGCAGAATTTCCCCTATTTTTTTTACACAATCCATACATGTAAGTGAGATGAATTTTTAACCTCAATACAACATGTTCAAACATACAAATATATGCCACATTCATAATGAAAGTCCACAAAATGCATAATGAAAGTCCACAAAGTTCATAATGAAAGTCCACAATAGTACATATACACAATAGTTCATAATAAAAGTCCATATACACATTAGTTCATAATAATAGTCCATATACACAATAGTTCATAATGAAAGTCCACAAAGTCCATGTTATTACATAATAACATCTACCACAAACCTTCACTACCTCCTAGTCTTACCCTTACCCTTGTGACCAAGAGTGTCGGTGCCTGGAGTGTAAGGGGAAGGTGGACGACGTCTCCTAGTGCCTGCAAGCTGTGTAGGCTGAGTCAAGGGAGCGTCCTGGAGCTGAAACGGGCCAAGCTCTTTGTGCCTCTCGTCATCCTCATCCTTGTATGCAATGCCTTTGGCCTGTGTAGCTGCTTGGCTAGACGAACCTATGCCTCCTCTGCTTGAGGAAGGAACATGCATGTCTCGCATTGTGGCTGTCCTGCAACCACAATGAGCAGCCGCACGGCGTAGCCGACGTGATAGTCTCTATTGTACAAGAAATAGGTTAAGTGAAAGAATTTAACGTATTAATAACATATTTGAAAGCATATTTAGAATCTTATGTCTAGGAAGCTATGCGTCTCGTCGTCTCTGACTCTCGGACGAAACTGCTCAATGTCTTCAACCGAGGTTTTGAGGGTATGGCCCTGCAACAAAGTAAATGTACCATCACTAAATCACTAAGTCACTATCTACCTAAATCACTAAGTCAGTATCTACCTAAATCACTAAATCTACCTAAATCACTTAAGTCAACTAATCACTAAGTCACTTAACATAGAAAAATAAGGCAATTGACTTACCACTCTATCCAAGATTGGTCCTGCCTCCACTTGCCTTCCTACATAAGTACTTCGGTCGTACGTCGTGTCTTCATCGTCGAAGGACTCGATGTCGCCGTAGTCATCTTGTGTCCATTGTAGCCTCAGCCTGCAACGGCTCGCACCTTGGTACCAAGCTTGGTATCGCATGTACTCACTGTTTGTGTGCAGCTCGTTGTTCTCATCCACGTTGTCGTGGAACTCCTCCCATTGCTCAATGTAAGGCTGGTGGTATACATGTCACTCAAAAACCTTCCTATTCTTCTTATGATCCAACCTGCACGTCACGTAAGATGTTATAACTTGTCCATAGTCCTATAACCTGAGTTAATGTAAGGGACCATCATGAGATAATTGAAATAGCAAAACACTTACTTGTGTAACTCTACGCCAGTCGAGAATGGAGCCGTTGGCCAAATCTGTCTCATGCCAAATTAGCGTGCAACTCGATCAGGCTGGTGGAACTCGACGGCATAGAAACATATAAGAGGGCACCTCATCCTGTATAAGTCATCATCGCTCACACACATGGTGCTCAAAGGAAAAGTAAGTGCCCCCTCTCCTATGTACGGCTCCCACGACACCTGCAACATGTCCAAACAAGATGTTAGATGATATACTAAACCAATTGAAATCAGCATGGGAAATAAAATGTACTTACACTAGACACCGTGAGCGTGTCTAGCTCGTTTGTGAAATCACGGTACGCCCACTCCAACCTCATGTGTAGAACCCTAACCTGGTCCCAAAGGTACGCCCACGTAGGATGCTGTCTCGGAGGCTGACCTGGGAACCACTCACGGCGAGATAGAACCTCGGGACAGCCAACTGGTAGACGCGCCCACATCCACAACTGCTGTAGGTACACACATCCACCAAGTGACGCTGAGGACGAAGACCGACGACAAGCCTCGCACAGCTGCAGGTAGAGAAAACCCAACATTGCAGAGCCCCAGCTGTACTGACCCGCCTGGTGCCAGTCGGTGAGGCAATGGATCCACATCCACAATGTAGTGTCACCCGTGGCATCGGGGAAGAGAACGCATGCAAAGAGGTGTAGGATCCATGCCCTGCAGTAGTTCTCAACTGTTTGCTCATTTGCATCCTCGGGGCATTGTGCAAACTGTTGCCGGAGCCAGGAGATTAGAACACCAGAAGTGTGAGCACCTTGCTCGTCAACCTCATGCCCAAGGAAGGCTGCTACTCGTTCTCTCCAACCATCTGACCTGCACGGCCCAGTCACTGCGTCGCCGCGAATCGTCAAACCTAACATCTTCTAACAGTCCTCGAATGTAACTATCATCTCTCCGAAAGGCAAGTGAAAGGTATGAATCTCAGGCCGCCACCTACAGTTTAGACAAAGGAAGATTACATGTCAAATAGGCTAGGGCATGAACGATTGGCTATGAATGGACGCAATGATTGAAGATAGTACCTATCAACCAACGCTGTTGTGGCTGCTGAGTTGAACTTGGGCAACCCATGACGAACCTGAAATGAGATGAGATGACATCTAGGCCAGCAGCTTGCAGCAAAGGAGTGTACCGGTCGTCGTACCGCATGTCCAAGAACCCATCGTGGGTTCTAGAACCAAGGAGCGGAAGGTCATGCATGCAATGAAACAGAGTCTTCCGTTATTTCACGAACAACACATGTACGCTTATAAAAAATCAATCAACACGTACATATTATTACTACCCCCCGCTATGAGACATCCTCGATGGGTCTGGTCGTACATCGGGTCGAGCAGGTGGAGTTGCGCCATCCTACAAAAAATCAATGAAATATAAATTAAGTATGCAATGAAACATAAACTTAGAAATGTACAAATAATTAACACAATTGCAAGTATAAATTGAGACATGCATAATTAATTGAATGGATACGACATATATGAAATAATGAAAAGAACCACTAGTCGCACCTCACTAATCTGCCAATGGCACGTGTATGAACTGTGGTCCAGTCTACCGCACTTGCCGCACTTGTTCTGCTCGGGTCAGTAAGAAATGGGGTTGCCCTACCACGCCTCGCTCTTCCGGGTATTTGATCCATAACCATCATGTGCCTCGTCCTCTTTCTTGATCCACGCGTGTTCCAACAGTAAGCTGGATCCGCAATGTACTTTAGCCCATCATCAACATGAGGGACATGACTAGTATTCCAACAGATGCGCTCCTATTCTTTCTGCACTTCTGCTCCCATCTCCCTGTCAAATTGTATTACGGGTGTAGTTTAGCACTGAACAACATGGTTTTGTGGTGCTGGGATTGAATCATAGGAGTGCTATTTGTGTATCCGGAGCCAACTTTGACTGATCTGAATTTTGGTAAATTTTCATCCGAATTTGTTTAAAATCCAGTTGAATCCAGGCCCGAAATTTCCTGAATTTCCGAATTTCGTCCATTTCGGAAGGCTCCGAATTTTTTCAACTTTTGAATCCCAGAACCTTGGTTGAGAAGCGGAGAGATGGGAGACCTAGTTTTCATCTTCGTTGGCTCGTTGGAGGGGAATACTGCATCTGGAGGAATCGCGCGGAGGACAAGCTCATGGAAGGCCCCGCTTTCGATTACAGAGAAAATCTTCGTTGGTCCGTGGGATTTGATTACAGCGAAGTCGAAGCAAACATGTTTAACCGGTATCTGATTACGGGGGTGTTTGAATACGAGGCGTTAAACTTTAACAGTGTCACATCGGATGTTCGGATGCTAATTAGGAGAACTAAATATGAGCTAATTATAAAACTAATTGCAGAACCCTGTGTTAATTTGCGAGACGAATCTATTAAGCCTAATTAATCCATCATTAGCAAATGGTTACTGTAGCACCACATTGTCAAATCATGGACTAATTAGGCTTAATAGATTCGTCTCGCGAATTATACTCCATCTGTGCAATTAGTTTTGTAATTAGTCTATGTTTAATACTCCTAATTAGTATCCAAACATCCGATGTAACGGGTGTTAAACTTTAACAGCTGGTTGCCAAACGGGCCCTACATGGTACCAGATACAGAGCGATTTTTACTGAAACAAACATCACCTAGAGCTGATTATTATATTCATATACTGACAAAAAGTAGAATACTTCTCAGACAAGCCAGCCATTACAACAATAACAACACAACAACTGGATTACCGGCGTGTCACAATAACACACAACAAGAAGCTACGTACCACGAAGCAACAGAAACAGCACTCTTGCAAATTAAGGGGAATTCAACACCCCCAAGGAAACGGCGATGAAATTAAACCAGGCCCCGCCAGCAGAGCTTTGAGCACCTACACATATATAGCAGGTGCATGCAGCTCTCTATTACAGAAACAGTAGATCGAAAACGATGAGCAACCAAGCATCGAGCAGCAACACTGCTTACTTCTTCTCTCAATGCAAGCAGGAAGAGAAGGCAAGCTAGCGAGCTGATCAGCAGAGAAGTCGCCGGGATTCATTCATTCAGATGGCCGCCCGCGGTCGGCGTGCAGCGGCGCTCGCAGAAGTTTCCAGCAAAATACGGAACTTCAAGCGGGCCGGGGCTCCTAGATAGCATGTACATCTTTGATCCGACAGCAGCCCAGTCCCGCCCATGAACAACAAACAGTAGCAGCAGCTAGCGTATGAGGGTGGTGTGTGGTGGGGCCAAAGGCCAATCTTGCAAGACAGCAGGAAGGAGCGTAACATGCATGCCCGTGTGCAGTACTGCCGTGGGTGTTGAGCACTTTTTTTCTTGCTCCCGTTGTACTCATGGAAACATTTCAAAAGTATAGATTCAATATTTTGCATATTATTTAAACATTTCAAACATTTATGGAAACCACATTTTAGATAAACTGGTTCAATATTTTGCATAGTATTGTTGAAATAGTGTACCTTAAACGTTGAGCTAAATATATCTAAAATGATGAAACTAAGAAAATAAAGATGAAAAAAATATATACAGTCATGTGGGATCTCAATCCGTTAGAAAAATTTCGAAAAGGCTCATAATTTAATTGGAATTAAAATTAAATGCACCGTTAGAGAGATAAGTAAGTTGAAAAGTTCGAAATCAAAACTCACATCACCCAACAAGTAGCTGACACCTATCCGTCCTTTCAGCAGCTCCACCCACCTCGCGCCAGCATACTAGCACATGGTGGTCCCCAGCCACCTCTCGCCAGATCGCAGTGCCCGATGGGAGATCCGGCGATGCCGTTGCGTCGAAGGAGAGGGCGGAACCGACGAGGGTCGCCGGCGGCTCCCACCCCGGCCGAACGCGTCCTGACCGACTCCGGCAGGGGGCGGCAGGGCCTCCCGCAGGTGAGCGCTTCCATCCGTGGTCCGCAGCAGTAATGCCTGATTTTTCGCTTTCTTCTCCAGAATTCGTCGCATATACTTATATGTCATCGTTCTCTGATTTTTCGCTTTCTTCTCCGGAATTCGTCACATATACAAAGCTTTCACGATTTCGATGAGAGATTTGGTCATGTTTGTGGCCACGGAGACACAGTCTAGCTAGCGTAGTGAAAAGTGCCACTAGTGATTGCAATACGCACGGAAATTGGTTTTTTGTCTGTTCTTTCTCCATCTCAATCATCAATCAAATGGGGGTAGTTGTCCTGTACCTATCTTTCTCCATCTCAATCATCAATCAAGCAAAATGAAGATTCCCCATCACATCAAACTTGCGGTACATGCATGGAGTACTAAATGTAGACGAAATCAAAAACTAATTGCACAGTTTTGTTGTACTTTGCGAGACGAATCTTTTGAGCCTAATTAGTCAATATTTTGGACAATAATTCACAAATACAAACGAAACGCTACAGTGTCGCATTTATGGCAAAATGCCAATTTAGCACCTCCCAACTTGGGAAGTAAATAAGAGCCAAATGGGGTGGTTGTCTGTACGCCGGGTGGGCCGAGTTGGCCAAACTGCACAGTGGTGGTGGTAGCCAAGGTGTTGTTCAAGGTCGGGCTGGCACGCACACGGCCGTACCACATCAGGGTGTGTCCTGCTTCCCCGTCAACTTCCTCCAAAACTGTGGTGGGAGCCGCGTAATGGAGGAGGGTGGTGGGCCAAGCGACAGCTAGCTGTGGTGTGGTGGGCATCCAGCAGGCGCGCAGGGCCCAGCCGTGGCCCACTTTTATGCTGCCAAGAAAGATGCCTTTGTGATTATGCGCCGGGGTGAGAGAAGAAGACACGGCACCTAATACTTTCCTCACCTTTGCAGTGCCGTGGGCCCGCCACTTCCCTTCTGGCCCACATGTCATGGAGACACGTCAGGCTGTGGTGGACAAGGGAAGACACCGCACCGCACGCACCTCCACCACTTGCCTTCGCTTTTCCCACTTGTGCTGTGGGAAGACACCGCATGCACCTCCAGCTCGAGCTCGCCCGCCTAGCTAGGAGCTCCAGCATCCGGTCCGCTCCGCCGCCGGTGCAGCAACCACGCCGCCGTCAGACCGCCTCGCGTGGCCACCGGTCGTCCCCGCGATACACCGCCGCCGGTGCGCCGTGCGCGGCGGCGCTGTCCCGCCGCTCCTCCGCCTACCGTCCGCCTGCGCCACCACCAGCGCACCGGCAGCACCGCGAGCTGCCGCGCCGCCCCGACGTTGGTCCTTCCTGAGCCCGGTGTCGTCACCAGCGTCGCGGAGAAGCTAATTACCTGAAGCAATTTGTAGAAACGAATAGTACTGGTTCGTTCACTTATTTCTTTGCTCAAACTTAATTTCTGCTTAGAGTTTGTGCCTAAATTAGCTGCTTATTCTGCTGGTTGCATGCAGGAGATCGAGCTGCGGGCGTACGGCCGGATCGGAGGAGGAAATATCAGCCGGGTTCCTGTTGGTTGTGTACTTGTGTTCCTGCCGGCGGAGGCAACCATGGCCGAGTTAGTGATCGGGCCACTGATCTCCATGGTCAAGGAGAAGGCATCCAGCTACCTGCTCGACCAATACAAGGTGATGGAAGGCATGGCGGAGCAGCGCAAGACCCTGGAGCGCAAGCTCCCAGCAATCCTGCACATCATCCAGGATGCGGAGGAGAAAGGAGCCTCCCGACCTGAAGTAGCAGCTTGGCTCAAAGACCTCAAGACAGCAGCCTATGAGGCCAACGACGTCTTTGATGAGTTCAAGTATGAGGCGCTTCGGCGAGAAGCCAAGAAGAAGGGCCACCACAGCAAGCTTGGAGCAGAGGTAGCAAGACCATCGAGGCGCTTCAGCGAGGCGCTTCGGCGAGGCGCTCGTAATCCCATTGTATTCCGTTACAGGATGGGCAAGAAGCTACGCCGGATTGTGCAGACCATCGAGGCCCTAGTCACCGAGATGAATACATTTGGTTTCAGAAACTTGCAGCAAGCACAGCCATCAAGGCAGTGGCGACAGACAGATTCCATAATCATTGACTCCGACACAGATATTCTTAGCAGATCTAGAGATCGGGAGAAGAAGAAAATCGTGGGGATGCTCATTGATCAAGCTAGCAACATGGATCTCATGGTTCTTCCAATTGTTGGGATGGGTGGGATGGGCAAGACCACCTTTGTGCAACTCATTTACAATGACCCTGCAATCGAGAAGCACTTTGAGTTTCGGAGGTGGTGCTGCGTGTCAGATGATTTCGATGTCAGTACCATTGCAAGCAACATCTGCCAGACCAATGAGAAAGGTCGTGAAAAATCATTGCAGGAGCTCCAGAGTACAATAAGTGGGAAAAGGTACCTCATTGTGTTAGATGATGTCTGGAATCGGGATGCTGATAAGTGGGGAAAACTAAAGACCTGCCTTAAGCAGGGTGGCAAGGGCAGTGCAGTACTAACAACAACTCGTGATGCAGAAGTGGCTCGCATTATGACCATGGGTGTAGCTGAAGCCCATAATATCGAGAATCTGAGTGACGAGCATTTAAAGGAAATTGTCCAGAGCAGAGCATTCAGCTTGCAAAATCCAAATATGGAAGAGCAAGATGGCATTCTCAGTGGATTTGTTCGTCGATGTGTTGGATCTCCCTTGGCTGCCAAAGCCTTTGGCTCTATGTTGAGTAACAGGACTAGTATAACTGAATGGAAGGATGTATTAGCTAAAAGTGACATTTGTAGTGAGAAAACCGGAATTTTACCGATCCTCAAGCTCAGTTTTGATGACCTATCCTCAGATATGAAGCAGTGCTTTGCATTTTGTGCTTTATTTCCTAAAGATTATGAGATCCATGTGGACCTCTTGATTCGACTGTGGATGGCACATGACTTCATACCTTTGCAGGAGGATGACAATCCAGAAACCGTAGGAAAATATATTTTCGAGGAGCTAACTCGGAGGTCATTCTTTCAAGATGTCAAGCAAACACTTACATATGGCTCTTTTGGAAGTCTTCGTAGGTCATTCTTTCAAGATGTCAGGCAAACACTTTCACTTGGTGTCCTTGGAAGGTTGTCGCTTCGTAAGTCAACCATATGCAAGATACATGATCTCATGCATGACATTGCTCTATCTGTTCTGGGGAAAGAATGTGTCACTATAGTTGGTAAGCCGAGCATCAACAAGCTGATGCTAAATCCAACCCGCCACGTCTTCTTATCAACATATGATGCTACTACTACTTTCTGGAAAGAACAGGTTACAAGTCTACTAGATCATCTATTGAAGGAACAAACTGCAATGCTCCATACGTTGTTTTTTACACGTTATGATGCCCCCATTGATATATCAAAGTACACTTCACTGCGAGCATTACACCTTCCAGCATATATACCATGTTCAGGACAGGAACAACTTACAAGACACATACAACACCTAAGGTATCTTAATCTGTCGTGTCATGAGTTCGAGAAACTTCCTGAAGGTATAAGCATTATGTATAATCTACAAACGTTGGACCTCTCTCATTGCATAAAGCTTCGTCAACTTCCAAAGGATATGAAGTATATGGCAAACCTCCGACACCTCTATACCAATGGATGCGGATCATTGACATGCATGCCTCCAGGACTTGGACAGATCACTTCTCTGCAGACTCTAACATATTTTGTTATTGGTGATGGCTTGGGATGTAGTACTATCGGAGAACTTCAAAATTTAAACCTTGGTGGAGAGTTAGAGTTAAGTGGTCTGCAAAATGTAACAGAAGTGCTTGCAAAAGCAGCCAATCTTGAAAAAAAAGAAAAACTCACACACTTATCTCTCAAGTGGAATGATGATGCCCCTGAGAAACCAGATTCTCATAATGAGGTGTTAGATGCCCTTAAACCTCATCACCGGCTAGAGATGCTAAGAATAAAGTCCTACAAAGGCACCAATTTACCGTCATGGATAACAGATCTTAGTCTGTTGCAGCACTTGACTGAGCTCCATCTGATTGGTTGCACGCTGTGTGAGGAATTTCCTCAATTCTGCCATTTCAAAGCCCTTGAAGTTCTGTATTTGGAAAAGTTGAACAAATTGCGAAGCCTGTGCAGCCATATGGTGTCTACGCCATTTCCAGCACTGAAGCAACTCCTGTTATATGATTTGGAGAGCTTGGAGAGATGGGTCGCAATAGAAGGAAAAGAAGATGAATTAACCTTTCCTGTACTTGAGGAGATTGATATAAACAACTGTCCAAAGTTGACTAGCCTACCTGAAGCACCAAAGCTCAAGGTTCTGTATTTGGATGAAGGCAAGCCGCTGCTCTCCTTAGGAATATTTAAATCAAGGCACATGTCTTCAATTTCTAAGCTAGTGCTGCGTGTCCGTGACAGAAACTGGGATTCATCACAGCAACTGGAACTATCTTTGGGTGGCACAGAAACCGCACCTCTGTCACAACTGAGCATATTTGGCTGTAACTTTTTCTTCGTATCAAGCCAGTCACAGCTAACACCTGGGGTCTGGAAATGGTTTGAACATCTTGCGGATTTAAAAATTGAAAACTGTGATGTGCTCATCTACTGGCCAGAAGAAGTGTTCCAAAGCTTGGTATCTTTGAAGGAGTTGTGGATTGAGTCCTGCAACAAGCTAATAGGGCCCACACAAGCGAAAGGTGGCGAACCTACACAAACAACAGATCAAGTCCTGCCACATCTAAACATGATACGTATACACAGTTGTGAAAGCATGGCACAGCTCTTCATTCTTCCCCCATCTATCAGAATTATTCTTATTGACGAATGCCCTAAGCTTGAGTTCATATGGGGAAAGGAGGAGCATCTTGACACATATACATCGCTGGAACATTGCCGCGACCCTGCATCCACCACTGGTAACCTAGAGCAATCGCCGTCTCCAATTATTCGCCGTCCATGCCTTGTACATCTATATATAAGGAGTTGTGATAGCCTGGTAACACTTCCAAATCTACCACCGTCCCTCAAACATCTAATCATCGACAGCTGTGAGAAGCTCTGCTCTGTGTCAGGAGACCTGTGTGCACTCGAGGAGCTACATATTTATAAATGCAATAAGTTACAGTCAGTCAATTCCTTGGGAGACCACCCATCATTAGAAACACTGTATCTTAAGCGCTGCCGATGCCTTGCATCTTTAGGATGTGATGGTGGTCGTGGGAGTTACTCTGCTCTTCAGAGCCGTAAGATCGAAGACTGCCCAGCCATAGACATGAAGCAGTTTTACTAACGCCATCAAACAGCTGCTTGACAGCTTTGAATATGAAGACGTATCACACGTTCATTCAAGCAGCTCTGATGAAGGTACGACCTTTCACTTTCCTCTTATTCAATTTGTTTCCTTCAAATTTCCCTGCTTTGCATGCCCTCCTATTTCACTCATGTAACCCCACATGCATTTCATTTTTGCTGTGCAGACATGACCCATTTGTCCTTAAAAAGCATAAAGGAGGGCACTCACATGTACACACGACTGCCATCTGGAAGCTTCATTATTGCGAGCCTCTGCTAATGATGACAGGCCTGCAGTGGATGACAAAAACGACAAAGTTTGTTTTCACGGCACTACCAGCTGCTGGTAATGCTCTTGTCACTAATGTACAGTACTCCATTCTGTCATCCATGAAAGTCGTGGAGAATGGTCTATGATGTTACTCCATTCTGTCATCCACGTGAGCCGATGAAGCAGAAACAAATGATGATGATGATGGATGATATAGCTGCCGGGACCCACTGCAACCTCGTGCATCAATCATGACGATCTCTAACGGCAAAGGCATGCATCCAGTATGGCCTGATGAAGTAATTTAGTCTGCCAAATTTCTTTCTGCTCGTTGCGCATAGAAGGCGTATTTTCTTTTCCTTTTTTCCACCCGAGAAGGAAGAAGAAGAAGAAACTGCTGTGGCCAATTCAATCCGGATCATCAAAACAACAGCCCATTCCAGACTAGAAGAATTTGGTCACCAAATTCGGATGGAGGTAAAAAGTCACTAATTACCTGCAGCACCGAATAGTACTGGTTCGTTCATTTACTGTTTCCAAAAACTTTCTGCTGAGAGTTTGTGCATTGTAGTGACACTAAATTAGCTGCTTAATCTGCTGCTTAACTTTCTGCTGGTCCTCATTGTGATTCCTGTTGGTCGTGTTAATTCCTGCCGGTGGTGGAGAAGGTGATAGAAGGCATGGAGGAGCAGCGCAATGTTGCACATTATCAAGGATGCGGAGGAAAGAGGATCCTCCCGACCTGAAGTAGCAGCTTTGCTCAAAGACCTCAAGACAGCTGCCTATGAGGACAACCGCGTCTTTGATGAGTTCAAGTACGAGGCACTTCAGCGGGAAGCCAAGAAGAAGGGCCATCACAACAAGTCAAGAAGAAGGACCTACAATTTGAAACAGAGGGATTATATTGGAACATCAACCAAACAAATGGACAAAACCGTTTATTTAGCGTACAAGAATGCCATACGACCTGAATAATTGAAAGCTAACAAGGCACTTTATTGTTGTACATACATAACAGCTGAGCTTGACTTAGCTACATTTATTTGCAAACGGGTGTGAAATACGATACAGTAATTCAGAAATCTAGACGTCCATAGCCACCCGTGGGATAAGAAGAAGCTTCTCCTTTCGGTAGAGAGAGAGGAAGGGAGGATAGGAGAAAGAATAGGAGAAGAGAAAAGTAGAAATAGAAAAGGAAAAGAAGAGAGAAGGGGAAATAAAGAGTTGAGAAAAAAGAGAAGAATATAGAAAAAAACGAAAAAGAGAAATAAAAAGGATAAGGACGTTATAGGCATTTCATTCTTTTTATCCTTGTTACGTAGCCAGATGAAGCTATTTTACCCAATGTTTTTCTAACCAGACAAGCCCGAGCCAAAAAAACCGCTTCATCGGAAAAGCCACAGCCGCAGCTTTGCCAAACAAGCTCTTATAATAGCGGCCATCTTATCTTCATGCAAGAACTCATAGAGATTGTCGTAGTCATGGACGACCGGAAATGTGAATTGTCATAATCTAGAGCCAGTAATCAACCCAACCAAGGTCTTCAATCTGGAGTCAATTTTTTTTCTTCCAAATAGTGACTTCTTCAGTTCAATAATTCACGGTAAACCATGGGTTTTCAAAATCATGCATCTTGAAAGAAGAATTAAGGCGATGAATATTAGATTGATTATATGGGAGAATAGGCTACAACTATATATAGGCCTAGGGAGACAAGGCAGGGGCGGCTAGGGTTGGGAACCCTAGCCGCCACCCTAGGCACGCTAGGTCCGGCGGCGCCCACAGGTGAGCTGCTAGCCGGCCCACTAACACAGCAGGAGCCGCAAGCCCACTAGGATTAATACAATCTAACACCCTCCGCAGTCGGAACGTCGGCGTAGTGAACGTTCAGACTGGATCTAAACTCAGCAAACACTGAAGATGGCAATCCTTTGGTGAAGATGTCAGCGAACTGAGATGATGTCGGAACATGGAGAACGCGGACATCACCAAGAGAGACGCACTCCCGAACAAAATGCAAATCAATCTCCACATGTTTGGTGCGTTGATGATGTACGGGATTGGACGCCATATAGACTGAGCTGTTGGCCGGTCCTAGGCGGCTGGCTGCCCGAGCTCTACTGGCCGGCGCCTCCCTATGTAGGCCGAGCGGAGGCAGAGCTCAAGGAGCCGGTGTCGGGACTGCCTAACGAGGTGGTGACGAGGGTGGTAGCTGTCGAAGTCTTGGCCGTGGTGAGCTCCTCCAGGAGCAGATCGACGCGAGCCTCTAGGAAGGAGGAGAATGGGAGGGCGCGACGAAGATGCAGTCCGATGGAGGAGAAGCGCTCCCCGAGGCCGCGGATGAGGTTGAGGACGAGGGTGTGGTTGGAGACTGCCTCGCTGAGGTCACCGAGAGCATTGACCATGTTCTTCATGCGGCAGCAGTAGTCGGTGACGCTGAGATCGCCCTTGCAAAAAGTGCGAAACTCGGTTTCTAGAAGAAGAGCACGAGTCTCACGGTTACTGACGAACTAGTTCACCAGGGGAAGCCACACAACACGAGTAGTGGTGTGCGGGGAGACGGTGGCTTCCTCAAGGTCAGCAGAGATGGTGCCGGAGAGCCACGTGAGGACGACGCAATCCATCCGGACCCAGTTGGGATGGGTGCTGACGGTGTCGGTGAGGACGTGCCTAGAGAGCAAGTACTTGCTAAGGGTGAGGAGGAACTGGCTGTGCCACCACGTGTAGTTGCCGGTCTTGATGTCGAGGACGATGGTGATGAGGGCGTGGATGTTTTGGACGGCGACAGCCTGGACATGAAGCGCTAGGAGGGCCGTAGCTTCATGGTGGAGGAGGGCGCCGTCGATGTCGTCGCCGGGGCGGTGCTGGCCGGTGGCGCAATCCAACACCTCGCGCTCTTGGGCAGTGGTGGCGATGGCTTCCTGTTCCGCCGCGGCGGATGCCTCGCGGGCAGCCATAGCAGCGGCGACAGCGCGCTCGGCGGCCTCGACCCATGCGCAGGTGTCAGCAGCAGAGGTGGCAGCAGCCTCGCGCTCAGCCGCATTGCGCTCAGAGGCAGCGAGGACGATGGCAGCGGTGGCGGCTGCGCTAGGGGTGGTGGAGTGATCGCGGGAGAGGCTGAGAGAGTTGGCCATGAGAGAAGCGCGCGAGAAGCGGAAGCTGGTGACCTAGGATGAAAACCTACACTCGTAATACCATGAAAGAGGAACTGAGGCGATGAATATTAATTAGATTGATTATACGGAGCACAGGCTACAACCATATATAGGCCTAGGGAGACCAGGCAGGGGCAGCTCCAACCCTAGCCGCCACCCTAGGCGCTAGGGCCGGCGGCACCCACAGGCGGGCTGCCAGCCGGCCCACTAACACAGAGGGGCTGCAGGCCCACTAGGATTAATACAATCTAACACATCCCAATCTTAAGGAAGTGCACTAGTAGGTTCTTTTGTATCACTTTTGGATAGTCATCGAATTGCCGAACCTTTGAGCAGCGGATCGACCGCATTCCCTCATTCCCTCATGAAACTAAAAGGGAAATCCTGTTCTCATAGCTGGATAATAGCGCACGGCGACAGAAAAGCCAGCATTGTTTCTGATCTCATTCACGTATACAGCCAGTTGCTCGCTTGTGACCATGCCGCTGCATGAAGAATATGGACCGGATGTTTAGAGTAGTCAGTAAGCAGGGATCGATTTCCACTACTTTCCCCCACCGAAAATGCCGGATTTTGGGTGGATTTGGGGGTGGGGCGGCGGGGGGCGGCGCAAGGAGCTCGAGCTCGGGTGTGTCTGGAGGAGGAAGAAAGGAGGGAGGGAGGAGGAAGGGAGCCGGCGCGTGGATCTAGTGCTGGCCCTGCCGCGCCAGGCGGGCTGGCGCGGCGAACGCCCCGCCCACGTCAGCGCCCACCTGGCGCCGCGACTCGCCGCGCCAGCGTGGCAGGGGCCGCCGCGCCAGTGCATGCGGCGCGGCAGCGTGTTCCTGCTGCGCCAGGCGGTCTGACGTGGCCAAAAGGGTCACGCCGCGCAAATTAAACCCGGGTGAGGTTATTTTTAAAAATAAAGAAAAAAAGGGTTAAAAATAAAAAAAAAGTTCTCAGTAAGCAAACACTGCCTAAAGTAAGTTTACAGAGCTACATGCTGGGCATTTCAGACTGCTGGGCATTTCAGACTTGTTTAAACAGAGGTTAGTAGTCTTAGTAACGCTGCACACACGGGTAAAATAGTGTATATATGTAAACCAAACCAACGGCGTCGTCGGCAGTTTCCTGTGTAAGCAAGGGGGAAGATGACAGCTCGCCAAGAATTAGCAGCAGATGTCCCTCGTCAAAACTTCAAGCCAGTAGTCTGTAAAATAGAAAGAGATTTGTTCCACTTAGGCTGCTACGCCTACAACAATAACGACTGGGGAGCTAGGAAATAGCATCATGCTGATAAGCCCAACATCATTGGAATACAGTAACAGCAAACTGAAAACAAAAGAGGGTACATCATGGGCCAACTGAAAGTATGTTCTCCATAACATTTTCTTTAGAAAATCCTCAGCGATCAACACACACAACCAAATTATTACAGAATCTTAAGCTCAGTTGCTGATTAAAAAAATAAAAAGAGAAAATAATTATAAGCAATGTTTAATGTTGCTTATCCATCCATTTTTAATGAAAACTTTCCAAAGCTTCCATTGCTCTGCTATCGAACGGACGGTCACCCTTATGTCCTCACACCACGTTAATAAATCGCGATCAATATGTTCCCCCGAAGGTAACCTTCAAAGCGATGAACGCACATCACAAACGAGCAGCCGAGCACGAACAGAGGATGCTGAAACACCACATGGATCTCCACGACAACACCTTCAACAAGAACACAACGTCAACGACGCCATCGTCATTGGCCCAAGTATTGGGCTGGGTTTACACCCGAAGAATCAAAACATCACCATACGGGGGAGGTGCAAACAAAGTTGCCTCCAAGGAGGCAGTGGCACTCGCAAGTGTCACCGTCCATGCTTTCGCCCTGGCCTCCACCACGTCATGCTGGCAGCAGCCTGGGCAGAAATGCACTCACTGAGCTGCTGATGGTGCTGAGCACGTTCATAACTGCCATCCATCATTGTCGAGAGCTGCTGCCGCTGCGAACTCAGGCCCACAGCAAGGCCTAGATGCATGTGTCGCATCATGGCTGACACCACACTAAGCCCACCATGTCGCCAGACTGTCACAGCCGGATAAGGGCGCCGGTCGTCAGATCCGATCCGACCCTCAGCGCATGGAATCCACCACCTAGAGGCTACTTGTACATTCTCAACTCTACTTGTAAATTCTCAATGTGCTTTATCTTGCTCCAATCATCTCCTGACTCGCTGCATCTTTGCTTAAACCTCTTTGTGCATTGTGATAGTGTCAAGGTATGCAAAGAGGTCAGTCTCTCAATGCACGGAGGCAAAGTTTTCATCCAGTAGGTCTCTACTTTGAGCTCACGGAGAGATGCCATATCTCCCAACCATTCTGGCAAGGTTTCCATGTCCTCACAGTTCAGTATCTCTAGCTTCCTGAGGGATTTCCAGCCTAGAATGCACTTTGGCAAAGGTACAGGATCGATGCAACTGTCAACAGTTAATTCTTCAATGTCAAGCAGTTGAAGAGAATCGGAGTCAGAAGATATATCTTTGATGTACTTGATTTCCATTTTGGATGATAAAGCAGATGTTGCTAGCCCCATGACTTGGTAGAATGATGGCCAATTGAATAAAAATGGATATTGTTTAATTCCAGATATGATATACCTGGCACTCCAAGGAATTGATGGTTCGAATCTTACGTTCAAACAACAGTCTATCTCTAAATATTGAAGTCCAGGAAATATTGTGCGCTTGTAGGAGGATTCCCTGCCAGTATCACTGTGTCTTCCTTCCTGCTCTCTTTGAAATATGTTCTTATCATCCTTCTGCTCAATACAATGCGACGTCGATGTTTTCCACAGTAACTTCCCAACTCTTACTATTGTAACTCTTCTGAGATTTTTCACTGGCTGTGTGCTCAAGATGCATATTGATGATTTGTCATATAGGTTCAGGTCATTTGGCCTATTAATCACCGGGAAAGACGAGATATACAATTCTTCAAGAGATTGTAAATAATCTAGATGGAGGTGACCAGATTGAACATCGAAAAGCTCAATCTTACAAGATTTGGTAGCAAACGTAACCAGTTAGGAAAATCACCACCAACATAGTTCTTTATGCAAAGCCTTTTAAGGTTTTGATGAGGCCGGAGCTCTTCTAATGCGACCTTGTTGAACACTGGCCCACTCCACTCCAAACTTAAAAATTGGAGCTCCTCTTTTTGCGCCAATTCAATTATGTTTGCTTCTGAGCTTGATAGACCTTCGAGATGTTTAATATTAAGTTCAATAAGCTGGTGACTTGTAGTCTTTTGCAGAATAGCCATGTCGTCTGATGAACTGACGGCAAAACTAGGGCCCTGCTATTTTACAAAAACATAGAAAATCAAAAATAAAACATTCTGCTTTAGTCAAGATGGCATGCATACTATATAAAACTCTAGATGCAAACATGCAGCTTAGAGCATCTCCAATAGTCATCTAATAAATGTTTCCAGATAACTAGTTAATAGGGATATCCCGAGTTGCTTTTGCAGTCTTCTATAACCTCATCCCAATCCAACTACCGTGTTGGGAGAGTCACAACTCCTTTATTTGGAGAGTTGGGGTGAATTATTCGTTGAATAATTATTGGAAAAAAGGAAAGGTAAAGGGAGTGTGTTAGAGCCCTATTTTTTCACAAACTCTCCAAATATGGTAGTTGTATTGGAGAATAGGGATCTGCTGGAGATACTATGTAAACCATTGGACAATTGAATGCTGATGAGGCTTATGGAAACAGAGCCAGCCAAGGATCCCTACCTAACTCTACCAATCACGGGTATGCACAGCAGATATGCTGGCAACAGATCCTACCACGTACATAGCACAAAAATACAATTCTAAAAAATTTGATGTTCGTCTGGTATATCCCAAAAGTTGCTTGACTATTTTAATTTGGAACTTGCTTGGCTACTCCTTCCATCCCATATTATAGGTCATTTTGGCATTTATAGGTTTATGATTTTTTGCTGTGCACCTAGATATATATTATATCTAGAAGCTATGAATCTAAAATTGCCAAAACAACCAACAATTTGGGTAATTTGGGATGGAGGGAGTATTTTAATTTGGAGAATCAGGTCTACTATAAGTGCCACAATTAAGCAAGGTAGTGGCATATCAAACAATAAATTAAATATTTATGTTAGAAAGGAATTCCATTAATTCATTCATATATACGATATTCACTCCCTAGAATTAATGAAAATACATTAACAAATCACATGCCTGCATGATAGATTGAGCCTCTTGTTATGCAACCGTAATTTATAGTATACATTGTAGAACAAAACAGTAATAATTAAAAACAGTGCATATTACCTCATGTGCATCTACATGTTTGATGTGATTAATCTTGTCGTAGTCCTCTCCTAAACGGCTGCAGCATTCACGCAGTTTGTAATTGCACTTCTTAAGAGTTAATGTCTTCAAGGAGGTTACATCCTTGATGGAGTGAGGCAAATGCTGCAGTTTGGCAGAATAAACTTCTAGATGCTCCAGAGATGCCAGATCCCCCAACCAATCTGGGAGTGCCGCAAAATTACAACAACCGTCCAATATCCGCAAGCTCCTAAGGGAGTGGCAGCTCCGGATGATCTCCGGCAAGGTGATCAGATCACTGTCAGATTGAATAGTTAAATACCACAAGTCGGTGTTGTATTGGAGAAATTCTGAAGCGTCAGAAAAGCCAAAGATATTTGGTTTCACTTCAAGTCTAAAAAGGTGTGGAGATCCAACGAGTATCCCGGGTGATAGTTCTACCTTACTGCATGATGCAACTATACGCCCTATGTATCCTTGAAAAGCTGAACTGAGGGTCAACCTAGGGCATCCCGTAATAACGAGGTGTGCAAGGCGTGGAAATATTTCATCTCCTTGCACCTTCTGTTCATCATCATCCCAAGACATCTCTCCAGCAGACAGCTCCAAGTTCGTGGACAACACCTCCAAATTCTCCATCTTATCAATACAAAATTTCCTTAATTTCCTGAATGGGTCCCTGCCTCCATAAAAACTAGCATCCACTTCTCGAATATTAGGCATATCTGAAATGTGCAGTTCTTCAAGGTTTGCTAACTGTCCTAGTGAAGGGAGGCGTGCGCACCTTGGCATGCCCATCAGCACTATCTTCACAAGATTTGGAAGATAGAGATTTGGATCGCTCATCCAGCCACAAAATGTGGCATCTCGATAACCTTCTATTTGAAGTGTTAATAGGTTAGGATGAGGATGGAGTCTTTGGAGAACTGAAGAATCATCAGCTCTGGAGAATTTTATGCTTAGATTAAGATATACATTGTTAGGCCTATCGCCTGATCCAGATAAACCATTGCTGGAATAAGAGTTTGCGTCATGCGACCATACCAATCTCAGCGTGCGCAGCTTGTCATATGTAGCCAACTCTCCAAGGCCAACTTCATCAGCGCTATTCACCTTCTCAAGATTTGAAATAAATAGGTCTGTGATTCCAAAGTCTGTATTTTGACGGAGGAGGAGAAAATCACTTTCTTGCACTGCAAAATACATTCCCTGTGAAGGGAGAGACAGAGTTAGACTATTACCAAATACAACGAAAATATTTATGCATCCATTCTGTTCTAGATAAGAATTAGAAAATGTCCATTGTAAAAGAGGAGTAATGAAGCACAGCCAAGAGAAATTACCTCATTTATCTTGATGCATTGAATGTGAGGAATAGCCTCTAGGATTGCAGCTTTGTCTCTGTCCAAGAAATTCAGAGATGACAAAGTTAGCTTCGCCAAATGATCCATGCATCTCAATTCATCAAAACGGTCAAACACCTTGGAGCAATCAATTTCAAGCTCACGTACTGATTGAATGCCAGGCAGTTTCTGAAGATCATAGCTCTTACAGTTCGATATCTTGAGTTTTTGGATGGCTTGTGTCAATATGGGGGTTGATGACCACGTATCATTAGTCATGGATAAATCACTATTGTTGATGAATAACTCCTTGCTGTTGGGGATTCTTGGACATAGTTTCAGATTCTTGCAGTGTTTTATCTTCAGATAGCGAAGCGGAGGGAATTCTTCTTCGGCTGGACATAGTGTGGAAGAAGATACAGGAACGTGTGTCATCAGTGTTCTCTTTTTAGTCACTCCCAGTAATGTTTCCATCATGTTCCTTGCCATTACTGTAATCTTTAATTTCCCTTTTCCTCGGGAAGGATCAAGCCTCTTGAATTCTTCTAAAGGATCTAATTCCATGCCATGTATGTCTTCACAGCTTCTATTTGTTCTCAAAGACGAACCATTGGCAAAACAACAAGGTGCATCCGGATGCTAGTTTAACAAGCAACAGTCGCTTTAGGTTTCTGCATGGTGCTAAACATGCTTCCATAAGTTTAGGCATATTACAAATTGTAAGCTCCTCTAAGTTTGATAGATTTCCTAGAGGTGGAAGCTGGTCACACTCTACGAGACCAGACAATACCAGTTTCACCAGATTTGGGAGTGTAGAACATATCTCCCACATCCAACTAGGAAACATACTGTAATTATAGCCCCTTATAGTGAGATGCTTTAAAGCTGGATGAGGCTTCAAATTTTCTAGCACATCCATTGTCATTGCTTCGGGTTCCTCTGACCATTCTAGTAAGGACCACTCCAAACTCAAAGAAGCAAGCCGATGTCTCCTTCCCAGTTGCACCCCCTTTGCTTCCTCTGCAGACTTTACAACCTCAAGGCATTTGATATTTAGTTCACTGTTTGTAGAATGAAGGATATTCTGTAGAAGGATAATGTTGCTGCAATCACCACTGCTGCCACTTTCTGAGACCACAAAATCCGGTAGGGTTAGTAGGTCACTGGAGATGCCTTCCTTTGAGAACAGTGACATCCCTCCAACTGAAAGGTACTCAAGGCGATGCATGTTTTTCAATGTGTCATGCAGCATTTTCAGGCTCAACTCCTCACCAGAATAATCAGTGGAATGCTGTGTAGAGGAGCTTGGAGCTTCAGAATCTTTTCTTACATCAAATCCTGGTAACGCTGATAGGTTTAGGTACTCCAAATTTACAAAATTACCAAGAAAGCAGATAATTTTCGGAATGCAAGGACAGCCAGATAAATTCAGAAATCGGAGTTTATTTAGTCTGGCAGAAGATTCAGAAAGATCAATAAGCCTCGCACAATCAGATAAATCCAAAATCTCCAGGTTCAGGCAGCCATCGTTGCCGACACAAAATTCAGGAAGTGCCGCAAGGCAAGTACAACCAGACATATTAAGATAAAGAAGTCCCTTCATTCTCTTGAATGACAGGGTATGCAGTTGATTAAGCTGGCAGCAGGAGGACAGATTCAGATGTTCCAAATTTTTCAGTAGACTGAAAGAGTCTGGAAGCATCTCAAGCTTTGAACAACATGATAAGTTGAAGAACGAAAGCTTTGGCAGCTCTCCAAATTGTGAAGGTAGCTTTTGTAGGCTGGTACATCCTGATAGATCGAGGTGTTCCAAATTTTCCAGTAGACTGAAAGAGTCTGGAAGCATCTCAAGCTTTGAACAACATGATAAGTTCAAGAACGAAAGCTTTCGCAGCTCCCCAAATCGTGAAGGTAGCTTTTGTAGGCTGGTACATCCTGATAGATCAAGATGTTCCAGGACTTGGAGTTTGTTAATGGGACCTGGAAGTTCACTAAGATTCGAGCAGCCATGTAGATCCAAATAGTGAAGCTTCTGAAAGTCACAAATGGAAGTGGAACTATGGAGCTTTAATTTTTCAGAAAAGGAGCTATGGAGTTTTTTGAGGCTGGTATTTTCTGAAAGGTTTAAAAACTGCAGGTGGTGCAAGTTTTCCATAGAACTGGGTAGCTCGACAGTTTGCATGCGTGGGAAGTCCAATACACGCAGCCATTTAGTTTCTGAAAAGGCACCCTTCGAAGGCTCACATCCTGTGCAGCCACTAAAATGAGCAGCCCTTGCTTTGAGAGGCATATCTTTGCATTTTGGGTACTGACCTTTGAAATTCAACAACAACGTGTATCGATAGTTGTCCTCTTTACCAAAGCTTCTTTGTTTGCCATCACAGACGGCAACTTCCTCAATAGCAACTGACCTAGCAAGTTCATGAACTAAATCGTGCATTTTGAATAATACATTATGAGGGTTATTAAGCTTGGAGTATCTTGCAGAAATCTGAAAAGCAAATTTGCAGGTCGATTAGTAGTGCACTAGATATTTTCTTCAAGGACTCAACGGTAGGTCAAAACAAAAAAATAAATATAAATCAGCATGCCAATTTCACATTTAGAAACGAGATTGATCATTGCCACATCAGCCGTCCTGCATGGAGATGCTAGACCAGTCAAAGGGAGTGCAAGAGGTTTAAAATTGCAACGAATGAACATTATTTTCTCTCCAGTAGCAATTGTGTCAAGACAACCAAGTTGACGTTTCTTCTATCTGAAATAAAAGAACATTGCCGATTTATTTATTGCTATATCCAATTTATGGAACTTATATACCATTTAATTGATATCTTTTGGTAAAAATGAAACGCATAATATGCATCCACCTTTCAGCTTCAGAATTTTACTGGATAGAGATACATGATCTAGGCTATTAAGTAGCAACTCATAAAAGCTAAATCTTGTAACCAATGGTGGGTCAATAATGATCATTTTTGTATATATGTATCGACTGTTGTAAAAAAGTGAGTCCCTTTTCCTATGCAGTAACCTTCTGCTCCTAAAGAATGCCGGGTTTGTGTTTTTATTATTGCAATTACTATTCACTTGGTAACTTAACTCGCTATCTTGGCAATGTTGCAGAGCTTAAGACAAAAATACAGCACAGCCCTTTTTGCACAGATTCCATGACCTTATGCAGCGAAAACTCGACTTAAAACAAAACTTAGGCTATGTTACAAGTAGTTTGCAACCTCAGGGAGTTTACTTGTCATGTTTATTTGCTTGGTTGATTTCAGTAAGCATAAATCTGGCAACTTAAGAAGTAATGTTCGTGTCACTATATTTATCTTTTATATAACATTGACTCAAATATTTATAAGGTGTTAGAATTGAGGAACCAATACAACCATGTCCGAATTATTCATCGTAGGATCACTCCATGAATTTTACACCGCGATCGATATGCTTGTGCAAAATGAAGTGGATTATTCAAAACTAGAATTAGAGGATTTATGACTATCTCAATTCTTCAAACCAAAGATTATATTGAATAAGTAGTAGATGAACACCATATTCTGAAATAAGATTAAAATACTACTCCCTCCGTTCCTTAATAAGCCATATAGATTTCTAAAGAAAATTCCAAAATATAGGTACATATCAGCTCCCACGCCAGCTTCCCATGATATGTTAGGAAGCAATCAGATCGGGAGAGAGAAGATGGCCCGAGTTCCTTTTTTTTCTCGGTCTCACGTCCTTCCCCAAGGGCCATTCATGTACAAAAGCAACGGATTTTTTCCTCCCAGGCCGTGCATTAATATTTGTGCTAAAAACTATATGGCTTATATTAAGGAACAGAGGGAGTAATAAATCATGCGAGAAATGACAGCACAACTCGATACAAGGAAAAGAGTTAACTGTACCAAGCCTGTGTATATAATATAACTCACCGAGATAGAGTCACTTGTAGCCTCCAGGAATGACATCTGACAAAGTTCTTGTAGGTATTCCTCAGCACGATGTGTGGTCAGAACAAATCTCAGAGCAATCCACTTATGAATTAGTTCTCTCTTCTCTATGATGAAGCCTTTTGGGAAGGCAGAAAAGTATACAAAGCAAGGTCTCAGATAATATGGCATGTGGTAGTAACTAATCTTCAAGGATGGTAATATTAAAGTAGATGTTGTTCCAGTCGTTGGATCGCGTTCGTCTTCCCACAGGTCACTCTTCAGTGTTTCTTCCCATTTGTGCATCGGCATATCTAGCAGACGATCCCCAAGAGATTTGACTGCCAAAGGCACTCCACCACATTTCTCTACTATTTTCTCCCCCATATGTACCTTTGCCATTTCAGATTCTTTAATTCCATTTGGAAATGCCTTAGCTTTGAACAGCTTCCAGCAGTCATCGTACTGCAAGGCACCCAACTTGAATGGCAACTCACGATTCAGCCGCTTAGCAACCTGTTCACTTCGAGTGGTCACAATTATCTTTCTGCCCGGTGCACCACCTTTCAACATCGCTTCTATCTTTTCCAATTGTCCTGTGTTTTCTTCCCATAAGTCATCTAAAACAATAAGATACTTCTTTCCACGGAGGATCATCTCCACGCGCATCTGCACGGAGGACAGGTCATACTGGTTACTCTGTCCATCTACTTGGGAGATAATTGATCGACCAATCTTTTCATCGCTAAAACTTGTGGAGACATAAACCCAAATCTGGATATCAAAATCTCTCTTAGTTGTATTGTCGTCAAAAACCATTTGGGCGAGAGTGGTTTTACCCAGACCACCAAAGCCATATATAGGGATGATGGTGTGCTTGCAATCTTCTTGCAGCAACTTCATCAACTCTACCTTATCCTGGTCCCTCCCAAGTATACCTTCTACAAGGCAAGGGCCTGTAGCCCGCATCTGGATCACATCCTGGTCGTCAGAGCTTGTGTCCACCATCAAGTCGAACCGCCTCAGCTTTTCTATGTTGTCCAATCTTTGTTTCATGTCCTTCAACTTGCTAGCCATGCTTCGCCGCAACATCAGAGGAATGGAGATCTCCTGCAAATCCATGTCGTGAATTAGAAAAGGGACGAGAAATGGAAATGGACATATCGACATCAAACACACTCGAGACCTACCGTTGTAGATTTGTTATTCTGAGAGCCATCTTTATTACTCAGGATATCACCTTCCAATTCCATAATAATGTCCTCCATGTCATAGGCTGCTGCCTTTAGCTCCCTCATCCAGACGCAGACGTCACCATCTTTGTTCAACCGCTTCTCCACCCTAACCATGCTATTTTGGATGGTATCCACAGTATCCTTGAGGCCTTTGAGCTCGTCACCTAGCTTCAGCTGCGAGGCGATCGCCTCCCAGATGGCACTACCTAGCATGCCGCCGACCTGCTTCAATGCAGCCGAGGCAAGAAACTCCCCTACCCCCACCATGTGGCTGAAGGGGACGCCAATCACACAGTGTGATGAGTGCTTGACGTCAGGCCGTGTGAGGAACAGTCCAAGAGAAAAACTGGAGAAGACACAGCGAGAAATTGTCAGAGTCTCTGTTTTTGACCTGAAAATCACAACCCTTGCAGCAAACTCTGTATCAAGGACAGGCAGGAAATATTTACAAGCAAGGAGGAAAAGGGGAAATATTTCAGTCAGAATTGAGACAAATAATAGCACCCGAGGTGCGCTTTAGATCGTACTCTGTTTCAATTAAACTGACTCGAGATGGAAACCCCAATTCGGATGCGAGATGGAAGGAAAGAAAGGTGATTAGTTCTCAGCTTTTACCGTGAGGGTGGTGTGTTGTGTCCAGCACCCATTTGGCAGGGCTTCAGCTTCGACTTCTCCACTGGCCGAAGCTCGAGCCCTACCAAACGACGAGATGGCGAAAGGCTTCAGTGGAGAAGCTCCGCGAATCGCGCTGACTGAAGCCGATTGAGGGAGCGGGAGCTAAAAAAAATTGGCTCCCCGCGGCTTCTCACGTCGTTGGACACCCTTGTACTCCGGTGGGGCCCACGGGCGGAGGTGGCCGGCGGCGGGCGCAGACGAGGCACGAGGACGGCGGCGCGGGAGCAGAAGTGGCCGGCTGTGGACAAGCCACGACGGAGGACGGCCGAGGACGACCGGTGGCGGCGGGCGCGGGGCGGAGGACGTCCGGCGGCGGCAGGCGCGGGGCGGAGGTGGCCGGCAGCGCGCGCTGGGGCGCGGGGCCGGGCGGGGCGGAGCTGGGGCGCTGGGGCGTGGGCGCGTGAAAAGGGGAGGCGACGGCGCTTGGCAGGGTCGTCGGCGGGCAGGGGAGGCGGGGGCGCTAGGGACGGATCTCAGACGGCGGCGGCGAGATTCAGCCGGGAGAAGGAGGCCGGGTCAGATCCTTCACCGGGTGAGAGAGGGGCGCGGCGGATGGAACGGTCGGCGGCGGCGGATGGAAGGCGTCGGGGCGCGATCGATCCTACCTCAACGTAGGCGTAAGTAGAAGAATGCAGTGGCGAGAAATGCGTATGCGATGGAGAGGGCTAGATCCAGAAGTGCAAGTTGCCGTTCGTAGATCTCGAGTGGCATGATCACATGCTATTCGTACGAGTCAGAATTTTATTCCGTACCTGAGCCATTCCCGCGAGCCCGCGAGCGAGCGCCCCTCCACCACGCACCGTTCCGTCTTGTGGCATCCGTTTTCCTGCCACAAGCCGTTCCGTATCTGACGTCCGTTTCCGTTTTTTTGCGCTGGTCCTTTTTTTTCTGCGAGATGCGCGCGCACGTCCGGCTCATGGCGTTGCCCAACGACATGAGGAAGGACTGGCTGGTCATGGAGATCGGCAACCAGTGAAGAAGAGCGAGGCTTGCTATGCCTGCCTGTCTGCTCTGCAGGGCAAGTATCTGGCAGCAATGCCGGGACAAGTATCGTCAGCCCAATAATGTTCTGTGCTTAATTAACTAGTAGTAAGTTGTAGGTTATGGTAATTTAGTTTTTGTTTTGGGTGTTGTTATGTAAACTCCTTCCAGGGCTGTGCTTTCTGCATGTATGCCGAAGGAACCTGCTCGCCTGTTCGTATTACAGCTTCAGTCTTTCAGACACCCAACGCAAACGAATGCAAATTTCCAGCCACAACACCTGGAATCAAACTTCCAGCTATTTCTGGACAACAAATTCAGGATCACAATCAGCCACTAATGAACTTGACCACGACATGATGCAAAGGGTCCAAATTTTTCCACAGGCCGCAGCGCACAACAAACATCTTCACTAGCTTGTGGAAGAGCAAAGAAATCAATAAAATGTTCCCTGTCCAAAAATGAATTACAATCGGCAACGCTGTGACACCGTAAACTCTGTTCTCCCACCATCCTAATTACTTTTTCTTGTGACTAACAACAACCCATTCTCGGTCAGGACCCAGTCAAAGAGTTCTTTGGTCTCCATCATTCAGTTCTTTGTCTCATACTCAAATAACATCTGATCGTACCTGAGATTAACAGCCAGGGCTCAACTTTGGGTCAAAATTGTACACCGCAACTTATAAACCAAACTTTTTGTGGTGCTGTGCATCTTGAAAAAATCTAAAGGAACAACTTCCGAGTAGAATTCCGCAGTTTAGGGTAAGTTCAAGTCAATGAATTGTAAACAATGAAAATGCACTTACTCCCTAACGGCAGCACAAAAGATTACAGCATTAACACCTTCAAAAAGATGAATCCACTTCCTTCTCTCATTTCTTTGGCCTCCTACATCGTACAACCTATAGACCTCTCCACCTCTTTTGCTCTCTCCTAGAGGGCTGTAGGAAATTAAAAACTTACTAATTAGAAGATTAAAGCTATCTGTTACTCGATAATACCAATTTAGTTTGACATCCGGACATCCGGATAGAGTATAACAAAAGAAATATGCAAATACCATGTCAGCAGCTTACCTAAACTGAGTTTCTACCACACCATTCGTCCGTACTCTTGCATGAAGCACGTCCTCCTGCAAAGAACCAGCCCAGATAAGTACAATAGATAAAGTGCAAACCCTTAAGACCTATTATCAAATAACCATGTACAGAAACCAAAATAATATGATGGAACATTCACGTAAAAGAAAATTAAAACAAAAGATAAGTTTTTCTATACACCTTGAGGATGACTTGACCAGAACAAGATGATTCCATGGTATCTACTTTAGAGGCTGCTTCACAATGCACCACTATAATGATTCAACAAATAAAAACAATTTAACCATTTTTTTTTGCTTAGGAGAAGGGAACGTCATTACAAAAACTGAAACATAGTCTGGGTAATGTAGCCAACTAGCCATGCTTATGTTTTGGAAGTTGCTAACTCCTAAGGTCTTCAAAAGAAAGGGGATATCTATATATCTTACATTTGACCCCAGCCTCTAATGCAATTCGGCAACCTCAAACACAATCAAAAGGAAATAGTATACTAATATCAAAAAACCTGTAAATAAGGCTGACAAGATTTAAATTGGGCATAATTGCATACCTTTGTTGGTACATAATCTACTTCAGCTAATCGGTCCAAATAGCTCATGAAGTACTGTGCACAGTCAGGGACTTGCAGAATACTTCCGCGTGAATAAGTTTCCTACAAATGCTTTTCTCAGTAATCAAGATTTCTGTTCAACGGTCTATAAAATTTCTTTAAATAAAGCAGCAATATTTTTCACCTGAACGACTGGATCTTGCCATAATTTCCTTACATCCTGTACAAGTTCTTTGTTCAGCAATAGGTAATCCAATTTTGCACCAATTTCTGACAGTTTCTCCCCAATCTCCTGAAGTTGGGATAAAGTTACAGTATAAATAAACAAAACATTTTGCTAGTTCAACAAGGTGGATGATGAGAAGCTTCTATGCGCTAGCAAAGGCATCATCGCAAGGCTTTGCCAATAGTTGTAGCAGTCAAGTCACTACCACCCCTGCCTAAAGTAGTAACAGCACATGATTTACATCCCTGAAATTTATGTGCACCATTATGAATCCAAACAAAGTAAACTTGACACCCTGAACTCCAGCAGATTCCAACCTTATATGTTCATCCAATGCTTGCTCCTGGAGATTAAGATTTTCAACTTCATTCTGCAAGAAGGTTACACCAAGTCATACTTCAATTTGGATCCTAACATGTCTGAGGCTCTAAGCACGGATACACTGACCATGAGTTTGATAATATGGAAATGATTACACGAAATGAAAGAGGAATATACAGAAATAAGTACCTTCAGAACTGAAAGAGCATCATCCAAGTTAGTTCCTGATTCATCCAAACCCCTAAAATTCCATGATGTTAGCATGATGCACCATAACCATACAAGCATAGAAGGGTAAGCAGAGAAGGAAGACAATATTGGCAATCATAGGAGAAACTCAAAATTCAAGTTCACTATATGCAGAACTCTATGCATGAGCAGATAAAGCCAGTACATGCCTCACACGCTACACTAGGAATCCGGCACAACTTCTGGTAGGTGAATTTGCCACAACAAACTGAGAAAGTATTGAATAAATAAACAATCAAACAATTGTATTTTGGAAAAAAAACAAATACGAAACTTGGGTATGGCTCACATAACAAATGATTGTTTACATAGTATAATTATTAATGCCCTCAGATCTGATCGAGGCAGATACTAAACATGGATATAGCTCACCTACTGCAGCTCTCATCGTCTACAGGGGCCACTTGCATCGAGGCAGCTTTAGCCACCGGCGGCCATGGCCCGTCTCGTTGAACTCGCCGCGTGTGCCAGCGAAGGTGGGCGGACAGAAAGCCTGAAATTGCACCCTAATCTCGAACGAGAATGAGTGGATTCGTTCATAGGAAGCAGAAGAGGCTGCAGGTAAGATATCTTGCACGAAAAAAAATTGAAAATTTGATTAGGGATGGAGGCATGCAGTTGGGACTAACCTGGAGCGCCGTTCGTGTAGGTGGATGTGCTTGGGACGCAGAGGTCGACACCTGGGTAAGCTCCAGCTGCACATCGAGTGCAGAAAGGGGGCACCACCGTGCTGGGCTGGATCCGCCCACCCAGATCGTCGTCCCCGTCACTCACCCCCATGCGCCCGTAGTCTGTCCCGTCGTCTACCTGGGTGAGCTCTGCTGGGCCACCATTCGCGCTGCCTGAGGTGCTCACAGCCGTGCATAGGAGGGGATGGGGCCGCCATAGATCCGAGCCGAACCAACACGAGGGCAGCTTCCTTGGATCTGCACGGCGAGGTGAGGATGACGCCGAGGCTGGAACTGGGAGGAGGAGGGAGGGGCAGCCATCGCGCTGCCACCGTCGAGAGCAGAAACGGGATTGGAGGAGGCAACCGGCGACGAAATCAGAAGCTCGCTAAAAAAAAGGCCTCTCGGTCCATGTGGCTATTGGCGGCAGTTTCGGTGGGACGTCGTGCTACGAACGGAAAGTTGGGGGAAAAACTAACCGCGAGCTGGGGGCCCAGATCCGAGCTGAAGCGACCGGACACAGGAGCGGGTTCCCGCGCCGCGGGTGCGTCAGTTTGGCTCGGGTACGGAATACCTTATTCTGTACCCAGGGTATTGTATAGTATACTCCTATATATATATATATATCTCCCGATGATCCCTCCAGCACTAGTATGCTTTTACTTTTGAGTGAGTGTATTTTAGGATCTGTTTGGATCCAAGGGTTAAATTTTAGCTCTGCACTTTTAGCCCAAAATTTAGCTCTTAGGATCCAAACAGGTGGGCTAAAAGTGACAAATAGCTAAAATTTTGGAGCTAAATTTTAACCCCCAAAGAGGCCCTAAAAGGAGCTAAAAGTGATCCTGGACACTCCTTACCCCTCCCCTCGCACAGCACCCTAGGCACGTGCCCCTCACCCTCATTCGCACCTGCCCCTTGCCCTCATCCGCAACTCTCTCCTCCCCCCACACTCTCTCCCTCCCTCCCCGCGTGCTCCTCCCGGCCCCGCCTCCTTCGCCCGCCGCCGCCGCCTCGCCGGCCCCGCCATCTCTGCTCGGCCCCACGGCGCCGCTGCCACCTCCTCCGCCTCCGCACCTGCCCTCGCCCTCATCCGCATCTCCCTCCTCCGCGCAGCCCGCCGCCAGCTCTCGCACACCCCTCGCGCCGCCCCGCTCGCCAGATCTCCACCGCCTCCGCCCGTCTCGCCCAATTCCCCCTGCCTCCCCTTCTTCTCACATCGCCGCCGCCACCCCTCTCTCCCGCATCGCCGCCGCCGCCCCTCTCGACGCCCCTCTCGCCAGATCTACACCGCATCTGCCCCTATCGCCCGACTCCCTCCGCCTCCCCTTCCTCTGACACGCTCCCGCATCACCACCGCCACCCCTCTGTGCTGAGTTCATCTGCCACCGCCCCTCTTGCTAGATCTACATCCCGTCCCCTTCCCTTCGCCACACCAGTCGCCGGAGGACCTCAACCGCCTACAAGCTACAAGTTTCACATCCGCGCGCCGCCGATGGACGGATTTGGCGACGACGGCACCAAGGACTTCTTCTCCGGCAACTTCGACCTCTTCGCCGGCGAGGGCAGCCAGTATCCGGGGTCGGGATCTGTCAGTGGTCCCCGGATTGGCATTGAGGCACTCGACCTCAACTCGCAGGCGAATGACTGGTCGTCGATGGCGGCGTATCAGGGGATCTTGCAATCCGGCGCACTAGTGGCATCGGAGAGCACGAGGCCTCATCACTCTCAACCACGCGGTGGCAGAAGAGGTAGCTCTCGCACACTCGGTGTACGCAGTGCTCGGAGCTGTGGCGGAGCCGAAGCAGGCCGCGGCAAATGGTCGCCGTCCAGTCGCGGCCGCCGCGGTCGGTTGCCACCAGTTTCGGCCGCCGGCCGTGGGATGCGTGGAGCTTCTTCGGCGGCAGCTGGTGCATATGTAGGCCGTGGCCGCGGTCGACGTGTTGGACGGCAGGGCAACGACGACGACGACATTGAAGACAATGAAGTCGAAGAAGTTTTTCCAAGCCGTCACGTATTTGTCCTAAACCCTTGATCTCAGAGAAGTGCATGAGGTTCACTATTGCTGTTAGAGTAATATGAAATGCTTGTTCTTGTGATGCATATGGTAGAATAAATTTGACAGAGGAAGTTGGTCATCAGAGCAGAATAACAACTTGGTGTGTCAATTACTTGTTGATCAAATTGATATGGGTAACTACATTAAAGGGACTATGACAGCAAGAGGGTATAAGCTCATCATAGAAAAGTATTACTGCGGTTCAGGGCTGAGGCATGATAGGAAACAGATATCTAATAGGATTAGGTAGCTCAAGGGAATGTATCAGTTCATAAAAGACATCCATTCCGACAGTGGTTTAGGTCGTGATGAAAATGGGTGGCCTACTGCAACCTTGGAGTGGTGGGAGACTGCAACAAAGGTACTTATTGATCTATTATATGTGCAGGCTGCAAGGATCCATCTGATTGCAATCTAACTTCAGCTACTACATGTGCAGAAACATCCAGAATGGATAAAACTAATGTATGGGCCTCCAGAGTATCTACCACTGCTTGAGCATATATTTGATGGTGTAGTTGTGGATGGTTCAAGTTCTTTTGTGCCAGGATACACCAATGCAGATGATCAAGAGCCTGAAGAGCCTGAGGAGCCTGAAGAGCATGAAGAACCTGAGCAAGAGATGCCTGAGCAAGAGCTACCTCCAGAGTATGCACACAGTCCTATGAGTACAAGCAGCCGCAAGAGAACAAGTAGTACCAGCACAACAGCTTCAAGTACAAACAAGAAGACCAAAAGCCCAATGGTCAAAATGACGAAGGATTACATTAGTTTCTCTTCTAAGCAGCAAGCTGAAAGGAATCAGTTCATCAAGGAAGCTGTATGTAATAGGCAAGACAAGAAGCAGGCTCAGTTGTCCAACACCATTAAGCAGGCTCAGAAATTGGTTTTGGAGTGTGGGGTGGATGAAACTAGTACTGAGTACTATGCTGTTTCTCAGATCTGCTTAAATGATTCCTTGAGGGAGTTCTTCATTAACATACCCACAACTGAAGGAAGGCTGACCTTCTTGAGGAGATATTGCAAGCAGCACAACCTAGATTAGGATTATGTCTTTGTGATGATGCATTTGTGTTGAACTGAACTATCTATACTAATTGAAGTTAGATCTGAAATAAATTTGTTTGAACTGTTTGTGCTGAAACGAATTTGATTTGACCTGTTTGTGATGAAATGAATCTGATTTGACCTGTTTGTGATTAAATGAATTTGATTTGACCTGTTTGTGATGAAATGTATTTGATTTGACTCTGTATTGAAGTGCAAGTAGTACATACAATTGAATTTAACTGATTAATTTTTTGTATTATGTCTCAGGATATGGATGTGGACAGTGAGGCAAGTGACGATGAAGTTTTGAGGCTTATTACTGAGGAGGACATTGAATATGAGAGGCAATTCACGGAGGATCTACTTCTATTTGGTATGTACAATGACACCTACTTCAATAAAGCTAAGAAGAGAAAGACGGTTGAAAGTGGTCATGATTGGCAGATGAGAAATCTAACAGCTAGTGTGCAATGCTATAATATGTTTAGAATGAGTAGAGAATTGTTTGATCGTCTGCATGATCTATTGGTGCAATCTTATGGCCTAAAGTCCACATCAAAGAGCTCTTCAGTAGAGGCCTTAGGAATGTTTCTTTGGATGGTTGGTGCATCTCAGTCAGTCAGACAAGCCAAGAACAGATTAGAGAGATCATTAGATACAGTTCACCGCAATTTTGACAAAGTTTTGAAGTGTATCATCAAGCTAGCAGCTGACATAATTAAGCCGGTCGACCCTGAATTTAGAACAATGCACCGTAGGTTACAGAATCCTAGATTCTCTCTACACTTCAACAATTGTATAGGAGCAATAGATGGCACTCATATACCAGTTGTCGTGCCAAATAACAAGGTGGTGCAACATCTTTGTCGAAAGGGCTTCACTACACAGAATGTGCTTGCGGTCTGTAACTTTGATTTGAGGTTCACATTTGTTCTTGCGGGCTGGCCTGGTTCAGTACATGACATGAGAGTTTTCAATGATGCAACAGTCAAATACAAAGACAAGTTCCCACATCCCCCTCCTGGTATGTTATGCCTAAGTTTGCACATTCAGTACATATGTCACTTTGGTTGTATCTTTTGTTTGTAACAATAATGTTTGTATTTGCAGGGAAGTTTTACCTAGTGGACTCTGGATACCCCAATCAGCTTGGTTATCTTGCACCTTACAAGGGAACGAAGTACCATCTTCCAGAGTTTAGGTAGGGGCCGATGCCCAAAGGTATGAAAGAGACCTTTAACTTCGCTCATTCATCTCTTAGGAATTGTGTCGAGATGTCATTTGAAGTTCTTAAGATGAAGTGGCGGATTTTGTTGAAAGTGCCAAGTTATCCAATGCCGAAGCAAAGCTAGATAATTGTTGCATGTATGGCGCTTCATAACTTTATTAGAGAGAGTCATATGGAGGATGAGGACTTTGATCGTTGTGACCGTGATGAGAACTATGTTCCTCATGAAGCATCAACCTATCAACCGCCAACACAAAATACTCATTCAAGGGACGAAGATACAAATATGAATGCATTCTGTGGTCAAATAGCCTCAAGTTTGTATAATAGATCCTAGAGTATTTTATTTCTTGTATTTGATCGTAGAGTATTTGAATTGTATGCTTGAACGATGATGTAATTGAACGAATAAAAACTATTGAATGTCCAGGAGGAACAACAACGTGTTCCTCCTGGCCGGCGCCTGTGCATGGCCGGAGGAAGCTGTCTGTATTGTAGAGGTCTGGCCGTGCATGTGCATGTGCATGGAGTCAATAAAAATGAATTTGAGACATGCATGTGGTTTGAATCACTAAATGAGGGCAAATCAGTCATTTCAAGGAAGAGTACCTTTTAGCTCTTGGATCCAAACATCCCACAAGGACTAAACTTTAGGGGTTAAAATTTAGGGACTAAACTTTAGCCCATCAACTTTGGATCCAAACACCACCTTAGAACAAGTATAATAAGGAGCTGTAAGCTGGCTGGTGAGAGAGGAGAAGCGGGCTATAAGCTTACAGCCGACTTGGGCACAGGAACCAAGAAACTTTGTGAGAATGACTTGTGGGTCATGTATTGATGGTGAAGAGCTAACCATTGTACGAGTGGGTTAGGAAAAGGCTGAGAGAAACCTTGCAGCCCGCTTGCTAGCTGCGTTATTAAACTTGCTCTTAGTATGTCCAGTGAATTACTTGTCCTTTGTAGTGTATTTATTTGCACGGCTTGTCCCCTGGGCTGGAAAGTCACATGCACGCGCTAAGGTAGAATTAATAATCCTAGATCTCGAGCGCCGTTGTTTTAATTTTAAGTCCATAGCTTATAATTTTAATTTCTTATTGTTTATTGCGGCCCGTCTTTTGACGGTCTAGGGACACAGTCGTCGTAGATCTCGGGACTGGCCTCTCGATGCTGGCGAAAACAGATCAGCTTGCAGTTGTTTATGCAGAGTCTCTCGAGACAAGGCATGCATGGCTATACTCGCACTCACAAAAAGCCCAAACAGTGCCAGCTCTAATAGTTTAGTTAATAATGTTTTAAGTGACTTTTGCCTTTGCAGAATAGCCCATTCTACTACGGAGAGGCGACGAACAAGCTGACCATGTACGTAGCTGCCTGCTTGTCGTCGACCACCACCGCAGATTCTTCTCTTGCCATGCATGTACTCAGCAAAGGAGCGGACCACATCGTCGTGCATCTCCAGTTATCCAGTTGCTCAGGCAGTCCAGCTACTGACCATGCAGGACTTGTCAAAACAACATTCCACTCACGCTCGCCTTGCGTATCTTGTGCTTAAGAGCCCTCCAATCGCTTTAATTGCAAGTGGTAATTATGCCTTCACACTTCTCAAGAATTTCCATCCCAATGTTTTTTAGGCGGTCAGTTCCGACTACCTGCCAACAGTTAATTATTTATTGGATTATTATTTCTGACTACAGTAAGGTCGTCGCGGCACTACTTGCTTAAGTACATTTTCTTACGTTCCTGTTGTAAAAAACAATTGGTCATCATTTTTTTCATCCCTTGCACAAAGCATGAACAGACGATCCAATTTCAAATGGGCTTTACAAGGATTTTGCATAAACCGCCACAAAAGTTGTAACGATCTTATGTAAATCCTGCATTTCAAATGGGGCCTAAACATTTCATTTGGGACCTTGGAATGCAGACTAGACTGTGTTGCAGTAGTTTGTATCGTCTTTCATAATCACGTTGCCTTTTGTTTTAAAAGCTACAATTTCAACAAATAATGCCATAAGATCAAATTTGTCTACTCCATCTCATTTCAAATATAATTCAGTCGAGCTTGTGCACAAGAATTCATAAGGTAGGTGGTGAAGTGACACTACTTGCTTAAGTACATTTTCGGGCAAAAAAGATTTGGGTACGTTCCTGTTGTAAAATAAAACAATTGGTTCACCCTCAGCATCAGTTCAACAATGGCCGACTCATCAAACTCGGACGTCATCTTCTGTATAGAACTTGAACTTGAACCCGGACTCAACAGTTAGCATCCTCGGCTCCGGATTGAACTTGAACTTGAACCTGTCTGCCTCCTTGTGGATGCCATCAAGCCTCTGGTTGACGTCCCTGATGCTGCTGCCTATCTCGTGGGCGAACACGGGTTACGCAGGCAGAAGAGCAATCGCTGGAAGAAATCCTGCATCTTTTCTATGCTCCTGCACGTGAGGTGAAGATGGGGTTCCGTAGGCACATCAACCTGCACTCATCAGCCTTGAGTTGGCACAGGTCTAGGATGTCTGTGTGGCATCGTACATGGCGTCCTTGAGCTTCCTCACCCATCTTTGCACACTCTTGTCAGTGACGCGCACCTCCTCTCTGCATCCGCGAGGAAAGCTTTGAGGCATCCGGGATGGCGGCTATGGCTCCAGAGTACGATCTAGCTAGTACACAATACATGATCCCTCCGTTTCAGTGGGATCAGCTCAACCGGATCTCAAAGGAATATACTATAAGGGTTGGGATTCAACTCACACTCTTTGCAACCAACTATGGGTTGAAGTGGGTCGAATCCATCCCAACCCACTTTGACCCCAGAACCAAATACATGGAAAAAGACTGCACGAGGAAAAAGAAGGAAAGAGAAATCGGCGACTCGCAGCAGGGACGACTGTATTTTGATTTGGTTGGTTCGGAGCTAATGTCTCAGAAGAAATATCTCTGTAGGACAAAGGAGAGAAAGTATTTTTATTGTGTCACGGCATGAATAGAGCATTTGTCTAACGCGTTAGTACCGGACGCTTTTTCATCCTGTATGAACGCGCAACGTTAGTACCGGTCATCACGCACAGTGCCACCGGAGCCCCTATAGTCCTGGTATGTAGCCTCAGCTAGTACTAAATGCGGCACGTGACCGCATGGCCAGCAGCTAGATTCTCTAGAAAGCCACTTAGTATCGGTCGGTAGCTTTAGCTGGTACTAAATAGTGAGAATGCTATTTAGTACTAGTTAGTAGCTTCAACCGGTACTAAGTGATTTGTTCCTTAACTTTCGATCGGTACTAAATTCAATGCAAAATAAGGTGAGATTCTGTGGCTGCCTAGGCACGCTTATGCACTGGGCGGCGGGGTATCGTGGCGCCTAGGGGGTAGCGTGGTGGTGGCAGAGGCCAGGGATGGGCGGCGGAGGAGGAGGAAGCAAGGGTGGCTGTGGGTGCATGGAGGAGGAGGAGGAGGCAGGGGATGGAGACCGCGGCAGCGATGGAGGTCAGGATGGCGGGGGCAGAGGAGGCGGGGGCGATGCAAGGGCGAGCGGTGGGGTCAAACGAGGGAAGGGGAGGCATCGAGGTCGGACATATAAGGTGGGAGGTGAGGATAAGTGGGCCGTTGAGATAGTTGGGCTGCTTTCATGGGTCTTTCTTTTCAACTCAAGGCCTACCAATTTCCTGTTTCTCCTTTTCTTAGAGTATGTGGCAAAGTATATAGAAAAACGCCTTGAAACGTCTAATCTCGCCTAGACGGTGGGTCACCGCCTAGAGAGCACCTGGCGCCTTTTGCAACCTTGACTAAATTGAAGCTACCAGTCGGTACTAATGTTAACCATTTGCTCCATATATAAATGAGTTGCTTCCTTAGCTTCCTCTTCGAGCAAGCTCACCATTTACTCAGGCTTTGTTTTTTTTCACTCGACCAGCTTCTTCACTAGACCATAGACCAGTTAGCAACTTTATTCTCCATCCTCTATTCATAGTATTCTAGATTTTTTTGAATGATTTAGTTTTATATTACAAATGGAGTACTTGTTGCTTTATTATAGTGAGGAGAATGGAGAGCTTTTGAGAATGTGATTTATGTTACAAATGACATAATTGTTGATATTTTAGAATGAGGAGAATGGAGAGTTTTTTAAAGTGAGGTGAATGAGAAGTTTTTAGAATGATTTTTATGTTTCAAAATGGAGTACTAGCTTGCTGATCTTTTAAAACGAGAATAATGGAGAGTTTTTTAGAGCGAGGAGAATTGAGAGTTTTTTAAATGAGTTTTATGTTAGAAATGGAGTACTTTTGATATTTTAGAATGAGGAGAATAGACAACTTTTTAGAGCGGGTACTAAATATTATAAACACATTTACGAAGCTCTATATTAATTTTTCATGTAATACGATTCAGATGGACTGGTAATGGATGTAACACCTTCAATTCAAAAAACAGAAGAACTTCGAGTCCACAAACTCTAACTGAACATCATAAATCGTGTTCTTGTCAGAGTGTACTTAAGCTTTTCGAGATCTTTTTCATAGATCTTTTACCCCTTGAGGTTTTTCATAGATCTTTTACCCCTTGAGGTGGTGAATCTATGGCTCAGGTTTTGTCATGAATCGTTGTGTAGAGGGAGGATTTTTCGGGTGAAGTTTAGGCTTTTGGTCTTTTGGGTGTGTTCTTGTTCTGTGCTATCTGTTCTTGCGCAGGAGCGTCGAGTGCAGTCGAGCGCTGCTCACGGGCGCAGGGCAGGCAGGAGCGCACGTGCGCAGCGCGTGCTTGCGCATCGGGCCAGGCCAGCGACGCATGCGAGGCGCGTGCGGCGCGCGGGGCAGTCCGTGTGCGAGGCGCGTGCAGCGCGCGAGGGAGTTCGCGTGCGAGCAGCGTGTGCCAGCAGGCCGAGCGGGCCGCGTGCGTGCAACAGGCCAAGTGCTAGCGTGTGGGCCGCCTGCAAATCATACTTAGCTCTGTTAATACATTAAATGCATAATACCAATCCCTTTGAAGGTGCAGTGTAGTAGTATGGCGCAGTTTGGTCCCAAAGACCTAGGTTCAAATGCATAATACCAATCCCTCTGACACTCTCTTTTTCTTCCATCTTTTTGTTAAGCGCCTCTTTTTTGTATCGTCAATTTTTTCCCCAGTCGCAAGCATACTATGAGAGGCTGCGGAGGATTTTTTCTTCCATCACACACGTACAAAACAAAGGCGTCATACTTTTTTTCTTTTTCCCTACCTAGCACAATAACCTCGTTTTTAAGAAAAAAAGTAACCCATTTTATTTTCTTTAAAGTAAGCGACATATTTATTTTGTCAAAATTGAGGTTGAGGAAGCACAGTGTAACACCCAAATTTTTAAAGAATTTAAATTTACTAAAATTTGCTCAATTAGGATGTCCTTTAAATTTATAGGTATTTAATTTCATTTTCTCAACTTAAATTTCATCATAGGAGTTATTTGTGCATTTCATGCTGATGCATTTATTTTGCTTGCTTGTGTTAGAATCAAATTCAAATTTCAAATTGAATTTCAATTTTCAAAACCTTTTCTTTTCTCCTTTTCTTTTTCCTTCTCTTGGGCTGCATCCTTCTCCTTCTTTTCTTCCAGCCCAAACGCCACCTTCCCTCGCGGCCCAACATCATCAGCACCACCGGCCACTCCATTTCTTTTTCCGTCAGCCCAGCTTCCCTCCCGCTTGGCCCACCTCTCCTTTCCTCTGCGGCCCGCGAAGCAGCGCTGGCCCGCTACCTTCCGCCGGTCTGATGGGTGGGACCCACCCGTCATCCCCGTCCTCCAGCCGTATCCGGCCGGGACTTCCTCTCCCGACCGCGCCGGACTCCGCCCGCCTCCCGCAACCGCCACGCGAGTTCGGGCGGCACCTCGCCCACCTTGCTGTGTGCTACTATTTGCACACAGGCTCAACTCCGGAAAATCAACAAAAGCACGGTGGACTTCAATGTGAAATTGTGAGCTATCAAAATCGACATGCCATGTGCCATGCATCAGTGGAGCTAAATTATACAAAGTAGTGGGGCAGTTGGAAAGTGGTGACAACTTGCTGCTAAAAGCAGTCTAGGAAATGTAAACTAAGGGTGCGTTTGGTTGGGCTGTGGCTTTTGGAAAAGCTGCTGTGAGCTGTGGGCTGTGGAAAAGCAGCTGTGAGAAAGCAGCTGTGGGAAAAGCAGAAGACCGTTTGGTTAGAGGAGCTGTGAAACTGTAGGCTATGTAAGAAATACCTGTAATGCCCCTAAAGATCTGTGAGTGTGTTTATATGCAAATTGCTCGTAACAAAATAATGCGTTCACTAGTTCAAATGTAAACCACTATTTTAGGAAGAAGAAAAAATAAATTTTATATGTTTTTCATCCATTAAAGTAATTTGTCCACATAAATAGAACTATATCCATCAAAAAGTTCTATACAAGGATGCCATCCCTCAACATTACTCTCCTCCTCTCGCACTAACCAAAGCATCAGCTATCCTAGTGCGAATGGTATTCATGGTATCCTCATTCTCCACATCGTCACTATCATCTCCTTGTGTTTGTCTCGTACCACATGTATGTTGTACCAAGTAGTCCTCATCATCATCACATCTCTTGAACTCCTTATCTCACAAATTGCTATCACGAATAAAATTATGCAATGCAAGACAAGCCATAATGATATGTTTCTCAGTACGAGGTGAGAAACTTGGCATGTCCTTCAAAATACGCCACTTCTGCTTTAAGACTCCAAAAGATCTTTCAATGACATTACGAAGAGATGAATGCAAAAAATTGAACATCTCGTACTTTCCTTGAGGAGGCCCTGAACGATGCTGAAATTCTGGTATATGGTATGTGCTTCCTTTGAAAGGCACAAGATATCCAATTCGGTTTGGGTAACCTGAGTCCACGAGATAATACTTTCCTACAAAATCAAGTTAGTAAGGTACATAATAATACAAATATTGCTAATTTGTTGAAAGAACCATGTATACCTTTAGGAGGCATGGGAAATGAAGGAAAATTTGCCAATGCATGATTGAGGATACGTGTGTCATGTGCAGAACCCGGCCACCTGGCAACCGCAAAGGTGAACCTCATATTAAAGTCACAAATAGCTAGCACATTTTGAGATGTATATCCATGACGGCATGTGTGGTTAACCACTTCGTCCACTGGTACTACCACTTTGACATGTGAACCATCTATTGCTCCAATTGCGCCTTTAAAGTATGGCCAAAAATGGTCCTCTCTCACCCTTTCATGCTCCGTAGAAAAAGTAGGATCCCTTGGCTTAATATTGTCCTTAGCTAACTTGCGCAAACATTTTAACACTTCGTGAAACTTCATGTGAACTGTCCAAAGTGACCGTGTGAAACGATTTTCAGCTTGTGAAAAAGATTGTGGTCCTCCGATGATCCACAAGAACATTGTGAATGACTCAATAGACGAAACATTGTTGGTTGAGGTCAATCCATAAGTAGAGACTAGCAAATTATGAAGTTCATTGAAAATCTCGGTGCTCATCCGAAACATCTTATAAAAATATCTCGGACGTGACATACACCTCATCACCCATTGAATTCCAGTTTCTGACATTTCCCTGTATTCAGCTTTGTGCAAATACCGCTCAGTATACAAGTTGCCCATTTCTCCAATAGCACCAGCATGCTGTGCAAGTTCAGCTAGCAGTAGTAGTCCTTTTTGCCCTCCTTTAGCCACATCTCCCAATCTATCATCCATCTACATGAGACATTAGTACATTAATAATTAAATACAACAAATATCTTGACAATACTAAATGAAAAAGCTCAACATAACACACTAATAGATAAATAATGTTTCAATATAGGGTAACAAATTATGGTTCAAGATAGGGAAATTGTTGTCACATATGACAATAAATAATTTGACAAACAGGCAAACAAATCAGTGGCGCTTCATCATCTCCTTTTCTAGCTCCCTCTCAATCAAATCCAGTCTGCCTTTAGCTGTTTCTAGAGAGCTAAAGAGCTCCCTAAATTCAGGTTTAACAATTAGGGAAGCGGCTGTGTGCATTAGAGAAGTTCTTTCTTGCACCCCACATTCTTTCACCATCTTCATAGTCTCTGTAATGGTAGGAACTAGGTTAGTTGGAGGAGCTGATGATGCTTCAACACTTGTGGAGATCCTCTCTGCAGCATTTTCTATCTTCAAACAAGTGGACTTGTACAAACGAAAGAATGGGCTCTTCTCATCCTTCTCTTCAACACCAATAGAGGTACCCTTGCGTTTCCTTTTTCCTAGGTTCACTGTCATATCCTTCTGCGTAGGTTTCACTACCTCATCCACATTATCATCACTTGCCTCATCGGATGATATATCTCCAGGACAGGATGCAGAAGACCCAAGTTACATGTGCCTTGCCAAACAAGATATGCAGGTCATCGAGAAACTTGGGTCCTTGTTTTCGAAACTTAGTATGGTGGCATTTGATTCCTTTCTCACGATTGTTGCATCTCTACAATTATAAAAAAAATTAGCAAGGCACACCATAAGAAAGAATGGGAAGAATATAATTATCAAGAAACATAGTTCTTACAGCAAGGTGTTCGTCCCACCATTCGTCTGAGCAGTCAACAGTTTGTTTTGCCTCATCCCATCCAAGACCAGTTGCACAATTCTTGAACTCCATAAACGTGACATACTCCTTTTTCAGAAGATCTAACTTGTTCTTCAATTGTTTTTTTGTTCTCGTATCACCAGATTTTTCTGCAAACTTGGAAACAACGTTCTTCCAACCGGTAGTAGTGAAAATTCGCATCGGCCTATTCCCTGCTTCAATCTCTTCTTTGCAAGCATCAATCAAATGCCTTAAAAAAGTATCACCCCAATCCGCCTTATCATCCATTCTTCAACCAATCAAAGAAAACTCATAAGAACTAAGCTAAGACATAACTATGAAGCCAACTATCCAACTATTAAACTAATGGGAAACAAATAAGCATAGATGTCAAAGTACAAACGTTCATCCATTATATAGTTTTGAATAATCACTTTGCATTTAACCATACTGATAGCAGAGAAGTGCTTTATCTCATAAGCAAGCTATAGTGGATGTTGATAGGTAAGTCAAATACCAGTACAATTGATTGTTCATACCTCAAGAAATTCCTTTTTGCAGGTAGCTTCCTATTTGATTTTGTGTTGTAATTGTACCTGACAACATAAAACAATTGAATTAGTGTAAATAATTTACCCTAAACAAGTGTTATAAATTATAAAAAAAATTAGTTGATACATACCACTATATGCTCCTGGTCAGTCACCAGGAGCAGGGGCAGGAGCCGGCGATGGGGGGCGCCAGCGATGGGGAGCCCTCCTCTTCAAGGGGGCGGCGGGTGCTCGGGGGACGCTCAGGGCCCGGCGGCGGGCGCTCAAGGGGCAACGCGGGCCCGGTAGCTGGCGGCGGCCAGGGGAGGCGGCGGGCATCGGGGGGCGGCGATGGGGGCCCGGCGGCGGGCGTCAGGAGGAGGAGGCGGCCGTCAGGGGGGCGGCGACGAGAGCCCGGCGGGAGGCGTTAGGGGGCGGTGGCGAGCGTTGGGGGGGCGGCAATTAGGAGGCGGCGGCGGCCGTCAGATGGCCTGGCGACGGCGGCCCGGCGATGGGGGACGGCGGCGGGCGTCACTGGGGCGGCGGCGGGGGCCCGACGATGGGGGCGGCATCAAGCGTCGGGGGGGGGGGGAGGCGGTGATGGGCCCGACGGCGGCAATTAGGGGGCGGCGGCGGCTGTCAGATGGCCCGGCGACGGCGGCCCAGCGATGGGGGACGGCGGCGGGCGTCACGGGGCTGGCGACGGGGGCCCAACGATGGGGGCGGTGGACGGCCGTCAGGGGGCGGCGGCGTGAGGCCCGGCGGCCAGGGGCGGCGATGGTGCCCGGCCGGCGGCCAGGGAGGCGGACGGCCGGCCGGCGGCCAGGGGAGGAACGCCGGCGGGCGACGGGTGGGGAGATGGCGCTGTGCGGGTGAACGCAGGAGAGGAGAGGTCTGTGCGTGCGGGAGAAAAAATAGATCTGAAAGGGTACATCATAACCAATGGCAGGTGGGTAATTTTCTACCCGAAAAGCACTTGAAAGCAGGGGGGAGGTGCTTTTGATTTTGTACTAGAGCAAAAGCAGCTTTTGGGCAAAAGCACGTAGAGCTTTTAGGCCCTTTGGTTGGCTTTTGGCTTTTGCAAAAGCAAAAGCAGGTTGGAAAGCCCAACCAGCTTGGCTAGAGCCTTTGTAGCGAGCCCAAGACCTTGACCGGGAAATTCTTGGTGAGCAGGAGCATGTCCTTGGTGGAGCTCGAACGCATGGACTAGGGGTGGCATTTGGCTACCGATACCATGTGATAAATCGTCGTGCTGGGTTTGCATCTTTTTTAACCCACTCCTTTACATTTCCGCACTACATTCTCGCAACTTGAGTGCCTTTAATTACTTTCCAGAGTAGTACCTTGTTAGGTTGGCTCTAGGTTGCAAAACTCTTTGTGGGTGGGAAGTTTCACTAGATCAACCATAGATGCACATGTAGATAGCATGATCTAGTTTATGTTTGGAAGCAAGTAGTGGAAGTCATAGGCCAAGGATTTTAAGCTAGCCTAATTCACCCCTCCCCTTCTTAGGGTACGAGCACCGATTCCTTTCAATTTGCTTTAGCACCATGAAGGCAATAGTCATCCATCTGCACCATGATCATAGAGCAATGCAAAACCACGAGAGAAACGAAACGGCTGCTCTTCCTTCATTTTATTCCAATTTTATTCCAATTAGTATGGACGTGGAGGTTACAGGACACACCATGCTAGCTGTAGCGCCGGCAACAGGGAAACAAACCCAAGAAAGCAATGTGGACATTTTATTCTACTTTTTTATGCAGAATATATGGAGGCACCAGCCAGCCCAGCAACAACGACAATGGCGGCTACTTGGTATACTCGATGGCCCAGAAGTTGGCGTAGATGTAGGTGGACTTGACGCTGGTAAACCCGGCGCCCCTGGCGAGCTCCACAAACTCCCTCTCGTACCTCTCCTTGCCGTCGGGGCTTTACGCGAGCAGGCACACGTCGACGCCGATCAACCCCTGCGCGCTGTTTGTGGCATCCGGGTTCACCGGCAGGATGCACTCGACACTGATGAGCTTGCCGTGCGGAGGCAGCGCCTCGTAGCAGTTCTTGAGCAGCTTGGCGCAGTGGTTGTCGCCCCAGCAATTGAGGATCCACTCCATGAGGATGGCGTCGCCGGAGGGCACCTTCTCAAACATGTCGCCTCCCACGTGCTGCACCTGCACGTCGGGGTAGGCCGGCGCCTCGGAGATGACGTGGGGAAGGTCGAAGTTGATCCCTTGAATGGTCGGGTACCTGGAGGTGATGGCATGGATGGTGGAGCCGAGGCCGCCGCCAACGTCGACGAGGGTGCGGACGCCGTCGAAGCCCGTGTAGAGCTGCAAGAGCTTCTTGGTGAGGATGACGGAATGCTGCTTCATGGCCTCATTGAAGACCCCGTTGAAGCGTGCGTCAGTACCGGCGTAGTCGAACTAGGAAGGCGTCCCAAACGCCCTGTTGAATGGGCTGCCACCCTCAAGGACCGCGTCCGTCATGTAGCTCCAGGCGTGCATGAAGAGCTTGTCGTTGGCGAGGAGGTGGAACCGAGCCATGGAGACAACATCCTCGTTGGGGGTGAGCCACTTGCACAGTGGCGCGGCGCTGTACTGGCGGCACAGGCTGCCATCCTCGCCCTCCTCCAATAGAAGTCATGGACAAAAACAAGCTCTTCCTCGATGACCCTAAAGGCCCTCTGATGTGGCCTGTCCCCGGCGAGCAGGCCTTTGAACACAAAGTCATGCGTTTTCTCATGCCCCGCTTCTGAGAGCCTGAAGCCAACAAACCTTCGGTTGAGCATCTTGGAGAGTGCCATAGAGAGGCACAAGTCCTTGAGCAGCTTGCCCCGCTCAAGGACCAGCAGCCTTCCTGTGCACTGCCAGATCTTCTCCACGGTGATAACCATTAAGTCGCCCCCCTTGTAACATGGTGTGCAACCAGGCCACCGCTTCATGTAGTACTTCTCGCCAGCGACAATGTACCGGTAGCCTTCCATGATTACAGGATCAAAGGGCACCGCCAGGTTGTCCTTGTGCTGTTGCTGCATATATTCGGCGATCACCTTCACCTTCTTGCAGAGGTAGGATTTGCTCACCATCCTCATGGAAGCGATCCTCACATACCCCTTGAGGATGACGACCAACACGATGGCATACAACGGATACCTGTAGGGAAGTTTCTTGCCGTAGATCCAATCCTCATTATTGCTAATCCTCAGAATGATTACCACCAGCCAGAATCCCTTAAGGATGTGTTTGACGTGGATGCTCTTCCAGTTGTCGACATCGCTGAGGCGGCAAACCGTGAGGTTGTCCGTGGTGCCGAGGAGCAGAAGAAGGAACACTGCCCACACAGTGAAGTCTTCGTAGTACAAACTGGAAGATTTCATCAGCCCAACGGTATAGCCAACCAGGGGATAGGAGAACGTGTAGACTCCCATCACGATAGAATGGAGGAGCGTGTGGCTCGACCGCCGGCGTAAGGAACCCAGTACGTGCAAGAGGAACATGGCGAGAACGGCCAGGATGACATACGTTTTTACGGTATCTGTATAATCTTTAAGGCACTGATCTTTGGAATAGGGACTGGGTGTGGGAGGACTCGGTGCCAGATCCATGTTGGCTGCAGATTTGGTTTCTGAAGGCTCTGTACACTTCTCTACCTAGCTCACTCCAATGGAATACACAGTTTGTGTCCTTGAGAACACTGAGGCTGTATGTATATATAGGGAAAAGGCAACGCTCGGTGGTTGTTGAGCTACAGAATGTGTGAAGTTAAGATGAATACCAAAGTGAAAGCGGTTCAGTTAAAGATAAAGAAAACAAATGAACACGCAAAGCATTATAATAACCCGCTTCACCTAGTTAAGCCAGATATTGACTAATATGCTCATAAGTAGTTCGGTTATGCTCGCCACTAAATTTGAAAAAATCGGGCATGCGCCAATCGACAGGGTAGGGAACATAGTTAAAATGAGCTTGGTATGACTTTTGATATAATTTTGAACTTCCGGTATCTATGCCGTACTTACTTTGCATCAAAGCCAACACCTCCTCTCTTAATTTTCTAATCTCGTGAAGGGAGGGTATCTCTGAGTGCTCTTAGGCTGACATATTCACATTACCCGCATGGGGTGGGTTGTTGTTCTAAATACGGTGCAAATCAGAAACCACGGCATTTGAAATCCGTCTAGACATGGAAATGATCATTGTCAGGTGGTGCTGCAGCCCGTGTCAGGATACGTAGCAAGCTTGCTCTCTGGTTGTCAGGACACAACTTTGTAGGACGCCAGAAGTCGCAGCAAGCGATCCACCATGGACGGCGCGGCGGGGTTGGCCTTGGAAAGCAGCTTCGCGGCCACCTCCTTGGGAGTGAGAGCCTTCCCGCTGGCGCCCACAAGGGTCTCGAGCAGGCCCAGCTCAATGGCAGTTCTTAGCGTCATCGGCAGGATGGCCGTCGACACTAGCTGCAGAGCGTGCGTGCATGTCTCGTCGTCGGCTATGGCCATGTCCGCGGCGGGATTGGAGCTCAACTAACTGATGAAGGTGTGTGTACCTTGTTGTTGTGATTGCTGGTGTCTGACTGATCGATGAGGCGAAAGGGGCCGTTTATATAGAGCTTCGAGCTAGGCTTTGTTCACCAACCTGAAAATCATGCATTCTTTGACAAGTATGGGATTGCTTGTATGGTGTGACGTGACCTGTGAGAGCTAGCAGCTAGCGTGGTAGTGATTGTGTACCCCATGCAAAACCTCCCTCCTAATAAGATCGTGATGCACGAGGCTGAATACTATATTGTTTTGTCTGCAGTCTAATCGATTTTGAATCTGCAAATATAATCAATTCACGACATTGGAGATGGTCGGCGCACGAAATGCGGCCGGGACACAACGAGGAGTGGCAGGTTTCAGAGAAGCACCTTGTGCCCTTTGAGAATCTGTTTTGCATTAGATCAAGGTTGAGATGGTTTCTTTAACCCTTGAGATTCAGCGCGAGGGTCCACGTGCGTGATGGACATGGCTTCGCTACTGCACAACTGTTTTTCAAGAATCAAGATATTCTGCATGGGATGTCCTGCGTCTCTAGTGTCGGTGCAATCTGTCTCCTGTTGAACACATACACTAGCGTCTGATGCCAGAGTGAGGTGGATCGGGTGGATCAAGGCTACGGCGTAGCACGTTATCATGGCTCGGGCGGCCGGGGCAAGACCACGAGCTGGCCGACCGTAGAGGGAAGACGCAAGCGGCACTCGCAGAATCTACGTGGCTCCCCTTGGTCGTTCTTTGTCTCACCCTATGGGTATCGTGGAGGCACGGCGCCAGGCTGGCGGCACGGTGTAGCCTCAATTCAGAACTTTCCTAGTCAGGGCGTGCCCGAGGGCGATTGGTTGCTCAACCTGATGAGAACTTGGGTGGGTGCTCCTACATGGGAGAGAATAGGGTGACGGATGAGAATGCAGATGAGAGACGGGGCTCAGACGAGGGGTGGGTTGGAGACATGTTTTCACTGTTGAACTCTTAGCGTCAAGATGAGAGGTGAGATGAGATACCGGTAGGACCTGCTCTTACCGTGGCACTTCAGCAACCCCACCCCAACCCCGCGCGCAAGTCAAAATTTGAGGAGCATATGTACAATACGTGTGCAAACAAAACCATAATTTTACTAGTATTGAGGGATTTTAGTTATTTCTTCTAAAAAATCTCTTGGGAAATCGTATTTTTGTAGTACAACATATATAGAAAATAAGTATTACTCACAAATAAACTGCCCTTTTCTTTAGTATTCTTGGTTTTTGTTATTATTTTATTTAATCTTAAGATTTATATATGCATAAAAAAGTAATTTAGTATCTTCAAATATGGAAACGTGGTCTTAGGAATAGGGCTCATATTTTATTCTTGAGTATGCCTAGTGGAAAAATACTATCTAAAAAACTGCAAAGAAATTTAATACCTAAGCCTTCGATCCACTCTACTTTTTGTATACTAGTTTACCTGCAATCCACTGGCTTGCATATTATATTTCATCATATGGAAATGTCTGAGATTGTGAACGGAAGCAATTTCATCTGTCTGCAACCCTGCATAGCATGTGACACCCAGAGCTCCTGACACAAGCGCGTGAGCACCTTCTCCGACATGCGCACATGAGGACCGCATGCACCCATATTATACATAGTTTATTATATTTTTGGCTGGGATATGATAATCATTAATTATTACTTGTAAAGATTGGAAACGTTACAAACGATTGTAGAAAAAATGCGAGTCACCAGGAAGGTAGGTAGTAGAGCATGCCGTCAGTGTCTTTCCTGTGACCTGTGTTCGTGGTGCACATGGCAGAATGCACAGTCTATACATAGGAACCAGAAGTTGGCTTCGAAACCAAATCACTCATTAGTCCTTCAGTACTGCAGTGAACGCTATCTAGCTAGCTAATTTCCCCTTGAAATCAGTTTTCTTGCGTGGCCATGGGTAGCCTTCCACTTGAAGCCATGATGCCACTGAACCCCGATTCATTCGCTGGGGAGTCCAGTGCCGTGGTCGACTTCCTCGCCGACTACTACCGCAACGTCGATAAGTATCCGGTCATGGCCAACACCCAGCCAGGGACCATCCGTAAGCTTCTTCCGGAGGCAGCCCCGGAGTTGGGCGACTCCCTGGATCGCATACTGGATGATGTGCAGCGGGATATCCTCCCCGGCCTCACACATTGGCAGAGCCCTAGCTTCTTTGCCTATTTCCCGGCGAATGCAAGCACCGCAGGGTTCGCCGGGGAGATGTTGTCGGCTGGTCTCAACGTCGTCCCGTTCGTCTGGACGGCGTCACCGGTGGCCACTGAGCTGGAGCAGGTCGTGGTTGACTGGATGGCTAGCCTCCTCGGCCTACCGGAGCGCTTCCACTTCAAGGGAGGAGGAGGCGGTGTCCTGCATGGGAGCACGTGCGAGGCGGTGGTGTGCACTCTCGCTGCCGCGCGCGACCGTGCACTCAGCAAGCTCGGACATGAGGGCATCCTCAAGCTTGTCGTGTATGCCTCGGACCAGACCCACGCAACCTTCCAGAAGGGCGCGAGCATCGTCGGCATCCCTCCAGCAAACTTCCGCATCCTGCGGACTTCGGCAAACTCGGGATACGGCCTGACCGCCAGCATCGTCCAAAGAGCAATCGAGGAAGACGTCGCCCGCGGGCTGGTTCCCCTTTACCTCTGCGCCACCGTCGGCACTACTGGTCTGGGGCCATTGACCGAGTGCGCGAGCTCGGCCATGTTGCCCGGCGTTATGGTAATTCATTCAACCTCCCTCTCTTATACGCTAATCACCCATACGGTGACACTAAATACGTAGAAATGGAATGCGCTATGCGGTCACAAGTCACGATTCATGCTCACTTAACAATCAACAATCAGTTCCTATAACCATCTGACAAGAATACATGTTTTACAGGAACCTGGCTGCACATCGACGCAGCCTACGCCGGAAGCGCAGCCATTTGCCCGGAGTTCCAAGGTCACCTCGACGGCGCCGAGCTCGCGGACTCGGTGAGCATGAACCCACATAAGTGGTTCCTCACCAACATGGACTGCTGCTGCCTCTGGGTGGCGAACCCTACCACCATGACCGACGCACTGTCCACTGACCCGGAGTACCTCAAGAATGTCGGCACCGCGTCTAAGATGGCGGAAACGGTCGACTACAAGGACTGGCAGATCGCGCTGTCACGCCGCTTCCGTGCCATCAAACTCTGGGTGGTGCTACGGCGCTATGGAGCGGCGGGAATGCGCGCGCACATACGGAGGCACATCCAGATGGCAGAGTGGTTCGAGCACGTCGTGGCGGCGGACGAGCGGTTTGAGGTCGTGGTGCCAAGGAACTTCTCCTTGGTGTGCTTCCGCCTCCGCCCGCGGTTCATGGCGGATAAAGCTGTGGAGGCCCTCAACCGCGACCTCCTCGCAGCGGTGAATGCAAGCGGCCGGGCGTTCATGACGCACTTCGTCGTGGACGACAAGTTTGTGATCCGCCTAGCCGCTGGTGGGTCAATGACAGAGATGCGGCACGTCCGGGCCGCGTGGGAGCTTCTCAAGGAGAAGGCCAACGACTTGATCGCCACCGGTTGTTAGTTATTGCTCATTGCTAGTGCTATACCATGCATGGCCAGCAACAGAAGCTGAGCATTCTATTATTGCTTCCATTCGTAGTTAGAGCACACCATGAATGCAATAGTCAATCCATCTGAACCATGAACATTCACTATGACCATGTATGCGACACAATATACATAAGTGCTAGTGCCGATATTGGATTCTATTGCTGGAGAAGCGGCTGCTTCTACGGAGCAGGCCGATTGAATTTTAAGTATGTTATGATACTTGTAAAAAATCGATGCTAGGCATGGATTCCTGGAAGGGGCCCGTCACAACTCACAATGGAAGGGACCCGTCATAACCAAGCTCGTTAATACAAAAGAAACATCAGGCGAAACAAATGGACGCTAAGCCACACACCTGGACAAATTTTACCCGAAATTTGCAACACGTCAAGAATATGCTTATCACTCAACCGTCTCACATCTCTTTTGTTTAAGGAAACCAGGCTCGTTACTACAAAATGAACACCAAGATGATAGAGCTCTTTTACGATACACAATACTACTACTTAGTAGTATATAGTATATATATAAGATCTAACTGTTCATTATTATGGATAATTTAGTAATTATTACAATGTAAAAAGTGATATTTCAAATAGAATGGTCTTTTAAACTTTCTGCTAGTATCAAAAATAAAATTATAGTGGTGCCATTTGTGTTTTCTTACCATGATACCCTTATACTACCTATACTACTCGTGTATACTACCCATACCACAGGCGTAGGTTTCAGTAGTATGTAATTAATCTTGACCGTCGGATATGTTTATACTAGTCATTTTCGAACACAAGTATAGTCTAGTGTTGTATTTCGTAAAAGAGCTCATATAATATGTTATAAAACTTATTTGTGAAAGCTAAAGGCAGCAACTGGGGATAAATTCCAGAATAGGTAAGAACAGAAATTTAAAAGGGCAAAATTTGTTGATGCATGGAAATGCATAGAATACTTATTGGAGCCAAGGCTCTTTTAGGTCCATGGGCTATTTATGCCCCCTCCACTCGCCCATTCAGAGTTGCTGGAGTGTCCATACATCTATTGAAGACCAAGGCTCATCAAGTGACCAATGGAGAAACCACACATCCACCGTGATAATTTTAGAGCATCCACGTGACGATATTCAATGCGCTCAAATGGTGGTATTCAACTTAGAAAAAATAGTAGCACCAGAAGATCTGAGAGTCATCGGAGCAACCATCGAAGCAATTGGTACAACTGAGAAGTAAGCTTGAGTTGCAGCAAGCACCAGATGATCCGACGGGGTCCTTTTCACAAGCGTCGGAGCAATTTGTAAAGAAGACGGAGAAAGACCTATAGCACCAGATATTCCGATGGCTAGAAGATGAAGGAATCGGACCAAGCATATTTACTTTGAAAACGTCAAGAGAGTTTTTAGGAAAAACTCCTTCAGCACCGGATGATCCGACGTTACGTTGGATGAATTTAGGTAGAGGTCCAACGGCTATATACGTCAGCAGGGGGCGTGTCACACCCGATTTTAAGGACAAAACCGAGTGCTTTCAATACATGTGCGCCAGGAACAAGTTACACACATGTACAACATAAGTGAATAACAAAGGCAGTGCCAAAGTGAATAAAGAGAGTATTAAACTTTATTACATGACGGAAAGTCTTAATAAAACACAAGCCTAACTTATTACGCAGCGGATTCCGAAGACGACGATGACACCACAGGCTGCTGACTGAAGAACCGTATGCCTAGAACTCCTCAAACTCGTGCAGGTACTCCTCTAGATTGTCTTGGTCTGAACAACGGTTTTGCAAGGGTGAGTACACTCATGGTTGGTACTCAACAAGTCATGGGGAATAGTGTAGTGTAAGGCCAACCAAGGTATAGCTAAAGCTAAATAGCATCAGCTTTTAATTAGCTTGGTCAAATTTTATTAGCAATTAACTAAGTATAAATTTATACCACCCCAAATTAAACATGAACATAAATAAAGTAAACAAAATATGCGCGGTATGACAACAATTTAAGTCCATCTTTCGTTAGTATTATCATGTGAGGGTCCAGGCCGCTCTTAACCGTGAGCACGGCTGATCGATCAGTTTTACACTCTGCAGAGGTCGCACATCTTTACCCACAAGTCGCGTAAAAGTTCAAAAGAACTTTGGACCCAACCATGCGGTGTTTGCAAGGCACCATACCACACTTCCGAGGTGTGATTGCATAGGGACGCTACGAGGCCTTTACAAAGATTCATTAGTCAGTGGTAACCCGCTAAGGTTTCGGTGTCTGGCGTGCACAACCTATCTATTGGGGGAAAATATTAACGACCTCCTAATGCCGCTTAAAGCAACAGTCATGAAAGCCCAGGCCCACTAAGGTAACGAAATTGCTGTCGGCCCAACATGGAAGGGAGAGGCCACGTTCCGCCTCGCCCGACCCGGGGTCCCGGGGTCCGACGCCCCCGACTCCTTGAAGACTAAACTCCGCCTCGCCTGACCTTGGGCGCGGGGGTCGGACTCGCTCGGGTCCACAAGACGAATATCCGCATCGGGCGCGGACTGGAGTATCAGGATGATGATCTCGTGGGTCCCCCTATCGACCTCGCCATAAATGCTTCGCGACCCTGTCAGGACGAAAGGGAGTGGCGCCCCCAACGCAACCAGTCCCGAATACCGGTGCGCGGCCGTGCGGCGCGGGCTGCAGTGGCCACGGCTCCTTCTGATTCGCCACAAGGTACTCATGAGCCGCGCCGAACGACACAGGAGGGCGCATCGCTTGCTCTCGCGCCCCGTGCTCCCAACGGCAGTGTCAGGGACGCGACGTGCGGGTCTTGCGGTAATTGGCGGGGCAGCAGAATCGGACCTCCTCCCTGGCGGGCACGGATGCCGAGGCTGAGGCTCATCATCACGCTCAACGGCGATGGCGACCAGGGAGATCATTGACAAGATTTGGAAGGAATCACCCTCCCTCGCCGGACGCGCTGATAGGGACCGGGGGCCGGAACGAGAGCGGCGGCCTCGGGACCCTCCCCTTGTATCATTTTACTACTTGGCTTATCCTTTCTACCTCTTCTCTAGATGCCCGGCTCGACTGTAACCTCGAGCTCCCTCTTGTGATATAAAAGGAGGACCCGGGATCCTGGGACGGGGGACTCAGAATTTTTCCCTCAAGCCAACAGTACACTCTCGCACGCCCTTAGAGCACCAGCGCACTCAAGAGACCTGGGATCAGTTCCCTCTCTCACCCATCTGTAACCCCTACTATAGAACCCCGCGTGGGTAATACGAGCAGCCTCGATACTGGACGTAGGCCTTCCTTTGCCCAAACCAATCTAACCCCGTGTCTCCAACACTAGTCTAAGTCTTGATCCGCAAATCTTGACAACGACAGTTGGCGCACCAGGTAGGGGACCTTTGCGCGTACGTCTCCGGCTTCAGATGGCCAACCACGACATCAGCTACGCTCCGGGCTCCCTGATCCATTTCGGGAGTCTAGACTTCCTCACCACCGGGGAGGGGATCGAGCTGATCCCTCTCCTCGTCTTGCCTGCTCGTCCCGCCATCCCGGGCCCCGGCGCCGGGACAGCGGCGAGCGGCCAGGCGCGCGCCAGAGGGTCCTTCCCAGGTGGTTGGCTCTTCGGGCTGCGCAATGCCGCGGTGACTTACGGTCGCCTCCTGACGCAGTCCATGACCGTGTCACCCGCGAGCAACAAGCTCGCAGGCGTGGCGAGGACGATCTCCGACGCCGGCTCCAGCAACGGGAGCAGCCACCCCTCGCGTGAGTGCTTCTTGGCCGACGTGCACTCCGAGGGGTCCAACGACAACGGCGCCGAGGGGAGACAGAGGACTCCCCCCCCCGCGCGCCGCGGCTATGACCGGGGCCTTACCAAGGGCCCTGGAGCACTTTCGGCAGCCGGAGGCGCGCGCGGCGTCCCGCCAGGAGGTCGGGCGCCCCCGCCACGAAGGCGGAGCGCGACAGCGGGCGCGCGACGTCCAACAGCGTATCTGCGCGGACGAAGAGCGCCCTCAGCTCTTTGCTCATGCCAGCCAGAACGTCGCAGCCGTGGCGGCCCTACTCTGGCAACTCCCCGAGCCGGCAATGCCCGAGGAGCGACGGGCGCGCCAAGAGATGCGCGACTTGCTCGAATGCGCCGCCGTCCAGCAGGCGGAAAGTTCCGCGTCCCGACGACGCGGACAAAACGCCAGCAGGGCGGCGCCCGATGCGCCCCCGGAGAGACGGGGGGAGTCTGTCCACCAGCCTCCTCCCAGGGCAAACCAGGCTGCGTCCACCCAGCGGACACCACCACCCGTGGGAGGCGGGGCTCGATCCGTTCATCGACGCGTCGGCCCTGTCCGCGACGCCCGCGACACCCTGGACGCGCGGAGGCGCTCCCGCGCGGATAGGGAGGACGGGGTAGATCGCGGCTACCACGTCCACCACGGCGGGCACTACGACAGCGAGGAAGACCGCAGCCCGAGCCCCGGCCCGGCGGGGCCACGGGCCTCTTCCGCGCGCATCCTGAACGCGACTTTTCCGCCGCGCTTCAGGCAACCGACGAATGTAGCCAAATACTCGGGGGAGACAAACCCTGGGGTTTGGATCAGCGATTACCGGCTCGCATGCCTAGCCGGCCGGACGGACGATGATCTGTTCATCATCCGCAACCTACCACTCTTCCTGGCCGACTCGGCACGAGCCTGGCTGGAACATATCCCTTCGGGACGGATCCGCTGCTGGAATGACCTGAAGGAGGTATTTATAGGAAACTTCCAGGGCACGTACACGTGCCCCGGTAACTCCTGGGACCTCCGGAGCTGTCGCCAGGGATCAGACGAGTCCCTCTGGGACTACATCCGGCGCTTCTCGAGGAAGCGCACTGAGCTCTCCAACGTCGCGGATGCTGACGTCATAGGGGCCTTCCTAGCGGGAACCTCCTGCCGGCCCCTCGTCCACTAGCTAGGGCGCCGAGGCTCGCGAACCACGGAGGAGCTCCTCAACATTGCCACCAGCTACGCCTCGGGCGAAGAGGCCGTTGGAGCGATCTTCGACCGCTCCAAAGGTAAGGCAAAGCGGGAGGAGGATGCCGATGAGGGCACCTCCAACCGCCAGCAGAAGAAGAAGGGCAAGCAGCGGCGCGAGGCCCCCCTCGTAGCTGCTGTCGAGCGCAAGCGAGGACAGCCACCCCCGGAGGGCACTCCTGGCTTCTTCGACAAGCTGCTTAAGGGACCGTGCCCGAACCACGAGTTCCCCGCGAAACACGCCTACAAGGACTGCAACCTCATGAAGAGGTACTTCGTAGGCAACCCAGTGAAGGGCGACCGGAAGCGGAAGCCTAATGAGGAGAAGAAGGGCGACGACGAGAAGGAAGATGGCTTCCCCAAGGTGGACGGCTGCTTCATGATCTTCGGCGGCCCGACGGCGTACGACTCCAAGCGACATCAGAAGCTGGAGCGCCGAGAGGTTTACGCGGCCGAGCCGGCAACGCCGGCCTTCCTCGACTGGTCAGGATCGGCCATCACCTTCGACCGGTCCGACCACCCGGGATGCGTCCGGCATCCAGGATGCTACCCCCTTGTCGTCGACCCCATCGTCGGCAGGACGCGCCTCACCAAGGTGCTCATGGATGGGGGCAGCGGCCTCAACATCCTCTACGCCGAGACCCTCGACGCTATGGGGATTGACCGCTCCCGCCTCCGCCCCAGCAAGGCACCGTTCCACGGCGTCGTGCCAGGAAAACAGGCGATGCCCCTTGGGCAAATCTACTTGCCCGTCACTTTCGGGACCCCTTCCAACTACAGGAAGGAGGTCCTCACCTTTGAAGTGGTGGGGTTCCGCGGAACCTATCACGCCATCCTGGGGCGACCATGCTATGCAAAGTTCATGGCCATCCCCAACTATACCTACCTCAAGCTCAAGCTGCCGAGGCCCAACGGGGTCATCACCGTTGGCACGTCTTTCCAAAAGGTGTATGAGTGCGACGTGGAGTGCTGCGAGTACGCCGCAGCCATCATCTTCACGGGGGATCTGGTGGTCCAGCTCGCGGAGGGCGCCGAGGACCAGCCCGACTCCAAGCAGTTGACCACCTCCTTCGAGGCCACTGAAGGCGTCAAGGAGGTCCTCCTCGACCCCAGCAGCTCCGACGGCAAGACCGTGCGGATCGGTGCTACCCTATCTCCCAAATAGGAAAGCGCGCTCGCTCGGCTTCCTCCGCGCGACCAGCGACGTCTTCGCGTGGAAGCCCTCGGACATGCCCGGCATTCCGAGAGAAGTCGCCGAGCACTCCTTGAACATCAAGGCTGGCTCCAAGCCAGTGAAGCAAGGACTGCGCCGCTTTGACGAGGAGAGGCGCAAGGCCATCGGCGAGGAGCTCCAGAAGCTTTTGACGGCCGGATTCATCAAGGAAGTGTAGCACCCCGAGTGGCTAGCTAACCCTGTTCTTGTATGAAAAAAGAATGGGAAATGGAGGATGTGTGTTGATTATACCGGTCTCAACAAAGCGTGCCCAAAGGATCCATTTCCTTTGCCACGCATAGATCAGATAGTCGTCTCGACCGCCGGGTGCGAAACCCTTAGCTTCCTTGACGCGTATTCTAGCTACCATTAGATCGCGATGAAAGAATCCGACCAGCTCGCCACCTCTTTCATCACCCCCTTCGGCCCCTACTGCTACGTTAAGATGCCATTCGGCCTCAAAAACACGGGGGCTACATTCCAGTGATGCATGCTGAAGTGCTTCGGGGACCTCATCGGGCAGACGGTTGAGGCTTACGTTGACGATATCGTGGTCAAATCCAAGAGGGGCCACCAGCTTGTCCCTGACCTCGAACTAGCCTTCGAAAGGTTGAGGGATAAGCGTATTAAGCTCAATCCCGAAAAATGCATTTTCGGAGTTCCAAGGGGCATGCTGCTAGGCTTCATCGTCTCCGTGCGGGGCATCGAAGCCAATCCGGAGAAGATAGCAGCCATCAGCGACATGGGGCTAATCCGAAACATGAAGGGAGTCCAGCGCGTCATGGGATGCTTAGCGGCCCTGAGCCGCTTCATCTCGCGCCTTGGCGAACGGGGGCTTCCTCTCTATCGACTCCTGAAGAAGACAGACCGCTTCGAATGGACCGACGAGGCCCAGGAGGCACTTGACAAAGGACCTCCTAACGAAGGCCCCGGTCCTGGTCCTGACGACCGATAGCGAGGCCCTCCTGCTCTACATCGCGGCGACCACCAGGTGGTTAGCACGGCCTTAGTGGTGGAACGGGAAGAGGAGGGACACGCTCTCAAGGTACAACGCCCGGTGTATTTCGTCAGCGAAGTCCTGTCCGAGTCCAAGGCGCGTTACCCGCAGATCCAGAAGCTCATCTACGCCGTCCTCATCACGAAGAGGAAGCTGCGCCACTACTTCACCTCCCACCCGGTAACGGTTGTTTCGTCATTCCCACTAGGCGAAGTAATCCGGAACTAGGACGCCACGGGACGGATCGCGAAATGGGCGCTCAAGCTCATGGACCAGGGTATCACCTATGCCTCCCGCACCGCCATCAAGTCCCATGTACTTGCCGATTTCATAGCAGAGTGGACGGAGATCCAAATGCCATCAGCGCCGGAGAAGCAGGAGTACTGGACAATGTACTTCGATGGATCGTTGATGAGGGCCCATCCCGGAGCAGGCCTCGTCTTCGTCTCTCCTCTAGGCGTGCGCATCAGGTACATGATCCGCCTCCACTTTCCAGCATCCAACAATGTCGTCGAGTACGAGGCCCTCCTCAACGGGCTTCGCATCGCCATCGAGCTGGGCATCCACCGGCTAGACATCCGGGGCGACTCCCAGCTAGTCGTCGAACAAGTCATGAAGGAGTGGAGCTGCCACGACCCCAAGATGGCAGCCTACTGCAACGAGGTTCGCAAGCTTGAAGACAAGTTCGACGGGCTGGAGCTCAACCACATCGCAAGGCGCTTCAACGAAGCTGCCGACGAGCTGGCGAAGGCAGCATCCGGCCGAATGCCCGTCCCCGACAGTGTCTTCATCAGTGACCAGTTCAAGGCTTCGATCCATTACCCAAAACCGGCGGGGGTTGGCGAAGCACTACCGGCCCCGGGATCAGGCCCCGACCTAGGAGAGGTTGGCAGCGCGCCACCCGTCTCAAGCCCTGACGCCAGCCCTGACGGGGTAGGCGTCGCTTCATCTGACTCAGCCCCGGAAGTCGATCCCTCCGGCCCCTTGGTCATGGAAATCGCGTCGGACCCCGCGGAGGGGCCCGACCCCCCGGCCGACTGGAGAGCCCCATACCTCGACTATCTCGTCCGCGACACGCTCCCGGCGAACAAAATGGAGGCCCGTAGGATCGCGCGTCGTGCCAAATCCTTCACCATTATCGATTAGGAGCTCTACAAGAGAAGCCACACCGGCATCCTCCAGCGCTGCATCCTGATCGAATAGGGAAGGGCACTGATCCAGGACATCCACGCCGGAGCCTGCGGCCACCACGCTGCGCCAAGGACCCTCGTCGGCAACGCCTTCCGGCAAGGCTTCTACTGGCCGACGGCGGTCGCCGACGCTACCCAAGTAGTCCGTACCTGTGAGGGGTGCCAGTTCTTTGCGCGCCAAACCCACCTGCCCGCGCAGGCGCTCCAGACCATCCCCATCACATGGCCGTTCGTGGTCTGGGGGCTGGATCTCGTCGGGCCCTTCAAGAAAGCGCCCGGGGGCTTCACCCACCTACTTGTCGCCGTCGACAAGTTCTCTAAGTGGATCGAAGCAAGACCGGTGGTGCAAATCAAGTCCGAGCAGGCGGTACAGTTCTTCACCGACATCATCTACCGCTTCGGAATCCCCAACTCCATCATCACCGACAACGGCACGCAGTTCACCGGGAAGAAATTCCTCCAGTTCTGCGATGACCACCACATCCGAGTGGACTGGTCGGCCGTGGCACACCCCCGCACGAACGGGCAGGTCGAGCAAGCCAACGGCATGATACTCCACAAGCTCAAGCCACGGATCTTCGACCGCCTGAAAAAGTTTGGCGGACGGTGGGTCGCCGAGCTTCCCGCGGTCCTTTGGAGCCTGAGGACAACCCCCAGTCGGGCGACTGGCTTCACCCCGTTCTTTATGGTCTACGGGTCCGAGGCCATCTTGCCGACCGACCTGGAATACGGATCGCCGAGGGTCAAAGCGTACAACGAACAAGGGAACCAGGCATCGCTCGAAGACGCACAAGATCAGCTCGACGAGGCACGCGACGTGGCCCTGCTGGACTCGGCTAAGTACCAGCAGGCCCTACGGCGTTACCACAGCCGCAAGGTGCAAGGCCGAGCCTTTAACGTAGGCGACCTGGTGCTCCGCCTCGTCTAGGATAACAGGGGTCGGCACAAGCTAACTCCCCCGTGGGAAGGTCCCTTCATCGTCGCGCAAGTACTACGGCCAGGCACCTACAAGCTAGCGACCCCCGACGGGCAGATCTTCGGCAATGCTTGGAACATAGAACAGCTAAGGCACTTTTACCCCTAGTTTTCATTTCCAAGTTCTGTACGTAGACTCGTCTATAAATTTCGAAGTTTTCTTTTTGCGGAACAAGAAATTTCGAACCAGTTTTGTTTAAGATTTTCCCGTTGAGCTCAGGAATATCCAACCCTAGCTTCGCTCCAGGGTCGCATATCCCTCGAGGGCTATCAGGGGCTCCGGTGCAAGCCACTTGGCACCATCTGAAAAACGTTTTTTCTTCCGAACCGAGCCCCCCTTTCTGAACTTTTGGGAACAAAAAGGAGAGAGTGCGCAAACGGTGTTCAGGCAAGATTGATTGGACTGCGAAAAACCTACGTCCCAGCGGCTACGGTACCTTCGCTCATCAAAGCTTACTGACATGCCCGACAACGCACTCTAGACTTTCCAAGTCCAAAAAAAAGAAAGGGGATTGGAAACTTTTGCACGACAGGTTATAGGAAAGGCCTCTATGGCCATCTCAAAACAAGTCTGAAACTAATGTATTTACATCTAGGGCGCCAGCCCGACACAGTTAGCTCGCCGGGGGATCTTCGGGAGGGACGGCCTCATCCTCCAGGAGCTTCGCCAAGGCCTCCGCCGGGGTAAACACCAACGCGTCGATCTCGTCCAGCTCAGCCTCGGAGTAGCCGGCGGCGTACCCCCGCTCATCCCGGCGAAGTTGATGCCAGAGTAGTGGGAGCCGAAGACCCCGAAGGCTCGCCTCACGCCAGTGTGGAGCGCCTCCAGGGCGATCTCGTGGGCTCGGCGGTAGGTCCCGAGGACACGAGTCGCCAGCGAGCTCGTCTCCTCCTCGTGGACCACGCTGAGCCCGTCACAGACGACGCGGACCGCATCCTGCAGGTTGCCGTGCTCAGCACGTTTCGTGTCGAGCACCTCCCTCAGTAGGGTGAGCTCGCTTGCAAGGATCACCCTGAAGAACCCGCTAAATCGAAAATCACCGCAACATCACAAAGACAAAGAAATGAACAAAGTCTTACCCTCGGACTGGGCCTTCAGATGGCGCTCCCGGTCGATCCCCTGGGCCACGGAGGCCTGAAGCTCCCGCGCTTGCGCTTGAAGCTGACCAACCTCCGCCCCAAGGTCGGCCGCCGCCTTCTTGGCCTCCTACTTCCGGACCTTCTCGGCGTCCCGGTCCTGCCAAGCCTTTTGCCGCTCGCGCCGGATGCGCTCGACGGTCTTCTGGAGGGCTTCATGCTCCCCCTTCACCCGTGCGAGCTCCTCGGCGTCGTGGCGGGCCTTTTCGGCAGCGGCCTGGAACTCCTCACGGTCGAGGCGGGCCTTGTCGATGACGGCTTGGAGTTTGGCTTCCGACCACCGCACCTCCTCATGCGCCGCCTGCTCGCGCCTCAGCAGGTTGTTAATGGCCCCCTGGGCGGCGGCAACCTGCATGGTTAGGTCCCTGGTTCGCTCCCTCTCCAAGTTGAAGCGCTCCCAGAGCCCCCGCTCCAGCCGGAGGAAATCAGATTTCCCCCGACTGCACTCTTGGAGAGCCTACAAAGCAATACACCATCAGGGGCAAGGCAACGGGAAAGGGACAATCACCGACAGAAGGGGCAACGTACCTGGCTACCAGGGAGGACGACGTTGTCCAACTACCCCAACACCGAGGACAGAGCCGCGCGGGCATTGGTGAGGCTGCCCTGCACCGCTTGCCACTTGCGCTACTCCGCGGCATCGTCCAGGGTAAAGAGGTGCCTCGGCGGGTCCTCACGAGACGTCCAACGCAGGACAGAGCCCCTCCACGCCCTGGGGATGGAGGTGGCCAAAGCCAAAGTGGGAGCCGACCCGGAAGCCGCCGGGTTCGCCGACGGTCCTGGCGCCTTCGCATCTGTCGCTGTCAGGGCCACCGTGGACCCGCTCGATGGCGCCACCGCCTCCGACACAGGCGGCGGGACAAGTACCCCCGCGGCCATCTTGCCCTCCGCCGCAACCGACGAGGCAAGCTCCTCCGCCCCTGCCGGAGCCCCTCGAGCGGGCACCTCCGCCTCCGCCGCCGGCGCCGCCTCTGCCGGGACCTCCGGGGCGGAGGTCCCCGCCTGCGTCACCGACGCCTCCTCCGCCGTGGCCGCGGAGGCCGGCACTCCCTCCTCTGTCGCCGCCGCCGATCCCGTCGCGGCTGCTGGGACACCCGTCCCTGCTCGCGTCACCGCCGTCCCCTCCGCCTCATCGGCGTCGAGGTCGATCACCTCCCTGGCCTGAGGGCCCTGGGGAACGATGCTCTGCACCGAAGGGTAGACCAGGGAAGCGGAAGGCGGAACGGGGTCCACGCCCTCTCCCGCGCCCGATGGTGCCGCCACTCCACCGGTCGCCGTCACGGGGGCCGCTTCCGCGGCAGGATCCGCGACCTCACCGGGGACCCCGCCGCTCGCCGCGGGCGGGACCGCGGTCCGCCCCGCAGAGGCGGACGACACCCGCAGTGCCTTTTTGGGTGCCAGCTGCAGGACGAGGCCACGGGGGGCGGCGCTGTGGAACAACAAATAAATGTTAGCCGAAACGAACGCAAGGTAGGGAAAGGAGCAAGGTTCACGAGGAAATCCAACTTACGTTCCTCCGGAGCAAGGACGGCACGCGCGCTTCGCCTCAGAGCCGGACGCCGAACCCGGGGCATCCGGCAGCGGTCGCTTGTCGCCACTCCTCTGCTCTTGGGTCTCAGGCGCGACGGCAGGGGTGGGCTCCGTGGACCTCCTGGGAGCGCTCCGCGCTGACTCCTGGGGGGTGCCCCGCGCCGGCTCCTGGGCGACGGCGGGGGTGGGCTCCGTGGACCTTCGGGAAGCGCTCCGCACGGACTCCTGGGGGGCGCCCCGCGCCGGCTCTGGGGCGACGGCAGGGGTGGGCTCTGAAGACCTCCAGGGAGCGCTCCGCGCCGACTCCTGAGGAGCGCCCCGCACCGGCTCCTGGGGGGCGCCCCGCGCCGACCCCTGGGGCATGACACCGGAACCTTGCGGAACTAAGCCCAGGGCAGACGATCGCTCCACCTCATCCCTCACGGCTGTTTGCGGGCGCGCCTCCCGGATTACGAGCGCACCCGACCGAGGGGATAAGACCAGCTCTTCCTCCTCCTCATCATCATCCTCATCTTCCTCCTCGTCATCATCATCATCATCGTCATCGTTGTCCGACACGACCTGCCCTCTCCGCCGCCGTTGGAACTCCTTGGCGGCCTTCTTCTTCTTTTTCGCCGTCTCCTTGTCCTTACAGCGCTTCTGCTCTTCGGCAAGGAGACGGTTTTGCGTCCGCTGATCGGCATCCTCCGGCACCGGCGGGTGCGAGTCCACGACCCGGGTCAGCATGCCCTGCAAACACAAAATGGCCCCGCATCAGAGCGATGACCAAGAGACACGAAAAAAGAAGGTCGGCGCCCCAATCCCTTACCAGGTCGACGAAGCCCTCGTCCGGGCGCATCGGCGGGTGCCCGGGCATCGGGTAGTCAGCGTCCTTGTCCTCCAACGCCTCCCGACTCCGCTGTCGGATCTCGAAGGCGGCGAGCGCGCCTGCCGCCAGGACGGTGCCCTCGGTCGGCGCACCCGGAGTCATGGCGGCGAGCGAACAAACCCGGAGCATCAGCGGCGCCACCCGCCGGGCATGGTACGCCCTAATGACCCCGGCGCCGGTAAGCCCTCTCCTCTTCAATTGCTCGATGGCCTGCAGCAGGTCGAGGATCCGCTTCTTCTCCTTCTCAACCGGTCCGTACGACCACACCTCCGGCGCCACGTCGATGGTGCGGCCGGTGAACCCCGGCAGGGGGGAGTTCGAGTAGTTCTTCACATAGAACCACTGGTTGTGCCACCCCTTGTGGGACGCCGAGGTCTTCATCGCCATGTACTCCTTGGAGCGAGTATGGTGGAGGTGAATTCCGACGCGCCCGATCGGCACCGGGGGCGACCGCTGCTGGTTCCCCCTCCTCTCCGTCTTCTGGTACAGGCTCACCGAGAAGAAGTACTTCCACAGCGAGAAGTTGGGCTCGATGCCCAGGAACCCCTCGCACAGTGCGACAAATGCCGTAATGTGCTGGATCCCGTTCGGGTTGAGGTGCTGAAGCTCAAGCCCGTAGTAGTGGAGGAGCCCGCAAAAGAAGCGGCTCGGCGGAGTTGCGACCCCCCGCTCGTGGAAGTGAGCGAAGGAGACGACGTAGCCGGCGGGAGGCGTCAGCACATGCTCCGACCCCGGCAGCTCCCACTCGCCCACCTCCGTCCTCTCGCAGAGGAGGCCTTTCCTCACCAGGCCTTCGGTGCGTGAGGAGTTGAAGTGAGAAATCCCCCAGGATCCCATCGCCGGAGGAGGAAGGAACTTGACGGGGATGGGAAGAAAGGGCGTAGCGCTGAAGCGGAGGAAGGTGAAGCGGGCGCGGATGAGCTGAGGGCGAGTTCGGAGGGCAAAAAGACTTGAAAGCAGAAGGCGGGCGGAACCAGCGAGGCGGAGCCTTCATTTTATAGGGAAGGCGTGAAGGGAGCGGAACCGACGCCCTTGTCGCCATAAATGCGGCGCCCGGTACGCCCCCGTCACGCCCACTTTCTTTTCGAAAACCGCGCGCACGATCGGCCGCAGAAACATCATCTCCTCCTCGATTCGCGGGTCGGCACCCTCCATAACTCCGCCTCCCGGAAGACGCGCACACGACGTCCCCCACGTTCGGCCCAGGACGTAGCATCCGCCCCGATTTGGCCCAAGGCCCACTGAAAGGTAATAAGGGATACGGGGCTGAAAACGCCCCTACGGCCCATTACGATCCAGAGGTTCGAAGGCTGGCCCGCTACGGGTTCAACAGCCGCCTCAGGATGCCCACGAGCGAGGGGTGAGAAGGGACGGGTCCGCTAGCGACCATAACCCAGGCGCGCGACGGCCCCAGGTGTCTCAAACTCACATTCGAGTCCAGACCAGCATCAAAGTTCATGGTTTTTCCACGAGGAAAGGCAACGAGCCCCCGGATCCGACCGAACGGACTCGGGAACTATATGAACCGGCCGGCTAGAGCCTGGGGTACGCCACCAGCTTGGCCCTAGCCGGACCCCCCTGAACGGGGACCGGGACTCCACTCGAACCGACCCGTTCGCAGCTCAACGAGCACCACGATTCGTCCAACGAGGATAGCGTGGCACGTCTCATCCCCTCCGTCCCAGCGAACGGATGCGTGAGGGGTAACGATCAAAAGCCGATCTAGCCTCCCGATCGGTCTCCGGCAACGCGCGGGGGCTCGGGGGCTAGCATCGCAACCAATAACCACGCGTGTGGTCGCGATTTGGAGACTCGAGGCGGTAGCGCCCCACGGAGCAATGAGGAGTCTCGCCACGCTAAGTCATCCACAGGACACCTCTCCTGATCGAACTCCCTGGCCTAGTCGGACCAACAACACTCCCCATCCCTGGTCAACTACGGCTTGCAGGGCAAGCAGAGAACCCTGGCGGGCGGCGAAAAAAGCCTCTGGAGGAACATCTTTGCTCCACCACAGGCTCGGGGGCTACTGTTGGGGGAAAATATTAACGACCTCCTAATGCCGCTTAAAGCAACAGTCACGGAAGCCCAGGCCCATCTAAGGTAACGAAATTGCCGTCGGCCCAACATGGAAGGGAGAGGCCACGTTCCGCCTCGCCCGACCCGGGGTCCCGGGGTCGGACGCCCCCGACTCCTTGAAGACTAAACTCCGCCTCGCCCGACCCCGGGGACCGGGTTCGGGAGCGCCTGACCCCTACCACGGAAATTCCACCTCGCCCGACCCTGGGCGCGGGGGTCGGACTCGCTCGGGTCCACAAGACGAATATCCGCCTCGGGCGCGGACTGGAGGATCAGGATGACGATCTCGTGGGTCCCCCTATCGACCTCACCATAAATGCGCCGCGGCCCTGTCAGGACGAAAGGGAGCAGCGCCCCCAATGCAACCGGTCCCGAATACCGGTGCGCGGCCGTGCGGCGCAGGCTGCAGTGGCCGCGGCTCCTTCTCATTCGCCACAAGGTACTCATGAGCCGCGCCGAACGACACAGGAGGGCGCATCGCTTGCTCTCACGCCCCGTGCTCCCAATGGCAGTGTCAGGGACGCGACGTGCGGGTCTTGCGGTAATCGGCGGGGCAGCAGAATCGGACCTCCTCCCCGGCGGGCACGGATGCCGAGGCTGAGGCTCATCATCACGATCGACAGCGACGGCGACCAGGGAGATCATCGACAAGATTTGGAAGGAATCACCCTCCCTCGCCGGACGCGCTGACAGGGACTGGGGGCCGGAACGAGAGCGGCGGCCTTGGGACCCTCCCCTTGTATCATTTTACTACTTGGCTTATCCTTTCTACCTCTTCTCCGGACGCCCGGCTGGACTGTAACCCCGAGCTCCCTCTTGTGATATAAAAGGAGGACCGGGGATCCTGGGATGGGGGACTCAGACTTTTTCCCTCAAGCCAACAGTACACTCTCGCACGCCCTTAGAGGACCAGCGCACTCAAGAGACCTGGGATCAGTTTCGTCTCTCGCCCATCTGTAACCCCTACTACAGAACCCCACGTGGGTAATACGAGCAGCCTCGATACTGGACGTAGGGCTTCCTTTGCCCGAACCAGTCTAACCTCGTGTCTCCCACGCCACTATCCGAAGCCTTACGTACATAAAATAAAATTTACTAGTCTAAGTCTTGATCCGCAAATCTTGACAACGACACTATCACAGGACAACGATGCAACAACTCAGTCCCCCCTCTTGCCTCGTCACGAGTAAGGTTTCTAATTATTTAGCCAAGACCAGAGCCAATTAGTCTTGTGGTAGCATTGTTTTCCTGGGTGGCTCTCCATGTTCCGATTAAACGTTTGTGATCTTGTATTAATGAAAGGTATAACAGAAGTAAAGCAAGATTAATCATTGAGTTCAATTAAACCAACTTATCCCAAGTAGGAACTAAGGATGAGCTACCAAACATAAAAGTACACCCGGTTGGTCAAGGCAAAGGTAAATTAAATCTAGGGAAACCTTAATTGGGACCCATCAATTTAATCTTAACAAGGGCATAGCATAATTGTTGAGTACGAGAAAGTAAAAGTGTATAGGACTGACAAGTAGTGATCAAGGACACGACTTGACTTCTTGGCCTTGCTCTTGCTGTTCGTACTCCTCGAAGGCTTGATCTTCAAATCCCCCGAATTGTTGAACGTCTATACGCGTCACATGAGCACATACAAGCAAACAAGGGCACAAAGTAAGAAAACAGTACACAAATCACAACTAAACAGAGAAAACAAGCTTGAAAAATTAATCGACACTTTAAAACAAACACGTGGATATAAAGAACGCGAAAAACGAAGTTAAGATGCAAAAGATATGATTAAAACAAGATCCAGGGGCTTTTCTGCGAGAAAAACAAAACTTCTAGGGTCGAACTGCGAAAAACCGAGGGCTTATACATGATTATGCATATAAACCGAAGGTTTAACATGCAAAAATGCAACTTAGGATGGCGGGTTGATTTAGAGAAACTCAGGGTCTAAACCGAAAGAAAGCAGGACCAAAACACAATTATTTTTGAACTAGATTGGACTGCGGGTTGATTTGCGGAAAAGGTAAGGGCTTCAGTGTAAAAGAGGCACGGTGCGACGCGATTGAGTACACGATCTGGTTGACTCGCTGCGGGCCGTCGGATTTGGATCCGACGGTCTCGGTCATCGGCGACACCGAAGCAACGGCGGACCAGGCGGCGGGCGGCGACGAGCGGCGGCGGTTCGCCGGAATTAGCCGATACGGCGCTACAGGGCTCGGTTTCGCGCGCGGCAAACACTAGAAGCATGAGAAAAGCAAGGCAATCCCTTTTCGGTGGTTCACGGTAACCGAGGCTCACCGGAAGGCGGAGATAGGGTGGTTGCGCCGGAGCTCGGATGGCGGCGCTTGCTAGGGTTTTGGGGGCGCTGTTGCGGGGTGCTCGAGGTGGGGGGGCGGCTTATATAGGGGCGGAGTCGGGGCGCGGTCGGAGTGGAGTTCCGACTGGAGGACGGGGATGATGGGTAGGTCCCACCCGTCAGACCTGCAGAAGAAGGCTGGTGCCGCTGGGCAGGCCGACGGAGTGGGCCGAGCGAGCGACATGAGCTGGCGAAGGGAAAAAGGGAAAGCGGCAGCTTCGCGGGCCGGAGGAAAAGGCAGAGCGGGCCGGGGGAGCTAGCAGCGCTGGGCTGCAGGGAAATAGGATCCGGGCTGAAAGAGAAAGGAGGAGGAGAAGGATGTAGCCCAGGAGGAGGAAGAGAAAAGAGGAAAAGAAAGATTTTTAAGATTGAAATTGAATTTGAGATTCAATTTTGATTCAAACACAAGCAATCAAAATAAATGCACCAGCATGCAATGCACAAAGAACTCCTATGATGGTTTAATTTAATTTAGAGAAAATAAAATTAAATGCCTAGAAATTTAAATGACATCCTAAATGAGCAAATTTTAGTGTATTTAAATTCTTTAAAAAATTTGGGTGTTACAGGGCACCAGATGATCCGATGCCTATCTCAAGTGACCATCGGATCATCCAATGCTCACATATTTTACTAGCCGTTGTAGCAAAGGCTCTTTGAGGTCCATGGGCTATTTATGCCCCCTCCACTCACCCATTCAGAGTTGCTGGATTGTCCACACATCGATTGAAGATCAAGGCCCATCAAGAACACATCCATGCCACCAAAAGTGCAAAAGCGATAATCCAAGGCTTAGCACGAGCTAAGAGATTGATTAGTGCTAGGATAGGCCTAGAGAGAGTAGTGCAAGGTGCTGCTACCTTGTGATTGGTTCAAGGAGTGATCCACTATTGTAAGCTTGGGGTGCCGGCGCCTTGGGGTCTTGATGGCTCTCCGGCAAGTCTTCGACCCCCCAGCTCGGTATGGAGCAGCGTCGACAGCCGGATGTGGGGGACAAGAAGACTCCTTCCTTCGTGGAGCAGCTCCGTGGTGGAGACGACGTCAAGGTGACCGAAAGGGGGTAGTAGTGAGCCTTGCGTTTGTGGCTAGCTTGTCATCCAGCTTGGCTAGAGCCTTTGTGGCGAGCCCAAGACCTTGACCGGGAGAGACTTGGTGAGCAGGAGCATGTCCTTGGTGGAGCTCCAACGCATGGACTAGGGGTGGCATTTGGCTACCGATACCATGTGATAAATCGTCGTGCTGGGTTTGCATCTTTCCTAACCCACTCCTTTACATTTCCGCACTACATTCTCGCAACTTGAGTGCCTTTAATTACTTTCCAGAGTAGTACCTTGTTAGGATTGGCTCTAGGTTGCAAAACTCTTTGTGGGTGGGAAGTTTTACTAGATCAACCATAGATGCACATGCTCTTCCTTCATTTTATTCCAATTAGTATGGACGTGGAGGTTACAGGACACACCATGCTAGCTGTAGCGCCGGCAACAGGGAAACAAACCCAAGAAAGCAATGTGGACATTTGATTCTACTTTTTTATGCAGAATATATGGAGGCACCAGCCAGCCCAGCAACAACAACAATGGCGGCTACTTGGTATACTCGATGGCCCAGAAGTTGGCGTAGATGTAGGTGGACTTGACGCTGGTAAACCCGGCGCCCTTGGCGAGCTCCACAAACTCCCTCTCGTACCTCTCCTTGCCGTCGGGGCTGTACGCGAGCAGGCACACGTCGACGCCGATCAACCCCTGCGCGCTGTTTGTGGCATCCGGGTTCACCGGCAGGATGCACTCGACACTGATGAGCTTGCCGTGCGGAGGCAGCGCCTCGTAGCAGTTCTTGAGCAGCTTGGTGCAGTGGTTGTCGCCCCAGCAATTGAGGATCCACTTCATGAGGATGGCGTCGCCGGAGGGCACCTTCTCAAACATGTCGCCTCCCACGTGCTGCACCTGCACGTCGGGGTAGGCCGGCGCCTCGGAGATGACGTGGGGAAGGTCGAAGTTGATCCCTTGAATGGTCGGGTACCTGGAGGTGATGGCATGGATGGTGGAGCCGAGGCCGCCGCCAACGTCGACGAGGGTGCGGACGCCGTCGAAGTCCGTGTAGAGCTCCAAGAGCTTCTTGGTGAGGATGATGGAATGCTGCTTCATGGCCTCATTGAAGACCCCGTTGAAGCGTGCGTCAGTACCGGCGTAGTCGAACCAGGAAGGCGTCCCAAACGCCCTGTTGAATGGGCTGCCACCCTCAAGGACCGCGTCCGTCATGTAGCTCCAGGCGTGCATGAAGAGCTTGTCGTTGGCGAGGAGGTGGATCGGGTGGATAAGGCTACGGCGTAGCACATTATCATGGCTCGGGCGGCCGGAGCAAGAACACGAGCTGGCCGACCGTAGAGGGAAGACGCAAGCGGCACTCGCAGAATCTACGTGGCTCCCCTTGGTCATTCTTTGTCTCACCCTATGGGTATCGTGGAGGCACGGCGCCAGGCTGGCGGCACGGTGTAGCCTCAATTCAGGACTTTCCTAGGCAGGGCGTGGCCGAGGGCGATGGGTTGCTCAACCTGATGAGAACTTGGGTGGGTGCTCCTACATGGGAGAGAATAGGGTGACGGATGAGAATGCAGATGAGGGACGGGGCTCAGACGAGGGGTGGGTTGGAGACATGTTTTCACTGTTGAACTCTTAGCGTCAAGATGAGTGGTGAGATGAGATACCGGTAGGACCTGCTCTTACCATGGCACTTCAGCAACCCCACCCCAACCCCGCGCGCAAGTCAAAATTTGAGGACCATATGTACAATACGTGTGCAAACAAAACCATAATTTTACTAGTATTGAGGGATTTTAGTTATTTCTTCTAAAAAATCTCTTGGGAAATCGTATTTTTGTAGTACAACATATATAGAAAATAAGTATTACTCACAAATAAACTGCCCTTTTCTTTAGTATTCTTGGTTTTTGTTATTATTTTATTTAATCTTAAGATTTATATATGCATAAAAAAGTAATTTAGTATCTTCAAATATGGAAACGTGGTCTTAGGAATAGGGCTCATATTTTATTCTTGAGCATGCCTAGTGGAAAAATACTATCTAAAAAACTGCAAAGAAATTTCATCATACGGAAATGTCTGAGATTGTGAACGGAAGCAATTTCATCTGTCTGCAACCCTGCATAGCATGTGACAGCCCGGGCTGCGTGCCAAGAAACACCCAGAGCTCCTGACACAACCGCGTGAGCACCTTCTCCGACATGCGCACATGAGGACCGCATGCACCCATATGCAAGGTTCACAAATACGTGCGTGCTTAAACTATATGCGCACGTTACAAACGATTGTAGAAAAAATGCGAGTCACCAGGAAGGTAGGTAGTAGAGCATGCCGTCAGTGTCTTTCCTGTGACCTGTGTTCGTGGTGCACATGGCAGAATGCACAGTCTATACATAGGAACCAGAAGTTGGCTTCGAAACCAAATCACTCATTAGTCCTTCAGTACTGCAGTGAACGCTATCTAGCTAGCTAATTTCCCCTTGAAATCAGTTTTCTTGCGTGGCCATGGGTAGCCTTCCACTTGAAGCCATGATGCCACTGAATCCCGATTCATTCGCTGGGGAGTCCAGTGCCGTGGTCGACTTCCTCGCCGACTACTACCGCAACGTCGATAAGTATCCGGTCATGGCCAACACCCAGCCAGGGACCATCCGTAAGCTTCTTCCGGAGGCAGCCCCGGAGTTGGGCGACTCGATGGATCGCATACTGGATGATGTGCAGCGGGATATCCTCCCCGGCCTCACACATTGGCAGAGCCCTAGCTTCTTTGCCTATTTCCCGGCGAATGCAAGCACCGCAGGGTTCGCCGGGGAGATGTTGTCGGCTGGTCTCAACGTCGTCCCGTTCGTCTGGACGGCGTCACCGGTGGCCACTAAGCTGGAGCAGGTCGTGGTTGACTGGATGGCTAGCCTCCTCGCCCTACCGGAGCGCTTCCACTTCAAGGGAGGAGGAGGCGGTGTCCTACATGGGAGCACGTGCGAGGCGGTGGTGTGCACTCTCGCTGCCGCGCGCGACCGTGCACTCAGCAAGCTCGGACATGAGGGCATCCTCAAGCTTGTTGATGCATGGAAATGCATAGAATACTTATTGGAGCGAAGGCTCTTTGAGGTCCATGGGCTATTTATGCCCCCTCCACTCGCCCATTCAGAGTTGCTGGAGTGTCCATACATCTATTGAAGACCAAGGCTCATCAAGTGACGAATGGAGAAACCACACATCCACCTTGATAATTTTAGAGCATCCAGGTGACGATATTCAATGCGCTCAAATGGTGGTATTCAACTTAGAAAAAATAGTAGCACCAGAAGATCTGAGAGTCATCGGAGTAACCATCGAAGCAATTGGTACAACTGAGAAGTAAGCTTGAGTTGCAGCAAGCACCAGATGATCCGACGGGGTCCTTTTCACAAGCGTCGGAGCAATTTGTAAAGAAGACGGAGAAAGACCTATAGCACCAGATATTCCGATGGCTAGAAGATGAAGGAATCGGACCAAGCATATTTACTTTGAAAACGTCAAGAGAGTTTTTAGGAAAAACTCCTTCAGCACCGGATGATCCGACGTTACGTCGGATGAATTTAGGTAGAGGTCCAACGGCTATATACGTCAGCAGGGGGCGTGTCACACCCGATTTTAAGGACAAAACCGAGTGCTTTCAATACATGTGCGCCAGGAACAAGTTACACACATGTACGACATAAGTGAATAACAAAGTCAGTGCCAAAGCGAATAAAGAGAGTATTAAACTTTATTACATGATCGAAAGTCTTAACAAAACACAAGCCTAACTTATTACACAGCGGATTCCAAAGACGACGATGACACCATAGGCTGCTGACTGAAGAACCGTATGCCTAGAACTCCTCAAACTCGTGCAGGTACTCCTCCAGATTATCTTGGTCTGAACAGCGGTTTTGCAAGGGTGAGTACACTTATGGTTGGTACTCAACAAGTCGTGGGGAATAGTGTAGTGCAAGGCCAACCAAGGTATGGCTAAGGCTAAATAGCATGAGCTTTTAATTAGCTTGGTCAAAGTTTATTAGCAATTAACTAAGTATAAGTTTATACCACCCCAAATTAAACATGAACATAAATAAAGTAAACAACATATGCGCAGTATGACAACAATTTAAGTCCATCTTTCGTTAGTATTATCATGTGAGGGTCCAGGCCGCTCTTAACCGTGAGCATGGCTGATCAATCAGTTTTACACTCTACAGAGGTCGCACATCTTTACCCACAACTCGCGTAAAAGTTGAAAAGAACTTTGGACCCAACCATGCGGTGTTTGCAAGGCACCATACCACACTTCCGAGGTGTGATTGCATAGGGACGCTACGAGGCCTTTACAAAGATTCATTAGTCAGTGGTAACCCACTAAGGTTTCGGTGTCTAGCGTGCACAACCTATCACAGGACAATGATACAACGACTCAGTCCCCCCTCTTGCCTTATCACGAGTAAGGTTTCTAATTATTTAGCTAAGACCAGAGCCAATTAGTCCTGTGGTAGCACTGTTTTCCTGGGTGGCTCTCCATGTTCCGATTAAACGTTTGTGATCTTGTATTAATGAAAGGTATAATAGAAGTAAAGCAAGATTAATCATTGAGTTCAGTTAAACCAACTTATCCCAAGTAGAAACTAAGGATGATCTACCAAACATAAAAGTACACCCGGTTCGTCAAGGCATAGGTAAATTCAATCTAGGCAAACCTTAATTGGGACCCATCAATTTAATCTTAACAAGGGCATAGCATAATTGTTGAGTACGAGAAAGTAAAAGTGTATAGGACTGAGAAGTAGGGATCAAGGACACAACTTGCCTTCTTGGCCTTGCTCTTGCTGTTCGTACTGCTCGAAGGCTTGATCTTCAAATCCCCCAAATTGCTGAACGTCTATACGCTCACACGAGCACATACAAGCAAACAAGGGCACAAAGTAAGAAAACAGTACACCAATCACAACTAAACAGAGAAAACAAGCCTGAAAAATTAATCTACACTTTAAAACAAACATGTGGATATAAAGAACGCGAAAAACGGAGTTAAGATGCAAAAGATATGATTAAAACAAGATCCAGGGGCTTTTCTGCGACAAAAACAAAACTTCTAGGGTCGAACTCCGAAAAACCGAGGGCTTGTACATGATTATTCCTATAAACCGAAGGTTTAACACGCAAAAATGCAACTTAGGATGGCGGGTTGAATTAGAGAAACTCAGGGTCTAAACCGAAAGAAAGCAGGACCAAAACACAATTATTTTTGAACTAGATTGGACTGCAGGTTGATTTGCGGAAAAGGGGAGCGCTTCAGTGCAAAAGAGGCGCGGCGTGACACGATTGAGTACGCGATCCGGTTGACTCACTGTGGGCCGTCGGATTTGGATCCGAGGTCTCGGTCGTCGACGACACCCAAGCGGCGGCGGACCAGGCGGCGGGCGGCGACGAGCGGCGGCGGTTTGCTGGAATTAGCCGATACGGCGCTCCGGGGCTCGATTTCGCGCGCGGAAAACACCGGAAGCATGAGAAAAGCAAGGCGATCCCTTTTCGGCGGTTCACGGTGATCGAGGCTCACTGGAAGGCGGTGCTTTGCGGCGGAGAGAGGGTGGCGGCACTTGCTGGGGTTTCGGGGGCGCTGTTGCGGGGTGCTCGAGGTGGGGGCGGGCGGCGGCTTATATAGGGGCGGAGTCGGGGCGCGGTCGGAGTGGAGTCCCGGCCGGAGCACGGGGATGACGGGTAGGTCCCACTCGTCAGACCTGCGGAAGGAGGCCGGTGCCGCTGGGCAGGCCGACAGAGTGGGCCGAGCGAGCGACATGGGCTGGCGAAGGGAAAAAGGGAAAGCGGCAGCTTCGCGGGCTGGAGGAACAGGCAGAGCGGGCCGGGGGAGGTAGCGGCGCTATGCTGCAGGGAAATAGGATCCGGGCTGAAAGAGAAAGGAGGAGGAGAAGGATGCAGCCCAGGAGGAGGAAGAGAAAAGAGGAAAAGAAAGATTTTTGAAATTGAAATTGAGATTCAATTTTGATTCAAACACAAGCAATCAAAATAAATGCACCAGCATGCAATGCACAAAGAACTCCTATGATGGTTTAATTTAATTTAGAGAAAATAAAATTAAATGCCTAGAAATTTAAATGACATCCTAATTGAGCAAATTTTAGTGTATTTAAATTCTTTAAAAAATTTGGGTGTTACAGGGCACCAGATGATCCGATGCCTATCTCAAGTGACCATCGGATCATCCAATGCTCACATATTTTACTAGCCGTTGTAGCGAAGGCTCTTTGAGATCCATGGGCTATTTATGCCCTCTCCACTCGCCCATTCAGAGGTGCTGGATTGTCCATACATCGATTGAAGACCAAGGCCCATCAAGAACACATCCATGCCACCAAAAGTGCAAAAGCGATAATCCAAGGCTTAGCACGAGCTAAGAGATTGATTAGCTCTAGGATAGGCCTAGAGAGAGTAGTGCAAGGTGTTGCTACCTTGTGATTGGTTCAAGGAGTGATCCACTATTGTAAGCTTGGGGCGCCGGCGCCTTGGGGTCTTGGTGGCTCTCCGGCAAGTCTTCGACACCTCAGCTCGGTGTGGAGCAGCGTCGACAGCCGGATGCGGGGGACAAGAAGACTCCTTCCTTCGTGGAGCAGCTCCATGGTGGAGACGACGTCAAGGTGACCGAAGGGGGTAGTAGTGAGCCTTGCGTTTGTGGATAGCTTGTCATCCGGCTTGGCTAGAGCCTTTGTAGCGAGCCTAAGACCTTGACCGGGAGAGGCTTGGTGAGCAGGAGCATGTCCTTGGTGGAGCTCCAACGCATGGACTAGGGGTGGCATTTGGCTACCGATACCATGTGATAAATCATCGTGCTGGGTTTGCATCTTTCCTAACCCACTCCTTTACATTTCCGCACTACATTCTCGCAACTTGAGTGCCTTTAATTACTTTCCAGAGTAGTACCTTGTTAGGATTGGCTCTAGGTTGCAAAACTCTTTGTGGGTGGGAAGTTTCACTAGATCAACCATAGATGCACATGTAGATAGCATGATCTAGTTTAGGTTTGGAAGCAAGTAGTGGAAGTCATAGGCCAAGGATTTTAAGCTAGCCTAATTCACCCCTCCCCTTCCTAGGGTACGAGCATCGATTCCTTTCAATTTGCTTTAGCACCATGAAGGCAATAGTCATCCATCTGCACCATGATCATAGAGCAATGCAAAACCACGAGAGAAACGAAACGGCTGCTCTTCCTTCATTTTACTCCAATTAGTATGGACGTGGAGGTTACAGGACACACCATGCTAGCTGTAGCGCCGGCAACAGGGAAACAAACCCAAGAAAGCAATGCGGACATTTTATTCTACTTTTTTATGCAGAATATATGGAGGCACCAGCCAGCCCAGCAACAACGACAATGGCGGCTACTTGGTATACTCGATGGCCCAGAAGTTGGCGTAGATGTAGGTGGACTTGACGCTGGTAAACCCGGCGCCCTTGGCGAGCTCCACAAACTCCCTCTCGTACCTCTCCTTGCCGTCGGGGCTGTACGCGAGCAGGCACACGTCGACGCCGATCAACCCCTGCGCGCTGTTTGTGGCATCCGGGTTCACCGGCAGGATGCACTCGACACTGATGAGCTTGCCGTGCGGAGGCAGCGCCTCGTAGCAGTTCTTGAGCAGCTTGGCGCAGTGGTTGTCGCCCCAGCAATTGAGGATCCACTTCATGAGGATGGCGTCGCCGGAGGGCACCTTCTCAAACATGTCGCCTCCCACGTGCTACACCTGCACGTCGGGGTAGGCCGGCGCCTCGGAGATGACGTGGGGAAGGTCGAAGTTGATCCCTTGAATGGTCGGGTACCTGGAGGTGATGGCATGGATGGTGGAGCCGAGGCCGCCGCCAACGTCGACGAGGGTGCGGACGCCGTCGAAGCCCGTGTAGAGCTCCAAGAGCTTCTTGGTGAGGATGATGGAATGCTGCTTCATGGCCTCATTGAAGACCCCGTTGAAGCGTGCGTCAGTACCGGCGTAGTCGAACCAGGAAGGCGTCCCAAACGCCCTGTTGAATGGGCTGCCACCCTCAAGGACCGCGTCCGTCATGTAGCTCCAGGCGTGCATGAAGAGCTTGTCGTTGGCGAGGAGGTGGAACGGAGCCATGGAGACACCATCCTCGTTGGGGGTGAGCCACTTGCACACTGGCGCGGCGCTGTACTGGCGGCACAGGCTGCCATCCTCGGCCTCCTCCACCACGCAGGACACAACTTTGTAGGACGCCAGCAGTCGCAGCAAGCGATCCACCATGGACGGCGCGGCGGGGTTGGCCTTGGAAGGCAGCTTCGCGGCCACCTCCTTGGGAGTGAGAGCCTTCCCGCTGGCGCCCACAAGGGTCTCGAGCAGGCCCAGCTCAATGGCAGTTCTTAGCGTCATCGGCAGGATGGCCGACGACACTAGCTGCAGAGCGTGCATGCATGTCTCCTCGTCGGCTATGGCCATGTCCGCGGCGGAACCCATCTACCTCCCGGGATTGGAGCTCAACTAACTGATGAAGGTGTGTGTACCTTGTTGTTGTGATTGCTGGTGGCTGAATGATCGATGAGGCGAAAGGGGCCGTTTATATAGAGCTTCGAGCTAGGCTTTGTTCACCAACCTGAAAATCATGCATTCTTTGACAAGTATGGGATTGCTTGTATGGTGTGACCAACCTGTGAGAGCGTGGTAGTGATTGTGTACCCCATGCAAAACCTCCCTCCTAATAAGATCCCTAATAAGATCGTGATGCACGAGGCTGAATACTATATTGTTTTGTCTGCAGTCTAATCGATTTGGAATCCGCAAATATAATCAATTCACGACACTGGAGATGGTCGGCGCACGAGGAGTGGCAGTCCTATTGAAACTTTCAGAGAAGCACCTTGTGCCCTTTGAGAATCTGTTTTGCATTAGATCAAGGTTGAGATGGTTTCTTCAACCCTTGAGATTCAGCGCGAGGGTCCACGTGCGTGATGGACATGGCTTCCCTACTGCACAACTATTTTTCAAGAATCAAGATATTCTGCATGGGATGTCCTGCGTCTCTGGTGTCGGTGCAATCTTTCTCCTGTTGAACACATACACTAGCGTCTGATGCCAGAGTGAGGTGGATCGGGTGGATAAAGGCTACGGCGTAGCACATTATCATGGCTCGGGCGGCCGGAGCAAGAACACGAGCTGGCCGACTGTAGAGGGAAGACGCAAGCGGCACTCGCAGAATCTACGTGGCTCCCCTTGGTCGTTCTTTGTCTCACCCTATGGGTATCGTGGAGGCACGGCGCCAGGCTGGCGGCACGGTGTAGCCTCAATTCAGAACTTTCCTAGCTAGGGCGTGGCCGAGGGCGATTGGTTGCTCAACCTGATGAGAACTTGGGTGGGTGCTCCTACATGGGAGAGAATAGGGTGACGGATGAGAATGCAGATGAGGGACGGGGCTCAGACGACGGGTGGGTTGGAGACATGTTTTCACTGTTGAACTCTTAGCGTCAAGATGAGAGGTGAGATGAGATACCGGTAGGACCTGCTCTTACCATGGCACTTCAGCAACCCCACCCCAACCCCGCGCGCAAGTCAAAATTTGAGGACCATATGTACCATACGTGTGCAAACAGAACCATAATTTTACTAGTATTGAGGGATTTTAGTTATTTCTTCTAAAAAATCTCTTGGGAAATCGTATTTTTGTAGTACAACATATATAGAAAATAAGTATTACTACTCACAAATAAACTGCCCTTTTCTTTAGTATTCTTGGTTTTTGTTATTATTTTATTTAATCTTAAGATTTATATATGCATAAAAAAGTAATTTAGTATCTTCAAATATGGAAACGTGGTCTTAGGAATAGGGCTCATATTTTATTCTTGAGCATGCCTAGTGGAAAAATAATATCTAAAAAACTGCAAAGAAATTTAATACCTAAGCCTTCGATCCACTCTACTTTTTGTATACTAGTTTACCTGCAATCCCCTGGCTTGCACATTATATTTCATCATACGGAAATGTCTGAGATTGTGAACGGAAGCAATTTCATCTGTCTGCAACCCTGCATAGCATGTGTCTGAGATTGTGACACCCAGAGCTCCTGACACAACCGCGTGAGCACCTTCTCCGACATGCGCACATGATGACCGCATGCACCCATATTAATTATTACGACATGCGCACGTTACAAACGATTGTAGAAAAAATGCGAGTCACCAGGAAGGTAGGTAGTAGAGCATGCCGTCAGTGTCTTTCCTGTGACCTGTGTTCGTGGTGCACATGGCAGAATGCACAGTCTATACATAGGAACCAGAAGTTGGCTTCCAAACCAAATCACTCATTAGTCCTTCAGTACTGCAGTGAACGCTATCTAGCTAGCTAATTTCCCCTTGAAATCAGTTTGCTTGCGTGGCCATGGGTAGCCTTCCACTTGAAGCCATGATGCCACTGAATCCCGATTCATTCGCTGGGGAGTCCAGTGCCGTGGTCGACTTCCTCGCCGACTACTACCGCAACGTCGATAAGTATCCGGTCATGGCCAACACCCAGCCAGGGACCATCCGTAAGCTTCTTCCGGAGGCAGCCCCGGAGTTGGGCGACTCGATGGATCGCATACTGGATGATGTGCAGCGGGATATCCTCCCCGGCCTCACACATTGGCAGAGCCCTAGCTTCTTTGCCTATTTCCCGGCGAATGCAAGCACCGCAGGGTTCGCCGGGGAGATGTTGTCGGCTGGTCTCAACGTCGTCCCGTTCGTCTGGACGGCGTCACCGGTGGCCACTAAGCTGGAGCAGGTCGTGGTTGACTGGATGGCTAGCCTCCTCGCCCTACCGGAGCGCTTCCACTTCAAGGGAGGAGGAGGCGGTGTCCTACATGGGAGCACGTGCGAGGCGGTGGTGTGCACTCTCGCTGCCGCGCGCGACCGTGCACTCAGCAAGCTCGGACATGAGGGCATCCTCAAGCTTGTTGATGCATGGAAATGCATAGAATACTTATTGGAGCGAAGGCTCTTTGAGGTCCATGGGCTATTTATGCCCCCTCCACTCGCCCATTCAGAGTTGCTGGAGTGTCCATACATCTATTGAAGACCAAGGCTCATCAAGTGACGAATGGAGAAACCACACATCCACCTTGATAATTTTAGAGCATCCAGGTGACGATATTCAATGCGCTCAAATGGTGGTATTCAACTTAGAAAAAATAGTAGCACCAGAAGATCTGAGAGTCATCGGAGTAACCATCGAAGCAATTGGTACAACTGAGAAGTAAGCTTGAGTTGCAGCAAGCACCAGATGATCCGACGGGGTCCTTTTCACAAGCGTCGGAGCAATTTGTAAAGAAGACGGAGAAAGACCTATAGCACCAGATATTCCGATGGCTAGAAGATGAAGGAATCGGACCAAGCATATTTACTTTGAAAACGTCAAGAGAGTTTTTAGGAAAAACTCCTTCAGCACCGGATGATCCGACGTTACGTCGGATGAATTTAGGTAGAGGTCCAACGGCTATATACGTCAGCAGGGGGCGTGTCACACCCGATTTTAAGGACAAAACCGAGTGCTTTCAATACATGTGCGCCAGGAACAAGTTACACACATGTACGACATAAGTGAATAACAAAGTCAGTGCCAAAGCGAATAAAGAGAGTATTAAACTTTATTACATGATCGAAAGTCTTAACAAAACACAAGCCTAACTTATTACACAGCGGATTCCAAAGACGACGATGACACCATAGGCTGCTGACTGAAGAACCGTATGCCTAGAACTCCTCAAACTCGTGCAGGTACTCCTCCAGATTATCTTGGTCTGAACAGCGGTTTTGCAAGGGTGAGTACACTTATGGTTGGTACTCAACAAGTCGTGGGGAATAGTGTAGTGCAAGGCCAACCAAGGTATGGCTAAGGCTAAATAGCATGAGCTTTTAATTAGCTTGGTCAAAGTTTATTAGCAATTAACTAAGTATAAGTTTATACCACCCCAAATTAAACATGAACATAAATAAAGTAAACAACATATGCGCAGTATGACAACAATTTAAGTCCATCTTTCGTTAGTATTATCATGTGAGGGTCCAGGCCGCTCTTAACCGTGAGCATGGCTGATCAATCAGTTTTACACTCTACAGAGGTCGCACATCTTTACCCACAACTCGCGTAAAAGTTGAAAAGAACTTTGGACCCAACCATGCGGTGTTTGCAAGGCACCATACCACACTTCCGAGGTGTGATTGCATAGGGACGCTACGAGGCCTTTACAAAGATTCATTAGTCAGTGGTAACCCACTAAGGTTTCGGTGTCTAGCGTGCACAACCTATCACAGGACAATGATACAACGACTCAGTCCCCCCTCTTGCCTTATCACGAGTAAGGTTTCTAATTATTTAGCTAAGACCAGAGCCAATTAGTCCTGTGGTAGCACTGTTTTCCTGGGTGGCTCTCCATGTTCCGATTAAACGTTTGTGATCTTGTATTAATGAAAGGTATAATAGAAGTAAAGCAAGATTAATCATTGAGTTCAGTTAAACCAACTTATCCCAAGTAGAAACTAAGGATGATCTACCAAACATAAAAGTACACCCGGTTCGTCAAGGCATAGGTAAATTCAATCTAGGCAAACCTTAATTGGGACCCATCAATTTAATCTTAACAAGGGCATAGCATAATTGTTGAGTACGAGAAAGTAAAAGTGTATAGGACTGAGAAGTAGGGATCAAGGACACAACTTGCCTTCTTGGCCTTGCTCTTGCTGTTCGTACTGCTCGAAGGCTTGATCTTCAAATCCCCCAAATTGCTGAACGTCTATACGCTCACACGAGCACATACAAGCAAACAAGGGCACAAAGTAAGAAAACAGTACACCAATCACAACTAAACAGAGAAAACAAGCCTGAAAAATTAATCTACACTTTAAAACAAACATGTGGATATAAAGAACGCGAAAAACGGAGTTAAGATGCAAAAGATATGATTAAAACAAGATCCAGGGGCTTTTCTGCGACAAAAACAAAACTTCTAGGGTCGAACTCCGAAAAACCGAGGGCTTGTACATGATTATTCCTATAAACCGAAGGTTTAACACGCAAAAATGCAACTTAGGATGGCGGGTTGAATTAGAGAAACTCAGGGTCTAAACCGAAAGAAAGCAGGACCAAAACACAATTATTTTTGAACTAGATTGGACTGCAGGTTGATTTGCGGAAAAGGGGAGCGCTTCAGTGCAAAAGAGGCGCGGCGTGACACGATTGAGTACGCGATCCGGTTGACTCACTGTGGGCCGTCGGATTTGGATCCGAGGTCTCGGTCGTCGACGACACCCAAGCGGCGGCGGACCAGGCGGCGGGCGGCGACGAGCGGCGGCGGTTTGCTGGAATTAGCCGATACGGCGCTCCGGGGCTCGATTTCGCGCGCGGAAAACACCGGAAGCATGAGAAAAGCAAGGCGATCCCTTTTCGGCGGTTCACGGTGATCGAGGCTCACTGGAAGGCGGTGCTTTGCGGCGGAGAGAGGGTGGCGGCACTTGCTGGGGTTTCGGGGGCGCTGTTGCGGGGTGCTCGAGGTGGGGGCGGGCGGCGGCTTATATAGGGGCGGAGTCGGGGCGCGGTCGGAGTGGAGTCCCGGCCGGAGCACGGGGATGACGGGTAGGTCCCACTCGTCAGACCTGCGGAAGGAGGCCGGTGCCGCTGGGCAGGCCGACAGAGTGGGCCGAGCGAGCGACATGGGCTGGCGAAGGGAAAAAGGGAAAGCGGCAGCTTCGCGGGCTGGAGGAACAGGCAGAGCGGGCCGGGGGAGGTAGCGGCGCTATGCTGCAGGGAAATAGGATCCGGGCTGAAAGAGAAAGGAGGAGGAGAAGGATGCAGCCCAGGAGGAGGAAGAGAAAAGAGGAAAAGAAAGATTTTTGAAATTGAAATTGAGATTCAATTTTGATTCAAACACAAGCAATCAAAATAAATGCACCAGCATGCAATGCACAAAGAACTCCTATGATGGTTTAATTTAATTTAGAGAAAATAAAATTAAATGCCTAGAAATTTAAATGACATCCTAATTGAGCAAATTTTAGTGTATTTAAATTCTTTAAAAAATTTGGGTGTTACAGGGCACCAGATGATCCGATGCCTATCTCAAGTGACCATCGGATCATCCAATGCTCACATATTTTACTAGCCGTTGTAGCGAAGGCTCTTTGAGATCCATGGGCTATTTATGCCCTCTCCACTCGCCCATTCAGAGGTGCTGGATTGTCCATACATCGATTGAAGACCAAGGCCCATCAAGAACACATCCATGCCACCAAAAGTGCAAAAGCGATAATCCAAGGCTTAGCACGAGCTAAGAGATTGATTAGCTCTAGGATAGGCCTAGAGAGAGTAGTGCAAGGTGTTGCTACCTTGTGATTGGTTCAAGGAGTGATCCACTATTGTAAGCTTGGGGCGCCGGCGCCTTGGGGTCTTGGTGGCTCTCCGGCAAGTCTTCGACACCTCAGCTCGGTGTGGAGCAGCGTCGACAGCCGGATGCGGCGGACAAGAAGACTCCTTCCTTCGTGGAGCAGCTCCATGGTGGAGACGACGTCAAGGTGACCGAAGGGGGTAGTAGTGAGCCTTGCGTTTGTGGATAGCTTGTCATCCGGCTTGGCTAGAGCCTTTGTAGCGAGCCTAAGACCTTGACCGGGAGAGGCTTGGTGAGCAGGAGCATGTCCTTGGTGGAGCTCCAACGCATGGACTAGGGGTGGCATTTGGCTACCGATACCATGTGATAAATCATCGTGCTGGGTTTGCATCTTTCCTAACCCACTCCTTTACATTTCCGCACTACATTCTCGCAACTTGAGTGCCTTTAATTACTTTCCAGAGTAGTACCTTGTTAGGATTGGCTCTAGGTTGCAAAACTCTTTGTGGGTGGGAAGTTTCACTAGATCAACCATAGATGCACATGTAGATAGCATGATCTAGTTTAGGTTTGGAAGCAAGTAGTGGAAGTCATAGGCCAAGGATTTTAAGCTAGCCTAATTCACCCCTCCCCTTCCTAGGGTACGAGCATCGATTCCTTTCAATTTGCTTTAGCACCATGAAGGCAATAGTCATCCATCTGCACCATGATCATAGAGCAATGCAAAACCACGAGAGAAACGAAACGGCTGCTCTTCCTTCATTTTATTCCAATTAGTATGGACGTGGAGGTTACAGGACACACCATGCTAGCTGTAGCGCCGGCAACAGGGAAACAAACCCAAGAAAGCAATGCGGACATTTTATTCTACTTTTTTATGCAGAATATATGGAGGCACCAGCCAGCCCAGCAACAACGACAATGGCGGCTACTTGGTATACTCGATGGCCCAGAAGTTGGCGTAGATGTAGGTGGACTTGACGCTGGTAAACCCAGCGCCCTTGGCGAGCTCCACAAACTCCCTCTCGTACCTCTCCTTGCCGTCGGGGCTGTACGCGAGCAGGCACACGTCGACGCCGATCAACCCCTGCGCGCTGTTTGTGGCATCCGGGTTCACCGGCAGGATGCACTCGACACTGATGAGCTTGCCGTGCGGAGGCAGCGCCTCGTAGCAGTTCTTGAGCAGCTTGGCGCAGTGGTTGTCGCCCCAGCAATTGAGGATCCACTTCATGAGGATGGCGTCGCCGGAGGGCACCTTCTCAAACATGTCGCCTCCCACGTGCTGCACCTGCACGTCGGGGTAGGCCGGCGCCTCGGAGATGACGTGGGGAAGGTCGAAGTTGATCCCTTGAATGGTCGGGTACCTGGAGGTGATGGCATGGATGGTGGAGCCGAGGCCGCCGCCAACGTCGACGAGGGTGCGGACGCCGTCGAAGCCCGTGTAGAGCTCCAAGAGCTTCTTGGTGAGGATGACGGAATGCTGCTTCATGGCCTCATTGAAGACCCCGTTGAAGCGTGCGTCAGTACCGGCGTAGTCGAACCAGGAAGGCGTCCCAAACGCCCTGTTGAATGGGCTGCCACCCTCAAGGACCGCGTCCGTCATGTAGCTCCAGGCGTGCATGAAGAGCTTGTCGTTGGCGAGGAGGTGGAACGGAGCCATGGAGACACCATCCTCGTTGGGGGTGAGCCACTTGCACACTGGCGCGGCGCTGTACTGGCGGCACAGGCTGCCATCCTCGGCCTCCTCCACCACGCAGGACACAACTTTGTAGGACGCCAGCAGTCGCAGCAAGCGATCCACCATGGACGGCGCGGCGGGGTTGGCCTTGGAAGGCAGCTTCGCGGCCACCTCCTTGGGAGTGAGAGCCTTCCCGCTGGCGCCCACAAGGGTCTCGAGCAGGCCCAGCTCAATGGCAGTTCTTAGCGTCATCGGCAGGATGGCCGACGACACTAGCTGCAGAGCGTGCATGCATGTCTCCTCGTCGGCTATGGCCATGTCCGCGGCGGAACCCATCTACCTCCCGGGATTTGAGCTCAACTAACTGATGAAGGTGTGTGTACCTTGTTGTTGTGATTGCTGGTGGCTGAATGATCGATGAGGCGAAAGGGGCCGTTTATATAGAGCTTCGAGCTAGGCTTTGTTCACCAACCTGAAAATCATGCATTCTTTGACAAGTATGGGATTGCTTGTATGGTGTGACCAACCTGTGAGAGCGTGGTAGTGATTGTGTACCCCATGCAAAACCTCCCTCCTAATAAGATCCCTAATAAGATCGTGATGCACGAGGCTGAATACTATATTGTTTTGTCTGCAGTCTAATCGATTTGGAATCCGCAAATATAATCAATTCACGACACTGGAGATGGTCGGCGCACGAGGAGTGGCAGTCCTATTGAAACTTTCAGAGAAGCACCTTGTGCCCTTTGAGAATCTGTTTTGCATTAGATCAAGGTTGAGATGGTTTCTTCAACCCTTGAGATTCAGCGCGAGGGTCCACGTGCGTGATGGACATGGCTTCCCTACTGCACAACTATTTTTCAAGAATCAAGATATTCTGCATGGGATGTCCTGCGTCTCTGGTGTCGGTGCAATCTTTCTCCTGTTGAACACATACACTAGCGTCTGATGCCAGAGTGAGGTGGATCGGGTGGATAAAGGCTACGGCGTAGCACATTATCATGGCTCGGGCGGCCGGAGCAAGAACACGAGCTGGCCGACTGTAGAGGGAAGACGCAAGCGGCACTCGCAGAATCTACGTGGCTCCCCTTGGTCGTTCTTTGTCTCACCCTATGGGTATCATGGAGGCACGGCGCCAGGCTGGCGGCACGGTGTAGCCTCAATTCAGAACTTTCCTAGCTAGGGCGTGGCCGAGGGCGATTGGTTGCTCAACCTGATGAGAACTTGGGTGGGTGCTCCTACATGGGAGAGAATAGGGTGACGGATGAGAATGCAGATGAGGGACGGGGCTCAGACGACGGGTGGGTTGGAGACATGTTTTCACTGTTGAACTCTTAGCGTCAAGATGAGAGGTGAGATGAGATACCGGTAGGACCTGCTCTTACCATGGCACTTCAGCAACCCCACCCCAACCCCGCGCGCAAGTCAAAATTTGAGGACCATATGTACCATACGTGTGCAAACAGAACCATAATTTTACTAGTATTGAGGGATTTTAGTTATTTCTTCTAAAAAATCTCTTGGGAAATCGTATTTTTGTAGTACAACATATATAGAAAATAAGTATTACTACTCACAAATAAACTGCCCTTTTCTTTAGTATTCTTGGTTTTTGTTATTATTTTATTTAATCTTAAGATTTATATATGCATAAAAAAGTAATTTAGTATCTTCAAATATGGAAACGTGGTCTTAGGAATAGGGCTCATATTTTATTCTTGAGCATGCCTAGTGGAAAAATAATATCTAAAAAACTGCAAAGAAATTTAATACCTAAGCCTTCGATCCACTCTACTTTTTGTATACTAGTTTACCTGCAATCCCCTGGCTTGCACATTATATTTCATCATACGGAAATGTCTGAGATTGTGAACGGAAGCAATTTCATCTGTCTGCAACCCTGCATAGCATGTGTCTGAGATTGTGACACCCAGAGCTCCTGACACAACCGCGTGAGCACCTTCTCCGACATGCGCACATGATGACCGCATGCACCCATATTAATTATTACGACATGCGCACGTTACAAACGATTGTAGAAAAAATGCGAGTCACCAGGAAGGTAGGTAGTAGAGCATGCCGTCAGTGTCTTTCCTGTGACCTGTGTTCGTGGTGCACATGGCAGAATGCACAGTCTATACATAGGAACCAGAAGTTGGCTTCCAAACCAAATCACTCATTAGTCCTTCAGTACTGCAGTGAACGCTATCTAGCTAGCTAATTTCCCCTTGAAATCAGTTTGCTTGCGTGGCCATGGGTAGCCTTCCACTTGAAGCCATGATGCCACTGAACCCCGATTCATTCGCTGGGGAGTCCAGTGCCGTGGTCGACTTCCTCGCCGACTACTACCGCAACGTCAATAAGTATCCGGTCATGGCCAACACCCAGCCAGGGACCATCCGTAAGCTTCTTCCGGAGGCAGCCCCGGAGTTGGGCGACTCCATGGATCGCATACTGGATGATGTGCAGCGGGATATCCTCCCCGGCCTCACACATTGGCAGAGCCCTAGCTTCTTTGCCTATTTCCCGGCGAATGCAAGCACCGCAGGGTTCGCCGGGGAGATGTTGTCGGCTGGTCTCAACGTCATCCCGTTCGTCTGGACGGCGTCACCGGTGGCCACTGAGCTGGAGCAGGTCGTGGTTGACTGGATGGCTAGCCTCCTCGGCCTACCGGAGCGCTTCCACTTCAAGGGAGGAGGAGGCGGTGTCCTACATGGGAGCACGTGCGAGGCGGTGGTGTGCACTCTCGCTGCCGCGCGCGACCGTGCACTCAGCAAGCTAGGACATGAGGGCATCCTCAAGCTTGTTGATGCATGGAAATGCATAGAATACTTATTGGAGCGAAGGCTCTTTGAGGTCCATGGGCTATTTATGCCCCCTCCACTCGCCCATTCAGAGTTGCTGGAGTGTCCATACATCTATTGAAGACCAAGGCTCATCAAGTGACGAATGGAGAAACCACACATCCACCTTGATAATTTTAGAGCATCCAGGTGACGATATTCAATGCGCTCAAATGGTGGTATTCAACTTAGAAAAAATAGTAGCACCAGAAGATCTGAGAGTCATCGGAGCAACCATCGAAGCAATTGGTACAACTGAGAAGTAAGCTTGAGTTGCAGCAAGCACCAGATGATCCGACGGGGTCCTTTTCACAAGCGTCGGAGCAATTTGTAAAGAAGACGGAGAAAGACCTATAGCACCAGATATTCCGATGGCTAGAAGATGAAGGAATCAGACCAAGCATATTTACTTTGAAAACGTCAAGAGAGTTTTTAGGAAAAACTCCTTCAGCACCGGATGATCCGACGTTACGTCGGATGAATTTAGGTAGAGGTCCAACGGCTATATACGTCAGCAGGGGGCGTGTCACACCCGATTTTAAGGACAAAACCGAGTGCTTTCAATACATGTGCGCCAGGAACAAGTTACACACATGTACGACATAAGTGAATAACAAAGTCAGTGCCAAAGCGAATAAAGAGAGTATTAAATTTTATTACATGATCGAAAGTCTTAACAAAACACAAGCCTAACTTATTACGCAGCGGATTCCAAAGACGACGATGACACCACATGCTGCTGACTGAAGAACCGTATGCCTAGAACTCCTCAAACTCGTGCAGGTACTCCTCCAGATTATCTTGGTCTGAATAGCAGTTTTGCAAGGGTGAGTACACTTATGGTTGGTACTCAACAAGTCGTGGGGAATAGTGTAGTGCAAGGCCAACCAAGGAATGGCTAAGGCTAAATAGCATCAGCTTTTAATTAGCTTGGTCAAATTTTATTAGCAATTAACTAAGTATAAGTTTATACCACCCCAAATTAAACATGAACATAAATAAAGTAAACAACATATGCGCAGTATGACAACAATTTAAGTCCATCTTTCGTTAGTATTATCATGTGAGGGTCCAGGCCGCTCTTAACCGTGAGCATGGCTGATCAATCAGTTTTACACTCTATAGAGGTCGCACATCTTTACCCACAACTCGCGTAAAAGTTGAAAAGAACTTTGGACCCAACCATGTGGTGTTTGCAAGGCACCATACCACACTTCCGAGGTGTGATTGCATAGGGACGCTACGAGGCCTTTACAAAGATTCATTAGTCAGTGGTAACCCGCTAAGGTTTCGGTGTCTAGCGTGCACAACCTATCACAGGACAATGATACAACGACTCAGTCCCCCCTCTTGCCTTATCACGAGTAAGGTTTCTAATTATTTAGCCAAGACCAGAGCCAATTAGTCCTGTGGTAGCACTGTTTTCCTGGGTGGCTCTCCATGTTCCGATTAAACGTTTGTGATCTTGTATTAATGAAAGGTATAACAGAAGTAAAGCAAGATTAATCATTGAGTTCAGTTAAACCAACTTGTCCCAAGTAGAAACTAAGGATGATCTACCAAACATAAAAGTACACCCAGTTAGTCAAGGCATAGGTAAATTCAATCTAGGCAAACCTTAATTGGGACCCATCAATTTAATCTTAACAAGGGCATAGCATAATTGTTGAGTACGAGAAAGTAAAAGTGTATAGGACTGAGAAGTAGGGATCAAGGACACAACTTGCCTTCTTGGCCTTGCTCTTGCTGTTCGTACTGCTCGAAGGCTTGATCTTCAAATCCCCCAAATTGCTGAACGTCTATACGCTCACACGAGCACATACAAGCAAACAAGGGCACAAAGTAAGAAAACAGTACACCAATCACAACTAAACAGAGAAAACAAGCCTGAAAAATTAATCTACACTTTAAAACAAACATGTGGATATAAAGAACGCGAAAAACGGAGTTAAGATGCAAAAGATATGATTAAAACAAGATCCAGGGGCTTTTCTGCGAGAAAAACAAAACTTCTAGGGTCGAACTTCGAAAAACCGAGGGCTTGTACATGATTATTATTATAAACCGAAGGTTTAACACGCAAAAATGCAACTTAGGATGGCGGGTTGAATTAGAGAAACTCAGGGTCGAAACCGAAAGAAAGCAGGACCAAAACACAATTATTTTTGAACTAGATTGGACTGCAGGTTGATTTGCGGAAAAGGCGAGCGCTTCAGTGCAAAAGAGGCGCGGCGCGACACGATTGAGTACGCGATCCGGTTGACTCGCTGTGGGCCGTCAGATTTGGATCCGACGGTCTCGGTCGTCGATGACACCCAAGCAGCGACGGACCAGGCGGCGGGCGGCGACGAGCGGCGGCGGTTTTTCTGGAATTAGCCGATACGGCGCTCCGGGGCTCGATTTCGCGCGCGGAAAACACTGGAAGCATGAGAAAAGCAAGGCGATCCATTTTCGGCGGTTCACGGTGATCGAGGCTCACTGGAAGGCGGTGCTTGGCGGCGGAGAGAGGGTGGCGGCACTTGCTGGGGTTTCGGGGGCGCTGTTGCGGGGTGCTCGAGGTGGGGCGGGCGGCGGCTTATATAGGGGCGGAGTCAGGGCGCGGTCGGAGTGGAGTCCCGGCCGGAGCACGGGGATGACGGGTAGGTCCCACTCGTCAGACCTGCGGAAGGAGGCCGGTGCCGCTGGGTAGGCCGACGGAGTGGGCCGAGCGAGCGACATGGGCTGGCGAAGGGAAAAAGGGAAAGCGGCAGCTTCGCGGGCTGGAGGAACAGGCAGAGCGGGCCGGGGGAGGTAGCGGCGCTGTGCTGCAGGGAAATAGGATCCAGGCTGAAAGAGAAAGGAGGAGGAGAAGGATGCAGCCCAGGAGGAGGAAGAGAAAAGAGGAAAAGAAAGATTTTTGAAATTGAAATTGAAATTGAGATTCAATTTTGATTCAAACACAAGCAATCAAAATAAATGCACCAGCATGCAATGCACAAAGAACTCCTATGATGGTTTAATTTAATTTAGAGAAAATAAAATTAAATGCCTAGAAATTTAAATGACATCCTAATTGAGCAAATTTTAGTGTATTTAAATTCTTTAAAAAATTTGGGTGTTACAGGGCACCAGATGATCCGATGCCTATCTCCAGTGACCATCGGATCATCCAATGCTCACATATTTTACTAGCCGCTGTAGCGAAGGCTCTTTGAGATCCATGGGCTATTTATGCCCTCTCCACTCGCTCATTTAGAGGTGCTGGATTGTCCATACATCGATTGAAGACCAAGGCCCATCAAGAACACATCCATGCCACCAAAAGTGCAAAAGCGATAATCCAAGGCTTAGCACGAGCTAAGAGATTGATTAGCTCTAGGATAGGCCTAGAGAGAGTAGTGCAAGGTGTTGCTACCTTGTGATTGGTTCAAGGAGTGATCCACTATTGTAAGCTTGGGGCGCCGGCGCCTTGGGGTCTTGGTGGCTCTCCGGCAAGTCTTCGACACCTCAGCTCGGTGTGGAGCAGCGTCGACAGCCGGATGCGGGGGACAAGAAGACTCCTTCCTTCGTGGAGCAGCTCCATGGTGGAGACGACGTCAAGGTGACCGAAGGGGGTAGTAGTGAGCCTTGCGTTTGTGGATAGCTTGTCATCCGGCTTGGCTAGAGCCTTTGTAGCGAGCCTAAGACCTTGACCGGGAGAGGCTTGGTGAGCAGGAGCATGTCCTTGGTGGAGCTCCAACGCATGGACTAGGGGTGGCATTTGGCTACCGATACCATGTGATAAATCATCGTGCTGGGTTTGCATCTTTCCTAACCCACTCCTTTACATTTCCGCACTACATTCTCGCAACTTGAGTGCCTTTAATTACTTTCCAGAGTAGTACCTTGTTAGGATTGGCTCTAGGTTGCAAAACTCTTTGTGGGTGGGAAGTTTCACTAGATCAACCATAGATGCACATGTAGATAGCATGATCTAGTTTAGGTTTGGAAGCAAGTAGTGGAAGTCATAGGCCAAGGATTTTAAGCTAGCCTAATTCACCCCTCCCCTTCCTAGGGTACGAGCATCGATTCCTTTCAATTTGCTTTAGCACCATGAAGGCAATAGTCATCCATCTGCACCATGATCATAGAGCAATGCAAAACCACGAGAGAAACGAAACGGCTGCTCTTCCTTCATTTTATTCCAATTAGTATGGACGTGGAGGTTACAGGACACACCATGCTAGCTGTAGCGCCGGCAACAGGGAAACAAACCCAAGAAAGCAATGCGGACATTTTATTCTACTTTTTTATGCAGAATATATGGAGGCACCAGCCAGCCCAGCAACAACGACAATGGCGGCTACTTGGTATACTCGATGGCCCAGAAGTTGGCGTAGATGTAGGTGGACTTGACGCTGGTAAACCCAGCGCCCTTGGCGAGCTCCACAAACTCCCTCTCGTACCTCTCCTTGCCGTCGGGGCTGTACGCGAGCAGGCACACGTCGACGCCGATCAACCCCTGCGCGCTGTTTGTGGCATCCGGGTTCACCGGCAGGATGCACTCGACACTGATGAGCTTGCCGTGCGGAGGCAGCGCCTCGTAGCAGTTCTTGAGCAGCTTGGCGCAGTGGTTGTCGCCCCAGCAATTGAGGATCCACTTCATGAGGATGGCGTCGCCGGAGGGCACCTTCTCAAACATGTCGCCTCCCACGTGCTGCACCTGCACGTCGGGGTAGGCCGGCGCCTCGGAGATGACGTGGGGAAGGTCGAAGTTGATCCCTTGAATGGTCGGGTACCTGGAGGTGATGGCATGGATGGTGGAGCCGAGGCCGCCGCCAACGTCGACGAGGGTGCGGACGCCGTCGAAGCCCGTGTAGAGCTCCAAGAGCTTCTTGGTGAGGATGACGGAATGCTGCTTCATGGCCTCATTGAAGACCCCGTTGAAGCGTGCGTCAGTACCGGCGTAGTCGAACCAGGAAGGCGTCCCAAACGCCCTGTTGAATGGGCTGCCACCCTCAAGGACCGCGTCCGTCATGTAGCTCCAGGCGTGCATGAAGAGCTTGTCGTTGGCGAGGAGGTGGAACGGAGCCATGGAGACACCATCCTCGTTGGGGGTGAGCCACTTGCACACTGGCGCGGCGCTGTACTGGCGGCACAGGCTGCCATCCTCGGCCTCCTCCACCACGCAGGACACAACTTTGTAGGACGCCAGCAGTCGCAGCAAGCGATCCACCATGGACGGCGCGGCGGGGTTGGCCTTGGAAGGCAGCTTCGCGGCCACCTCCTTGGGAGTGAGAGCCTTCCCGCTGGCGCCCACAAGGGTCTCGAGCAGGCCCAGCTCAATGGCAGTTCTTAGCGTCATCGGCAGGATGGCCGACGACACTAGCTGCAGAGCGTGCATGCATGTCTCCTCGTCGGCTATGGCCATGTCCGCGGCGGAACCCATCTACCTCCCGGGATTTGAGCTCAACTAACTGATGAAGGTGTGTGTACCTTGTTGTTGTGATTGCTGGTGGCTGAATGATCGATGAGGCGAAAGGGGCCGTTTATATAGAGCTTCGAGCTAGGCTTTGTTCACCAACCTGAAAATCATGCATTCTTTGACAAGTATGGGATTGCTTGTATGGTGTGACGTGACCTGTGAGAGCTAGCAGCTAGCGTGGTAGTGATTGTGTACCCCATGCAAAACCTCCCTCCTAATAAGATTGTGATGCACGAGGCTGAATACTATATTGTTTTGTCTGCAGTCTAATCGATTTGGAATCCGCAAATATAATCAATTCACGACACTGGAGATGGTCGGCGCACGAGGAGTGGCAGTCCTATTGAAACTTTCAGAGAAGCACCTTGTGCCCTTTGAGAATCTGTTTTGCATTAGATCAAGGTTGAGATGGTTTCTTTAACCCTTGAGATTCAGCGCGAGCGAGGGTCCACGTGCGTGATGGACATGGCTTCGCTACTGCACAACTGTTTTTCAAGAATCAAGATATTCTGCATGGGATGTCCTGCGCCTCTGGTGTCGGTGCAATCTTTCTCCTGTTGAACACATACACTAGCGTCTGATGCCAGAGTGAGGTGGATCGGGTGGATCAAGGCTACGGCGTAGCACATTATCATGGCTCGGGCGGCCGGAGCAAGAACACGAGCTGGCCGACCGTAGAGGGAAGACGCAAGCGGCACTCGCAGAATCTACGTGGCTCCCCTTGGTCGTTCTTTGTCTCACCCTATGGGTATCGTGGAGGCACGGCGCCAGGCTGGCGGCACGGTGTAGCCTCAATTCAGAACTTTCCTAGCCAGGGCGTGGCCGAGGGCGATTGGTTGCTCAACCTGATGAGAACTTGGGTGGGTGCTCCTTCATGGGAGAGAATAGGGTGACGGATCAGAATGTAGATGAGGGACGGGGCTCAGATGAGGGGTGGGTTGGAGACATGTTTTCACTGTTGAACTCTTAGCGTCAAGATGAGAGGTGAGATGAGATACCGGTAGGACCTGCTCTTACCATGGCACTTCAGCAACCCCACCCCAACCCCGCGCGCAAGTCAAAATTTGAGGACCATATGTACAATACGTGTGCAAACAGAACCATAATTTTACTAGTATGGAGGGATTTTAGTTATTTCTTCTAAAAAATCTCTTGGGAAATCGTATTTTTGTAGTACAACATATATAGAAAATAAGTTTTACTCACAAATAAACTGCCCTTTTCTTTGGTATTCTTGGTTTTTGTTATTATTTTATTTAATCTTAAGATTTATATATGCATAAAAAAGTAATTTAGTATCTTCAAATATGGAAACGTGGTCTTAGGAATAGGGCTCATATTTTATTCTTGAGCATGCCTAGTGGAAAAATACTATCTAAAAAACTGCAAAGAAATTTCATCATACGGAAATGTCTGAGATTGTGAACGGAAGCAATTTCATCTGTCTGCAACCCTGCATAGCATGTGACAGCCCGGGCTGCGTGCCAAGAAACACCCAGAGCTCCTGACACAACCGCGTGAGCACCTTCTCCGACATGCGCACATGAGGACCGCATGCACCCATATGCAAGGTTCACAAATACGTGCGTGCTTAAACTATATGCGCACGTTACAAACGATTGTAGAAAAAATGCGAGTCACCAGGAAGGTAGGTAGTAGAGCATGCCGTCAGTGTCTTTCCTGTTACCTGTGTTCGTGGTGCACATGGCAGAATGCACAGTCTATACATAGGAACCAGAAGTTGGCTTCGAAACCAAATCACTCATTCAGTACTGCAGTGAACGCTATCTAGCTAGCTAATTTCCCCTTGAAATCAGTTTGCTTGCGTGGCCATGGGTAGCCTTCCACTTGAAGCCATGATGCCACTGAACCCCGATTCATTCGCTGGGGAGTCCAGTGCCGTGGTCGACTTCCTCGCCGACTACTACCGCAACGTCGATAAGTATCCGGTCATGGCCAACACCCAGCCAGGGACCATCCGTAAGCTTCTTCCGGAGGCAGCCCCGGAGTTGGGCGACTCCATGGATCGCATACTGGATGATGTGCAGCGGGATATCCTCCCCGGCCTCACACATTGGCAGAGCCCTAGCTTCTTTGCCTATTTCCCGGCGAATGCAAGCACCGCAGGGTTCGCCGGGGAGATGTTGTCGGCTGGTCTCAACGTCGTCCCGTTCGTCTGGACGGCGTCACCGGTGGCCACTGAGCTGGAGCAGGTCGTGGTTGACTGGATGGCTAGCCTCCTCGGCCTACCGGAGCGCTTCCACTTCAAGGGAGGAGGAGGCGGTGTCCTGCATGGGAGCACGTGCGAGGCGGTGGTGTGCACTCTCGCTGCCGCGCGCGACCGTGCACTCAGCAAGCTCGGACATGAGGGCATCCTCAAGCTTGTCGTGTATGCCTCGGACCAGACCCACGCAACCTTCCAGAAGGGCGCGAGCATCGTCGGCATCCCTCCAGCAAACTTCCGCATCCTGCGGACTTCGGCAAACTCGGGATACGGCCTGACCGCCACCATCGTCCAAAGAGCAATCGAGGAAGACGTCGCCCGCGGGCTGGTTCCCCTTTACCTCTGCGCCACCGTCGGCACTACTGGTCTGGGGGCCATTGACCGAGTGCGCGAGCTCGGCCATGTTGCCCGGCGTTATGGTAATTCATTCAACCTCCCTCTCTTATACGCTAATCACCCATACGGTGACACTAAATACGTAGAAATGGAATGCGCTATGCGGTCACAAGTCACGATTCATGCTCACTTAACAATCAACAATCAGTTCCTATAACCATCTGACAAGAATACATGTTTTACAGGAACCTGGCTGCACATCGACGCAGCCTACGCCGGAAGCGCAGCCATTTGCCCGGAGTTCCAAGGTCACCTCGACGGCGCCGAGCTCGCGGACTCGCTGAGCATGAACCCACATAAGTGGTTCCTCACCAACATGGACTGCTGCTGCCTCTTGGTGGCGAACCCTACCACCATGACCGACGCACTGTCCACTGACCCGGAGTACCTCAAGAATGTCGGCACCGCGTCTAAGATGGCGGAAACGGTCGACTACAAGGACTGGCAGATCGCGCTGTCACGCCGCTTCCGTGCCATCAAACTCTGGGTGGTGCTACGGCGCTATGGAGCGGCGGGAATGCGCGCGCACATACGAAGGCACATTCAGATGGCAGAGTGGTTCGAGCACGTCGTGGCGGCGGACGAGCGGTTTGAGGTCGTGGTGCCAAGGAACTTCTCCTTGGTGTGCTTCCGCCTCCGCCCGCGGTTCATGGCGGATAAAGCTGTGGAGGCCCTCAACCGCGACCTCCTCGCAGCGGTGAATGCAAGCGGCCGGGCGTTCATGACACACTTCGTCGTGGACGACAAGTTTGTGATCCGCCTAGCCGTGGGTGGGTCAATGACAGAGATGCGGCACGTCCGGGCCGCGTGGGAGCTTCTCAAGGAGAAGGCCAACGACTTGATCGCCACCGGTTGTTAGTTATTGCTCATTGCTAGTGCTATACCATGCATGGCCAGCAACAGAAGCTGAGCATTCTATTATTGCTTCCATTCGTAGTTAGAGCACACCATGAATGCAATAGTCAATCCATCTGAACCATGAACATTCACTATGACCATGTATGCGAACCAAGTTACTGTCTTGTACGGAATATTCTTGGGATGTAGTGGTTGAGTATGGGTATAACGGGGATGCGGAAATGTAACTTTATGGCTCTATAAAGGGAGGCGAACCGTCCTCCCTAAGGACACGAATCTTTGTTAGGATAGCCACTGTAATGTCTGTATGAACCACTGTTATCTTCGTTCACTGTATTCTCATCATTGTCTGGGAATCCCCCAACATTTGGCGCCCACCGTGGTTTAACTCGTTAAACAGCCCACGATGCCACCACAACGCAAAAAGAGACCTGCAACTCAGAGGGAAGACAACACAAAAGAAGCCAACCAGCTCACAGCCCCCGAAGCCACACATCAAATCCTCCCCGACAAGGCGGAGCATCTTGCAAGAGTCGAGAAAGCCCTAAGGGCCAAGGCAATGAGCAACCAGCCTGCAAACGAAGTCAACCACCAAAGCCACCAACCTATGGCAAACGAAGCTGCCAACCGCGTTGATGCTCACCAGTCTCCGAGAGATAGAATAGGTCAAAAGAAAGAAGGAACAGTTGGCACGACAAGTGCAACACCAGAAAGAGGCTGCGGCCAGGCTATCAAAGTTGAACGAGGCTAGGCGGCAACTAGAAGCACTACAGAAAGAAGTCGCAGAGCTCGAAAGCCCCCTCGAGAATGCAAACCAGGCCGCAACTTATTTTTATCAAAGTCCCACTGTCGATCAAGCACACCTTCAACCCAGCATCAACTTCGGCCAAGGCATCCAGCACCACTCACCAGGGGTGTCCCTTGTTGTCGACCCAACTTCACCACTCTCAATAGGGCTACAAACTGCACCATGGCCGACGACCTACAAACCAACCACCTTGCCCAAATTCAACGGGCGCACCGACCCGCGGCAATTCTTAATGAGTTATGAAGCTGCAGTAGCTTCGGCCGGAGGGGATGATGTCGTCCTCACCAAATCCTTCATAATTGCCTGCGAGGGCGCAGCGCTAAATTGGTATTCGCTGCTCCCTCCACACACGGTGATCAGCTGGCACGACCTCAAGACGAAGGTCACTCAAAATTTCCAGGGTTTCCACCACCCTCACACGGCCCAGGCAGACCTCTTTCAGTGCAAGCAAAAGGACAAGGAACCGCTTGCAGAGTATGTAAGAAGATACGTTCAACTTTGTTCTCAAGCACCGCACATTGAGGAGTCTGTAACAATATCCGCTTGCATCGCGGGCCTAACCCCCGGCCCAACAGCCTCAAAACTGTCAAGGAAGGAGCCTAAAACCATGACTGCCCTCTTCAGCAAACTCGATGAATACATCAGGTCCGACGAGGACCACCGCAGAAGAGTGGCGGAACGTAACAAAGAGAGACAAACAAACCAAAACCGAAGCTGGCAACCTTCGCCTTACAACAAGCCTCAAAACCCAAACCAAAACCAAAACCGCATCATGAACATCGAGGGAAGCTAAAACCAAAACCAGAGCCAAAGCCAAAACAACAGCACCCAAAGATGGGGCCACTCTGGCAAAGGACGAGGTCGAGGCAAACAACCAAAGTCGTTTTACTGTGTCAACCACGGCCATCAGAATCATCACAACACAGAGTGGTGCCCCAAAAAGAAGCAGGAAGAGAGAAAAGCTGCAGAAGAAGCTGCAAGGACAGCCGCGCAGACACCCAAAACAATCCACCACACAGCCTTTTACCCACACCCAACCTTCTACCACAATCAACCCAGCTTCGCCAACTTCCCGCAACCAATAAATTGGCCTCTTCCACCGCACATACAACCCTACCACCAAACAATTCCACAGCACCCCAATCCCAACCCGCCTTAGAAGCCCCAAGAAACTCTACCTCCACCCCCAAGCATGACAGCTATAATGCCCAAGCCAGAACCCAACATGCAAAACAGCAACCAAAATTCCTTGCCCTCCTTCGGGATGATAATGCCAATCACCGGGGGATCATTCCCGACGGACCTCCAGCAAAGCCAGAATGGGCACACATGCCCATAACCTTCACCGGAGAGGATTTCAACCTCAAGACAACCTCGCACAACGATGCGATGGTCATCAAAGCACTGATAGCAGGCTGGACAGTGGGGAAAGTCCTGGTAGACACAGGCAGCTCCGCGGACATTCTCTTCGCAAATGCATTCAGAGAAATGAATATTGACATGAACACGCTCGACCCAGGGGATGTCCCGCTCCTTGGCTTCGGCGGAAAGCCCGTGAAAGCCTTGGGAAAAATCGCCCTCCCAGTCTCGTTCGGAGACCGAGATAATGCGAGGACAGAACACATCACCTTCGACGTAGTGGAAATGCATTATCCCTACAACGCAATACTCAGCCGTGGCTTCATCACCAAAATGGATGCAACAATCAGGCAGTTGTACCTATGCATGAAAATACCCGCCCTCAAAGGGGTCATAACGGTGTACGGTGATCAGCAAATGGCAAGGAACATAGAAAAAGGGGTAGCCCCGGGCCAAAAGAATGTCCACCATCTAGCCTCGTCAAACGAAGCCGAAAACATAGCAAAGCAAAAGGCCCACGACGAGCCTAAGAGAGATAAAGAGAAGGTAAAAATCAGTGCGGATGGCAAAACAAAGCAGGTACCTCAAAACATAGCTAAGCCACACACCTGAACAAATTTTCCCCGAAATTTGCAACACGTCAAGAGTGCTTATCACTCAACCATCTCACATCTCTTTTGTTTAAGGAAACTAGGCTCGTTACTACAAAATGAACACCAAGATGATAGAGCTCTTTTACGATACACAATACTACTACTTAGTAGTATATAGTATATATATAAGATCTAACTGTTCATTATTATGGATAATTTAGTAATTATTACAATGTAAAAAGTGATATTTCAAATAGAATGGTCTTTTAAACTTTCTGCTAGTATCAAAAATAAAATTATAGTGGTGCCATTTGTGTTTTCTTACCATGATACCCTTATACTACCTATACTACTCATGTATACTACCCATACCACAGGCGTAGGTTTCAGTAGTATGTAATTAATCTTGACCGTCGGATATGTTTATACTAGTCATTTTCGAACACAAGTATAGTCTAGTGTTGTGTTCCGTAAAAGAGCTCATATAATATGTTATAAAACTTATTTGTGAAAGCTAAAGGCAACAACAGGGGATAAATTTCAGAATAGGTAAGAACAGAAATTTAAAAGGGCAAAATTTGTTGATGCATGGAAATGCATAGAATGCTTATTACTCAATCGACTCACATCTCTTTTTTCTAGGAAACACAATAATTGTTGGAAACAAAGCACTTATTGTTGGAAACAAAGCACTTATTGTTGTTCATAGCAGCTGAGATTGACTTACATATATTTATTTGCAAACAGGTGTGAAATGTGATACAATAATTCAGAAAGCTAGACATCCTGAGCCATGCGAGGGATAAGAAGAAGCTTCTCCTTACGGTGCACATCCATCCCATACGACTCTGACATATCGACGCCTGTCGACCCCGGCAGAAGCTCCCAGTTGAAGTGGTAGATGAGGTTGGCAAGAATGATTTCGAAAGTGGCGGTGGTGAAGTTTATACCCGGGCACATCCTTCGCCCAGACCCAAACGGCAAGAAACGGAAGTCGTTCCCCTGGAAGTCAGAAGCAGCATCCACGGCTTCTTCCATGAACCGCTCGGGCATGAACTCCTCTGCACTCTCCCAGTAGGTGGAGTCCCTGCCTAGAGCCCACGCGTTGACGATTACACGTGTCCCAGAGGGTATGGTATATCCCTCCACCTCCCATTCGGCCATGGACAAGTGGGGTATCAAAAGAGGCCCCGGCGCGTGTAGCCGCATTGACTCTTTCATCACCGCCGTCAGGTAGCTCATGCCGCTCAGGTCTTGTTCAGTGACCAGTTCCTTCCCCCTGCTTGCGCACCCCCGCACCTCAGCTTGAAGCTTGGTCATCACCTTGGGATTCCGCATCAGCTCAGCCATGGCGTAGTCTAGTGCTATGTAGGTTGTGTCCGTCCCAGCTTCAAACATGTCCTACATGAACATATCGGTAAGTAGAACTCCAAATCAAATTTAACCAAGCTAGTCCATGAAACGTCTCATATGTACCTCTCGTGAAAAATAAACATACCATCAGTATTGCCTTGACGTTGTCTCTGGTCAGGCCGTACTCTTGTTGAACGGAGAGCAGCACATCGATGAAGTCCTCCTCGTCCTCACCATCGACCGGCTTGGTCTTGTGCTTGTCGATGAGGCTGTCCAAAAGGTCATCCCATATCTTCCTGTGCTTCACGGCCTTGGCCGATACCAAGTCCAACCTCGCCAAGCTCGGGAAATAGTCGTCCAGGTTAAATCCCCCCAGGAGCTTGGCGTTCGTCTCTAACAGCTCCCGGAACAGCTGGTTCCGACCTTGTTCCCTGGGGAGCCTGCCCGTCACGGCCTGGCACACGATGTCGTTGGCGAAGAAGCTGAAGAGCTTGCTGACGTCGACCGCGATGCCCATGGCGGCGGCGGCCGTCACCTTGGCTAAAACCAGCTGGACCTCCTGCTCGCGGGCGGCGCGGTTGGACCGGACCTTGGCCGCGGTAAGGAGGTGGGTGGTGATCACCTTCCTGGCCTGGCGCCAGTACTCACCGTAGGGGGCGAAGCCGACGTCGGTGCAGCCGTAGAACAGGACGTCGGCCACCGCGGAGTGCGGCCGGGAGGCGAAGACGTGGTCGTGCGTGCGCAGGACGGCCTTGGCGGCGCGTGGGGAGGAGACGACGAGCGTTGGCACGGCGCCGAGGCGGAGGAGCATCACGTCGGGCCCGTGCCTCTTGGCGAGGTCGCGGAGGGAGTGGTGGGGAAGGGATCCGATGAGGTGGAGGTGGCCGATGATCGGGAGCTTGAACGGAGGCGACGGTAGCTTCCGGAGCAGCTTTTCTGTTCTTGACCTTGGTGTTGCCAAGTGCACGGCGACGAGGAAGAGGAAGAAGAGGAGGGCTAGGGACTCTGGAGATGCGTGTTCGTAGAGGTGCGCTAGCGCTGGAGCCGCCATGGCTGATCAACTAGTGTGCACAACACACGGCTTGCTAGCGCAACAAGTTAGAACCAGCTCGTTGCAGTTTTTGTAGACCTCGGAAGTCGTGATCCGTCAAACAGCAAGAAGAGTATGCTATTTTTTTTCTTTTCTGCATCATCACTAGATCAGATCAGACAGGACCGACCAGATCTGATTTTTATGAGAGAATCCTATCGAATAATCATCCTTTTTATTAAACTGCACCCGACGCAGACTTTCTTTATTTGCCCATGTGCTATTATATTAATTTTTATCTCGACTATATACCACTGTCCTCATGTATGTTGTGTACCAAGAGGAACACGAGACGATCGAGATTCCAATAAAATATGTGTTTGGTGCTGGATTAATTGGCATGCTTTTCTCTCAGATGAGCTGCGTGTAGTGACACGGCGCTCGCAATAGTTGGTCGGCGCACTGGTAGACGGGCAGCTCATGGATGCTACCGACGGCTCTGCAACTTGATGCAGTTCATGCACGCTGCTGGGTGGCACCCATGGTGCGATATGGCATTGGCATTGGCACTGTGGCGGCGGATCCGACCAGTAGCAGAAGCTCGCACAAGTCTAAATGTATCTAACTTTGATGAATTTTGATTTCAAATCTATGGAGGCTTTTGAGCTCGAACTAATTGAAATGGATCACACTTTAGTAGTGCTTTCAACATAAAAAATTGACACAAATTATGGCGGTCATTTGTGCCACTGGAGAAATTAAAGGGAAAAATAGAAAAGATGGTGTTTTCAATACACTTTCTTGCTAGCTTGCTAGCCTTTCCCCACGGTGCTGAAATCGTGGCGGGGCAAAAGGGGAGGTGCATGAACTCGTCGCTGGCTGGCGGAGGACAGAGCTAGGGGCGGTTCAGGCACAACGGTGCGTAGGCGGGGTAGCGGCGAGGAGTGGCGGTGAGCAGTCTGCCTAGCCCAGGCAGAAAAACAAAGGTTTGAAACAAACAAGCCCTTGGTGTGTAACTGATAGGCATATGTTCGAAACTCCGATCCTGTCGCCCTTGATTAAAATTCATAGTAGAGACCCATTGAGGATTAGCCCTGGCATCGATCCGGCCACAGGAGAGACCGGGAGCCAAGAAGTGAAGTAAGTTGCGTGCGTGCCTGACGGCGAGGAAGCACCTCCATTGAGCCACGAGGTGGAGTACGAGGCAGAGGCGAGATGGGATGTGTTGGGGACAGACTCACATGACGGAGAGCGGTGCATCTCCTACCTACCATCTGCCATTGCCGAGGGCCTTTCACCGTGCACCACTCCGGTTCGCTCTTTTGCGTCGCTGGGAGGAAAGGGACCGCCGAGCGTTGGGTGCCGCCACCGCTCCTGTGTAGTTCACCATGGCCACCTCCTCCGATAGCGCCCACACCAGCGCTGCACCTCATTCCAGGGATGGGGCAGCCGCTGCTGGGTCACATCCACCCGGGGATTGGGCCGTTGCTGGGGAATGCGCGGCAGAGAAGAAAAGGAGAAAACAGAGGAGACGTGACTGACAGGGACGGAGGAAAGATGATGAGTGCGTACGGTGGGGCGGGTAGGAAACGCATCGGTAAAAATGGAATTGGTTTTTTGGTAGAAACATTTTCTAACTTGTGGTTTTTATGGGTCTCCACCTTATCCTCTCTCAATTGCATGATAGGTGGGTCCGACATGAGCGGTAAGGTGGTTCTGGTTTGGGTGAGAAACGTTTCCAATTATGTTGGAAAACAGGCTTCGCGGAGGCTCAAACACAATGAGGTTTGAGCAGTCCTTGCAATTCAATTCCAAAGAAATGAACATATGTTTACATCGGGGTAGGGCTCTCCTTTTATAGTATCTCGGAGGACATTTTGCATTCCGCAATTACCCTCACTCACCCACTACAATCCTAGAATATGCTTTACATGGAGGTAACTTGTATAACTTGGTCTCCTCCTTGGATCACGCTTCTCACGCCTTTAGTCAGCTCCATGATTCACGCTCTCACATGGTTCCACAAATCACGCCTTCACATTTCCAACGCCTCCACGCTTCCTGACCTCGTGACCGAAGCCATCTTAGCTTCGGGAGTCATGATCGCCATAGATTCGCACCTAAGAGACGCTAGCCTCGCGCCCTGCTCCTTGACCTGATTCAGCGATCCTGCATGAGACACTAAATAACTCAGCACTCGAGGTTAGCTTCGACTGCTCGAGGTCAAGCTTGGTTAGTGTCTGGCGATCTGTGTGCCTCCGGGCTTCAAGGTAAGATTCAGGATAGCGAGGCTATGATTACTTTCCACGCCAGATTAACCACCCAAGGTTAGGGGTCCTCACCCGAGGTTAATTATTTTGAGGGGCTAAGCTGTTGACGCTAAATGTAACGACCTCGAGGGTGACCATCTTTTTGGGCGATCCCCAACAGTAGCCCCTCGTGGGCAAGGCTCGACACCGACAACCGAACCCGCGACTTAAGGATCTGCTCCCAAAAAACGTCACCCTCAAGCATCGGTTAGAAATGAGCCGACAATTACCTTTTTGGTCTTACGTGTTGATTTCCTATTGGGTGACCCTTCGTATCTAGCTCGTGGTTACAGGCGCCATTTCACGCATTTTACCATGCCTATAAAAGAGGGGGGTGGGGTCGCTTTCGTTTTTACCCTCGCGGCTAAAACCCTTGCGCTCCTGCTTTTGCTCGCTGCTTCCGTGCTTTAAGATTCATGCATTGTATGCTGTTCTCCTTGGTCTCGAGGATCTCAAAGGTAACAATGTTACTTGTGTCTCTCTTTTAGTGTGAGATTTTCCCTTGCTTGTCATTTTGGAGATGATGTTTCGATGCCTTGCAGCTGGCTCGTATTATGCAAACCGCTAGGCCCATGACATCAGAAGAGTTCACTAAACAAGTTGGGCTTCGCAATGAGGCTGCGGAGGACCAGGATTTGTACAAGGCTGACAAGAAGCAAGGAATCAAGAGGATTGAGCTTTCTTATGCCCAGAACAATAGGTGAGAAGACAATTGGCTAAGCTACTACTTCTATATCAAGATTGACAGGGCCGATGCGTCTGGTATCAACCGATCTTTCTATCCTTCTGTGCACCCCTGGGCCCTATGGATATTGCTACTACCCCTGCATTTACAAGGTCCAAGGCAGACAAGGAGTGCAAGGGCGCTTTCCTCCCGGACTCGAAGTCGATCCCCGGCTGGATCTTGTTGAAGAGTTTTTGGCAGCCAATATTTGGCCCCTTTCTGATGGGTGGAGTCCATTGGAGATTGTGCCAAAAGACGTTTTGTGGAGTACTAGCCCGCTCCTCTACCCTTGCTTTGGAGTGGAGCTGCCCGTGGATGCCAACCCCGGTCTTTTTGCAGAGGATGTTGAGAGGCATGCTGTTGATATAATTGGCCCGAGTACTGAGACTGAGCTGATGTTAGCTCGAAAGATCATTGCACACGAGCTTCGGGTCAACCGTGTGTTCGAGGAACTTGGGGTCGATGTTAAGCCTCATCCCAAACCTCGCAAGACCTTGAAATGGGCACGAGAGGCTGGCGCGACAGGCTTGGAATAGGTTGGCAGCAGTGGCAGGTGGAAAAAGAGAAAGGCCGAGAGCACCGCTCCTAAGGCCGCGGCAGTGACTTCAAAGAAGGATGACAGCCAATCAAGGGTCGTGCTCGAGGTGCGAAAGCAAAATTAAAGACCTCGAGCCTCGAAGCTTAGAAGAAGTAAGAAAAAATTGGACAAAGTTCCTCAAGCGAGGCTGCAAAATCCTCCACGCCCCTGTCTCTAAAGCCATCCGAGTTGCGACCAAGTCCGAACTCGAGGCTGCCGGCGCACTGGCCGGTATGAAAGAAAAGAAGTCTACGAGGAAGTCTCACGTCGGCAAAGCCTTTGATGATGATGATGATATTGTTTTGGATGTGGACTTGTCTATGTTCCCTATATCGGTCCCCAAGGCTAGTGTTCCTTCAAAGGAGACTGAGACTAAGGTTGCTGCACCCCCTCTACAGCACAAGGCCAAACCTTTGAAGGAGAAGATCGTGGATACCATTGCTAAGGAGATTAAGGCATCTACTTCGAAGGTGACAAAGCCAGGTAAACATGTCGTTGTACATTTGCCTAGGATGAGATTTTATGATTGTGGTGATGCGTCATTTAGATTTCTGATGGAGCTGGAAAAAACCACTGGTGCACCTTGGGAGATATATAGGGAACCTCCTCTAATATTTAGGGTAAAACCTTATTCTGCAGATTCTGAACTGTCACCCTCTCTGGAACGTTACAACGAGGCCTACGGCACCAACCTTAGACAGGAGCTCATTGCTGTTCATGTGCCGGGTTCAGGTGAGGACGATAATCGCTACAACCTACCCTTGTTGTGGGGAGCTAAGGATGGGATGCGTGGTGTAGATAGAGCAGCCAAGGAGGTTTTCAAGATGTCTGAGGGGGTTGTCGGCGAGGTTGGTGGGCAGGGAGAAAGGGAGGAAGGCGAGGTTATCCCTACTCGAGGTCTTGGGAAATCCACTGTGCCTTTTGAGGTTGATTACGAGGACAAGTCTTTTAATCCTGAGAGTAAGCGCTTGCTCCTTAGTTTGTTTTGTCTGTACTTAATTTCTACTTTGCTATGCTTTGACGTGCCTTTCTTTTGACAGAGTATGAAAAATCAGTTAGGCGTTTTGAGCAAAAGGACTTAGCTAGGATGTCAGCTACCATCGGATACAAGGTATTTTGTTCGACGCTTGCTATTTGTTTCTTATCTCTCTTTTTTTATGAGTCTTTTCATTTTGGTGTTTTGATTTTGCAGTCCATCATCCTTGGGAAGATGCTATGGAGAAGGCTGCGGCTAAGGAAAAGAGCATGCTAGCCGAGAGCACGAAGATGATGCAGCTAGAGGCTAGAGTTGCAAAGCTTGAGGAGGAAAGCAAGGTTTTATATGCCTTGAAGAACGAGCTCGCCGATTCTAACTCTGACCTTAAAAAGAACAACGTGCTGCTAACAAATACCTACAGCGAGCTCGTGCAGCAAGTTGAGAAGCTGGAGAAAAGACCCGAAGACAATCTTGGTGTTTTGGAGAAACTCCGAAGCGCCACAGAAAAAGACGTACAGACTGTCATAGAGCAGGAAAAAATGATTCATACCCTTGGTCAGGATCTCAAAGAGCAAAAGACCTTTGTTGTGGAAGCAGAGCGGGCTCTCAAGGAAAAGTTCGTTGAGATCTATGAGGTGTACAAAACTGCTCTTGCAAAGTTTGGCACAGAGCCTCTTTTGTTTCTGGGTGATGAAAGTGTAAAAGAAATATTTGATTGGGTGGAAGAGGAGTTCAAAGGCCTGCCCGAGGTTATTACTGGTAGCAGCAACTTTGCTACTTCCTTCTGCCTTGATAGCGCATTTCAACTCCTTGAAAAGAACAGCTACTCTCATTTCTTAACACTTGCGGCTCGCACCTATATGTTCCCCTCGGCCTCGGAGCTTGATGAAGAGGAGAAATCTAAAAATTTGAGAGCCATGAAGATAAATTTCTTCAAACAGCTTTGGGCTACCTCCGGGCGAGAGTACACAAGGCTGGTTGCTCAAGAGCGGCTTGCACAGGTTAGGGTTCACATAACTTTGTATTTCATAAGGTTTGCATTTTTTCTGTTGATTTCCTGATGTTGTTCCTCTTGTGTTCGTAGGCCAAGGCATAGGAAGCAAAAGGCGAAGGTGGGAGCGAGAACGATGATGCTGATCAAGGAGGGCAGTGATTATCGAAGCTAGTTAGAGATTTGTTTTGTGGTTTGGGATGTTTTGATAAACTTGATACTTAGTTGGCTGCTTTTGCGGGCCAGATTGTAAATATTTGTTGCTCAGCCGGAACTTACATGCTCGAAGCTGGTTACTTTTGGCGTTTGTACCTTCACGGATTTCTTTTTATCTTAACGTTTTTATGTTTGAGTTATTCTACTCAAATGGCAACAAAGCTGTAGCTTAAAGAAATGAGCAATGTTTTAGTTTAAAACGTCACCCCTGCCCTAGTTTCTTTATGCGTAGGTTTTTGTTGACTTTGCACGCTTGTTGTCTAAGCTCAAACGGAGCTTAAAAACGTCACCCCCTTCTTGGCACGTGGGTCTTACCCAAGGCAATTCTCTCATGGAAAGAGGATGAAAACGATTTTTGTTTGCCAAAAAATGTCACCCCCGCCCTTTTATCCTTTTTCCGAAAAAACATCCAACCTCGCCCTTTTCTTTTGCATGAACGAGGTTAAGTGAGTATTGACAAACCACAAGATAAGTCAATAGAAAAGTTGTTTTCGAGTTATGTTGACTTAAAAAATATGATAGTTTGGTTGAAATCGCAACCCTTAGGATGTATTTGGTTGGGCTGTGGCTTTTCAAAAAGCTGCTGTGAGCTGTGGGCTGTAGAAAAGCAGCTGTGAGAAAGCAGCTGTGGGAAAAGTATAAGGCCATTTGGTTAGAGCAGATGTAGCTTTTGAATAAATTTTCGAGTGGACCCTGCATGTCATCCACAGTCCACCCCACTCAACTCTCTCCCTCTCTCACTGACGAGCGGATCTAACCCTTCTTCTTCCTCCCGCTGGCTTGTCCACCCCATAGCACCCCGAGTAGCACCAGGGCCGCAACGGCATCCACGATGATGCAGTCCACAATCAGGGCGAGGTCCATGATGGCGATGGCCTGCGCCTCACCTCCTCCACCTTGCACCACGTGGCAGGCACCGTAGCACCACCGGCATCTAGGAGGCAGTAGCACCCCGCGGGCACGCATGCGTCGACATAGAGGTTGAGGCTGGTCTGTGCCGCCAAGAGCCTGCCGCCCGCGCAGGCGAGCCCCGCCTCCATGGTGCCCTTCGGTGTGGAGGCGGAGAGTGATGAGGAGAGGGATGCCATGGCAGCGGCGAGGAGGAGGAGACGCGCGATGATGAGTGTGTGCTGCTGGAGGTCGGAGGCCGGGAGCGAGACGGCAAGGAGGCCTGCGGCATGGTCGAGGAGGAGGAACGACAGGGAGAGGAGGAGCGGGAGGTGGGGCGGGAGGAATGGGAGCAGCGGTGGGAGGAGCAGCAGTGGGAGGAGCGTCATGGAAGCCAGTGGGAGGAAGGCGAACAGGAGCACGAGGAGTAGCGAGAGGAGGCAGAGGAGCGGGTGGCGGAACAGGCGGAGGAGGTGGTGGTGGAGGGAGGACGGGGAGAGGTAGGAGACGGCGGCAATGAGGTGGTGGGACTGGGAGGTCGTGATGAGGGAGAATATAAGGGCATGGCATGCGAGCAGCAGCGCCTCCACCATTGGGGTTGGGCAACGCGGTCGGGGAAGTCCCGAGGAGGAGGAGCACCAGGCGGCGGGCCACTAAGGTGATGGTCGGGTGGGGGGACTGGTGTGGGTGATGGGGAGTGGACGGGAATAGAAGGGGAAAACGAACCGTTATCCTCCATAACAAGTGGTAGGTGGGTAATTTTTTGCCCCAAAAGCAGCTAAAAGCAGGGGGAAGGTGCTTTTGATTTTGAGCAAAAGCACGTATGGCTTTGGTCAAAAGCACGTATGGCTTTTAGGCCCTTTGGTTGGCTTTTGGCTTTTGCAAAAGCAAAAGTAGGTTGGAAAGTCCAACCAAAGGCACCCTTAGTTGCTTCAACCATGAAATTTTGCGAGGTTGAGAAAATAGGGAAATAGGGTGCCTTTTTTGAAAAAATGTCAGTCTTTCTATTCTATTGTGAGAGCTTTGGCTGAGGCTAGGGCCTTCGTGCGAAAGGACAAAATGAATTTTCAACTCTGAAAAACGTCACCCCCCTTGTCCTTTTGCGCAGAGGGGGTTTAGACTCAGCATGGCTTATTCCGAGTGTTATCGCTGCCTTTGATCGCTTGCTGCAGTCTTTCTATTCTCTGAGTTGCAAGTTCAAGGCCAATCACTGTGGTGTTTGAGTGAGAAAATACGTTTATGTGCATATAGTGTGCGTTCAATGTTAGACTATGCAGCTTATTGCTGCTTTAAAATATCTTGCGCAGAAACGTAGGTTTTCAGCACGCAGAAACGTGAGGTTAGGCAAGTTGTTGTTGCATCTGAGACTTGTGCAGACACGCAAGTTTTCAATGCACAGAAACTCGAGGTTAGGCAACTTGTTGTTGCATCTAAGACAAAGATCATAGGGGGAACTTCATTTCATTGAATAATGGAAATTTTACAAGGATCTACCTCTTCCGACATGGTTGCCTCTTTGGCCACTTCTGAAATTGGGTTGATGTTGGTGGTATCGGTTCTGGTTTTGGCCTTGGTTTTGGTTTTGGGTTTGGTTTTTGAACGAGGGTTGGTTATCCTTGATGGCCAGCAGTTAGTTTGGGTGCGAGTGGTGCTGTTGTTGGTGACTGTATCACGAAGCTTGCCAGTTTTGACCTTTCTCTGCTTGCCTTTGGCGGTTTCTTTCCACGACCCTTCTTCTATGGTCTTCATCTGATCTGCAATATTTATCCATCTCTGCGAACAGGGCTTCCATTCTTTTTGGCTTTTTCCTTGATAGCTTTGAGGCTGTTGGCCTCGGATTAAGCCCCTTGATGCAGATCTCTATAGCCATGCTATCCTCCACATCTGGGGTTTGTGCCTTAAGTTGGACAAATCTTCTCACGTAGCTTGCTAAAAGGCTCTTTATCTTTTTGCACACAATTGAACAAATCCCCCTCATTAGTCATGGCTCTATGAAAGCCTTGAAAGTTTTGTATAAGTTTGGTTTTAAGATCGACCCAGCTGTATACAGATTGCAGCAGGAGTAGAGAGTACCAATTTAGTGCTGCACCCTCGCACGCTATAATGAATGACTTTTCCAATACTACATCATCTCCCCCTGCCGAGGCGATGGCTGTTTCATAACTCATGAGGAACTAGCGGGGATCTGTTTGTCCATTGAATTTTGGTAGTGCAACTGCCTTATAGGTTGTGGGCCATGGGGCTTTTTGCAGGCCTAAGGACAATTGGGAGATTTTGTCGGTAGTTGTGTATGCGCTCATTGTCACTCTGGTGTTGTGCCCAACGAGGCTAGGATTCGGGTATATGATGGGTGTGTCATTGGTGTTGAAGGTTTGAAGTGGTGGCTGCTGCGGCTGTTGCGGTGTGTTACACAAGTATTCCAATTCGTTCAACTCTTGCTGCAACTCTGCCAGCTGCCTTTTGGCCTCATTTAGCCTCACTAGCTTGTTGGTTGCTAGTCTTTGAGCCTGAAGCTCTTGAGCAAATTTTTCTTTTTCTTTTTTAATGCCTCTAGCTGCTTGAGTGCGGAGGCCAACTCTTCTTCTATTTCACTAAGGGGTTCATCTTGCGTGCTTGTTTGCTGCAGAGTTTGGTTCGAGGTCCCCGCCTCAACCATGCCTTTCTGTGATCTTGTTCTTAAATTAGCCTCGATTCTTTTAAACTTTTTCTGCCTTCTCCGTGTTAACTTGTTCGACTGAGACAAGCTGCCTTTCTTGTCCAGCCTCATCTTCGATGGTTCTCTTCTTCTTTTGAGGTGGCATCATGGGTTTCTTAGTGGCTCAGAATACCTGCTGTTACCATGGCACTTCAGCAACCCCACCCAACCCCACGCGCAAGTCAAAATTTGAGGACCATATGTACAATACGTGTGCAAACAAAACCATAATTTCACTAGTATTGAGGGATTTTAGTTATTTCTTCTAAAAAATCTCTTGGGAAATCGTATTTTTGTAGTACAACATATATAGAAAATAAGTATTACTCCCAAATAAACTGCCCTTTTCTTTAGTATTCTTGGTTTTTGTTATTATTTTATTTAATCTTACGATTTATATATGCATAAAAAAGTAATTTAGTATCTTCAAATATGGAAACGTGGTCTTAGGAAATTGTCTAATATATACTAGTTTACCTGCAATCCACTGGCTTGCACATTATATTTCATCATACGGAAATGTCTGGCATTGTGAACGGAAGCAATTTCATCTGTCTGCAACCCGGCATAGCATGTGACACCCAGAGCTCCTGACACAAGCGCGTGAGCACCTTCTCCGACATGCGCACATGATGACCGCATGCACCCATATTATACATAGTTTATTATATTTTTGGCTGGGATATGATAATCATTAATTATTACTTGTAAAGATTGGAAACGTTACAAACGATTGTAGAAAAAATGCGAGTCACCAGGAAGGTAGGTAGTAGAGCATGCCGTCAGTGTCTTTCCTGTGACCTGTGTTCGTGGTGCACATGGCAGAATGCACAGTCTATACATAGGAACCAGAAGTTGGCTTCGAAACCAAATCACTCATTAGTCCTTCGGTACTGCAGTGAACGCTATCTAGCTAGCTAATTTCCCCTTGAAATCAGTGGCCATGGGTAGCCTTCCACTTGAAGCCATGATGCCACTGAACCCCGATTCATTCGCTGGGGAGTCCAGTGCCGTGGTCGACTTCCTCGCCGACTACTACCGCAACGTCGATAAGTATCCGGTCATGGCCAACACCCAGCCAGGGACCATCCGTAAGCTTCTTCCGGAGGCAGCCCCGGAGTTGGGCGACTCCATGGATCGCATACTGGATGATGTGCAGCGGGATATCCTCCCCGGCCTCACACATTGGCAGAGCCCTAGCTTCTTTGCCTATTTCCCGGCGAATGCAAGCACCGCAGGGTTCGCCGGGGAGATGTTGTCGGCTGGTCTCAACGTCGTCCCGTTCGTCTGGACGGCGTCACCGGTGGCCACTGAGCTGGAGCAGGTCGTGGTTGACTGGATGGCTAGCCTCCTCGGCCTACCGGAGCGCTTCCACTTCAAGGGAGGAGGAGGCGGTGTCCTGCATGGGAGCACGTGCGAGGCGGTGGTGTGCACTCTCGCTGCCGCGCGCGACCGTGCACTCAGCAAGCTCGGACATGAGGGCATCCTCAAGCTTGTCGTGTATGCCTCGGACCAGACCCACGCAACCTTCCAGAAGGGCGCGAGCATCGTCGGCATCCCTCCAGCAAACTTCCGCATCCTGCGGACTTCGGCAAACTCGGGATACGGCCTGACCGCCACCATCGTCCAAAGAGCAATCGAGGAAGACGTCGCCCGCGGGCTGGTTCCCCTTTACCTCTGCGCCACCGTCGGCACTACTGGTCTGGGGGCCATTGACCGAGTGCGCGAGCTCGGCCATGTTGCCCGGCGTTATGGTAATTCATTCAACCTCCCTCTCTTATACGCTAATCACCCATACGGTGACACTAAATACGTAGAAATGGAATGCGCTATGCGGTCACAAGTCACGATTCATGCTCACTTAACAATCAACAATCAGTTCCTATAACCATCTGACAAGAATACATGTTTTACAGGAACCTGGCTGCACATCGACGCAGCCTACGCCGGAAGCGCAGCCATTTGCCCGGAGTTCCAAGGTCACCTCGACGGCGCCGAGCTCGCGGACTCGCTGAGCATGAACCCACATAAGTGGTTCCTCACCAACATGGACTGCTGCTGCCTCTGGGTGGCGAACCCTACCACCATGACCGACGCACTGTCCACTGACCCGGAGTACCTCAAGAATGTCGGCACCACGTCTAAGATGGCGGAAACGGTCGACTACAAGGACTGGCAGATCGCGCTGTCACGCCGCTTCCGTGCCATCAAACTCTGGGTGGTGCTACGGCGCTATGGAGCGGCGGGAACGCGCGCGCACATACGGAGGCACATCCAGATGGCAGAGTGGTTCGAGCACGTCGTGGCGGCGGACGAGCGGTTTGAGGTCGTGGTGCCAAGGAACTTCTCCTTGGTGTGCTTCCGCCTCCGCCCGCGGTTCATGGCGGATAAAGCTGTGGAGGCCCTGAACCGCGACCTCCTCGCAGCGGTGAATGCAAGCGGCCGGGCGTTCATGACGCACTTCGTCGTGGACGACAAGTTTGTGATCCGCCTAGCCGTGGGTGGGTCAATGACAGAGATGCGGCACGTCCGGGCCGCATGGGAGCTTCTCAAGGAGAAGGCCAACGACTTGATCGCCACCGGTTGTTAGTTATTGCTCATTGCTAGTGCTATACCATGCATGGCCAGCAACAGAAGCTGAGCATTCTATTATTGCTGCCATTCGTAGTTAGAGCACACCATGAATGCAATAGTCAATCCATCTGAACCATGAACATTCACTATGACCATGTATGCGACACAATATACATAAGTGCTACTGCCGATATTGGATTCTATTTCTGGAGAAGCGGCTGCTTCTACGGAGCAGGCCGATTGAATTTTAAGTATGTTATGATACTTGTAAAAAATCGATGCTAGGCATGGATTCCTGGAAGGGGCCCGTCACAACTCACAATGGAAGGGACCCGTCATAACCAAGCTCGTTAATACAAAAGAAACGTCACGCGAAACAAATGGACGCTAAGCCACACACCTGAAGAAATTTTACCCGAAATTTGCAACACGTCAAGAATGGTTGTCACTCAACCGTCTCACATCTCTTTTGTTTAAGGAAACCAGGCTCGTTACTACAAAATGAACACCAAGATGATAGAGCTCTTTTACGATCCACAATACTACTACTTAGTAGTATATAGTATATATATAAGATCTAACTGTTCATTATTATGGATAATTTAGTAATTATTACAATGTAAAAAGTGATATTTCAAATAGAATGGTCTTTTAAATTTTCTGCTAGTATCAAAAATAAAATTATAGTGGTGCCATTTGTGTTTTCTTACCATGATACCCTTATACTACCTATACTACTCGTGTATACTACCCATACCACAGGCGTAGGTTTCAGTAGTATCTAATTAATCTTGACCGTCGGATATGTTTATACTAGTCATTTTCGAACACAAGTATAGTCTAGTGTTGTGTTCCGTAAAAGAGCTCATATAATATATTATAAAACTTATTTGTGAAAGCTAAAGGCAACAACAGGGGATAAATTCCAGAATAGGTAAGAACAGAAATTTAAAAGGGCAAAATTTGTTGATGCATGGAAATGCATAGAATACTTATTGGAGCGAAGGCCCTTTTAGGTCCATGGGCTATTTATGCCCCTCCACTCGCCCATTCAGAGTTGCTGGAGTGTCCATACATCTATTGAAGACCAAGGCTCATCAAGTGACCAATGGAGAAACCACACATCCACTGTGATAATTTTAGAGCATCCAGGTGACGATATTCAATGCGCTCAAATGGTGGTATTCAACTTAGAAAAAATAGTAGCACCAGAAGATCTCAGAGTCATCGGAGCAACCATCGAAGCAATTGGTACAACTGAGAAGTAAGCTTGAGTTGCAGCAAGCACTAGATGATCCGACGGGGTCCTTTTCACAAGCGTCGGAGCAATTCGTAAAGAAGACGGAGAAAGACCTATAGCACAAGATATTCCGATGGCTAGAAGATGAAGGAATCGGACCAAGCATATTTACTTTGAAAACGTCAAGAGAGTTTTTAGGAAAAACTCCTTCAGCACCGGATGATCCGACGTTACGTCGGATGAATTTAGGTAGAGGTCCAACGGCTATATACGTCAGCAGGGGGCGTGTCACACCCGATTTTAAGGACAAAACCGAGTGCTTTCAATACATGTGCGCAAGGAACAAGTTACACACATGTACGACATAAGTGAATAACAAAGGCAGTGCCAAAGTGAATAAAGAGAGTATTAAACTTTATTACATGACCGAAAGTCTTAATAAAACACAAGCCTAACTTATTACGCAGCGGATTCCGAAGACGACGATGACACCTCAGGCTGCTGACTGAAGAACCGTATGCCTAGAACTCCTCAAACTCGTGCAGGTACTTCTGCAGATTCTCTTCGTCTGAACAGCGGTTTTGCAAGGGTGAGTACACTTATGGTTGGTACTCAACAAGTCGTGGGGAATAGTGTAGTGTGAGGCCAACCAAGGTATGGCTAAAGCTAAATAGCATCAACTTTTAATTAGCTTGGTCAAATTTTATTAGCAATTAACTAAGTATAAGTTTATACCACCCCAAATTAAACATGAACATAAATAAAGTAAACAAAATATGCATGGTATGACAACAATTTAAGTCCATCTTTCGTTAGTATTATCATGTGAGGGTCCAGGCCGCTCTTAACCGTGAGCACGGTTGATCAATCAGTTTTACACTCTGCAGAGGTCGCACATCTTTACCCACAAGTCGCGTAAAAGTTCAAAAGAACTTTGGACCCAACCATGCGGTGTTTGCAAGGCACCATACCACACTTCCAAGGTGTGATTGCATAGGGATGCTACGAGGCCTTTACAAAGATTCATTAGTCAGTGGTAACCCGCTAAGGTTTCGGTGTCTGGCGTGCACAACCTATCACAGGACAATGATGGAACGACTCAGTCCCCCCTCTTGCCTAATCACGAGTAAGATTACTCCAGACTAAGGTTTCTAATTATTTAGCCAAGACCAGAGCCAATTAGTCTTGTGGTAGCACTATTTTCCTGGGTGGCTGTCCATGTTCCGATTAAACGTTTGTGATCTTGTATTAATGAAAGGTATAACAGAAGTAAAGCAAGATTAATCATTGAGTTCAGTTAAACCAACTTATCCTAAGTAGGAACTAAGCATGAGCTACCCAACATAAAAGTAAACCCGGTTGGTCAAGGCAAAGGTAAATTCAATCTAGGCAAACCTTAATTGGGACCCATCAATTTAATCTTAACAAGGGCATAGCATAATTGTTGAGTATGAGAAAGTAAAAGTGTATAGGACTGAGAAGTAGTGATCAAGGACACGACTTGCCTTCTTGGCCTTGCTCTTGCTGTTCGTACTCGTCGAAGGCTTGATCTTCAAATCCCCCGAATTGCTGAACGTCTATACACATCACACGAGCACATACAAGCAAACAAGGGCACAAAGTAAGAAAACAGTACACCAATCACAACTAAACAGAGAAAACAAGCTTGAAAAATTAATCTACGCTTTAAACAAACACGTGGATTTAAAGAACGTGAAAAACGGAGTTAAGATGCAACAGATATGATTAAAACAAGATAAGAGGGCTTTTCTGTGAGAAAAACAAAACTTCTAGGGTCGAACTGCGGAAAACCGAGGGCTTATACGTGATTATGCCTAGAAACCGAAGGTTTAACACGCAAAAACACAACTTGGGATGGCGGGTTGATTTTACAGAAACTCAGGGTCTAAACCGAAAGAAAACAGGACCAAAACAAAATTATTTTTCAACTAGATTGGACTGCGGGTTGATTTATGGAAAAGGCCAGGGCTTAAGTGCCAACAAGGTGCAGCGCGACGCGATTTACCGTTATGCGATCCGGTTGACTCGCTGCGGGCCGTCGGATTTGGATCTGACAGTCTCGGTCGTCGGCAACACCGAAGCGGCGGCGCACCAGTCAGCGGGCGGCTATGAGCGGCGGCGGTTCGTCGGAATTAGCCGATACGGCGCTCCGGGGCTCGGTTTCGCGCGTGGAAAACACAGGAAGCATGAGAAAAGAAAGGTGATCCCGTTTTGGTGGTTCACGATGACCAAGGTCACCGGAAGGCGGCGGCGGAGAGAGGGTGGCGGCGCTGGAGCTCTGGTGGCAGCGCTTGGTAGGGTTTCGGGGGCGCTATTGCGGCGTGCTCGGGGTCGCAGGGGGGGGAGGGGGCAGCGGGGTGGCGGCTTATATAGGAGCGGAGTCCGGTGGCGGTCGGAGTGGAGTCCTAGCCGGATACGGCCGGAGGACGGGGATGAGGGATAGGTCCCAGCTGTTAGAAATCTTTACCCACAACTCGCGTAAAAGTTCAAAAGAACTTTGGACCCAACCATGCGGTGTTTGCAAGGCACCATACCACACTTCCGAGGTGTGATTGCATAGGAACGCTACGAGGCCTTTACAAAGATTCATTAGTCAGTGGTAACCCGCTAAGGTTCGGTGTCTGGCATGCACAACCTATCACAGGACAATGATACAACGACTCAGTCCTCCCTCTTGCCTCATCACGAGTAAGGTTTCTAATTATTTAGCCAAGACCAGAGCCAATTAGTCTTGTGGTAGCACTGTTTTCCTGGGTGGCTCTCCCTGTTCCGATTAAACGTTTGTGATCTTGTACTAATGAAAGGTATAACAGAAGTAAAGCAAGATTAATCATTGAGTTCAGTTAAACCAACTTATCCCAAGTAGGAACTAAGGATGATCTACCAAACATAAAAGTACACCCGGTTAGTCAAGGCATAGGTAAATTCAATCTAGGCAAACCTTAATTGGGACCCATCAATTTAATCTTAACAAGGGCATAGCATAATTGTTGAGTACGAGAAAGTAAAAGTGTATAGGACTGAGAAGTAGGGATCAAGGACACAACTTGCCTTCTTGGCCTTGCTCTTGCTGTTCGTACTGCTCGAAGGCTTGATCTTCAAATCCCCCAAATTGCTGAACGTCTATACGCATCACACGAGCACATACAAGCAAACAAGGGCACAAAGTAAGAAAACAGTACACCAATAACAACTAAACAGAGAAAACAAGCCTGAAAAATTAATCTACACTTTAAAACAAACATGTGGATATAAAGAACGCGAAAAACGGAGTTAAGATGCAAAAGATATGATTAAAACAAGATCCAGGGGCTTTTCTGCGAGAAAAACAAAACTTCTAGGGTCGAACTCCGAAAAACCGAGGGCTTGTACATGATTATGCCTATAAACCGAAGGTTTAACACGGAAAAATGCAACTTAGGATGGCGGGTTGAATTAGAGAAACTCAGGGTCTAAACCGAAAGAAAGCAGGACCAAAACACAATTATTTTTGAACTAGATTGGACTGCAGGTTGATTTGCGGAAAAGGCGAGCGCTTCAGTGCAAAAGAGGCGCGGCGCGACACGATTGAGTACGCGATCCGGTTGACTCGCTGTGGGCTGTCGGATTTGGATCCGACGGTCTCGGTTGTCGATGACACCTAAGCGGCAGCGGACCAGGCGGCGGGCGGCGACGAGCGGCGGCGGTTTGCTGGAATTAGCCGATACGGCGCTCCGGGGCTCGATTTCGCGCGCGGAAAACACCGGAAGCATGAGAGAAGCAAGGCGATCCCTTTTCGGCGGTTCACGGTGATCGAGGCTCACTGGAAGGTGGTGCTTGGCGGCGGAGAGAGGGTGGCGGCACTTGCTGGGGTTTCGGGAGCGCTGTTGCGGGGTGCTTGAGGTGGGGGGGGGGGGCGGCGGCTTATACAGGGGCGGAGTCCGGGCGCGGTCGGAGTGGAGTCCCGGCCGGAGCACGGGGATGACGGGTAGGTCCCACTCGTCAGACCTGCGGAAGGAGGCCGCTGCCGCTGGGCAGGCCGACGGAGTGGGCCGAGCGAGCGACATGGGCTGGCAAGGGAAAAAGGGAAAGCGGCAGCTTCGCGGGCCGAAGGAAAAGGCGGAGCGGGCCGGGGGAGGTAGCGGCGCTGTGCTGCAGGGAAATAGGATCCGGGCTGAAAGAGAAAGGAGGAGGAGAAGGATGCAGCCCAGGAGGACGAAGAGAAAAGAGGAAAAGAAAGATTTTTGAAATTGAAATTGAAATTGAGATTCAATTTTCATTCAAACACAAGCAATCAAAATAAATGCACCAGCATGCAATGCACAAAGAACTCCTATGATGGTTTAATTTAATTTAGAGAAAATAAAATTAAATGCCTAGAAATTTGAATGACATCCTAATTGAGCAAATTTTAGTGTATTTAAATTCTTTAAAAAATTTGGGTGTTACAGGGCACTAGATGATCCGACGCCTATCTCAAGTGACCATCGGATCATCCAATGCTCACATATTTTACTAGCCGTTGTAGCGAAGGCTCTTTGAGATCCATGGGCTATTTATGCCCTCTCCACTCGCCCATTCAGAGGTGCTGGATTGTCCATACATCGATTGAAGACCAAGGCCCATCAAGAACACATCCATGCCACCAAAACTGCAAAAGCGATAATCCAAGGCTTAGCACGAGCTAAGAGATTGATTAGCTCTAGGATAGGCCTAGAGAGAGTAGTGCCAGGTGTTGCTACCTTGTGATTGGTTCAAGGAGTGATCCACTATTGTAAGCTTGGGGCGCCGGCACCTTGGGGTCTTGGTGGCTCTCCGGCAAGTCTTCGACACCCCAGCTCAGTGTGGAGCAGCGTCGACAGCCGGATGCGGGGGACAAGAAGACTCCTTCCTTCGTGGAGCAGCTCCATGGTGAAGACGACGTCAAGGTGACCGAAGGGGGGTAGTAGTGAGCATTGCATTTGTGGATAGCTTGTCATCCGGCTTGGCTAGAGCCTTTGTAGCGAGCCCAAGACCTTGACCGGGAGAGACTTGGTGAGTAGGAGCTTGTCCTTGGTGGAGCTCCAACGCATGGACTAGGGGTGGCATTTGGCTACCGATACCATGTGATAAATCATCGTGCTAGGTTTGCATCTTTTCTAACCCACTCCTTTACATTTCCGCACTACATTCTCGCAACTTGAGTGCCTTTAATTACTTTCCAGAGTAGTACCTTGTTAGGATTGGCTCTAGGTTGCAAAACTCTTTGTGGGTGGGAAGTTTCACTAGATCAACCATAGATGCACATGTAGATAGCATGATCTAGTTTAGGTTTGGAAGCAAGTAGTGGAAGTCATAGGCCAAGGATTTTAAGCTAGCCTAATTCACCCCTCCCCTTCTTATGGTACGAGCATCGATTCCTTTCAATTTGCTTTAGCACCATGAAGGCAATAGTCATCCATCTGCACCATGATCATAGAGCAATGCAAAACCACGAGAGAAACGAAACGGCTGCTCTTCCTTCATTTTATTCCAATTAATATGGACGTGGAGGTTACAGGACACACCATGCTAGCTGTAGCGCCGGCAACAGGGAAACAAACCCAAGAAAGCAATGCGGACATTTTATTCTACTTTTTTATGCAGAATATATGGAGGCACCAGCCAGCCCAGCAACAACGACAATGGCGGCTACTTGGTATACTCGATGGCCCAGAAGTTGGCGTAGATGTAGGTGGACTTGACGCTGGTAAACCCGGCGCCCTTGGCGAGCTCCACAAACTCCCTCTCGTACCTCTCCTTGCCGTCGGGGCTGTACGCGAGCAGGCACACGTCGACGCCGATCAACCCCTGCGCGCTGTTTGTGGCATCCGGGTTCACCGGCAGGATGCACTCGACACTGATGAGCTTGCCGTGCGGAGGCAGCGCCTCGTAGCAGTTCTTGAGCAGCTTGGCGCAGTGGTTGTCGCCCCAGCAATTGAGGATCCACTTCATGAGGATGGCGTCGCCGGAGGGCACCTTCTCAAACATGTCGCCTCCCACGTGCTGCACCTGCACGTCGGGGTAGGCCGGCGCCTCGGAGATGACGTGGGGAAGGTCGAAGTTGATCCCTTGAATGGTCGGGTACCTGGAGGTGATGGCATGGATGGTGGAGCCGAGGCCGCCGCCAACGTCGACGAGGGTGCGGACGCCGTCGAAGCCCGTGTAGAGCTCCAAGAGCTTCTTGGTGAGGATGACGGAATGCTGCTTCATGGCCTCATTGAAGACTCCGTTGAAGCGTGCGTCAGTACCGGCGTAGTCGAACCAGGAAGGCGTCCCAAACGCCCTGTTGAATGGGCTGCCACCCTCAAGGACCGCGTCCGTCATGTAGCTCCAGGCGTGCATGAAGAGCTTGTCGTTGGCGAGGAGGTGGAACGGAGCCATGGAGACACCATCCTCGTTGGGGGTGAGCCACTTGCACACTGGCGCGGCGCTGTACTGGCGGCACAGGCTGCCATCCTCGCCCTCCTCCACCACGCAGGACACAACTTTGTAGGACGCCAGAAGTCGCAGCAAGCGATCCACCATGGACGGCGCGGCGGGGTTGGCCTTGGAAGGCAGCTTCGCTGAATGATCGATGAGGCGAAAGGGGCCGTTTATATAGAGCTTCGAGCTAGGCTTTGTTCACCAAGCTGAAAATCATGCATTCTTTGACAAGTATGGGATTGCTTGTATGGTGTGAGAGCTAGCAGCTAGCGTGGCAGTGATTGTTTATTATATTTCTTATTACCCCATGCAAAACCTCCCTCCTAATAAGATCGTGATGCACGAGGCTGAATACTATATTGTTTTGTCTGCAGTCTAATCGATTTGGAATCTGCAAATATGATCAATTCACGACATTGGAGATGGTCGGCGCACGAAATGCCGCCGGGACACAACGAGGAGTGGCAGTCCTATTGAAACTTTCAGAGAAGCACCTTGTGCCCTTTGAGAATCTGTTTTGCATTAGATCAAGGTTGAGATGGTTTCACGTGCGTGATGGACATGGCTTCGCTACTGCACAACTGTTTTTCAAGAATCAAGATATTCTGCATGGGATGTCCTGCGTCTCTGGTGTCGGTGCAATCTTTCTCCTGTTGAACACGTACACTAGCGTCTGATGCCAGAGTGAGGTGGATCGGGTGGATCAAGGCTACGGCGTAGCACATTATCAAGGCTCGGGCGGCCAGAGCAAGAACACGAGCTGGCCGACCGTAGAGGGAAGACGCAACCGGCACTCGCAGAATCTACGTGGCTCCCCTTGGTCGTTCTTTGTCTCACCCTATGGGTATCGTGGAGGCACGGCGCCAGGCTGGCGGCACGGTGTAGCCTCAATTCAGAACTTTCCTAGCCAGGGCGTGGCCGAGGGCGATTGGTTGCTCAACCTGATGAGAACTTGGGTGGGTGCTCCTGCATGGGAGAGAATAGGGTGACGGATGAGAATGCAGATGAGGGACGGGGCTCAGACGAGGGGTGGGTTGGAGACATGTTTTCACTGTTGAACTCTTAGCGTCAAGATGAGAGGTGAGATGAGATACCGGTAGGACCTGCTCTTACCATGGCACTTCAGCAACCCCACCCCAACCCCGCGCGCAAGTCAAAATTTGAGGACCATATGTACAATACGTGTGCAAACAAAACCATAATTTTACTAGTATTGAGGGATTTTAGTTATTTCTTCTAAAAAATCTCTTGGGAATCGAAATCGTATTTTTGTAGTACAACATATATAGAAAATAAGTATTGTTCACAAATAAACTGCCCTATACTTGGTTTTTGTTATTATTTTATTTAATCTTAAGATTTATATCTGCATAAAAAAGTAATTTAGTATCTTCAAATATGGAAACGTGGTCTTAGGAATAGAGCTCATATTTTATTCTTGAGCATGCCTAGTGGAAAAATAATATCTAAAAAACTGCAAAGAAATTTAATACCTAAGCCTTCGATCCGCTCTACTTTTTGTATACTAGTTTACCTGCAATCCACTGGCTTGCACATTATATTTCATCTGTCTGCAACCCTGCATAGCATGTGACACCCAGAGCTCCTGACACAAGCGCGTGAGCACCTTCTCCGACATGCGCACATGATGACCGCATGCACCCATATTATACATAGTTTATTATATTTTTGGCTGGGATATGATAATCATTAATTATTACTTGTAAAGATTGGAAACGTTACAAACGATTGTAGAAAAAATGCGAGTCACCAGGAAGGTAGGTAGTAGAGCATGCCGTCAGTGTCTTTCCTGTGACCTGTGTTCGTGGTGCACATGGCAGAATGCACAGTCTATACATAGGAACCAGAAGTTGGCTTCGAAACCAAATCACTCATTAGTCCTTCAGTACTGCAGTGAACGCTATCTAGCTAGCTAATTTCCCCTTGAAATCAGTTTTCTTGCGTGGCCATGGGTAGCCTTCCACTTGAAGCTTGGACATGAGGCGGTGGTGTGCACTCTCGCTGCCGCGCGCGACCGTGCACTCAGCAAGCTCGGACATGAGGGCATCCTCAAGCTTGTCGTGTATGCCTCGGACCAGACCCACGCAACCTTCCAGAAGGGCGCGAGCATCGTCGGCATCCCTCCAGCAAACTTCCGCATCCTGCGGACTTCGGCAAACTCGGGATACGGCCTGACCGCCACCATCGTCCAAAGAGCAATCGAGGAAGACGTCGCCCGCGGGCTGCTTCCCCTTTACCTCTGCGCCACCGTCGGCACTACTGGTCTGGGGGCCATTGACCGAGTGCGCGAGCTCGGCCATGTTGCCCGGCGTTATGGTAATTCATTCAACCTCCCTCTCTTATACGCTAATCACCCATACGGTGACACTAAATACGTAGAAATGGAATGCGCTATGCGGTCACAGGTCACGATTTCATGCTCACTTAACAATCAACAATCAGTTCCTATAACCATCTGACAAGAATACATGTTTTACAGGAACCTGGCTGCACATCGACGCAGCCTACGCCGGAAGCGCAGCCATTTGCCCGGAGTTCCAAGGTCACCTCAACGGCGCCGAGCTCGCGGACTCGCTGAGCATGAACCCACATAAGTGGTTCCTCACCAACATGGACTGCTGCTGCCTCTGGGTGGCGAACCCTACCACCATGACCGACGCACTGTCCACTGACCCGGAGTACCTCAAGAATGTCGGCACCGCGTCTAAGATGGCGGAAACGGTCGACTACAAGGACTGGCAGATCGCGCTGTCACGCCGCTTCCGTGCCATCAAACTCTGGGTGGTGCTACGGCGCTATGGAGCGGCGGGAATGCGCGCGCACATACGGAGGCACATCCAGATGGCAGAGTGGTTCGAGCACGTCGTGGCGGCGGACGAGCGGTTTGAGGTCGTGGTGCCAAGGAACTTCTCCTTGGTGTGATTCCGCCTCCGCCCGCGGTTCATGGCGGATAAAGCTGTGGAGGCCCTGAACCGCGACCTCCTCGCAGCGGTGAATGCAAGCAGCCGGGCGTTCATGACGCACTTCGTCGTGGACGACAAGTTTGTGATCCGCCTAGCCGTGGGTGGGTCAATGACAGAGATGCGGCACGTCCGGGCCGCATGGGAGCTTCTCAAGGAGAAGGCCAACGACTTGATCGCCACCGGTTGTTAGTTATTGCTCATTGCTAGTGCTATACCATGCATGGCCAGCAACAGAAGCTGAGCATTCTATTATTGCTTCCATTCGTAGTTAGAGCACACCATGAATGCAATAGTCAATCCATCTGAACCATGAACATTCACTATGACCATGTATGCGACACAATATACATAACTGCTACTGCCGATATTGGATTCTATTTCTGGAGAAGCGGCTGCTTCTACGGAGCAGGCCGATTGAATTTTAAGTATGTTATGATACTTGTAAAAAATCGATGCTAGGCATGGATTCCTGGAAGGGGCCCGTCACAACTCACAATGGAAGGGACCCGTCATAACCAACCTCGTTAATACAAAAGAAACATCAGGCGAAACAAATGGACGCTAAGCCACACACCTGAACATAAGGCTGTATATGTAATTTTACCATGACAGCGACGTCTCGAATGAGAACCAAGTTACTGTCTTGTACGGAATATTCTTGGGATGTAGTGGTTGCGTATCGGTATAACGGGGATGCGGAAATGTAACTTTATAGCTCTATAAAGGGAGGCGAACCGTCCTCCCTAAGGACACGAATCTTTGTTAGGATAGCCACTGTAATGTCTGTATGAACCACTGTTATCTTCGTTCACTGTATTCTCATCATTGTCTGGGAATCCCCCAACATTTGGTGCCCACCGTGGTTTAACTCGTTAAACAGCCCACGATGCCACCACAACGCAAAAAGAGACCTGCAACTCAGAGGGAAGACAACACAGAAGAAGCCAACCAGCTCACGGCCCCCGAAGCCACACATCAAATCCTCCCCGACAAGGCGGAGCGTCTTGCAAGAGTCGAGAAAGCCCTAAGGGCCAAGGCAATGAGCAACCAGCCCGCAAACGAAGTCAACCACCAAAGCCACCAACCTGTGGCAAATGAAGTTGCCAACTGTGTTGATGCTCACCAGTCTGCAACACCCGAAGCTACTGGCCCATCTAGCCTGAACAATGAACTAGACTCAGTTCTCCGAAAGATAGAAGAGGTCAAAAGAAAGAAGGAACAGTTGGCACGACAAGTGCAACACCAGAAAGAGGCTGCGGCCAGGCTATCAAAGTTGAACGAGGCTAGGCGGCAACTAGAAGCACTACAGGAAGAAGTCGCAGAGCTCGAAAGCCCCCTCGAGAATGCAAACCAGGCCGCAACTTATTTTTATCAAAGTCCCACTGTCGATCAAGCACAGCTTCAACCCAGCATCAACTTCGGCCAAGGCATCCAGCACCACTCACCAGGGGTGTCCCTTGTTGTCGACCCAACTTCACCGCTCTCAATAGGGCTACAAACTGCACCATGGCCGACGACCTACAAACCAACCACCTTGCCCAAATTCAACGGGCGCACCGACCCGCGGCAATTCTTAATGAGTTATGAAGCTGCAGTAGCTTCGGCCGGAGGGGATGATGTCGTCCTCACCAAATCCTTCATAATTGCCTGCGAGGGCGCAACGCTAAATTGGTATTCGCTGCTCCCTCCACACATGGTGATCAACTGGCACGACCTCAAGATGAAGGTCACTCAAAATTTCTAGGGTTTCCACCACCCTCACACGGCCTAGGCAGACCTTTTTCAGTGCAAGCAAAAGCACAAGGAACCGCTTGCAGAGTATGTAAGAAGATACGTTCAACTTTGTTCTCAAGCACCGCAAATTGAGGAGTCTGTAGCAATATCCACTTGCATCGTGGGCCTAACCCCCAGCCCAACAGCCTCAAAATTGTTAAGGAAGGAGCCTAAAACCATGACTGCCCTCTTCAGCAAACTCGATGAATACATCAGGTCCGATGAGGACCACCGCCGAAGAGTGGCGGAACGTAACAAAGAGAGACAAAAAAACCAAAACCGAAGCTGGCAACCTTCGCCTTACAACAAGCCTCAAAACCCAAATCAAAACCAAAACCGCATCATGAACATCGAGGGAAGCCAAAACCAAAACCAGAGCCAAAGCCAAAACAACAGCACCCAAAGAGGGGGCCACTCTAGCAAAGGACGAGGTCGAGGCAAACAACCAAAGTTGTTTTACTGTGTCAACCATGGCCATCAGAATCATCACAACACAGAGTGGTGCCCCAAAAAGAAGCAGGAAGAGAGAAAAGCTGCATAAGAAGCTGCAAGGACAGCCGCGCAGACACCCAAAACAATCCACCACACAGCCTTTTACCCACACCCAACCTTCTACCACAATCAACCCAGCTTCGCCAACTTCCCGCAACCAATAAATTGGCCTCTTCCACCGCACATACAACCCTACCACCAAACAATTCCACAGCACCCCAATCCCAACCCGCCTCAGAAGCCCCAAGAAACTCTACCTCCACCCCCAAGCATGCCAGCTATAATACCCAAGCCAGAACCCAACACGCAAAACAGCAACCAAAATTCCTTACCCTCCTTCGGGATGATAATGCCAATCACCGGGGGCTCCTCGCTAGAGTTTGAAAGCAAGAGATAGAAACAGAACTACTTCAGAGAGGTCAATGTGATCATTCCCGACGGACCTCCAGCAAAGCCAGAATGGGCACACATGCCCATAACCTTCACCGAAGAGGATTTCAACCTCAAGACAACCTCGCACAACGATGCGATGGTCATCAAAGCACTGATAGCAGGCTGGACAGTGGGGAAAGTCCTGGTAGACACAGGCAGCTCCGTGGACATTCTCTTCGCAAATGCATTCAGAGAAATGAATATTGACATGAACACGCTCGACCCAAGGCATGTCCCGCTCCTTGGCTTCGGCGGAAAGCCCGTGAAGGCCTTGGGAAAAATCGCCCTCCCAGTCTCGTTCCGAGACCGAGATAATGCGAGGACAGAACACATCACCTTCGACGTAGTGGAAATGCATTATCCCTACAATGCAATACTCAGCCGTGGCTTCATCACCAAAATGGACACAACAATCAGGTAGTTGTACCTATGCATGAAAATACCCGCCCTCAAAGGGGTCATAACGGTGTACGGTGATCAGCAAATGGCAAGGAACATAGAAAAAGGGGTAGCCCCGGGCCAAAAGAATGTCCACCATCTAGCCTCGTCAAACGAAGCTGAAAACATAGCAAAGCAAAAGGCCCACGACGAGCCTAAGAGAGCTAAACAAAAGGTAAAAATCAGTGCGGATGGCAAAACAAAGCGGGTACCTCAAAACATAGCTAAGCCACACACCTGAACAAATTTTCCCCGAAATTTGCAACACGTCAAGAGTGCTTATCACTCAACCGTCTCACATCTCTTTTGTTTAAGGAAACTAGGCTCGTTACTACAAAATGAACACCAAGATGATAGAGCTCTTTTACGATACACAATACTACTACTTAGTAGTATATAGTATATATATATAAGATCTAACTGTTCATTATTATGGATAATTTAGTAATTATTACAATGTAAAAAGTGATATTTCAAATAGAATGGTCTTTTAAACTTTCTACTAGTATCAAAAATAAAATTATAGTGGTGCCATTTGTGTTTGCTTACCATGATACCCTTATACTACCTATACTACTCATGTATACTACTCATACCATAGGCGTAGGTTTCAGTAGTATGTAATTAATCTTGACCGTCGGATATGTTTATACTAGTCATTTTCGAACACAAGTATAGTCTAGTGTTGTGTTCCGTAAAAGAGCTCATATAATATGTTATAAAACTTATTTGTGAAAGCTAAAGGCAACAACAGGGGATAAATTTCAGAATAGGTAAGAACAGAAATTTAAAAGGGCAAAATTTGTTGATGCATGGAAATGCATAGAATGCTTATTACTCAATCGACTCACATCTCTTTTTCCTAGGAAACACAATAATTGTTGGAAACAAAGCACTTATTGTTGGAAACAAAGCACTTATTGTTGTTCATAGCAGCTGAGATTGACTTACATATATTTATTTGCAAACAGGTGTGAAATGTGATACAATAATTCAGAAAGCTAGACATCCTGAGCCATGCGAGGGATAAGAAGAAGCTTCTCCTTACGGTGCACATCCATCCCATACGACTCTGACATATCGACGCCTGTCGACCCCGGCAGAAGCTCCCAGTTGAAGTGGTAGATGAGGTTGGCAAGAATGATTTCGAAAGTGGCGGTGGTGAAGTTTATACCCGGGCACATCCTTCGCCCAGACCCAAACGGCAAGAAACGGAAGTCGTTCCCCTGGAAGTCAGAAGCAGCATCCACGGCTTCTTCCATGAACCGCTCGGGCATGAACTCCTCTGCACTCTCCCAGTAGGTGGAGTCCCTGCCTAGAGCCCACGCGTTGACGATTACACGTGTCCCAGAGGGTATGGTATATCCCTCCACCTCCCATTCGGCCATGGACAAGTGGGGTATCAAAAGAGGCCCCGGCGCGTGTAGCCGCATTGACTCTTTCATCACCGCCGTCAGGTAGCTCATGCCGCTCAGGTCTTGTTCAGTGACCAGTTCCTTCCCCTTGGTTGCGCACCCCCGCACCTCAGCTTGAAGCTTGGTCATCACCTTGGGATTCCGCATCAGCTCAGCCATGGCGTAGTCTAGTGCTATGTAGGTTGTGTCCGTCCCAGCTTCAAACATGTCCTACATGAACATATCGGTAAGTAGAACTCCAAATCAAATTTAACCAAGCTAGTCCATGAAACGTCTCATATGTACCTCTCGTGAAAAATAAACATACCATCAGTATTGCCTTGACGTTGTCTCTGGTCAGGCCGTACTCTTGTTGAACGGAGAGCAGCACATCGATGAAGTCCTCCTCGTCCTCACCATCGACCGGCTTGGTCTTGTGCTTGTCGATGAGGCTGTCCAAAAGGTTATCCCATATCTTCCTGTGCTTCACGGCCTTGGCCGATACCAAGTCCAACCTCGCCAAGCTCGGGAAATAGTCGTCCAGGTTAAATCCCCCCAGGAGCTTGGCGTTCGTCTCTAACAGCTCCCGGAACAGCTGGTTCCGACCTTGTTCCCTGGGGAGCCTGCCCGTCACGGCCTGGCACACGATGTCGTTGGCGAAGAAGCTGAAGAGCTTGCTGACGTCGACCGCGATGCCCATGGCGGCGGCGGCCGTCACCTTGGCTAAAACCAGCTGGACCTCCTGCTCGCGGGCGGCGCGGTTGGACCGGACCTTCGCCGCGGTAAGGAGGTGGGTGGTGATCACCTTCCTGGCCTGGCGCCAGTACTCACCGTAGGGGGCGAAGCCGACGTCGGTGCAGCCGTAGAACAGGACGTCGGCCACCGCGGAGTGCGGCCGGGAGGCGAAGACGTGGTCGTGCGTGCGCAGGACGGCCTTGGCGGCGCGTGGGGAGGAGACGACGAGCGTTGGCACGGCGCCGAGGCGGAGGAGCATCACGTCGGGCCCGTGCCTCTTGGCGAGGTCGCGGAGGGAGTGGTGGGGAAGGGATCCGATGAGGTGGAGGTGGCCGATGATCGGGAGCTTGAACGGAGGCGACGGTAGCTTCCGGAGCAGCTTCTCTGTTCTTGACCTTGGTGTTGCCAAGTGCACGGCGACGAGGAAGAGGAAGAAGAGGAGGGCTAGGGACTCTGGAGATGCGTGTTCGTAGAGGTGCGCTAGCGCTGGAGCCGCCATGGCTGATCAACTAGTGTGCACAACACACGGCTTGCTAGCGCAACAAGTTAGAACCAGCTCGTTGCAGTTTTTGTAGAGCTCGGTAGTCGTGATCCGTCAGACAGCAAGAAGAGTATGCTATTTTTCTTCTTTTCTGCATCATCACTAGATCAGATCAGACAGGACCGACCAGATCTGATATTTTATGAGAGAATCCTATCGAATAATCATCCTTTTTATTAAACTGCACCCGACGCAGACTTTCTTTATTTGCCCATGTGCTATTATATTAATTTTTATCTCGACTATTATAATTTTTATCTCGACTATATACCACTGTCCTCATGTATGTTGTGTACCAAGAGGAACACGAGACGATCGAGATTCCAATAAAATATGTGTTTGGTGCTGGATTAATTGGCATGCTTTTCTCTCAGATGAGCTGCGTGTAGTGACACGGCGCTCGCAATAGTTGGTCGGCGCACTGGTAGACGGGCAGCTCATGGATGCTACCGACGGCTCTGCAACTTGATGCAGTTCATGCACGCTGCTGGGTGGCACCCATGGTGCGATATGGCATTGGCATTGGCACTGTGGCGGCGGATCCGACCAGTAGCAGAAGCTCGCACAAGTCTAAATGTATCTAACTTTGATGAATTTTGATTTCAAATCTATGGAGGCTTTTGAGCTCGAACTAATTGAAATGGATCACACTTTAGTAGTGCTTTCAACATAAAAAATTGACACAAATTATGGCGGTCATTTGTGCCACTGGAGAAATTAAAGGGAAAAATAGAAAAGATGGTGTTTTCAATACACTTTCTTGCTAGCTTGCTAGCCTTTCCCCACGGTGCTGAAATCGTGGCCGGGCAAAAGGGGAGGTGCATGAACTCGTCGCTGGCTGGCGGAGGACAGAGCTAGGGGCGGTTCAGGCACAACGGTGCGTAGGCGGGGTAGCGGCGAGGAGTGGCGGTGAGCAGTCTGCCTAGCCCAGGCAGAAAAACAAAGGTTTGAAACAAACAAGCCCTTGGTGTGTAACTGATAGGCATATGTTCGAAACTCCGATCCTGTCGCCCTTGATTAAAATTCATAGTAGAGACCCATTGAGGATTAGCCCTGGCATCGATCCGGCCACAGGAGAGACCGGGAGCCAAGAAGTGAAGTAAGTTGCGTGCGTGCCTGACGGCGAGGAAGCACCTCCATTGAGCCACGAGGTGGAGTACGAGGCAGAGGCGAGATGGGATGTGTTGGGGACAGACTCACATGACGGAGAGCGGTGCATCTCCTACCTACCATCTGCCATTGCCGAGGGCCTTTCACCGTGCACCACTCCGGTTCGCTCTTTTGCGTCGCTGGGAGGAAAGGGACCGCCGAGCGTTGGGTGCCGCCACCGCTCCTGTGTAGTTCACCATGGCCACCTCCTCCGATAGCGCCCACACCAGCGCTGCACCTCATTCCAGGGATGGGGCAGCCGCTGCTGGGTCACATCCACCCGGGGATTGGGCCGTTGCTGGGGAATGCGCGGCAGAGAAGAAAAGGAGAAAACAGAGGAGACGTGACTGACAGGGACGGAGGAAAGATGATGAGTGCGTACGGTGGGGCGGGTAGGAAACGCATCGGTAAAAATGGAATTGGTTTTTTGGTAGAAACATTTTCTAACTTGTGGTTTTTATGGGTCTCCACCTTATCCTCTCTCAATTGCATGATAGGTGGGTCCGACATGAGCGGTAAGGTGGTTCTGGTTTGGGTGAGAAACGTTTCCAATTATGTTGGAAAACAGGCTTCGCGGAGGCTCAAACACAATGAGGTTTGAGCAGTCCTTGCAATTCAATTCCAAAGAAATGAACATATGTTTACATCGGGGTAGGGCTCTCCTTTTATAGTATCTCGGAGGACATTTTGCATTCCGCAATTACCCTCACTCACCCACTACAATCCTAGAATATGCTTTACATGGAGGTAACTTGTATAACTTGGTCTCCTCCTTGGATCACGCTTCTCACGCCTTTAGTCAGCTCCATGATTCACGCTCTCACATGGTTCCACAAATCACGCCTTCACATTTCCAACGCCTCCACGCTTCCTGACCTCGTGACCGAAGCCATCTTAGCTTCGGGAGTCATGATCGCCATAGATTCGCACCTAAGAGACGCTAGCCTCGCGCCCTGCTCCTTGACCTGATTCAGCGATCCTGCATGAGACACTAAATAACTCAGCACTCGAGGTTACCTTCGACTGCTCGAGGTCAAGCTTGGTTAGTGTCTGGCGATCTGTGTGCCTCCGGGCTTCAAGGTAAGATTCAGGATAGCGAGGCTATGATTACTTTCCACGCCAGATTAACCACCCAAGGTTAGGGGTCCTCACCCGAGGTTAATTATTTTGAGGGGCTAAGCTGTTGACGCTAAATGTAACGACCTCGAGGGTGACCATCTTTTTGGGCGATCCCCAACAGTAGCCCCTCGTGGGCAAGGCTCGACACCGACAACCGAACCCGCGACTTAAGGATCTGCTCCCAAAAAACGTCACCCTCAAGCATCGGTTAGAAATGAGCCGACAATTACCTTTTTGGTCTTACGTGTTGATTTCCTATTGGGTGACCTTTCGTATCTAGCTCGTGGTTACAGGCGCCATTTCACGCATTTTACCATGCCTATAAAAGAGGGGGGTGGGGTCGCTTTCGTTTTTACCCTCGCGGCTAAAACCCTTGCGCTCCTGCTTTTGCTCGCTGCTTCCGTGCTTTAAGATTCATGCATTGTATGCTGTTCTCCTTGGTCTCGAGGATCTCAAAGGTAACAATGTTACTTGTGTCTCTCTTTTAGTGTGAGATTTTCCCTTGCTTGTCATTTTGGAGATGATGTTTCGATGCCTTGCAGCTGGCTCGTATTATGCAAACCGCTAGGCCCATGACATCAGAAGAGTTCACTAAACAAGTTGGGCTTCGCAATGAGGCTGCGGAGGACCAGGATTTGTACAAGGCTGACGAGAAGCAAGGAATCAAGAGGATTGAGCTTTCTTATGCCCAGAACAATAGGTGAGAAGACAATTGGCTAAGCTACTACTTCTATATCAAGATTGACAGGGCCGATGCGTCTGGTATCAACCGATCTTTCTATCCTTCTGTGCACCCCTGGGCCCTATGGATATTGCTACTACCCCTGCATTTACAAGGTCCAAGGCAGACAAGGAGTGCAAGGGCGCTTTCCTCCCGGACTCGAAGTCGATCCCCGGCTGGATCTTGTTGAAGAGTTTTTGGCAGCCAATATTTGGCCCCTTTCTGATGGGTGGAGTCCATTGGAGATTGTGCCAAAAGACGTTTTGTGGAGTACTAGCCCGCTCCTCTACCCTTGCTTTGGAGTGGAGCTGCCCGTGGATGCCAACCCCGGTCTTTTTGCAGAGGATGTTGAGAGGCATGCTGTTGATATAATTGGCCCGAGTACTGAGACTGAGCTGATGTTAGCTCGAAAGATCATTGCACACGAGCTTCGGGTCAACCGTGTGTTCGAGGAACTTGGGGTCGATGTTAAGCCTCATCCCAAACCTCGCAAGACCTTGAAATGGGCACGAGAGGCTGGCGCGACAGGCTTGGAATAGGTTGGCAGCAGTGGCAGGTGGAAAAAGAGAAAGGCCGAGAGCACCGCTCCTAAGGCCGCGGCAGTGACTTCAAAGAAGGATGACAGCCAATCAAGGGTCGTGCTCGAGGTGCGAAAGCAAAATTAAAGACCTCGAGCCTCGAAGCTTAGAAGAAGTAAGAAAAAATTGGACAAAGTTCCTCAAGCGAGGCTGCAAAATCCTCCACGCCCCTGTCTCTAAAGCCATCCGAGTTGCGACCAAGTCCGAACTCGAGGCTGCCGGCGCACTGGCCGGTATGAAAGAAAAGAAGTCTACGAGGAAGTCTCACGTCGGCAAAGCCTTTGATGATGATGATGATATTGTTTTGGATGTGGACTTGTCTATGTTCCCTATATCGGTCCCCAAGGCTAGTGTTCCTTCAAAGGAGACTGAGACTAAGGTTGCTGCACCCCCTCTACAGCACAAGGCCAAACCTTTGAAGGAGAAGATCGTGGATACCATTGCTAAGGAGATTAAGGCATCTACTTCGAAGGTGACAAAGCCAGGTAAACATGTCGTTGTACATTTGCCTAGGATGAGATTTTATGATTGTGGTGATGCGTCATTTAGATTTCTGATGGAGCTGGAAAAAACCACTGGTGCACCTTGGGAGATATATAGGGAACCTCCTCTAATATTTAGGGTAAAACCTTATTCTGCAGATTCTGAACTGTCACCCTCTCTGGAACGTTACAACGAGGCCTACGGCACCAACCTTAGACAGGAGCTCATTGCTGTTCATGTGCCGGGTTCAGGTGAGGACGATAATCGCTACAACCTACCCTTGTTGTGGGGAGCTAAGGATGGGATGCGTGGTGTAGATAGAGCAGCCAAGGAGGTTTTCAAGATGTCTGAGGGGGTTGTCGGCGAGGTTGGTGGGCAGGGAGAAAGGGAGGAAGGCGAGGTTATCCCTACTCGAGGTCTTGGGAAATCCACTGTGCCTTTTGAGGTTGATTACGAGGACAAGTCTTTTAATCCTGAGAGTAAGCGCTTGCTCCTTAGTTTGTTTTGTCTGTACTTAATTTCTACTTTGCTATGCTTTGACGTGCCTTTCTTTTGACAGAGTATGAAAAATCAGTTAGGCGTTTTGAGCAAAAGGACTTAGCTAGGATGTCAGCTACCATCGGATACAAGGTATTTTGTTCGACGCTTGCTATTTGTTTCTTATCTCTCTTTTTTTATGAGTCTTTTCATTTTGGTGTTTTGATTTTGCAGTCCATCATCCTTGGGAAGATGCTATGGAGAAGGCTGCGGCTAAGGAAAAGAGCATGCTAGCCGAGAGCACGAAGATGATGCAGCTAGAGGCTAGAGTTGCAAAGCTTGAGGAGGAAAGCAAGGTTTTATATGCCTTGAAGAACGAGCTCGCCGATTCTAACTCTGACCTTAAAAAGAACAACGTGCTGCTAACAAATACCTACAGCGAGCTCGTGCAGCAAGTTGAGAAGCTGGAGAAAAGACCCGAAGACAATCTTGGTGTTTTGGAGAAACTCCGAAGCGCCACAGAAAAAGACGTACAGACTGTCATAGAGCAGGAAAAAATGATTCATACCCTTGGTCAGGATCTCAAAGAGCAAAAGACCTTTGTTGTGGAAGCAGAGCGGGCTCTCAAGGAAAAGTTCGTTGAGATCTATGAGGTGTACAAAACTGCTCTTGCAAAGTTTGGCACAGAGCCTCTTTTGTTTCTGGGTGATGAAAGTGTAAAAGAAATATTTGATTGGGTGGAAGAGGAGTTCAAAGGCCTGCCCGAGGTTATTACTGGTAGCAGCAACTTTGCTACTTCCTTCTGCCTTGATAGCGCATTTCAACTCCTTGAAAAGAACAGCTACTCTCATTTCTTAACACTTGCGGCTCGCACCTATATGTTCCCCTCGGCCTCGGAGCTTGATGAAGAGGAGAAATCTAAAAATTTGAGAGCCATGAAGATAAATTTCTTCAAACAGCTTTGGGCTACCTCCGGGCGAGAGTACACAAGGCTGGTTGCTCAAGAGCGGCTTGCACAGGTTAGGGTTCACATAACTTTGTATTTCATAAGGTTTGCATTTTTTCTGTTGATTTCCTGATGTTGTTCCTCTTGTGTTCGTAGGCCAAGGCATAGGAAGCAAAAGGCGAAGGTGGGAGCGAGAACGATGATGCTGATCAAGGAGGGCAGTGATTATCGAAGCTAGTTAGAGATTTGTTTTGTGGTTTGGGATGTTTTGATAAACTTGATACTTAGTTGGCTGCTTTTGCGGGCCAGATTGTAAATATTTGTTGCTCAGCCGGAACTTACATGCTCGAAGCTGGTTACTTTTGGCGTTTGTACCTTCACGGATTTCTTTTTATCTTAACGTTTTTATGTTTGAGTTATTCTACTCAAATGGCAACAAAGCTGTAGCTTAAAGAAATGAGCAATGTTTTAGTTTAAAACGTCACCCCTGCCCTAGTTTCTTTATGCGTAGGTTTTTGTTGACTTTGCACGCTTGTTGTCTAAGCTCAAACGGAGCTTAAAAACGTCACCCCCTTCTTGGCACGTGGGTCTTACCCAAGGCAATTCTCTCATGGAAAGAGGATGAAAACGATTTTTGTTTGCCAAAAAATGTCACCCCCGCCCTTTTATCCTTTTTCCGAAAAAACATCCAACCTCGCCCTTTTCTTTTGCATGAACGAGGTTAAGTGAGTATTGACAAACCACAAGATAAGTCAATAGAAAAGTTGTTTTCGAGTTATGTTGACTTAAAAAATATGATAGTTTGGTTGAAATCGCAACCCTTAGGATGTATTTGGTTGGGCTGTGGCTTTTCAAAAAGCTGCTGTGAGCTGTGGGCTGTAGAAAAGCAGCTGTGAGAAAGCAGCTGTGGGAAAAGTATAAGGCCATTTGGTTAGAGCAGATGTAGCTTTTGAATAAATTTTCGAGTGGACCCTGCATGTCATCCACAGTCCACCCCACTCAACTCTCTCCCTCTCTCACTGACGAGCGGATCTAACCCTTCTTCTTCCTCCCGCTGGCTTGTCCACCCCATAGCACCCCGAGTAGCACCAGGGCCGCAACGGCATCCACGATGATGCAGTCCACAATCAGGGCGAGGTCCATGATGGCGATGGCCTGCGCCTCACCTCCTCCACCTTGCACCACGTGGCAGGCACCGTAGCACCACCGGCATCTAGGAGGCAGTAGCACCCCGCGGGCACGCATGCGTCGACATAGAGGTTGAGGCTGGTCTGTGCCGCCAAGAGCCTGCCGCCCGCGCAGGCGAGCCCCGCCTCCATGGTGCCCTTCGGTGTGGAGGCGGAGAGTGATGAGGAGAGGGATGCCATGGCAGCGGCGAGGAGGAGGAGACGCGCGATGATGAGTGTGTGCTGCTGGAGGTCGGAGGCCGGGAGCGAGACGGCAAGGAGGCCTGCGGCATGGTCGAGGAGGAGGAACGACAGGGAGAGGAGGAGCGGGAGGTGGGGCGGGAGGAATGGGAGCAGCGGTGGGAGGAGCAGCAGTGGGAGGAGCGTCATGGAAGCCAGTGGGAGGAAGGCGAACAGGAGCACGAGGAGTAGCGAGAGGAGGCAGAGGAGCGGGTGGCGGAACAGGCGGAGGAGGTGGTGGTGGAGGGAGGACGGGGAGAGGTAGGAGACGGCGGCAATGAGGTGGTGGGACTGGGAGGTCGTGATGAGGGAGAATATAAGGGCATGGCATGCGAGCAGCAGCGCCTCCACCATTGGGGTTGGGCAACGCGGTCGGGGAAGTCCCGAGGAGGAGGAGCACCAGGCGGCGGGCCACTAAGGTGATGGTCGGGTGGGGGGACTGGTGTGGGTGATGGGGAGTGGACGGGAATAGAAGGGGAAAACGAACCGTTATCCTCCATAACAAGTGGTAGGTGGGTAATTTTTTGCCCCAAAAGCAGCTAAAAGCAGGGGGAAGGTGCTTTTGATTTTGAGCAAAAGCACGTATGGCTTTGGTCAAAAGCACGTATGGCTTTTAGGCCCTTTGGTTGGCTTTTGGCTTTTGCAAAAGCAAAAGTAGGTTGGAAAGTCCAACCAAAGGCACCCTTAGTTGCTTCAACCATGAAATTTTGCGAGGTTGAGAAAATAGGGAAATAGGGTGCCTTTTTTGAAAAAATGTCAGTCTTTCTATTCTATTGTGAGAGCTTTGGCTGAGGCTAGGGCCTTCGTGCGAAAGGACAAAATGAATTTTCAACTCTGAAAAACGTCACCCCCCTTGTCCTTTTGCGCAGAGGGGGTTTAGACTCAGCATGGCTTATTCCGAGTGTTATCGCTGCCTTTGATCGCTTGCTGCAGTCTTTCTATTCTCTGAGTTGCAAGTTCAAGGCCAATCACTGTGGTGTTTGAGTGAGAAAATACGTTTATGTGCATATAGTGTGCGTTCAATGTTAGACTATGCAGCTTATTGCTGCTTTAAAATATCTTGCGCAGAAACGTAGGTTTTCAGCACGCAGAAACGTGAGGTTAGGCAAGTTGTTGTTGCATCTGAGACTTGTGCAGACACGCAAGTTTTCAATGCACAGAAACTCGAGGTTAGGCAACTTGTTGTTGCATCTAAGACAAAGATCATAGGGGGAACTTCATTTCATTGAATAATGGAAATTTTACAAGGATCTACCTCTTCCGACATGGTTGCCTCTTTGGCCACTTCTGAAATTGGGTTGATGTTGGTGGTATCGGTTCTGGTTTTGGCCTTGGTTTTGGTTTTGGGTTTGGTTTTTGAACGAGGGTTGGTTATCCTTGATGGCCAGCAGTTAGTTTGGGTGCGAGTGGTGCTGTTGTTGGTGACTGTATCACGAAGCTTGCCAGTTTTGACCTTTCTCTGCTTGCCTTTGGCGGTTTCTTTCCACGACCCTTCTTCTATGGTCTTCATCTGATCTGCAATATTTATCCATCTCTGCGAACAGGGCTTCCATTCTTTTTGGCTTTTTCCTTGATAGCTTTGAGGCTGTTGGCCTCGGATTAAGCCCCTTGATGCAGATCTCTATAGCCATGCTATCCTCCACATCTGGGGTTTGTGCCTTAAGTTGGACAAATCTTCTCACGTAGCTTGCTAAAAGGCTCTTTATCTTTTTGCACACAATTGAACAAATCCCCCTCATCAGTCATGGCTCTATGAAAGCCTTGAAAGTTTTGTATAAGTTTGGTTTTAAGATCGACCCAGCTGTATACAGATTGCAGCAGGAGTAGAGAGTACCAATTTAGTGCTGCACCCTCGCACGCTATAATGAATGACTTTTCCAATACTACATCATCTCCCCCTGCCGAGGCTATGGCTGTTTCATAACTCATGAGGAACTAGCGGGGATCTGTTTGTCCATTGAATTTTGGTAGTGCAACTGCCTTGTAGGTTGTGGGCCATGGGGCTTTTTGCAGGCCTAAGGACAATTGGGAGATTTTGTCGGTAGTTGTGTATGCGCTCATTGTCACTCTGGTGTTGTGCCCAACGAGGCTAGGATTCGGGTATATGATGGGTGTGTCATTGGTGTTGAAGGTTTGAAGTGGTGGCTGCTGCGGCTGTTGCGGTGTGTTACACAAGTATTCCAATTCGTTCAACTCTTGCTGCAACTCTGCCAGCTGCCTTTTGGCCTCATTTAGCCTCACTAGCTTGTTGGTTGCTAGTCTTTGAGCCTGAAGCTCTTGAGCAAATTTTTCTTTTTCTTTTTTAATGCCTCTAGCTGCTTGAGTGCGGAGGCCAACTCTTCTTCTATTTCACTAAGGGGTTCATCTTGCGTGCTTGTTTGCTGCAGAGTTTGGTTCGAGGTCCCCGCCTCAACCATGCCTTTCTGTGATCTTGTTCTTAAATTAGCCTCGATTCTTTTAAACTTTTTCTGCCTTCTCCGTGTTAACTTGTTCGACTGAGACAAGCTGCCTTTCTTGTCCAGCCTCATCTTCGATGGTTCTCTTCTTCTTTTGAGGTGGCATCATGGGTTTCTTAGTGGCTCAGAATACCTGCTGTTACCATGGCACTTCAGCAACCCCACCCAACCCCACGCGCAAGTCAAAATTTGAGGACCATATGTACAATACGTGTGCAAACAAAACCATAATTTCACTAGTATTGAGGGATTTTAGTTATTTCTTCTAAAAAATCTCTTGGGAAATCGTATTTTTGTAGTACAACATATATAGAAAATAAGTATTACTCCCAAATAAACTGCCCTTTTCTTTAGTATTCTTGGTTTTTGTTATTATTTTATTTAATCTTACGATTTATATATGCATAAAAAAGTAATTTAGTATCTTCAAATATGGAAACGTGGTCTTAGGAAATTGTCTAATATATACTAGTTTACCTGCAATCCACTGGCTTGCACATTATATTTCATCATACGGAAATGTCTGGCATTGTGAACGGAAGCAATTTCATCTGTCTGCAACCCGGCATAGCATGTGACACCCAGAGCTCCTGACACAAGCGCGTGAGCACCTTCTCCGACATGCGCACATGATGACCGCATGCACCCATATTATACATAGTTTATTATATTTTTGGCTGGGATATGATAATCATTAATTATTACTTGTAAAGATTGGAAACGTTACAAACGATTGTAGAAAAAATGCGAGTCACCAGGAAGGTAGGTAGTAGAGCATGCCGTCAGTGTCTTTCCTGTGACCTGTGTTCGTGGTGCACATGGCAGAATGCACAGTCTATACATAGGAACCAGAAGTTGGCTTCGAAACCAAATCACTCATTAGTCCTTCGGTACTGCAGTGAACGCTATCTAGCTAGCTAATTTCCCCTTGAAATCAGTGGCCATGGGTAGCCTTCCACTTGAAGCCATGATGCCACTGAACCCCGATTCATTCGCTGGGGAGTCCAGTGCCGTGGTCGACTTCCTCGCCGACTACTACCGCAACGTCGATAAGTATCCGGTCATGGCCAACACCCAGCCAGGGACCATCCGTAAGCTTCTTCCGGAGGCAGCCCCGGAGTTGGGCGACTCCATGGATCGCATACTGGATGATGTGCAGCGGGATATCCTCCCCGGCCTCACACATTGGCAGAGCCCTAGCTTCTTTGCCTATTTCCCGGCGAATGCAAGCACCGCAGGGTTCGCCGGGGAGATGTTGTCGGCTGGTCTCAACGTCGTCCCGTTCGTCTGGACGGCGTCACCGGTGGCCACTGAGCTGGAGCAGGTCGTGGTTGACTGGATGGCTAGCCTCCTCGGCCTACCGGAGCGCTTCCACTTCAAGGGAGGAGGAGGCGGTGTCCTGCATGGGAGCACGTGCGAGGCGGTGGTGTGCACTCTCGCTGCCGCGCGCGACCGTGCACTCAGCAAGCTCGGACATGAGGGCATCCTCAAGCTTGTCGTGTATGCCTCGGACCAGACCCACGCAACCTTCCAGAAGGGCGCGAGCATCGTCGGCATCCCTCCAGCAAACTTCCGCATCCTGCGGACTTCGGCAAACTCGGGATACGGCCTGACCGCCACCATCGTCCAAAGAGCAATCGAGGAAGACGTCGCCCGCGGGCTGGTTCCCCTTTACGTCTGCGCCACCGTCGGCACTACTGGTCTGGGGGCCATTGACCGAGTGCGCGAGCTCGGCCATGTTGCCCGGCGTTATGGTAATTCATTCAACCTCCCTCTCTTATACGCTAATCACCCATACGGTGACACTAAATACGTAGAAATGGAATGCGCTATGCGGTCACAGGTCACGATTTCATGCTCACTTAACAATCAACAATCAGTTCCTATAACCATCTGACAAGAATACATGTTTTACAGGAACCTGGCTGCACATCGACGCAGCCTACGCCGGAAGCGCAGCCATTTGCCCGGAGTTCCAAGGTCACCTCGACGGCGCCGAGCTCGCGGACTCGCTGAGCATGAACCCACATAAGTGGTTCCTCACCAACATGGACTGCTGCTGCCTCTGGGTGGCGAACCCTACCACCATGACCGACGCACTGTCCACTGACCCGGAGTACCTCAAGAATGTCGGCACCACGTCTAAGATGGCGGAAACGGTCGACTACAAGGACTGGCAGATCGCGCTGTCACGCCGCTTCCGTGCCATCAAACTCTGGGTGGTGCTACGGCGCTATGGAGCGGCGGGAATGCGCGCGCACATACGGAGGCACATCCAGATGGCAGAGTGGTTCGAGCACGTCGTGGCGGCGGACGAGCGGTTTGAGGTCGTGGTGCCAAGGAACTTCTCCTTGGTGTGCTTCCGCCTCCGCCCGCGGTTCATGGCGGATAAAGCTGTGGAGGCCCTGAACTGCGACCTCCTCGCAGCGGTGAATGCAAGCGGCCGGGCGTTCATGACGCACTTCGTCGTGGACGACAAGTTTGTGATCCGCCTAGCCGTGGGTGGGTCAATGACAGAGATGCGGCACGTCCGGGCCGCGTGGGAGCTTCTCAAGGAGAAGGCCAACGACTTGATCGCCACCGGTTGTTAGTTATTGCTCATTGCTAGTGCTATACCATGCATGGCCAGCAACAGAAGCTGAGCATTCTATTATTGCTTCCATTCGTAGTTAGAGCACACCATGAATGCAATAGTCAATCCATCTGAACCATGAACATTCACTATGACCATGTATGCGACACAATATACATAAGTGCTACTGCCGATATTGGATTCTATTTCTGGAGAAGCGGCTGCTTCTACGGAGCAGGCCGATTGAATTTTAAGTATGTTATGATACTTGTAAAAAATCGATGCTAGGCATGGATTCCTGGAAGGGGCCCGTCACAACTCACAATGGAAGGGACCCGTCATAACCAAGCTCGTTAATACAAAAGAAACGTCACGCGAAACAAATGGACGCTAAGCCACACACCTGAAGAAATTTTACCCGAAATTTGCAACACGTCAAGAATGGTTATCACTCAACCGTCTCACATCTCTTTTGTTTAAGGAAACCAGGCTCGTTACTACAAAATGAACACCAAGATGATAGAGCTCTTTTACGATCCACAATACTACTACTTAGTAGTATATAGTATATATATAAGATCTAACTGTTCATTATTATGGATAATTTAGTAATTATTACAATGTAAAAAGTGATATTTCAAATAGAATGGTCTTTTAAATTTTCTGCTAGTATCAAAAATAAAATTATAGTGGTGCCATTTGTGTTTTCTTACCATGATACCCTTATACTACCTATACTACTCGTGTATACTACCCATACCACAGGCGTAGGTTTCAGTAGTATCTAATTAATCTTGACCGTCGGATATGTTTATACTAGTCATTTTCGAACACAAGTATAGTCTAGTGTTGTGTTCCGTAAAAGAGCTCATATAATATATTATAAAACTTATTTGTGAAAGCTAAAGGCAACAACAGGGGATAAATTCCAGAATAGGTAAGAACAGAAATTTAAAAGGGCAAAATTTGTTGATGCATGGAAATGCATAGAATACTTATTGGAGCGAAGGCCCTTTTAGGTCCATGGGCTATTTATGCCCCTCCACTCGCCCATTCAGAGTTGCTGGAGTGTCCATACATCTATTGAAGACCAAGGCTCATCAAGTGACCAATGGAGAAACCACACATCCACTGTGATAATTTTAGAGCATCCAGGTGACGATATTCAATGCGCTCAAATGGTGGTATTCAACTTAGAAAAAATAGTAGCACCAGAAGATCTCAGAGTCATCGGAGCAACCATCGAAGCAATTGGTACAACTGAGAAGTAAGCTTGAGTTGCAGCAAGCACTAGATGATCCGACGGGGTCCTTTTCACAAGCGTCGGAGCAATTCGTAAAGAAGACGGAGAAAGACCTATAGCACAAGATATTCCGATGGCTATAAGATGAAGGAATCGGACCAAGCATATTTACTTTGAAAACGTCAAGAGAGTTTTTAGGAAAAACTCCTTCAGCACCGGATGATCCGACGTTACGTCGGATGAATTTAGGTAGAGGTCCAACGGCTATATACGTCAGCAGGGGGCGTGTCACACCCGATTTTAAGGACAAAACCGAGTGCTTTCAATACATGTGCGCAAGGAACAAGTTACACACATGTACGACATAAGTGAATAACAAAGGCAGTGCCAAAGTGAATAAAGAGAGTATTAAACTTTATTACATGACCGAAAGTCTTAATAAAATACAAGCCTAACTTATTACGCAGCGGATTCCGAAGACGACGATGACACCACAGGTAGCTGACTGAAGAACCGTACACCTAGAACTCCTCAAACTCGTGCAGGTACTCCTCCAGATTATCTTGGTCTGAACAGCGATTTTGCAAGGGTGAGTACACTTATGGTTGGTACTCAACAAGTCGTGGGGAATAGTGTAGTGTAAGGCCAACCAAGGTATGGCTAAGGCGAAATAGCATCAGCTTTTAATTAGCTTGGTCGAATTTTATTAGCAATTAACTAAGTATAAGTTTATACCACCCCAAATTAAACATGAACATAAATAAAGTAAACAACATATGCGCGGTATGACAACAATTTAAGTCCATCTTTCGTTAGTATTATCATGTGAGGGTCCAGGCCGCTCTTAACCGTGAGCACGGCTGATCGATCAATTTTACACTCTGCAGAGGTCGTACATCTTTACCCAGAAGTCGCGTAAAAGTTCAAAAGAACTTTGGACCCAACCATGCGGTGTTTGCAAGGCACCATACCACACTTCTGAGGTGTGATTGCATAGGGACGCTACGAGGCCTTTACAAAGATTCATTAGTCAGTGGTAACCCGCTAAGGTTTCGGTGTCTGGCGTGCACAACCTATCACAGGACAATGATGCAATGACTCAGTCCCCCCTCTTGCCTCGTCACGAGTAAGGTTTCTAATTATTTAGCCAAGACCAGAGCCAATTAGTCTTGTGGTAGCACTATTTTCCTGGGTGGCTCTCCATATTCCGATTAAACGTTTATGATCTTGTATTAATGAAAGGTATAACATAAGTAAAGCAAGATTAATCATTGAGTTCAGTTAAACCAACTTATCCCAAGTAGGAACTAAGGATGAGCTACCAAACATAAAAGTACACCCGGTTGGTCAAGGCAAAGGTAAATTCAATCTAGGCAAACCTTAATTGGGACCCATCAATTTAATCTTAACAAGGGCATAGCATAATTGTTGAGTACGAGAAAGTAAAAGTGTATAGGACTAAGAAGTAGTGATCAAGGACACCACTTGCCTTCCTGGCCTTACTCTTGCTGTTCGTACTCCTCGAAGGCTTGATCTTCAAATCCCCCAAATTGCTAAACGTCTATACGCGTCACACGAGCACAAACAAGCAAACAAGGGCACAAAGTAAGAAAACAGTACACCAATCACAACTAAACAGAGAAAACAAGCTTGAAAAACTAATCTACACTTTAAAACAAACACGTGGATATAAAGAACGCGAAAAACGGAGTTAAGATGCAAAAGATATGATTAAAACAAGATCCAGGGGCTTTTCTGCGAGAAAAACAAAACTTCTAGGGTCGAACTGCGAAAAACCGAGGGCTTGTACATGATTATGCCTATAAACCGAAGGTTTAACCCTCAAAAATGCAACTTAGGATGGCTGGTTGATTTAGAGAAACTCAGGGTCTAAACCAAAAGAAAACAGGACCAAAACACAATTATTTTTGAACTAGATTGGACTGCGGGTTGATTTGCGGAAAAGGCGAGCGCTTCAGTGCAAAAGAGGTGCCGCGCGACGCGATTGGGTACACGATCCGGTTGACTCGCTGCGGGCCGTCGGATTTGGATCCAACAGTCTCGGTCGTAGACGACACCCAAGCGGCGGCGGACCAGGCGGTGGGCGGCGACGAGCGGCGGCGGTTCGCTGGAATTGGCCGATACGGCGCTCCGGGGCTCGGTTTCGCGCGCGGAAAACACCAGAAGCATGAGAAAAGCAAGGCGATCCCTTTTCGGCGGTTCACGGTGATCGAGGCTCACCGGAAGGCGGTGCTTGGCGGCGGAGAGAGGGTGGCGGCACTTGCTGGGGTTTCAGGGGCGCTGTTGCGGGGTGCTCGAGGTGGGGGGAGGGCGGCTTATATAGGGGCGGAGTCGGGGCGCGGTCGGAGTGGAGTCCCGGCCGGAGGACGGGGATGATGGGTAGGTCCCACCCGTCAGACCTGCGGAAGGAGGCCGGTGCCGCTGGGCAGGCCGACGGAGTGGGCCGAGCGAGCGACATGGGCTGGCGAAGGGAAAAAGGGAAAGCGGTAGCTTCGCGGGCTGGAGGAAAAGGCGGAGCGGGCCAGGGGAGCTAGCGGCGCTGGGCTGCAGGGAAATAGGATCCGGGTTGAAAGAGAAAGGAGGAGGAGAAGGATGCAGCCCAGGAGGAGGAAGAGAAAAGAGGAAAAGAAAGATTTTTAAAATTGAAATTGAATTTGAGATTCAATTTTGATTCAAACACAAGCAATCAAAATAAATGCACCAGCATGCAATGCACAAAGAACTCCTATGAAGGTTTAATTTAATTTAGAGAAAATAAAATTAAATGCCTAGAAATTTAAATGACATCCTAATTGAGTAAATTTTAGTGTATTTAAATTCTTTAAAAAATTTGGGTGTTACAGGGCACCAGATGATCCGATGCGTATCTCAAGTGACCATCGGATCATCCAATGCTCACATATTTTACTAGCCGTTGTAGCGAAGGCTCTTTGAGGTCCATGGGCTATTTATGCCCCCTCCAGTCGCCCATTCAGAGTTGCTGGATTGTCCATACATCGATTGAAGACCAAGGCCCATCAAGAACACATCCATGCCACCAAAAGTGCAAAAGCGATAATACAAGGCTTAGCACGAGCTAAGAGATTGATTAGCTCTAGGATAGGCCTAGAGAGAGTAGTGCAAGGTGTTGCTACCTTGTGATTGGTTCAAGGAGTGATTCACTATTGTAAGCATGGGGCGCCGGCGTCTTGGGGTCTTGGTGGCTCTCAGGCAAGTCTTCGACACCCCAGCTCGGTGTGGAGCAGCGTCGACAGCCGGATGCGGGGGACAAGAAGACTCCTTCCTTCGTGGAGCAGCTCCATGGTGGAGATGACGTCAAGGTGATCGAAGGGGGGTAGTAGTGAGCCTTGCGTTTGTGGATAGCTTGTTATCCGGCTTGGCTAGAGCCTTTGTAGCGAGCCCAAGACCTTGACCGGGAGAGACTTGGTGAGCAGGAGCATGTCCTTGGTGGAGCTCCAACGCATGGACTAGGGGTGGTATTTGGCTACCGATACCATGTGATAAATCATCGTGCTGGGTTTGCATCTTTCCTAACCCACTCCTTTACATTTCCGCAGTACATTCTCGGAACTTGAGTGCCTTTAGTTACTTTCCAGAGTAGTACCTTGTTAGGATTGGCTCTAGGTTGCAAAACTCTTTGTGGGTGGGAAGTTTCACTAGATCAACCATAGATGCACATGTAGATAGCATGATCTAGTTTAGGTTTGGAAGCAAGTAGTGGAAGTCATAGGCCAAGGATTTTAAGCTAGCCTAATTCACCCCTCCCCTTCTTAGGGTACGAGCACCGATTCCTTTCAATTTGCTTTAGCACCATGAAGGCAATAGTCATCCATCTGCACCATGATCATAGAGCAATGCAAAACCACGAGAGAAACGAAACGGCTGCTCTTCCTTCATTTTATTCCAATTAGTATGGACGTGGAGGTTACAGGACACACCATGCTAGCTGTAGCGCCGGCAACAGGGAAACAAACCCAAGAAAGCAATGCGGACATTTTATTCTACTTTTTTATGCAGAATATATGGAGGCACCAGCCAGCCCAGCAACAACGACAATGGCGGCTACTTGGTATACTCGATGGCCCAGAAGTTGGCGTAGATGTAGGTGGACTTGACGCTGGTAAACCCGGCGCCCTTGGCGAGCTCCACAAACTCCCTCTCGTACCTCTCCTTGCCGTCGGGGCTGTACGCGAGCAGGCACACGTCGACGCCGATCAACCCCTGCGCGCTGTTTGTGGCATCCGGGTTCACCGGCAGGATGCACTCGACACTGATGAGCTTGCCGTGCGGAGGCAGCGCCTCGTAGCAGTTCTTGAGCAGCTTGGCGCAGTGGTTGTCGCCCCAGCAATTGAGGATCCACTTCATGAGGATGGCGTCGCCGGAGGGCACCTTCTCAAACATGTCGCCTCCCACGTGCTGCACCTGCACGTCGGGGTAGGCCGGCGCCTCGGAGATGACGTGGGGAAGGTCGAAGTTGATCCCTTGAATGGTCGGGTACCTGGAGGTGATGGCATGGATGGTGGAGCCGAGGCCGCCGCCAACGTCGACGAGGGTGCGGACGCCGTCGAAGCCCGTGTAGAGCTCCAAGAGCTTCTTGGTGAGGATGACGGAATGCTGCTTCATGGCCTCATTGAAGACCCCGTTGAAGCGTGCGTCAGTACCGGCGTAGTCGAACCAGGAAGGCGTCCCAAACGCCCTGTTGAATGGGCTGCCACCCTCAAGGACCGCGTCCGTCATGTAGCTCCAGGCGTGCATGAAGAGCTTGTCGTTGCCGAGGAGGTGGAACGGAGCCATGGAGACACCATCCTCGTTGGGGGTGAGCCACTTGCACACTGGCGCGGCGCTGTACTGGCGGCACAGGCTGCCATCCTCGGCCTCCTCCACCACGCAGGACACAACTTTGTAGGACGCCAGCAGTCGCAGCAAGCGATCCACCATGGACGGCGCGGCGGGGTTGGCCTTGGAAGGCAGCTTCGCGGCCACCTCCTTGGGAGTGAGAGCCTTCCCGCTGGCGCCCACAAGGGTCTCGAGCAGGCCCAGCTCAATGGCAGTTCTTAGCGTCATCGGCAGGATGGCCGACGACACTAGCTGCAGAGCGTGCATGCATGTCTCCTCGTCGGCTATGGCCATGTCCGCGGCGGAACCCATCTACCTCCCGGGATTGGAGCTCAACTAACTGATGAAGGTGTGTGTACCTTGTTGTTGTGATTGCTGGTGGCTGAATGATCGATGAGGCGAAAGGGGCCGTTTATATAGAGCTTCGAGCTAGGCTTTGTTCACCAACCTGAAAATCATGCATTCTTTGACAAGTATGGGATTGCTTGTATGGTGTGACGATGACCTGTGAGAGCTAGCAGCTAGCGTGGTAGTGATTGTGTACCCCATGCAAAACCTCCCTCCTAATAAGATCGTGATGCACGAGGCTGAATACAATATTGTTTTGTCTGCAGTCTAATCGATTTGGAATCCGCAAATATAATCAATTCACGACACTGGAGATGGTCGGCGCACGAGGAGTGGCAGTCCTTGTGCCCTTTGAGAATCTGTTTTGCATTAGATCAAGGTTGAGATGGTTTCTTTAACCCTTGAGATTCAGCGCGAGGGTCCACGTGCGTGATGGACATGGCTTCGCTACTGCACAACTATTTTTCAAGAATCAAGATATTCTGCATGGGATGTCCTGCGTCTCTGGTGTCGGTGCAATCTTTCTCCTGTTGAACACATACACTAGCGTCTGATGCCAGAGTGAGGTGGATTGGGTGGATCAAGGCTACGGCGTAGGACATTATCATGGCTCGGGCGGCCGGAGCAAGAACACGAGCTGGCCGATCGTAGAGGGAAGACGCAAGTGGCACTTGCAGAATCTACGTGGCTCCCCTTGGTCATTCTTTGTCTCACCCTATGGGTATCGTGGAGGCACGGCGCCAGGCTGGCGGCACGGTGTAGCCTCAATTCAGGACTTTCCTAGCCAGGGCGTGGCCGAGGGCGATTGGTTGCTCAACCTGATGAGAACTTGGGTGGGTGCTCCTACATGGGAGAGAATAGGGTGACGGATGAGAATGCAGATGAGGGACGGGGCTCAGACGAGGGGTGGGTTGGAGACATGTTTTCACTGTTGAACTCTTAGCGTCAAGATGAGAGGTGAGATGAGATACCGGTAGGACCTGCTCTTACCATGGCACTTCAGCAACCCCACCCCAACCCCGCGCGCAAGTCAAAATTTGAGGACCATCTGTACAATACGTGTGCAAACAAAACCATAATTTTACTAGTATTGAGGGATTTTAGTTATTTCTTCTAAAAAATCTCTTGGGAAATCGTATTTTTGTAGTACAACATATATAGAAAATAAGTATTACTCACAAATAAACTGCCCTTTTCTTTAGTATTCTTGGTTTTTGTTATTATTTTATTTAATCTTAAGATTTATATATGCATAAAAAAGTAATTTAGTATCTTCAAATATGGAAACGTGGTCTTAGGAATAGGGCTCATATTTTATTCTTGAGCATGCCTAGTGGAAAAATACTATCTAAAAAACTGCAAAGAAATTTCATCATACGGAAATGTCTGAGATTGTGAACGGAAGCAATTTCATCTGTCTGCAACCCTGCATAGCATGTGACAGCCCGGGCTGCGTGCCAAGAAACACCCAGAGCTCCTGACACAACCGCGTGAGCACCTTCTCCGACATGCGCACATGAGGACCGCATGCACCCATATGCAAGGTTCACAAATACGTGCGTGCTTAAACTATATGCGCACGTTACAAACGATTGTAGAAAAAATGCGAGTCACCAGGAAGGTAGGTAGTAGAGCATGCCGTCAGTGTCTTTCCTGTGACCTGTGTTCGTGGTGCACATGGCAGAATGCACAGTCTATACATAGGAACCAGAAGTTGGCTTCGAAACCAAATCACTCATTAGTCCTTCGGTACTGCAGTGAACGCTATCTAGCAAGCTAATTTCCCCTTGAAATCAGTGGCCATGGGTAGCCTTCCACTTGAAGCCATGATGCCACTGAACCCCGATTCATTCGCTGGGGAGTCCAGTGCCGTGGTCGACTTCCTCGCCGACTACTACCGCAACGTCGATAAGTATCCGGTCATGGCCAACACCCAGCCAGGGACCATCCGTAAGCTTCTTCCGGAGGCAGCCCCGGAGTTGGGCGACTCCATGGATCGCATACTGGATGATGTGCAGCGGGATATCCTCCCCGGCCTCACACATTGGCAGAGCCCTAGCTTCTTTGCCTATTTCCCGGCGAATGCAAGCACCGCAGGGTTCGCCGGGGAGATGTTGTCGGCTGGTCTCAACGTCGTCCCGTTCGTCTGGACGGCGTCACCGGTGGCCACTGAGCTGGAGCAGGTCGTGGTTGACTGGATGGCTAGCCTCCTCGGCCTACCGGAGCGCTTCCACTTCAAGGGAGGAGGAGGCGGTGTCCTGCATGGGAGCACGTGCGAGGCGGTGGTGTGCACTCTCGCTGCTGCGCGCGACCGTGCACTCAGCAAGCTCGGACATGAGGGCATCCTCAAGCTTGTCGTGTATGCCTCGGACCAGACCCACGCAACCTTCCAGAAGGGCGCGAGCATCGTCGGCATCCCTCCAGCAAACTTCCGCATCCTGCGGACTTCGGCAAACTCGGGATACGGCCTGACCGCCACCATCGTCCAAAGAGCAATCGAGGAAGACGTCGCCCGCGGGCTGGTTCCCCTTTACCTCTGCGCCACCGTCGGCACTACTGGTCTGGGGGCCATTGACCGAGTGCGCGAGCTCGGCCATGTTGCCCGGCGTTATGGTAATTCATTCAACCTCCCTCTCTTATACGCTAATCACCCATACGGTGACACTAAATACGTAGAAATGGAATGCGCTATGCGGTCACAAGTCACGATTCATGCTCACTTAACAATCAACAATCAGTTCCTATAACCATCTGACAAGAATACATGTTTTACAGGAACCTGGCTGCACATCGACGCAGCCTACGCCGGAAGCGCAGCCTTTTGCCCGGAGTTCCAAGGTCACCTCGACGGCGCCGAGCTCGCGGACTCGCTGAGCATGAACCCACATAAGTGGTTCCTCACCAACATGGACTGCTGCTGCCTCTGGGTGGCGAACCCTACCACCATGACCGACGCACTGTCCACTGACCCGGAGTACCTCAAGAATGTCGGCACCGCGTCTAAGATGGCGGAAACGGTCGACTACAAGGACTGGCAGATCGCGCTGTCACGCCGCTTCCGTGCCATCAAACTCTGGGTGGTGCTACGGCGCTATGGAGCGGCGGGAATGCGCGCGCACATACGGAGGCACATCCAGATGGCAGAGTGGTTCGAGCACGTCGTGGCGGCGGACGAGCGGTTTGAGGTCGTGGTGCCAAGGAACTTCTCCTTGGTGTGCTTCCGCCTCCGCCCGCGGTTCATGGCGGATAAAGCTGTGGAGGCCCTCAACCGCGACCTCCTCGCAGCGGTGAATGCAAGCGGCCGGGCGTTCATGACGCACTTCGTCGTGGACGACAAGTTTGTGATCCGCCTAGCAGTGGGTGGGTCAATGACAGAGATGCGGCACGTCCGGGCCGCGTGGGAGCTTCTCAAGGAGAAGGTCAACGACTTGATCGCCACCGGTTGTTAGTTATTGCTCATTGCTAGTGCTATACCATGCATGGCCAGCAACAGAAGCTGAGCATTCTATTATTGCTTCCATTCGTAGTTAGAGCACACCATGAATGCAATAGTCAATCCATCTGAACCATGAACATTCACTATGACCATGTATGCGACACAATATACATAAGTGCTAGTGCCGATATTGGATTCTATTTCTGGAGAAGCGGCTGCTTCTACGGAGCAGGCCGATTGAATTTTAAGTATGTTATGATACTTGTAAAAAATCGATGCTAGGCATGGATTCCTGGAAGGGGCCCGTCACAACTCACAATGGAAGGGACCCGTCATAACCAAGCTCGTTAATACAAAAGAAACGTCAGGCGAAACAAATGGACGCTAAGCCACACACCTGAACAAATTTTACCCGAAATTTGCAACACACGTCAAGAATGCTTATCACTCAACCGTCTCACATCTCTTTTGTTTAAGGAAACCAGGCTCGTTCCTACAAAATGAACAGCTCTTTTACGATCCACAATACTACTACTTAGTAGTATATAGTATATATATAAGATCTAACTGTTCATTATTATGGATAATTTAGTAATTATTACAATGTAAAAAGTCATATTTCAAATAGAATGGTCTTTTAAACTTTCTGCTAGTATCAAAAATAAAATTATAGTGGTGCCATTTGTGTTTTCATACCATGATACCCTTATACTACCTATACTACTCATGTATACTACCCATACCACAGGTGTAGGTTTCAGTAGTATGTAATTAATCTTGAGCGTCGGATATGTTTATACTAGTCATTTTCGAACACAAGTATAGTCTAGTGTTGTGTTTCGTAAAAGAGCTCATATAATATGTTATAAAACTTATTTGTGAAAGCTAAAGGCAGCAACTGGGGATAAATTCCAGAATAGGTAAGAACAGAAATTGAAAAGGGCAAAATTTGTTGATGCATGGAAATGCATAGAATACTTATTGGAGCCAAGGCTCTTTTAGGTCCATGGGCTATTTATGCCCTCTCCACTCGCCCATTCAGAGTTGCTGGAGTGTCCATACATCTATTGAACACCAAAGCTCATCAAGTGACGAATGGAGAAACCACACATCCACTGTGATAATTTTAGAGCATCCAGGTGACGATATTCAATGCGCTCAAATGGTGGTATTCAACTTAGAAAAAATAGTAGCACCAGAAGATCTGAGAGTCATCGGAGCAACCATCGGAGCAATTGGTACAACTGAGAAGTCAACTTGAGTTGCAGCAAGCACCAAATGATCCGACGGGGTTGTTTTCACAAGCGTCGGAGCAATTCGCAAACAAGACGTAGAAAGACCTATAGCACCAGATATTCTGATGACTAGAAGATGAAGGCATTGGACCAAGAATATTTACTTTGAAAACATCAAGAGAGTTTTTAGGAAAAACTCCTTCAGCACCGGATGATCCGACTATACGTCGGATGAATTTAGGCAGAGGTGCAACGGCTATATGCGTCAGCAGGGGGCATGTCACACCCGATTTTAAGGATAAAACCGAGTGCTTTCAATACATGTGCGCCAAGAACAAGTTACACACATGTACGACATAAGTGAATAACAAAGGCAGTGCCAAAGCGAATAAAGAGAGTATTAAACTTTATTACATGACCGAAAGTCTCAATAAAACACAAGCCTAACTTATTACGCAGCGGACTCTGAAGATGACGATGACACCACAGGCAGCTGACTGAAGAACCGTACGCCTAGAACTCCTCAAAGTCGTGCAGGTACTCCTCCAGATTATCTTGGTCTGAACAACGGTTTTGCAAGGGTGAGTAAAATTATGGTTGGTACTCAACAAGTCGTGGGGAATAGTGTAGTGTAACGCCAACCAAGGTATGGCTAAGGCTAAACAACATAAGCTTTTAATTAGGTTGGTCAAATTTTATTAGCAATTAACTAAGTATAAGTTTATACCACCCCAAATTAAACATGAACATAAATAAAGTAAACAACATATGTGCGGTATGACAACAATTTAAGTCCATCTTTCGTTAGTATTATCATGTGAGGGTCCAGGCCACTCTTAATCGTGAGCACGGTTGATCGATCAGTTTTACACTCTGCAGAGGTCGCACATCTTTACCCACAAGTCACGTAAAAGTTCAAAAGAACTTTGGACCCAACCATGCGGTGTTTGCAAGGCACCATACCACACTTCCAAGGTGTGATTGCATAGGGACGCTACGAGGCCTTTACAAAGATTCATTAGTCAGTGGTAACCCGCTAAGGTTTCGGTGTCTGGCGTGCACAACCTATCACAGGACAATGATGGAACGACTCAGTCCCCCCTCTTGCCTAATCACGAGTAAGATTACTCCAGACTAAGGTTTCTAATTATTTAGCCAAGACCAGAGCCAATTAGTCTTGTGGTAGCACTATTTTCCTGGGTGGCTGTCCATGTTCCGATTAAACGTTTGTGATCTTGTATTAATGAAAGGTATAACAGAAGTAAAGCAAGATTAATCATTGAGTTCAGTTAAACCAACTTATCCTAAGTAGGAACTAAGCATGAGCTACCCAACATAAAAGTAAACCCAGTTGGTCAAGGCAAAGGTAAATTCAATCTAGGCAAACCTTAATTGGGACCCATCAATTTAATCTTAACAAGGGCATAGCATAATTGTTGAGTATGAGAAAGTAAAAGTGTATAGGACTGAGAAGTAGTGATCAAGGACACGACTTGCCTTCTTGGCCTTGCTCTTGCTGTTCGTACTCGTCGAAGGCTTGATCTTCAAATCCCCCGAATTGCTGAACGTCTATACACATCACACGAGCACATACAAGCAAACAAGGGCACAAAGTAAGAAAACAGTACACCAATCACAACTAAACAGATAAAACAAGCTTGAAAAATTAATCTACGCTTTAAACAAACACGTGGATTTAAAGAACGTGAAAAACGGAGTTAAGATGCAACAGATATGATTAAAACAAGATAAGAGGGCTTTTCTGTGAGAAAAACAAAACTTCTAGGGTCGAACTGCGGAAAACCGAGGGCTTATACGTGATTATGCCTAGAAACCGAAGGTTTAACACGCAAAAACACAACTTGGGATGGCGGGTTGATTTTACAGAAACTCAGGGTCTAAACCGAAAGAAAACAGGACCAAAACAAAATTATTTTTCAACTAGATTGGACTGCGGGTTGATTTATGGAAAAGGCCAGGGCTTAAGTGCCAACAAGGTGCAGCGCGACGCGATTTACCGTTATGCGATCCGGTTGACTCGCTGCGGGCCGTCGGATTTGGATCTGACAGTCTCGGTCGTCGGCAACACCGAAGCGGCGGCGCACCAGTCAGCGGGCGGCTATGAGCAGCGGCGGTTCGTCGGAATTAGCCGATACGGCGCTCCGGGGCTCGGTTTCGCGCGCGGAAAACACAGGAAGCATGAGAAAAGAAAGGTGATCCCGTTTTGGTGGTTCACGATGAGCAAGGCTCACCGGAAGGCGGCGGCGGAGAGAGGGTGGCGGCGCTGGAGCTCTGGTGGCAGCGCTTGGTAGGGTTTCGGGGGCGCTATTGCGGCGTGCTCGAGGTCGCAGGGGGGGGGAGGGGGGCAGCGGGGCGGCGGCTTATATAGGAGCGGAGTCCGCTGGCGGTCGGAGTGGAGTCCTAGCCGGATACGGCCGGAGGACGGGGATGAGGGATAGGTCCCAGCTGTTAGACATCTTTACCCACAACTCGCGTAAAAGTTCAAAAGAACTTTGGACCCAACCATGCGGTGTTTGCAAGGCACCATACCACACTTCCGAGGTGTGATTGCATAGGGATGCTACGAGGCCTTTACAAAGATTCATTAGTCAGTGGTAACCCGCTAAGGTTTGGTGTCTGGCATGCACAACCTATCACAGGACAATGATACAACGACTCAGTCCTCCCTCTTGCCTCATCACGAGTAAGGTTTCTAATTATTTAGCCAAGACCAGAGCCAATTAGTCTTGTGGTAGCACTGTTTTCCTGGGTGGCTCTCCATGTTCCGATTAAACGTTTGTGATCTTGTACTAATGAAAGGTATAACAGAAGTAAAGCAAGATTAATCATTGAGTTCAGTTAAACCAACTTATCCCAAGTAGGAACTAAGGATGATCTACCAAACATAAAAGTACACCCGGTTAGTCAAGGCATAGGTAAATTCAATCTAGGCAAACCTTAATTGGGACCCATCAATTTAATCTTAACAAGGGCATAGCATAATTGTTGAGTACGAGAAAGTAAAAGTGTATAGGACTGAGAAGTAGGGATCAAGGACACAACTTGCTTTCTTGGCCTTGCTCTTGCTGTTCATACTGCTCGAAGGCTTGATCTTCAAATCCCCCAAATTGCTGAACGTCTATACGCATCACACGAGCACATACCGAGGGCTTGTACATGATTATGCCTATAAACCGAAGGTTTAACACGGAAAAATGCAACTTAGGATGGCGGGTTGAATTAGAGAAACTCAGGGTCTAAACCGAAAGAAAGCAGGACCAAAACACAATTATTTTTGAACTAGATTGGACTGCAGGTTGATTTGCGGAAAAGGCGAGCGCTTCAGTGCAAAAGAGGCGCGGCGCGACACGATTGAGTACGCGATCCGGTTGACTCGCTGTGGGCTGTCGGATTTGGATCCGACGGTCTCGGTCGTCGATGACACCTAAGCGGCAGCGGACCAGGCGGCGGGCGGCGACGAGCGGCGGCGGTTTGCTGGAATTAGCCGATACGGCGCTCCGGGGCTCGATTTCGCGCGCGGAAAACACCGGAAGCATGAGAGAAGCAAGGCGATCCCTTTTCGGCGGTTCACGGTGATCGAGGCTCACTGGAAGGTGGTGCTTGGCGGCGGAGAGAGGGTGGCGGCACTTGCTGGGGTTTCGGGAGCGCTGTTGCGGGGTGCTTGAGGGGGGGGGGGGGGGGCGGCGGCTTATACAGGGGCGGAGTCCGGGCGCGGTCGGAGTGGAGTCCCGGCCGGAGCACGGGGATGACGGGTAGGTCCCACTCGTCAGACCTGCGGAAGGAGGCCGCTGCCGCTGGGCAGGCCGACGGAGTGGGCCGAGCGAGCGACATGGGCTGGCAAGGGAAAAAGGGAAAGCGGCAGCTTCGCGGGCCGAAGGAAAAGGCGGAGCGGGCCGGGGGAGGTAGCGGCGCTGTGCTGCAGGGAAATAGGATCCGGGCTGAAAGAGAAAGGAGGAGGAGAAGGATGCAGCCCAGGAGGACGAAGAGAAAAGAGGAAAAGAAAGATTTTTGAAATTGAAATTGAAATTGAGATTCAATTTTCATTCAAACACAAGCAATCAAAATAAATGCACCAGCATGCAATGCACAAAGAACTCCTATGATGGTTTAATTTAATTTAGAGAAAATAAAATTAAATGCCTAGAAATTTAAATGACATCCTAATTGAGCAAATTTTAGTGTATTTAAATTCTTTAAAAAATTTGGGTGTTACAGGGCACCAGATGATCCGACGCCTATCTCAAGTGACCATCGGATCATCCAATGCTTACATATTTTACTAGCCGTTGTAGCGAAGGCTCTTTGAGATCCATGGGCTATTTATGCCCTCTCCACTCGCCCATTCAGAGGTGCTGGATTGTCCATACATCGATTGAAGACCAAGGCCCATCAAGAACACATCCATGCCACCAAAAGTGCAAAAGCGATAATCCAAGGCTTAGCACGAGCTAAGAGATTGATTAGCTCTAGGATAGGCCTAGAGAGAGTAGTGCCAGGTGTTGCTACCTTGTGATTGGTTCAAGGAGTGATCCACTATTGTAAGCTTGGGGCGCCGGCACCTTGGGGTCTTGGTGGCTCTCCGGCAAGTCTTCGACACCCCAGCTCAGTGTGGAGCAGCGTCGACAGCCGGATGCGGGGGACAAGAAGACTCCTTCCTTCGTGGAGCAGCTCCATGGTGAAGACGACGTCAAGGTGACCGAAGGGGGGTAGTAGTGAGCATTGCATTTGTGGATAGCTTGTCATCCGGCTTGGCTAGAGCCTTTGTAGCGAGCCCAAGACCTTGACCGGGAGAGACTTGGTGAGTAGGAGCTTGTCCTTGGTGGAGCTCCAACGCATGGACTAGGGGTGGCATTTGGCTACCGATACCATGTGATAAATCATCGTGCTAGGTTTGCATCTTTTCTAACCCACTCCTTTACATTTCCGCACTACATTCTCGCAACTTGAGTGCCTTTAATTACTTTCCAGAGTAGTACCTTGTTAGGATTGGCTCTAGGTTGCAAAACTCTTTGTGGGTGGGAAGTTTCACTAGATCAACCATAGATGCACATGTAGATAGCATGATCTAGTTTAGGTTTGGAAGCAAGTAGTGGAAGTCATAGGCCAAGGATTTTAAGCTAGCCTAATTCACCCCTCCCCTTCTTATGGTACGAGCATCGATTCCTTTCAATTTGCTTTAGCACCATGAAGGCAATAGTCATCCATCTGCACCATGATCATAGAGCAATGCAAAACCACGAGAGAAACGAAACGGCTGCTCTTCCTTCATTTTATTCCAATTAATATGGACGTGGAGGTTACAGGACACACCATGCTAGCTGTGGCGCCGGCAACAGGGAAACAAATCCAAGAAAGCAATGCGGACATTTTATTCTACTTTTTTATGCAGAATATATGGAGGCACCAGCCAGCCCAGCAACAACGACAATGGCGGCTACTTGGTATACTCGATGGCCCAGAAGTTGGCGTAGATGTAGGTGGACTTGACGCTGGTAAACCCGGCGCCCTTGGCGAGCTCCACAAACTCCCTCTCGTACCTCTCCTTGCCGTCGGGGCTGTACGCGAGCAGGCACACGTCGACGCCGATCAACCCCTGCGCGCTGTTTGTGGCATCCGGGTTCACCGGCAGGATGCACTCGACACTGATGAGCTTGCCGTGCGGAGGCAGCGCCTCGTAGCAGTTCTTGAGCAGCTTGGCGCAGTGGTTGTCGCCCCAGCAATTGAGGATCCACTTCATGAGGATGGCGTCGCCGGAGGGCACCTTCTCAAACATGTCGCCTCCCACGTGCTGCACCTGCACGTCGGGGTAGGCCGGCGCCTCGGAGATGACGTGGGGAAGGTCGAAGTTGATCCCTTGAATGGTCGGGTACCTGGAGGTGATGGCATGGATGGTGGAGCCGAGGCCGCCGCCAACGTCGACGAGGGTGCGGACGCCGTCGAAGCCCGTGTAGAGCTCCAAGAGCTTCTTGGTGAGGATGACGGAATGCTGCTTCATGGCCTCATTGAAGACCCCGTTGAAGCGTGCGTCAGTACCGGCGTAGTCGAACCAGGAAGGCGTCCCAAACGCCCTGTTGAATGGGCTGCCACCCTCAAGGACCGCGTCCGTCATGTAGCTCCAGGCGTGCATGAAGAGCTTGTCGTTGGCGAGGAGGTGGAACGGAGCCATGGAGACACCATCCTCGTTGGGGGTGAGCCACTTGCACACTGGCGCGGCGCTGTACTGGCGGCACAGGCTGCCATCCTCGCCCTCGTCCACCACGCAGGACACAACTTTGTAGGACGCCAGAAGTCGCAGCAAGCGATCCACCATGGACGGCGCGGCGGGGTTGGCCTTGGAAGGCAGCTTCGCGGCCACCTCCTTGGGAGTGAGAGCCTTCCCGCTGGCGCCCACAAGGGTCTCGAGCAGGCCCAGCTCAATGGCAGTTCTTAGCGTCATCGGCAGGATGGCCGACGACACTAGCTGCAGAGCGTGCATGCATGTCTCCTCGTCGGCTATGGCCATGTCCGCGGCGGAACCCATCTACCTCCCGGGATTGGAGCTCAACTAACTGATGAAGGTGTGTGTAGCTTGTTGTTGTGATTGCTGGTGGCTGAATGATCGATGAGGCGAAAGGGGCCGTTTATATAGAGCTTCGAGCTAGGCTTTGTTCACCAACCTGAAAATCATGCATTCTTTGACAAGTATGGGATTGCTTGTATGGTGTGAGAGCTAGCAGCTAGCGTGGCAGTGATTGTTTATTATATTTCTTATTACCCCATGCAAAACCTCCCTCCTAATAAGATCGTGATGCACGAGGCTGAATACTATATTGTTTTGTCTGCAGTCTAATCGATTTGGAATCTGCAAATATGATCAATTCACGACATTGGAGATGGTCGGCGCACGAAATGCCACCGGGACACAACGAGGAGTGGCAGTCCAATTGAAACTTTCAGAGAAGCACCTTGTGCCCTTTGAGAATCTGTTTTGCATTAGATCAAGGTTGAGATGGTTTCACGTGCGTGATGGACATGGCTTCGCTACTGCACAACTGTTTTTCAAGAATCAAGATATTCTGCATGGGATGTCCTGCGTCTCTGGTGTCGGTGCAATCTTTCTCCTGTTGAACACGTACACTAGCGTCTGATGCCAGAGTGAGGTGGATCGGGTGGATCAAGGCTACGGCGTAGCACATTATCAAGGCTCGGGCGGCCAGAGCAAGAACACGAGCTGGCCGACCGTAGAGGGAAGACGCAACCGGCACTCGCAGAATCTACGTGGCTCCCCTTGGTCGTTCTTTGTCTCACCCTATGGGTATCGTGGAGGCACGGCGCCAGGCTGGCGGCACGGTGTAGCCTCAATTCAGAACTTTCCTAGCCAGGGCGTGGCCGAGGGCGATTGGTTGCTCAACCTGATGAGAACTTGGGTGGGTGCTCCTGCATGGGAGAGAATAGGGTGACGGATGAGAATGCAGATGAGGGACGGGGCTCAGACGAGGGGTGGGTTGGAGACATGTTTTCACTGTTGAACTCTTAGCGTCAAGATGAGAGGTGAGATGAGATACCGGTAGGACCTGCTCTTACCATGGCACTTCAGCAACCCCACCCCAACCCCGCGCGCAAGTCAAAATTTGAGGACCATCTGTACAATACGTGTGCAAACAAAACCATAATTTTACTAGTATTGAGGGATTTTAGTTATTTCTTCTAAAAAATCTCTTGGGAATCGAAATCGTATTTTTGTAGTACAACATATATAGAAAATAAGTATTGTTCACAAATAAACTGCCCTATACTTGGTTTTTGTTATTATTTTATTTAATCTTAAGATTTATATCTGCATAAAAAAGTAATTTAGTATCTTCAAATATGGAAACGTGGTCTTAGGAATAGGGCTCATATTTTATTCTTGAGCATGCCTAGTGGAAAAATAATATCTAAAAAACTGCAAAGAAATTTAATACCTAAGCCTTCGATCCGCTCTACTTTTTGTATACTAGTTTACCTGCAATCCACTGGCTTGCACATTATATTTCATCATACGAAAATGTCTGAGATTGTGAACGGAAGCAATTTCATCTGTCTGCAACCCTGCATAGCATGTGACACCCAGAGCTCCTGACACAAGCGCGTGAGCACCTTCTCCGACATGCGCACATGATGACCGCATGCACCCATATTATACATAGTTTATTATATTTTTGGCTGGGATATGATAATCATTAATTATTACTTGTAAAGATTGGAAACGTTACAAACGATTGTAGAAAAAATGCGAGTCACCAGGAAGGTAGGTAGTAGAGCATGCCGTCAGTGTCTTTCCTGTGACCTGTGTTCGTGGTGCACATGGCAGAATGCACAGTCTATACATAGGAACCAGAAGTTGGCTTCGAAACCAAATCACTCATTAGTCCTTCAGTACTGCAGTGAACGCTATCTAGCTAGCTAATTTCCCCTTGAAATCAGTTTTCTTGCGTGGCCATGGGTAGCCTTCCACTTGAAGCTTGGACATGAGGCGGTGGTGTGCACTCTCGCTGCCGCGCGCGACCGTGCACTCAGCAAGCTCGGACATGAGGGCATCCTCAAGCTTGTCGTGTATGCCTCGGACCAGACCCACGCAACCTTCCAGAAGGGCGCGAGCATCGTCGGCATCCCTCCAGCAAACTTCCGCATCCTGCGGACTTCGGCAAACTCGGGATACGGCCTGACCGCCACCATCGTCCAAAGAGCAATCGAGGAAGACGTCGCCCGCGGGCTGGTTCCCCTTTACCTCTGCGCCACCGTCGGCACTACTGGTCTGGGGGCCATTGACCGAGTGCGCGAGCTCGGCCATGTTGCCCGACGTTATGGTAATTCATTCAACCTCCCTCTCTTATACGGTGACACTAAATACGTAGAAATGGAATGCGCTATGCGGTCACAGGTCACGATTTCATGCTCACTTAACAATCAACAATCAGTTCCTATAACCATCTGACAAGAATACATGTTTTACAGGAACCTGGCTGCACATCGACGCAGCCTACGCCGGAAGCGCAGCCATTTGCCCGGAGTTCCAAGGTCACCTCGACGGCGCCGAGCTCGCGGACTCGCTGAGCATGAACCCACATAAGTGGTTCCTCACCAACATGGACTGCTGCTGCCTCTGGGTGGCGAACCCTACCACCATGACCGACGCACTGTCCACTGACCCGGAGTACCTCAAGAATGTCGGCACCGCGTCTAAGATGGCGGAAACGGTCGACTACAAGGACTGGCAGATCGCGCTGTCACGCCGCTTCCGTGCCATCAAACTCTGGGTGGTGCTACGGCGCTATGGAGCGGCGGGAATGCGCGCGCACATACGGAGGCACATCCAGATGGCAGAGTGGTTCGAGCACGTCGTGGCGGCGGACGAGCGGTTTGAGGTCGTGGTGCCAAGGAACTTCTCCTTGGTGTGCTTCCGCCTCCGCCCGCGGTTCATGGCGGATAAAGCTGTGGAGGCCCTGAACCGCGACCTCCTCGCAGCGGTGAATGCAAGCAGCCGGGCGTTCATGACGCACTTCGTCGTGGACGACAAGTTTGTGATCCGCCTAGCCGTGGGTGGGTCAATGACAGAGATGCGGCACGTCCGGGCCGCGTGGGAGCTTCTCAAGGAGAAGGCCAACGACTTGATCGCCACCGGTTGTTAGTTATTGCTCATTGCTAGTGCTATACCATGCATGGCCAGCAACAGAAGCTGAGCATTCTATTATTGCTTCCATTCGTAGTTAGAGCACACCATGAATGCAATAGTCAATCCATCTGAACCATGAACATTCACTATGACCATGTATGCGACACAATATACATAACTGCTACTGCCGATATTGGATTCTATTTCTGGAGAAGCGGCTGCTTCTACGGAGCAGGCCGATTGAATTTTAAGTATGTTATGATACTTGTAAAAAATCGATGCTAGGCATGGATTCCTGGAAGGGGCCCGTCACAACTCACAATGGAAGGGACCCGTCATAACCAACCTCGTTAATACAAAAGAAACATCAGGCGAAACAAATGGACGCTAAGCCACACACCTGAACAAATTTTACCTGAAATTTGCAACACGTCAAGAATGCTTATCACTCAACCGTCTCACATCTCTTTTGTTTAAGGAAACCAGGCTCGTTACTACAAAATGAACACCCCGCCCCATAACACACCCCGAGCGGCGCCAGCGGGGATCCTTTTCTTTGAACCGATTCTAACCTCATCACTTGCCCCCTCCTTACGAAGTTAGCGAGTAACCGATGTCGACTATCATGAAGGTGTCCATTTTGTTGTTTTGCAGGAAAGGACTCGTTAAGTTAAGCCCCCCCGGAGCTCCCAGCATTTTTGGCTTCGTGAAGACTACATAACCGAAAGGCGAAGTCAACTGGCTCCGACTAAAGAGGGTGGGATGTCAACTGAAGGCTGCCCGGCCTTAACGAAGCCTACAAATGAAAAAGAAGACAGTCAAGGTGGCCCCGAAACCGCTTTACAGCAGGATGGCTCCGCAATAGGAATCTAGTATAAGGCTGTATATGTAATTTTACCATGACAGCGACGTCTCGAATGAGAACCAAGTTACTGTCTTGTACGGAATATTCTTGGGATGTAGTGGTTGCATATCGGTATAACGGGGATGCGGAAATGTAACTTTATAGCTCTATAAAGGGAGGCGAACCGTCCTCCCTAAGGACACGAATCTTTGTTAGGATAGCCACTGTAATGTCTGTATGAACCACTGTTATCTTCGTTCACTGTATTCTCATCATTGTCTGGGAATCCCCCAACATTTGGTGCCCACCGTGGTTTAACTCGTTAAACAGCCCACGATGCCACCACAACGCAAAAAGAGACCTGCAACTCAGAGGGAAGACAACACAGAAGAAGCCAACCAGCTCACGGCCCCCGAAGCCACACATCAAATCCTCCCCGACAAGGCGGAGCGTCTTGCAAGAGTCGAGAAAGCCCTAAGGGCCAAGGCAATGAGCAACCAGCCCGCAAACGAAGTCAACCACCAAAGCCACCAACCTGTGGCAAATGAAGTTGCCAACTGTGTTGATGCTCACCAGTCTGCAACACCCGAAGCTACTGGCCCATCTAGCCTGAACAATGAACTAGACTCAGTTCTCCAAAAGATAGAAGAGGTCAAAAGAAAGAAGGAACAGTTGGCACGACAAGTGCAACACCAGAAAGAGGCTGCGGCCAGGCTATCAAAGTTGAACGAGGCTAGGCGGCAACTAGAAGCACTACAGGAAGAAGTCGCAGAGCTCGAAAGCCCCCTCGAGAATGCAAACCAGGCCGCAACTTATTTTTATCAAAGTCCCACTGTCGATCAAGCACAGCTTCAACCCAGCATCAACTTCGGCCAAGGCATCCAGCACCACTCACCAGGGGTGTCCCTTGTTGTCGACCCAACTTCACCGCTCTCAATAGGGCTACAAACTGCACCATGGCCGACGACCTACAAACCAACCACCTTGCCCAAATTCAACGGGCGCACCGACCCGCGGCAATTCTTAATGAGTTATGAAGCTGCAGTAGCTTCGGCCGGAGGGGATGATGTCGTCCTCACCAAATCCTTCATAATTGCCTGCGAGGGCGCAACGCTAAATTGGTATTCGCTGCTCCCTCCACACATGGTGATCAACTGGCACGACCTCAAGATGAAGGTCACTCAAAATTTCTAGGGTTTCCACCACCCTCACACGGCCTAGGCAGACCTCTTTCAGTGCAAGCAAAAGCACAAGGAACCGCTTGCAGAGTATGTAAGAAGATACGTTCAACTTTGTTCTCAAGCACCGCAAATTGAGGAGTCTGTAGCAATATCCACTTGCATCGTGGGCCTAACCCCCAGCCCAACAGCCTCAAAATTGTTAAGGAAGGAGCCTAAAACCATGACTGCCCTCTTCAGCAAACTCGATGAATACATCAGGTCCGATGAGGACCACCGCCGAAGAGTGGCGGAACGTAACAAAGAGAGACAAAAAAACCAAAACCGAAGCTGGCAACCTTCGCCTTACAACAAGCCTCAAAACCCAAATCAAAACCAAAACCGCATCATGAACATCGAGGGAAGCCAAAACCAAAACCAGAGCCAAAGCCAAAACAACAGCACCCAAAGAGGGGGCCACTCTGGCAAAGGACGAGGTCGAGGCAAACAACCAAAGTCGTTTTACTGTGTCAACCATGGCCATCAGAATCATCACAACACAGAGTGGTGCCCCAAAAAGAAGCAGGAAGAGAGAAAAGCTGCATAAGAAGCTGCAAGGACAGCCGCGCAGACACCCAAAACAATCCACCACACAGCCTTTTACCCACACCCAACCTTCTACCACAATCAACCCAGCTTCGCCAACTTCCCGCAACCAATAAATTGGCCTCTTCCACCGCACATACAACCCTACCACCAAACAATTCCACAGCACCCCAATCCCAACCCGCCTCAGAAGCCCCAAGAAACTCTACCTCCACCCCCAAGCATGCCAGCTATAATACCCAAGCCAGAACCCAACACGCAAAACAGCAACCAAAATTCCTTACCCTCCTTCGGGATGATAATGCCAATCACCGGGGGCTCCTCGCTAGAGTTTGAAAGCAAGAGATAGAAACAGAACTACTTCAGAGAGGTCAATGTGATCATTCCCGATGGACCTCCAGCAAAGCCAGAATGGGCACACATGCCCATAACCTTCACCGAAGAGGATTTCAACCTCAAGACAACCTCGCACAACGATGCGATGGTCATCAAAGCACTGATAGCAGGCTGGACAGTGGGGAAAGTCCTGGTAGACACAGGCAGCTCCGTGGACATTCTCTTCGCAAATGCATTCAGAGAAATGAATATTGACATGAACACGCTCGACCCAAGGGATGTCCCGCTCCTTGGCTTCGGCGGAAAGCCCGTGAAGGCCTTGGGAAAAATCGCCCTCCTAGTCTCGTTCCGAGACCGAGATAATGCGAGGACAGAACACATCACCTTCGACGTAGTGGAAATGCATTATCCCTACAATGCAATACTCAGCCGTGGCTTCATCACCAAAATGGACACAACAATCAGGTAGTTGTACCTATGCATGAAAATACCCGCCCTCAAAGGGGTCATAACGGTGTACGGTGATCAGCAAATGGCAAGGAACATAGAAAAAGGGGTAGCCCCGGGCCAAAAGAATGTCCACCATCTAGCCTCGTCAAACGAAGCCGAAAACATAGCAAAGCAAAAGGCCCACGACGAGCCTAAGAGAGCTAAACAAAAGGTAAAAATCAGTGCGGATGGCAAAACAAAGCGGGTACCTCAAAACATAGCTAAGCCACACACCTGAACAAATTTTCCCCGAAATTTGCAACACGTCAAGAGTGCTTATCACTCAACCGTCTCACATCTCTTTTGTTTAAGGAAACTAGGCTCGTTACTACAAAATGAACACCAAGATGATAGAGCTCTTTTACGATACACAATACTACTACTTAGTAGTATATAGTATATATATATAAGATCTAACTGTTCATTATTATGGATAATTTAGTAATTATTACAATGTAAAAAGTGATATTTCAAATAGAATGGTCTTTTAAACTTTCTGCTAGTATCAAAAATAAAATTATAGTGGTGCCATTTGTGTTTGCTTACCATGATACCCTTATACTACCTATACTACTCATGTATACTACTCATACCATAGGCGTAGGTTTCAGTAGTATGTAATTAATCTTGACCGTCGGATATGTTTATACTAGTCATTTTCGAACACAAGTATAGTCTAGTGTTGTGTTCCGTAAAAGAGCTCATATAATATGTTATAAAACTTATTTGTGAAAGCTAAAGGCAACAACAGGGGATAAATTTCAGAATAGGTAAGAACAGAAATTTAAAAGGGCAAAATTTGTTGATGCATGGAAATGCATAGAATGCTTATTACTCAATCGACTCACATCTCTTTTTCCTAGGAAACACAATAATTGTTGGAAACAAAGCACTTATTGTTGGAAACAAAGCACTTATTGTTGTTCATAGCAGCTGAGATTGACTTACATATATTTATTTGCAAACAGGTGTGAAATGTGATACAATAATTCAGAAAGCTAGACATCCTGAGCCATGCGAGGGATAAGAAGAAGCTTCTCCTTACGGTGCACATCCATCCCATACGACTCTGACATATCGACGCCTGTCGACCGCGGCAGAAGCTCCCAGTTGAAGTGGTAGATGAGGTTGGCAAGAATGATTTCGAAAGTGGCGGTGGTGAAGTTTATACCCGGGCACATCCTTCGCCCAGACCCAAACGGCAAGAAACGGAAGTCGTTCCCCTGGAAGTCAGAAGCAGCATCCACGGCTTCTTCCATGAACCGCTCGGGCATGAACTCCTCTGCACTCTCCCAGTAGGTGGAGTCCCTGCCTAGAGCCCACGCGTTGACGATTACACGTGTCCCAGAGGGTATGGTATATCCCTCCACCTCCCATTCGGCCATGGACAAGTGGGGTATCAAAAGAGGCCCCGGCGCGTGTAGCCGCATTGACTCTTTCATCACCGCCGTCAGGTAGCTCATGCCGCTCAGGTCTTGTTCAGTGACCAGTTCCTTCCCCCTGGTTGCGCACCCCCGCACCTCAGCTTGAAGCTTGGTCATCACCTTGGGATTCCGCATCAGCTCAGCCATGGCGTAGTCTAGTGCTATGTAGGTTGTGTCCGTCCCAGCTTCAAACATGTCCTACATGAACATATCGGTAAGTAGAACTCCAAATCAAATTTAACCAAGCTAGTCCATGAAACGTCTCATATGTACCTCTCGTGAAAAATAAACATACCATCAGTATTGCCTTGACGTTGTCTCTGGTCAGGCCGTACTCTTGTTGAACGGAGAGCAGCACATCGATGAAGTCCTCCTCGTCCTCACCATCGACCGGCTTGGTCTTGTGCTTGTCGATGAGGCTGTCCAAAAGGTCATCCCATATCTTCCTGTGCTTCACGGCCTTGGCCGATACCAAGTCCAACCTCGCCAAGCTCGGGAAATAGTCGTCCAGGTTAAATCCCCCCAGGAGCTTGGCGTTCGTCTCTAACAGCTCCCGGAACAGCTGGTTCCGACCTTGTTCCCTGGGGAGCCTGCCCGTCACGGCCTGGCACACGATGTCGTTGGCGAAGAAGCTGAAGAGCTTGCTGACGTCGACCGCGATGCCCATGGCGGCGGCGGCCGTCACCTTGGCTAAAACCAGCTGGACCTCCTGCTCGCGGGCGGCGCGGTTGGACCGGACCTTCGCTGCGGTAAGGAGGTGGGTGGTGATCACCTTCCTGGCCTGGCGCCAGTACTCACCGTAGGGGGCGAAGCCGACGTCGGTGCAGCCGTAGAACAGGACGTCGGCCACCGCGGAGTGCGGCCGGGAGGCGAAGACGTGGTCGTGCGTGCGCAGGACGGCCTTGGCGGCGCGTGGGGAGGAGACGACGAGCGTTGGCACGGCGCCGAGGCGGAGGAGCATCACGTCGGGCCCGTGCCTCTTGGCGAGGTCGCGGAGGGAGTGGTGGGGAAGGGATCCGATGAGGTGGAGGTGGCCGATGATCGGGAGCTTGAACGGAGGCGACGGTAGCTTCCGGAGCAGCTTCTCTGTTCTTGACCTTGGTGTTGCCAAGTGCACGGCGACGAGGAAGAGGAAGAAGAGGAGGGCTAGGGACTCTGGAGATGCGTGTTCGTAGAGGTGCGCTAGCGCTGGAGCCGCCATGGCTGATCAACTAGTGTGCACAACACACGGCTTGCTAGCGCAACAAGTTAGAACCAGCTCGTTGCAGTTTTTGTAGAGCTCGGTAGTCGTGATCCGTCAGACAGCAAGAAGAGTATGCTATTTTTCTTCTTTTCTGCATCATCACTAGATCAGATCAGACAGGACCGACCAGATCTGATATTTTATGAGAGAATCCTATCGAATAATCATCCTTTTTATTAAACTGCACCCGACGCAGACTTTCTTTATTTGCCCATGTGCTATTATATTAATTTTTATCTCGACTATTATAATTTTTATCTCGACTATATACCACTGTCCTCATGTATGTTGTGTACCAAGAGGAACACGAGACGATCGAGATTCCAATAAAATATGTGTTTGGTGCTGGATTAATTGGCATGCTTTTCTCTCAGATGAGCTGCGTGTAGTGACACGGCGCTCGCAATAGTTGGTCGGCGCACTGGTAGACGGGCAGCTCATGGATGCTACCGACGGCTCTGCAACTTGATGCAGTTCATGCACGCTGCTGGGTGGCACCCATGGTGCGATATGGCATTGGCATTGGCACTGTGGCGGCGGATCCGACCAGTAGCAGAAGCTCGCACAAGTCTAAATGTATCTAACTTTGATGAATTTTGATTTCAAATCTATGGAGGCTTTTGAGCTCGAACTAATTGAAATGGATCACACTTTAGTAGTGCTTTCAACATAAAAAATTGACACAAATTATGGCGGTCATTTGTGCCACTGGAGAAATTAAAGGGAAAAATAGAAAAGATGGTGTTTTCAATACACTTTCTTGCTAGCTTGCTAGCCTTTCCCCACGGTGCTGAAATCGTGGCGGGGCAAAAGGGGAGGTGCATGAACTCGTCGCTGGCTGGCGGAGGACAGAGCTAGGGGCGGTTCAGGCACAACGGTGCGTAGGCGGGGTAGCGGCGAGGAGTGGCGGTGAGCAGTCTGCCTAGCCCAGGCAGAAAAACAAAGGTTTGAAACAAACAAGCCCTTGGTGTGTAACTGATAGGCATATGTTCGAAACTCCGATCCTGTCGCCCTTGATTAAAATTCATAGTAGAGACCCATTGAGGATTAGCCCTGGCATCGATCCGGCCACAGGAGAGACCGGGAGCCAAGAAGTGAAGTAAGTTGCGTGCGTGCCTGACGGCGAGGAAGCACCTCCATTGAGCCACGAGGTGGAGTACGAGGCAGAGGCGAGATGGGATGTGTTGGGGACAGACTCACATGACGGAGAGCGGTGCATCTCCTACCTACCATCTGCCATTGCCGAGGGCCTTTCACCGTGCACCACTCCGGTTCGCTCTTTTGCGTCGCTGGGAGGAAAGGGACCGCCGAGCGTTGGGTGCCGCCACCGCTCCTGTGTAGTTCACCATGGCCACCTCCTCCGATAGCGCCCACACCAGCGCTGCACCTCATTCCAGGGATGGGGCAGCCGCTGCTGGGTCACATCCACCCGGGGATTGGGCCGTTGCTGGGGAATGCGCGGCAGAGAAGAAAAGGAGAAAACAGAGGAGACGTGACTGACAGGGACGGAGGAAAGATGATGAGTGCGTACGGTGGGGCGGGTAGGAAACGCATCGGTAAAAATGGAATTGGTTTTTTGGTAGAAACATTTTCTAACTTGTGGTTTTTATGGGTCTCCACCTTATCCTCTCTCAATTGCATGATAGGTGGGTCCGACATGAGCGGTAAGGTGGTTCTGGTTTGGGTGAGAAACGTTTCCAATTATGTTGGAAAACAGGCTTCGCGGAGGCTCAAACACAATGAGGTTTGAGCAGTCCTTGCAATTCAATTCCAAAGAAATGAACATATGTTTACATCGGGGTAGGGCTCTCCTTTTATAGTATCTCGGAGGACATTTTGCATTCCGCAATTACCCTCACTCACCCACTACAATCCTAGAATATGCTTTACATGGAGGTAACTTGTATAACTTGGTCTCCTCCTTGGATCACGCTTCTCACGCCTTTAGTCAGCTCCATGATTCACGCTCTCACATGGTTCCACAAATCACGCCTTCACATTTCCAACGCCTCCACGCTTCCTGACCTCGTGACCGAAGCCATCTTAGCTTCGGGAGTCATGATCGCCATAGATTCGCACCTAAGAGACGCTAGCCTCGCGCCCTGCTCCTTGACCTGATTCAGCGATCCTGCATGAGACACTAAATAACTCAGCACTCGAGGTTAGCTTCGACTGCTCGAGGTCAAGCTTGGTTAGTGTCTGGCGATCTGTGTGCCTCCGGGCTTCAAGGTAAGATTCAGGATAGCGAGGCTATGATTACTTTCCACGCCAGATTAACCACCCAAGGTTAGGGGTCCTCACCCGAGGTTAATTATTTTGAGGGGCTAAGCTGTTGACGCTAAATGTAACGACCTCGAGGGTGACCATCTTTTTGGGCGATCCCCAACAGTAGCCCCTCGTGGGCAAGGCTCGACACCGACAACCGAACCCGCGACTTAAGGATCTGCTCCCAAAAAACGTCACCCTCAAGCATCGGTTAGAAATGAGCCGACAATTACCTTTTTGGTCTTACGTGTTGATTTCCTATTGGGTGACCTTTCGTATCTAGCTCGTGGTTACAGGCGCCATTTCACGCATTTTACCATGCCTATAAAAGAGGGGGGTGGGGTCGCTTTCGTTTTTACCCTCGCGGCTAAAACCCTTGCGCTCCTGCTTTTGCTCGCTGCTTCCGTGCTTTAAGATTCATGCATTGTATGCTGTTCTCCTTGGTCTCGAGGATCTCAAAGGTAACAATGTTACTTGTGTCTCTCTTTTAGTGTGAGATTTTCCCTTGCTTGTCATTTTGGAGATGATGTTTCGATGCCTTGCAGCTGGCTCGTATTATGCAAACCGCTAGGCCCATGACATCAGAAGAGTTCACTAAACAAGTTGGGCTTCGCAATGAGGCTGCGGAGGACCAGGATTTGTACAAGGCTGACGAGAAGCAAGGAATCAAGAGGATTGAGCTTTCTTATGCCCAGAACAATAGGTGAGAAGACAATTGGCTAAGCTACTACTTCTATATCAAGATTGACAGGGCCGATGCGTCTGGTATCAACCGATCTTTCTATCCTTCTGTGCACCCCTGGGCCCTATGGATATTGCTACTACCCCTGCATTTACAAGGTCCAAGGCAGACAAGGAGTGCAAGGGCGCTTTCCTCCCGGACTCGAAGTCGATCCCCGGCTGGATCTTGTTGAAGAGTTTTTGGCAGCCAATATTTGGCCCCTTTCTGATGGGTGGAGTCCATTGGAGATTGTGCCAAAAGACGTTTTGTGGAGTACTAGCCCGCTCCTCTACCCTTGCTTTGGAGTGGAGCTGCCCGTGGATGCCAACCCCGGTCTTTTTGCAGAGGATGTTGAGAGGCATGCTGTTGATATAATTGGCCCGAGTACTGAGACTGAGCTGATGTTAGCTCGAAAGATCATTGCACACGAGCTTCGGGTCAACCGTGTGTTCGAGGAACTTGGGGTCGATGTTAAGCCTCATCCCAAACCTCGCAAGACCTTGAAATGGGCACGAGAGGCTGGCGCGACAGGCTTGGAATAGGTTGGCAGCAGTGGCAGGTGGAAAAAGAGAAAGGCCGAGAGCACCGCTCCTAAGGCCGCGGCAGTGACTTCAAAGAAGGATGACAGCCAATCAAGGGTCATGCTCGAGGTGCGAAAGCAAAATTAAAGACCTCGAGCCTCGAAGCTTAGAAGAAGTAAGAAAAAATTGGACAAAGTTCCTCAAGCGAGGCTGCAAAATCCTCCACGCCCCTGTCTCTAAAGCCATCCGAGTTGCGACCAAGTCCGAACTCGAGGCTGCCGGCGCACTGGCCGGTATGAAAGAAAAGAAGTCTACGAGGAAGTCTCACGTCGGCAAAGCCTTTGATGATGATGATGATATTGTTTTGGATGTGGACTTGTCTATGTTCCCTATATCGGTCCCCAAGGCTAGTGTTCCTTCAAAGGAGACTGAGACTAAGGTTGCTGCACCCCCTCTACAGCACAAGGCCAAACCTTTGAAGGAGAAGATCGTGGATACCATTGCTAAGGAGATTAAGGCATCTACTTCGAAGGTGACAAAGCCAGGTAAACATGTCGTTGTACATTTGCCTAGGATGAGATTTTATGATTGTGGTGATGCGTCATTTAGATTTCTGATGGAGCTGGAAAAAACCACTGGTGCACCTTGGGAGATATATAGGGAACCTCCTCTAATATTTAGGGTAAAACCTTATTCTGCAGATTCTGAACTGTCACCCTCTCTGGAACGTTACAACGAGGCCTACGGCACCAACCTTAGACAGGAGCTCATTGCTGTTCATGTGCCGGGTTCAGGTGAGGACGATAATCGCTACAACCTACCCTTGTTGTGGGGAGCTAAGGATGGGATGCGTGGTGTAGATAGAGCAGCCAAGGAGGTTTTCAAGATGTCTGAGGGGGTTGTCGGCGAGGTTGGTGGGCAGGGAGAAAGGGAGGAAGGCGAGGTTATCCCTACTCGAGGTCTTGGGAAATCCACTGTGCCTTTTGAGGTTGATTACGAGGACAAGTCTTTTAATCCTGAGAGTAAGCGCTTGCTCCTTAGTTTGTTTTGTCTGTACTTAATTTCTACTTTGCTATGCTTTGACGTGCCTTTCTTTTGACAGAGTATGAAAAATCAGTTAGGCGTTTTGAGCAAAAGGACTTAGCTAGGATGTCAGCTACCATCGGATACAAGGTATTTTGTTCGACGCTTGCTATTTGTTTCTTATCTCTCTTTTTTTATGAGTCTTTTCATTTTGGTGTTTTGATTTTGCAGTCCATCATCCTTGGGAAGATGCTATGGAGAAGGCTGCGGCTAAGGAAAAGAGCATGCTAGCCGAGAGCACGAAGATGATGCAGCTAGAGGCTAGAGTTGCAAAGCTTGAGGAGGAAAGCAAGGTTTTATATGCCTTGAAGAACGAGCTCGCCGATTCTAACTCTGACCTTAAAAAGAACAACGTGCTGCTAACAAATACCTACAGCGAGCTCGTGCAGCAAGTTGAGAAGCTGGAGAAAAGACCCGAAGACAATCTTGGTGTTTTGGAGAAACTCCGAAGCGCCACAGAAAAAGACGTACAGACTGTCATAGAGCAGGAAAAAATGATTCATACCCTTGGTCAGGATCTCAAAGAGCAAAAGACCTTTGTTGTGGAAGCAGAGCGGGCTCTCAAGGAAAAGTTCGTTGAGATCTATGAGGTGTACAAAACTGCTCTTGCAAAGTTTGGCACAGAGCCTCTTTTGTTTCTGGGTGATGAAAGTGTAAAAGAAATATTTGATTGGGTGGAAGAGGAGTTCAAAGGCCTGCCCGAGGTTATTACTGGTAGCAGCAACTTTGCTACTTCCTTCTGCCTTGATAGCGCATTTCAACTCCTTGAAAAGAACAGCTACTCTCATTTCTTAACACTTGCGGCTCGCACCTATATGTTCCCCTCGGCCTCGGAGCTTGATGAAGAGGAGAAATCTAAAAATTTGAGAGCCATGAAGATAAATTTCTTCAAACAGCTTTGGGCTACCTCCGGGCGAGAGTACACAAGGCTGGTTGCTCAAGAGCGGCTTGCACAGGTTAGGGTTCACATAACTTTGTATTTCATAAGGTTTGCATTTTTTCTGTTGATTTCCTGATGTTGTTCCTCTTGTGTTCGTAGGCCAAGGCATAGGAAGCAAAAGGCGAAGGTGGGAGCGAGAACGATGATGCTGATCAAGGAGGGCAGTGATTATCGAAGCTAGTTAGAGATTTGTTTTGTGGTTTGGGATGTTTTGATAAACTTGATACTTAGTTGGCTGCTTTTGCGGGCCAGATTGTAAATATTTGTTGCTCAGCCGGAACTTACATGCTCGAAGCTGGTTACTTTTGGCGTTTGTACCTTCACGGATTTCTTTTTATCTTAACGTTTTTATGTTTGAGTTATTCTACTCAAATGGCAACAAAGCTGTAGCTTAAAGAAATGAGCAATGTTTTAGTTTAAAACGTCACCCCTGCCCTAGTTTCTTTATGCGTAGGTTTTTGTTGACTTTGCACGCTTGTTGTCTAAGCTCAAACGGAGCTTAAAAACGTCACCCCCTTCTTGGCACGTGGGTCTTACCCAAGGCAATTCTCTCATGGAAAGAGGATGAAAACGATTTTTGTTTGCCAAAAAATGTCACCCCCGCCCTTTTATCCTTTTTCCGAAAAAACATCCAACCTCGCCCTTTTCTTTTGCATGAACGAGGTTAAGTGAGTATTGACAAACCACAAGATAAGTCAATAGAAAAGTTGTTTTCGAGTTATGTTGACTTAAAAAATATGATAGTTTGGTTGAAATCGCAACCCTTAGGATGTGTTTGGTTGGGCTGTGGCTTTTCAAAAAGCTGCTGTGAGTTGTGGGCTGTAGAAAAGCAGCTGTGAGAAAGCAGCTGTGGGAAAAGTATAAGGCCATTTGGTTAGAGCAGATGTAGCTTTTGAATAAATTTTCGAGTGGACCCTGCATGTCATCCACAGTCCACCCCACTCAACTCTCTCCCTCTCTCACTGACGAGCGGGTCTAACCCTTCTTCTTCCTCCCGCTGGCTTGTCCACCCCATAGCACCCCGAGTAGCACCAGGGCCGCAACGACATCCACGATGATGCAGTCCACAATCAGGGCGAGGTCCATGATGGCGATGGCCTGCGCCTCACCTCCTCCACCTTGCACCACGTGGCAGGCACCGTAGCACCACCGGCATCTAGGAGGCAGTAGCACCCCGCGGGCACGCATGCGTCGACATAGAGGTTGAGGCTGGTCTGTGCCGCCAAGAGCCTGCCGCCCGCGCAGGCGAGCCCCGCCTCCATGGTGCCCTTCGGTGTGGAGGCGGAGAGTGATGAGGAGAGGGATGCCATGGCAGCGGCGAGGAGGAGGAGACGCGCGATGATGAGTGTGTGCTGCTGGAGGTCGGAGGCCGGGAGCGAGACGGCAAGGAGGCCTGCGGCATGGTCGAGGAGGAGGAACGACAGGGAGAGGAGGAGCGGGAGGTGGGGCGGGAGGAATGGGAGCAGCGGTGGGAGGAGCAGCAGTGGGAGGAGCGTCATGGAAGCCAGTGGGAGGAAGGCGAACAGGAGCACGAGGAGTAGCGAGAGGAGGCAGAGGAGCGGGTGGCGGAACAGGCGGAGGAGGTGGTGGTGGAGGGAGGACGGGGAGAGGTAGGAGACGGCGGCAATGAGGTGGTGGGACTGGGAGGTCGCGATGAGGGAGAATATAAGGGCATGGCATGCGAGCAGCAGCGCCTCCACCATTGGGGTTGGGCAACGCGGTCGGGGAAGTCCCGAGGAGGAGGAGCACCAGGCGGCGGGCCACTAAGGTGATGGTCGGGTGGGGGGACTGGTGTGGGTGATGGGGAGTGGACGGGAATAGAAGGGGAAAACGAACCGTTATCCTCCATAACAAGTGGTAGGTGGGTAATTTTTTGCCCCAAAAGCAGCTAAAAGCAGGGGGGAAGGTGCTTTTGATTTTGAGCAAAAGCACGTATGGCTTTGGTCAAAAGCACGTATGGCTTTTAGGCCCTTTGGTTGGCTTTTGGCTTTTGCAAAAGCAAAAGTAGGTTGGAAAGTCCAACCAAAGGCACCCTTAGTTGCTTCAACCATGAAATTTTGCGAGGTTGAGAAAATAGGGAAATAGGGTGCCTTTTTTGAAAAAATGTCAGTCTTTCTATTCTATTGTGAGAGCTTTGGCTGAGGCTAGGGCCTTCGTGCGAAAGGACAAAATGAATTTTCGACTCTGAAAAACGTCACCCCCCTTGTCCTTTTGCGCAGAGGGGGTTTAGACTCAGCATGGCTTATTCCGAGTGTTATCGCTGCCTTTGATCGCTTGCTGCAGTCTTTCTATTCTCTGAGTTGCAAGTTCAAGGCCAATCACTGTGGTGTTTGAGTGAGAAAATACGTTTATGTGCATATAGTGTGCATTCAATGTTAGACTATGCAGCTTATTGCTGCTTTAAAATATCTTGCGCAGAAACGTAGGTTTTCAGCACGCAGAAACGTGAGGTTAGGCAAGTTGTTGTTGCATCTGAGACTTGTGCAGACACGCAAGTTTTCAATGCACAGAAACTCGAGGTTAGGCAACTTGTTGTTGCATCTAAGACAAAGATCATAGGGGGAACTTCATTTCATTGAATAATGGAAATTTTACAAGGATCTACCTCTTCCGACATGGTTGCCTCTTTGGCCACTTCTGAAATTGGGTTGATGTTGGTGGTATCGGTTCTGGTTTTGGCCTTGGTTTTGGTTTTGGGTTTGGTTTTTGAACGAGGGTTGGTTATCCTTGATGGCCAGCAGTTAGTTTGGGTGCGAGTGGTGCTGTTGTTGGTGACTGTATCACGAAGCTTGCCAGTTTTGACCTTTCTCTGCTTGCCTTTGGCGGTTTCTTTCCACGACCCTTCTTCTATGGTCTTCATCTGATCTGCAATATTTATCCATCTCTGCGAACAGGGCTTCCATTCTTTTTGGCTTTTTCCTTGATAGCTTTGAGGCTGTTGGCCTCGGATTAAGCCCCTTGATGCAGATCTCTATAGCCATGCTATCCTCCACATCTGGGGTTTGTGCCTTAAGTTGGACAAATCTTCTCACGTAGCTTGCTAAAAGGCTCTTTATCTTTTTGCACACAATTGAACAAATCCCCCTCATCAGTCATGGCTCTATGAAAGCCTTGAAAGTTTTGTATAAGTTTGGTTTTAAGATCGACCCAGCTGTATACAGATTGCAGCAGGAGTAGAGAGTACCAATTTAGTGCTGCACCCTCGCACGCTATAATGAATGACTTTTCCAATACTACATCATCTCCCCCTGCCGAGGCTATGGCTGTTTCATAACTCATGAGGAACTAGCGGGGATCTGTTTGTCCATTGAATTTTGGTAGTGCAACTGCCTTGTAGGTTGTGGGCCATGGGGCTTTTTGCAGGCCTAAGGACAATTGGGAGATTTTGTCGGTAGTTGTGTATGCGCTCATTGTCACTCTGGTGTTGTGCCCAACGAGGCTAGGATTCGGGTATATGATGGGTGTGTCATTGGTGTTGAAGGTTTGAAGTGGTGGCTGCTGCGGCTGTTGCGGTGTGTTACACAAGTATTCCAATTCGTTCAACTCTTGCTGCAACTCTGCCAGCTGCCTTTTGGCCTCATTTAGCCTCACTAGCTTGTTGGTTGCTAGTCTTTGAGCCTGAAGCTCTTGAGCAAATTTTTCTTTTTCTTTTTTAATGCCTCTAGCTGCTTGAGTGCGGAGGCCAACTCTTCTTCTATTTCACTAAGGGGTTCATCTTGCGTGCTTGTTTGCTGCAGAGTTTGGTTCGAGGTCCCCGCCTCAACCATGCCTTTCTGTGATCTTGTTCTTAAATTAGCCTCGATTCTTTTAAACTTTTTCTGCCTTCTCCGTGTTAACTTGTTCGACTGAGACAAGCTGCCTTTCTTGTCCAGCCTCATCTTCGATGGTTCTCTTCTTCTTTTGAGGTGGCATCATGGGTTTCTTAGTGGCTCAGAATACCTGCTGTTACCATGGCACTTCAGCAACCCCACCCAACCCCACGCGCAAGTCAAAATTTGAGGACCATATGTACAATACGTGTGCAAACAAAACCATAATTTCACTAGTATTGAGGGATTTTAGTTATTTCTTCTAAAAAATCTCTTGGGAAATCGTATTTTTGTAGTACAACATATATAGAAAATAAGTATTACTCCCAAATAAACTGCCCTTTTCTTTAGTATTCTTGGTTTTTGTTATTATTTTATTTAATCTTACGATTTATATATGCATAAAAAAGTAATTTAGTATCTTCAAATATGGAAACGTGGTCTTAGGAAATTGTCTAATATATACTAGTTTACCTGCAATCCACTGGCTTGCACATTATATTTCATCATACGGAAATGTCTGGCATTGTGAACGGAAGCAATTTCATCTGTCTGCAACCCGGCATAGCATGTGACACCCAGAGCTCCTGACACAAGCGCGTGAGCACCTTCTCCGACATGCGCACATGATGACCGCATGCACCCATATTATACATAGTTTATTATATTTTTGGCTGGGATATGATAATCATTAATTATTACTTGTAAAGATTGGAAACGTTACAAACGATTGTAGAAAAAATGCGAGTCACCAGGAAGGTAGGTAGTAGAGCATGCCGTCAGTGTCTTTCCTGTGACCTGTGTTCGTGGTGCACATGGCAGAATGCACAGTCTATACATAGGAACCAGAAGTTGGCTTCGAAACCAAATCACTCATTAGTCCTTCGGTACTGCAGTGAACGCTATCTAGCTAGCTAATTTCCCCTTGAAATCAGTGGCCATGGGTAGCCTTCCACTTGAAGCCATGATGCCACTGAACCCCGATTCATTCGCTGGGGAGTCCAGTGCCGTGGTCGACTTCCTCGCCGACTACTACCGCAACGTCGATAAGTATCCGGTCATGGCCAACACCCAGCCAGGGACCATCCGTAAGCTTCTTCCGGAGGCAGCCCCGGAGTTGGGCGACTCCATGGATCGCATACTGGATGATGTGCAGCGGGATATCCTCCCCGGCCTCACACATTGGCAGAGCCCTAGCTTCTTTGCCTATTTCCCGGCGAATGCAAGCACCGCAGGGTTCGCCGGGGAGATGTTGTCGGCTGGTCTCAACGTCGTCCCGTTCGTCTGGACGGCGTCACCGGTGGCCACTGAGCTGGAGCAGGTCGTGGTTGACTGGATGGCTAGCCTCCTCGGCCTACCGGAGCGCTTCCACTTCAAGGGAGGAGGAGGCGGTGTCCTGCATGGGAGCACGTGCGAGGCGGTGGTGTGCACTCTCGCTGCCGTGCGCGACCGTGCACTCAGCAAGCTCGGACATGAGGGCATCCTCAAGCTTGTCGTGTATGCCTCGGACCAGACCCACGCAACCTTCCAGAAGGGCGCGAGCATCGTCGGCATCCCTCCAGCAAACTTCCGCATCCTGCGGACTTCGGCAAACTCGGGATACGGCCTGACCGCCACCATCGTCCAAAGAGCAATCGAGGAAGACGTCGCCCGCGGGCTGGTTCCCCTTTACCTCTGCGCCACCGTCGGCACTACTGGTCTGGGGGCCATTGACCGAGTGCGCGAGCTCGGCCATGTTGCCCGGCGTTATGGTAATTCATTCAACCTCCCTCTCTTATACGCTAATCACCCATACGGTGACACTAAATACGTAGAAATGGAATGCGCTATGCGGTGACAGGTCACGATTTCATGCTCACTTAACAATCAACAATCAGTTCCTATAACCATCTGACAAGAATACATGTTTTACAGGAACCTGGCTGCACATCGACGCAGCCTACGCCGGAAGCGCAGCCATTTGCCCGGAGTTCCAAGGTCACCTCGACGGCGCCGAGCTCGCGGACTCGCTGAGCATGAACCCACATAAGTGGTTCCTCACCAACATGGACTGCTGCTGCCTCTGGGTGGCGAACCCTACCACCATGACCGACGCACTGTCCACTGACCCGGAGTACCTCAAGAATGTCGGCACCGCGTCTAAGATGGCGGAAACGGTCGACTACAAGGACTGGCAGATCGCGCTGTCACGCCGCTTCCGTGCCATCAAACTCTGGGTGGTGCTACGGCGCTATGGAGCGGCGGGAATGCGCGCGCACATACGGAGGCACATCCAGATGGCAGAGTGGTTCGAGCACGTCGTGGCGGCGGACGAGCGGTTTGAGGTCGTGGTGCCAAGGAACTTCTCCTTGGTGTGCTTCCGCCTCCGCCCGCGGTTCATGGCGGATAAAGCTGTGGAGGCCCTGAACCGCGACCTCCTCGCAGCGGTGAATGCAAGCGGCCGGGCGTTCATGACGCACTTCGTCGTGGACGACAAGTTTGTGATCCGCCTAGCCGTGGGTGGGTCAATGACAGAGATGCGGCACGTCCGGGCCGCGTGGGAGCTTCTCAAGGAGAAGGCCAACGACTTGATCGCCACCGGTTGTTAGTTATTGCTCATTGCTAGTGCTATACCATGCATGGCCAGCAACAGAAGCTGAGCATTCTATTATTGCTTCCATTCGTAGTTAGAGCACACCATGAATGCAATAGTCAATCCATCTGAACCATGAACATTCACTATGACCATGTATGCGACACAATATACATAAGTGCTACTGCCGATATTGGATTCTATTTCTGGAGAAGCGGCTGCTTCTACGGAGCAGGCCGATTGAATTTTAAGTATGTTATGATACTTGTAAAAAATCGATGCTAGGCATGGATTCCTGGAAGGGGCCCGTCACAACTCACAATGGAAGGGACCCGTCATAACCAAGCTCGTTAATACAAAAGAAACGTCACGCGAAACAAATGGACGCTAAGCCACACACCTGAAGAAATTTTACCCGAAATTTGCAACACGTCAAGAATGGTTATCACTCAACCGTCTCACATCTCTTTTGTTTAAGGAAACCAGGCTCGTTACTACAAAATGAACACCAAGATGATAGAGCTCTTTTACGATCCACAATACTACTACTTAGTAGTATATAGTATATATATAAGATCTAACTGTTCATTATTATGGATAATTTAGTAATTATTACAATGTAAAAAGTGATATTTCAAATAGAATGGTCTTTTAAATTTTCTGCTAGTATCAAAAATAAAATTATAGTGGTGCCATTTGTGTTTTCTTACCATGATACCCTTATACTACCTATACTACTCGTGTATACTACCCATACCACAGGCGTAGGTTTCAGTAGTATCTAATTAATCTTGACCGTCGGATATGTTTATACTAGTCATTTTCGAACACAAGTATAGTCTAGTGTTGTGTTCCGTAAAAGAGCTCATATAATATATTATAAAACTTATTTGTGAAAGCTAAAGGCAACAACAGGGGATAAATTCCAGAATAGGTAAGAACAGAAATTTAAAAGGGCAAAATTTGTTGATGCATGGAAATGCATAGAATACTTATTGGAGCGAAGGCCCTTTTAGGTCCATGGGCTATTTATGCCCCTCCACTCGCCCATTCAGAGTTGCTGGAGTGTCCATACATCTATTGAAGACCAAGGCTCATCAAGTGACCAATGGAGAAACCACACATCCACTGTGATAATTTTAGAGCATCCAGGTGACGATATTCAATGCGCTCAAATGGTGGTATTCAACTTAGAAAAAATAGTAGCACTAGAAGATCTCAGAGTCATCGGAGCAACCATCGAAGCAATTGGTACAACTGAGAAGTAAGCTTGAGTTGCAGCAAGCACTAGATGATCCGACGGGGTCCTTTTCACAAGCGTCGGAGCAATTCGTAAAGAAGACGGAGAAAGACCTATAGCACAAGATATTCCGATGGCTAGAAGATGAAGGAATCGGACCAAGCATATTTACTTTGAAAACGTCAAGAGAGTTTTTAGGAAAAACTCCTTCAGCACCGGATGATCCGACGTTATGTCGGATGAATTTAGGTAGAGGTCCAACGGCTATATACGTCAGCAGGGGGCGTGTCACACCCGATTTTAAGGACAAAACCGAGTGCTTTCAATACATGTGCGCAAGGAACAAGTTACACACATGTACGACATAAGTGAATAACAAAGGCAGTGCCAAAGTGAATAAAGAGAGTATTAAACTTTATTACATGACCGAAAGTCTTAATAAAACACAAGCCTAACTTATTACGCAGCGGATTCCGAAGATGACGATGACACCTCAGGCTGCTGACTGAAGAACCGTATGCCTAGAACTCCTCAAACTCGTGCAGGTACTTCTGCAGATTCTCTTTGTCTGAACAGCGGTTTTGCAAGGGTGAGTACACTTATGGTTGGTACTCAACAAGTCGTGGGGAATAGTGTAGTGTAAGGCCAACCAAGGTATGGCTAAGGCTAAATAGCATCAGCTTTTAATTAGCTTGGTCAAATTTTATTAGCAATTAACTAAGTATAAGTTTATACCACCCCAAATTAAACATGAACATAAATAAAGTAAACAACATATGCGTGGTATGACAACAATTTAAGTCCATCTTTCGTTAGTATTATCATGTGAGGGTCCAGGCCGCTCTTAACCGTGAGCACGGCTGATCGATCAGTTTTACACTCTGCAGAGGTCGTACATCTTTACCCAGAAGTCGCGTAAAAGTTCAAAAGAACTTTGGACCCAACCATGCGGTGTTTGCAAGGCACCATACCACACTTCTGAGGTGTGATTGCATAGGGACGCTATGAGGCCTTTACAAAGATTCATTAGTCAGTGGTAACCCGCTAAGGTTTCGGTGTCTAGCGTGCACAACCTATCACAGGACAATGATGCAATGACTCAGTCCCCCCTCTTGCCTCGTCACGAGTAAGGTTTCTAATTATTTAGCCAAGACCAGAGCCAATTAGTCTTGTGGTAGCACTGTTTTCCTGGGTGGCTCTCCATGTTCCGATTAAACGTTTATGATCTTGTATTAATGAAAGGTATAACATAAGTAAAGCAAGATTAATCATTGAGTTCAGTTAAACCAACTTATCCCAAGTAGGAACTAAGGATGAGCTACCAAACATAAAAGTACACCCGGTTGGTCAAGGCAAAGGTAAATTCAATCTAGGCAAACCTTAATTGGGACCCATCAATTTAATCTTACCAAGGGCATAGCATAATTGTTGAGTACGAGAAAGTAAAAGTGTATAGGACTGAGAAGTAGTGATCAAGGACACCACTTGCCTTCCTGGCCTTACTCTTGCTGTTCGTACTCCTCGAAGGCTTGATCTTCAAATCCCCCAAATTGCTAAACGTCTATACGCGTCACACGAGCACAAACAAGCAAACAAGGGCACAAAGTAAGAAAACAGTACACCAATCACAACTAAACAGAGAAAACAAGCTTGAAAAACTAATCTACACTTTAAAACAAACACGTGGATATAAAGAACGCGAAAAACGGAGTTAAGATGCAAAAGATATGATTAAAACAAGATCCAGGGGCTTTTCTGCGAGAAAAACAAAACTTCTAGGGTCGAACTGCGAAAAACCGAGGGCTTGTACATGATTATGCCTATAAACCGAAGGTTTAACCCACAAAAATGCAACTTAGGATGGCTGGTTGATTTAGAGAAACTCAGGGTCTAAACCAAAAGAAAACAGGACCAAAACACAATTATTTTTGAACTAGATTGGACTGCGGGTTGATTTGCGGAAAAGGCGAGCGCTTCAGTGCAAAAGAGGTGCCGCGCGACGCGATTGGGTACACGATCCGGTTGACTCGCTGCGGGCCGTCGGATTTGGATCCAACAGTCTCGGTCGTAGACGACACCCAAGCGGCGGCGGACCAGGCGGTGGGCGGCGACGAGCGGCGGCGGTTCGCTGGAATTGGCCGATACGGCGCTCCGGGGCTCGGTTTCGCGCGCGGAAAACACCAGAAGCATGAGAAAAGCAAGGCGATCCCTTTTCGGCGGTTCACGGTGATCGAGGCTCACCGGAAGGCGGTGCTTGGTGGCGGAGAGAGGGTGGCGGCACTTGCTGGGGTTTCAGGGGCGCTGTTGCGGGGTGCTCGAGGTGGGGGGAGGGCGGCTTATATAGGGGCGGAGTCGGGGCGCGGTCGGAGTGGAGTCCTGGCCGGAGGACGGGGATGATGGGTAGGTCCCACCCGTCAGACCTGCGGAAGGAGGCCGGTGCCGCTGGGCAGGCCGACGGAGTGGGCCGAGCGAGCGACATGGGCTGGCGAAGGGAAAAAGGGAAAGCGGTAGCTTCGCGGGCTGGAGGAAAAGGCGGAGCGGGCCAGGGGAGCTAGCGGCGCTGGGCTGCAGGGAAATAGGATCCGGGTTGAAAGAGAAAGGAGGAGGAGAAGGATGCAGCCCAGGAGGAGGAAGAGAAAAGAGGAAAAGAAAGATTTTTAAAATTGAAATTGAATTTGAGATTCAATTTTGATTCAAACACAAGCAATCAAAATAAATGCACCAGCATGCAATGCACAAAGAACTCCTATGAAGGTTTAATTTAATTTAGAGAAAATAAAATTAAATGCCTAGAAATTTAAATGACATCCTAATTGAGTAAATTTTAGTGTATTTAAATTCTTTAAAAAATTTGGGTGTTACAGGGCACCAGATGATCCGATGCGTATCTCAAGTGACCATCGGATCATCCAATGCTCACATATTTTACTAGCCGTTGTAGCGAAGGCTCTTTGAGGTCCATGGGCTATTTATGCCCCCTCCAGTCGCCCATTCAGAGTTGCTGGATTGTCCATACATCGATTGAAGACCAAGGCCCATCAAGAACACATCCATGCCACCAAAAGTGCAAAAGCGATAATACAAGGCTTAGCACGAGCTAAGAGATTGATTAGCTCTAGGATAGGCCTAGAGAGAGTAGTGCAAGGTGTTGCTACCTTGTGATTGGTTCAAGGAGTGATTCACTATTGTAAGCTTGGGGCGCCGGCGTCTTGGGGTCTTGGTGGCTCTCAGGCAAGTCTTCGACACCCCAGCTCGGTGTGGAGCAGCGTCGACAGCCGGATGCGGGGGACAAGAAGACTCCTTCCTTCGTGGAGCAGCTCCATGGTGGAGATGACGTCAAGGTGACCGAAGGGGGGTAGTAGTGAGCCTTGCGTTTGTGGATAGCTTGTCATCCGGCTTGGCTAGAGCCTTTGTAGCGAGCCCAAGACCTTGACCGGGAGAGACTTGGTGAGCAGGAGCATGTCCTTGGTGGAGCTCCAACGCATGGACTAGGGGTGGTATTTGGCTACCGATACCATGTGATAAATCATCGTGCTGGGTTTGCATCTTTCCTAACCCACTCCTTTACATTTCCGCAGTACATTCTCGGAACTTGAGTGCCTTTAGTTACTTTCCAGAGTAGTACCTTGTTAGGATTGGCTCTAGGTTGCAAAACTCTTTGTGGGTGGGAAGTTTCACTAGATCAACCATAGATGCACATGTAGATAGCATGATCTAGTTTAGGTTTGGAAGCAAGTAGTGGAAGTCATAGGCCAAGGATTTTAAGCTAGCCTAATTCACCCCTCCCCTTCTTATGGTACGAGCATCGATTCCTTTCAATTTGCTTTAGCACCATGAAGGCAATAGTCATCCATCTGCACCATGATCATAGAGCAATGCAAAACCACGAGAGAAACGAAACGGCTGCTCTTCCTTCATTTTATTCCAATTAGTATGGACGTGGAGGTTACAGGACACACCATGCTAGCTGTAGCGCCGGCAACAGGGAAACAAACCCAAGAAAGCAATGCGGACATTTTATTCTACTTTTTTATGCAGAATATATGGAGGCACCAGCCAGCCCAGCAACAACGACAATGGCGGCTACTTGGTATACTCGATGGCCCAGAAGTTGGCGTAGATGTAGGTGGACTTGACGCTGGTAAACCCGGCGCCCTTGGCGAGCTCCACAAACTCCCTCTCGTACCTCTCCTTGCCGTCGGGGCTGTACGCGAGCAGGCACACGTCGACGCCGATCAACCCCTGCGCGCTGTTTGTGGCATCCGGGTTCACCGGCAGGATGCACTCGACACTGATGAGCTTGCCGTGCGGAGGCAGCGCCTCGTAGCAGTTCTTGAGCAGCTTGGCGCAGTGGTTGTCGCCCCAGCAATTGAGGATCCACTTCATGAGGATGGCGTCGCCGGAGGGCACCTTCTCAAACATGTCGCCTCCCACGTGCTGCACCTGCACGTCGGGGTAGGCCGGCGCCTCGGAGATGACGTGGGGAAGGTCGAAGTTGATCCCTTGAATGGTCGGGTACCTGGAGGTGATGGCATGGATGGTGGAGCCGAGGCCGCCGCCAACGTCGACGAGGGTGCGGACGCCGTCGAAGCCCGTGTAGAGCTCCAAGAGCTTCTTGGTGAGGATGACGGAATGCTGCTTCATGGCCTCATTGAAGACCCCGTTGAAGCGTGCGTCAGTACCGGCGTAGTCGAACCAGGAAGGCGTCCCAAACGCCCTGTTGAATGGGCTGCCACCCTCAAGGACCGCGTCCGTCATGTAGCTCCAGGCGTGCATGAAGAGCTTGTCGTTGGCGAGGAGGTGGAACGGAGCCATGGAGACACCATCCTCGTTGGGGGTGAGCCACTTGCACACTGGCGCGGCGCTGTACTGGCGGCACAGGCTGCCATCCTCGGCCTCCTCCACCACGCAGGACACAACTTTGTAGGACGCCAGAAGTCGCAGCAAGCGATCCACCATGGACGGCGCGGCGGGGTTGGCCTTGGAAGGCAGCTTCGCGGCCACCTCCTTGGGAGTGAGAGCCTTCCCGCTGGCGCCCACAAGGGTCTCGAGCAGGCCCAGCTCAATGGCAGTTCTTAGCGTCATCGGCAGGATGGCCGACGACACTAGCTGCAGAGCGTGCATGCATGTCTCCTCGTCGGCTATGGCCATGTCCGCGGCGGAACCCATCTACCTCCCGGGATTGGAGCTCAACTAACTGATGAAGGTGTGTGTAGCTTGTTGTTGTGATTGCTGGTGGCTGAATGATCGATGAGGCGAAAGGGGCCGTTTATATAGAGCTTCGAGCTAGGCTTTGTTCACCAACCTGAAAATCATGCATTCTTTGACAAGTATGGGATTGCTTGTATGGTGTGACGTGACCTGTGAGAGCTAGCAGCTAGCGTGGTAGTGATTGTGTACCCCATGCAAAACCTCCCTCCTAATAAGATCGTGATGCACGAGGCTGAATACTATATTGTTTTGTCTGCAGTCTAATCGATTTGGAATCCGCAAATATAATCAATTCACGACACTGGAGATGGTCGGCGCACGAGGAGTGGCAGTCCTATTGAAACTTTCAGAGAAGCACCTTGTGCCCTTTGAGAATCTGTTTTGCATTAGATCAAGGTTGAGATGGTTTCTTTAACCCTTGAGATTCAGCGCGAGGGTCCACGTGCGTGATGGACATGGCTTCGCTACTGCACAACTATTTTTCAAGAATCAAGATATTCTGCATGGGATGTCCTGCGTCTCTGGTGTCGGTGCAATCTTTCTCCTGTTGAACACATACACTAGCGTCTGATGCCAGAGTGAGGTGGATTGGGTGGATCAAGGCTACGGCGTAGGACATTATCATGGCTCGGGCGGCCGGAGCAAGAACACGAGCTGGCCGATCGTAGAGGGAAGACGCAAGTGGCACTTGCAGAATCTACGTGGCTCCCCTTGGTCATTCTTTGTCTCACCCTATGGGTATCGTGGAGGCACGGCGCCAGGCTGGCGGCACGGTGTAGCCTCAATTCAGGACTTTCCTAGCCAGGGCGTGGCCGAGGGCGATTGGTTGCTCAACCTGATGAGAACTTGGGTGGGTGCTCCTACATGGGAGAGAATAGGGTGACGGATGAGAATGCAGATGAGGGACGGGGCTCAGATGAGGGGTGGGTTGGAGACATGTTTTCACTGTTGAACTCTTAGCGTCAAGATGAGAGGTGAGATGAGATACCGGTAGGACCTGCTCTTACCATGGCACTTCAGCAACCCCACCCCAACCCCGCGCGCAAGTCAAAATTTGAGGACCATCTGTACAATACGTGTGCAAACAAAACCATAATTTTACTAGTATTGAGGGATTTTAGTTATTTCTTCTAAAAAATCTCTTGGGAAATCGTATTTTTGTAGTACAACATATATAGAAAATTAGTATTACTCACAAATAAACTGCCCTTTTCTTTAGTATTCTTGGTTTTTGTTATTATTTTATTTAATCTTAAGATTTATATATGCATAAAAAAGTAATTTAGTATCTTCAAATATGGAAACGTGGTCTTAGGAATAGGGCTCATATTTTATTCTTGAGCATGCCTAGTGGAAAAATACTATCTAAAAAACTGCAAAGAAATTTCATCATACGGAAATGTCTGAGATTGTGAACGGAAGCAATTTCATCTGTCTGCAACCCTGCATAGCATGTGACAGCCCGGGCTGCGTGCCAAGAAACACCCAGAGCTCCTGACACAACCGCGTGAGCACCTTCTCCGACATGCGCACATGAGGACCGCATGCACCCATATGCAAGGTTCACAAATACGTGCGTGCTTAAACTATATGCGCACGTTACAAACGATTGTAGAAAAAATGCGAGTCACCAGGAAGGTAGGTAGTAGAGCATGCCGTCAGTGTCTTTCCTGTGACCTGTGTTCGTGGTGCACATGGCAGAATGCACAGTCTATACATAGGAACCAGAAGTTGGCTTCGAAACCAAATCACTCATTAGTCCTTCAGTACTGCAGTGAACGCTATCTAGCTAGCTAATTTCCCCTTGAAATCAGTTTTCTTGCGTGGCCATGGGTAGCCTTCCACTTGAAGCTTGGACATGAGGCGGTGGTGTGCACTCTCGCTGCCGCGCGCGACCGTGCACTCAGCAAGCTCGGACATGAGGGCATCCTCAAGCTTGTCGTGTATGCCTCGGACCAGACCCACGCAACCTTCCAGAAGGGCGCGAGCATCGTCGGCATCCCTCCAGCAAACTTCCGCATCCTGCGGACTTCGGCAAACTCGGGATACGGCCTGACCGCCACCATCGTCCAAAGAGCAATCGAGGAAGACGTCGCCCGCGGGCTGGTTCCCCTTTACCTCTGCGCCACCGTCGGCACTACTGGTCTGGGGGCCATTGACCGAGTGCGCGAGCTCGGCCATGTTGCCCGGCGTTATGGTAATTCATTCAACCTCCCTCTCTTATACGCTAATCACCCATACGGTGACACTTACGTAGAAATGGAATGCGCTATGCGGTCACAAGTCACGATTCATGCTCACTTAACAATCAACAATCAGTTCCTATAACCATCTGACAAGAATACATGTTTTACAGGAACCTGGCTGCACATCGACGCAGCCTACGCCGGAAGCGCAGCCATTTGCCTGGAGTTCCAAGGTCACCTCGACGGCGCCGAGCTCGCGGACTCGGTGAGCATGAACCCACATAAGTGGTTCCTCACCAACATGGACTGCTGCTGCCTCTGGGTGGCGAACCCTAGCACCATGTCCGACGCACTGTCCACTGACCCGGAGTACCTCAAGAATGTCGGCACCGCGTCTAAGATGGCGGAAACGGTCGACTACAAGGACTGGCAGATCGCGCTGTCACGCCGCTTCCGTGCCATCAAACTCTGGGTGGTGCTACGGCGCTATGGAGCGGCGGGAATGCGCGCGCACATACGGAGGCACATCCAGATGGCAGAGTGGTTCGAGCACGTCGTGGCGGTGGACGAGCGGTTTGAGGTCGTGGTGCCAAGGAACTTCTCCTTGGTGTGCTTCCGCCTCCGCCCGCGGTTCATGGCGGATAAAGCTGTGGAGGCCCTGAACCGCGACCTCCTCGCAGCGGTGAATGCAAGCGGCCGGGCGTTCATGACGCACTTCGTCGTGGACGACAAGTTTGTGATCCGCCTAGCCGTGGGTGGGTCAATGACAGAGATGCGGCACGTCCGGGCCGCGTGGGAGCTTCTCAAGGAGAAGGCCAACGACTTGATCGCCACCGGTTGTTAGTTATTGCTCATTGCTAGTGCTATACCATGCATGGCCAGCAACAGAAGCTGAGCATTCTATTATTGCTTCCATTCGTAGTTAGAGCACACCATGAATGCAATAGTCAATCCATCTGAACCATGAACATTCACTATGACCATGTATGCGACACAATATACATAAGTGCTACTGCCGATATTGGATTCTATTTCTGGAGAAGCGGCTGCTTCTACGGAGCAGGCCGATTGAATTTTAAGTATGTTATGATACTTGTAAAAAATCGATGCTAGGCATGGATTCCTGGAAGGGGCCCGTCACAACTCACAATGGAAGGGACCCGTCATAACCAAGCTCGTTAATACAAAAGAAACGTCAGGCGAAACAAATGGACGCTAAGCCACACACCTGAACAAATTTTACCCGAAATTTGCAACACACGTCAAGAATGCTTATCACTCAACCGTCTCACATCTCTTTTGTTTAAGGAAACCAGGCTCGTTCCTACAAAATGAACAGCTCTTTTACGATCCACAATACTACTACTTAGTAGTATATAGTATATATATAAGATCTAACTGTTCATTATTATGGATAATTTAGTAATTATTACAATGTAAAAAGTCATATTTCAAATAGAATGGTCTTTTAAACTTTCTGCTAGTATCAAAAATAAAATTATAGTGGTGCCATTTGTGTTTTCATACCATGATACCCTTATACTACCTATACTACTCATGTATACTACCCATACCACAGGTGTAGGTTTCAGTAGTATGTAATTAATCTTGAGCGTCGGATATGTTTATACTAGTCATTTTCGAACACAAGTATAGTCTAGTGTTGTGTTTCGTAAAAGAGCTCATATAATATGTTATAAAACTTATTTGTGAAAGCTAAAGGCAGCAACTGGGGATAAATTCCAGAATAGGTAAGAACAGAAATTTAAAAGGGCAAAATTTGTTGATGCATGGAAATGCATAGAATACTTATTGGAGCCAAGGCTCTTTTAGGTCCATGGGCTATTTATGCCCTCTCCACTCGCCCATTCAGAGTTGCTGGAGTGTCCATACATCTATTGAAGACCAAAGCTCATCAAGTGACGAATGGAGAAACCACACATCCACTGTGATAATTTTAGAGCATCCAGGTGACGATATTCAATGCGCTCAAATGGTGGTATTCAACTTAGAAAAAATAGTAGCACCAGAAGATCTGAGAGTCATCGGAGCAACCATCGGAGCAATTGGTACAACTGAGAAGTCAACTTGAGTTGCAGCAAGCACCAAATGATCCGACGGGGTCGTTTTCACAAGCGTCGGAGCAATTCGCAAAGAAGACGTAGAAAGACCTATAGCACCAGATATTCCGATGACTAGAAGATGAAGGCATTGGACCAAGAATATTTACTTTGAAAACATCAAGAGAGTTTTTAGGAAAAACTCCTTCAGCACCGGATGATCCGACTATACGTCGGATGAATTTAGGCAGAGGTGCAACGGCTATATGCGTCAGCAGGGGGCATGTCACACCCGATTTTAAGGATAAAACCGAGTGCTTTCAATACATGTGCGCCAAGAACAAGTTACACACATGTACGACATAAGTGAATAACAAAGGCAGTGCCAAAGCGAATAAAGAGAGTATTAAACTTTATTACATGACCGAAAGTCTCAATAAAACACAAGCCTAACTTATTACGCAGCGGACTTTGAAGACGACGATGACACCACAGGCAGCTGACTGAAGAACCGTACGCCTAGAACTCCTCAAAGTCGTGCAGGTACTCCTCCAGATTATCTTGGTCTGAACAACGGTTTTGCAAGGGTGAGTACAATTATGGTTGGTACTCAACAAGTCGTGGGGAATAGTGTAGTGTAACGCCAACCAAGGTATGGCTAAGGCTAAACAACATAAGCTTTTAATTAGGTTGGTCAAATTTTATTAGCAATTAACTAAGTATAAGTTTATACCACCCCAAATTAAACATGAACATAAATAAAGTAAACAACATATGTGCGGTATGACAACAATTTAAGTCCATCTTTCGTTAGTATTATCATGTGAGGGTCCAGGCCACTCTTAATCGTGAGCACGGTTGATCGATCAGTTTTACACTCTACAGAGGTCGCACATCTTTACCCACAAGTCACGTAAAAGTTCAAAAGAACTTTGGACCCAACCATGCGGTGTTTGCAAGGCACCATACCACACTTCCAAGGTGTGATTGCATAGGGACGCTACGAGGCCTTTACAAAGATTCATTAGTCAGTGGTAACCCGCTAAGGTTTCGGTGTCTGGCGTGCACAACCTATCACAGGACAATGATGGAACGACTCAGTCCCCCCTCTTGCCTAATCACGAGTAAGATTACTCCAGACTAAGGTTTCTAATTATTTAGCCAAGACCAGAGCCAATTAGTCTTGTGGTAGCACTATTTTCCTGGGTGGCTGTCCATGTTCCGATTAAACGTTTGTGATCTTGTATTAATGAAAGGTATAACAGAAGTAAAGCAAGATTAATCATTGAGTTCAGTTAAACCAACTTATCCTAAGTAGGAACTAAGCATGAGCTACCCAACATAAAAGTAAACCCGGTTGGTCAAGGCAAAGGTAAATTCAATCTAGGCAAACCTTAATTGGGACCCATCAATTTAATCTTAACAAGGGCATAGCATAATTGTTGAGTATGAGAAAGTAAAAGTGTATAGGACTGAGAAGTAGTGATCAAGGACACGACTTGCCTTCTTGGCCTTGCTCTTGCTGTTCGTACTCGTCGAAGGCTTGATCTTCAAATCCCCCGAATTGCTGAACGTCTATACACATCACACGAGCACATACAAGCAAACAAGGGCACAAAGTAAGAAAACAGTACACCAATCACAACTAAACAGATAAAACAAGCTTGAAAAATTAATATACGCTTTAAACAAACACGTGGATTTAAAGAACGTGAAAAACGGAGTTAAGATGCAACAGATATGATTAAAACAAGATAAGAGGGCTTTTCTGTGAGAAAAACAAAACTTCTAGGGTCGAACTGCGGAAAACCGAGGGCTTATACGTGATTATGCCTAGAAACCGAAGGTTTAACACGCAAAAACACAACTTGGGATAGCGGGTTGTTTTTACAGAAACTCAGGGTCTAAACCGAAAGAAAACAGGACCAAAACAAAATTATTTTTCAACTAGATTGGACTGCGGGTTGATTTATGGAAAAGGCCAGGGCTTAAGTGCCAACAAGGTGCAGCGCGACGCGATTTACCGTTATGCGATCCGGTTGACTCGCTGCGGGCCGTCGGATTTGGATCTGACAGTCTCGGTCGTCGGCAACACCGAAGCGGCGGCGCACCAGTCAGCGGGCGGCTATGAGCGGCGGCGGTTCGTCGGAATTAGCCGATACGGCGCTCCGGGGCTCGGTTTCGCGCGCGGAAAACACAGGAAGCATGAGAAAAGAAAGGTGATCCCGTTTTGGTGGTTCACGATGAGCAAGGCTCACCGGAAGGCGGCGGCGGAGAGAGGGTGGCGGCGCTGGAGCTCTGGTGGCAGTGCTTGGTAGGGTTTCGGGGGCGCTATTGCGGCGTGCTCGAGGTCGCAGGGGGGGGGAGGGGGCAGCGGGGCGGCGGCTTATATAGGAGCGGAGTCCGCTGGCGGTCGGAGTGGAGTCCTAGCCGGATACGGCCGGAGGACGGGGATGAGGGATAGGTCCCAGCTGTTAGACATCTTTACCCACAACTCGCGTAAAAGTTCAAAAGAACTTTGGACCCAACCATGCGGTGTTTGCAAGGCACCATACCACACTTCCGAGGTGTGATTGCATAGGGACGCTACGAGGCCTTTACAAAGATTCATTAGTCAGTGGTAACCCGCTAAGGTTCGGTGTCTGGCATGCACAACCTATCACAGGACAATGATACAACGACTCAGTCCTCCCTCTTGCCTCATCACGAGTAAGGTTTCTAATTATTTAGCCAAGACCAGAGCCAATTAGTCTTGTGGTAGCACTGTTTTCCTGGGTGGCTCTCCATGTTCCGATTAAACGTTTGTGATCTTGTACTAATGAAAGGTATAACAGAAGTAAAGCAAGATTAATCATTGAGTTCAGTTAAACCAACTTATCCCAAGTAGGAACTAAGGATGATCTACCAAACATAAAAGTACACCCGGTTAGTCAAGGCATAGGTAAATTCAATCTAGGCAAACCTTAATTGGGACCCATCAATTTAATCTTAACAAGGGCATAGCATAATTGTTGAGTACGAGAAAGTAAAAGTGTATAGGACTGAGAAGTAGGGATCAAGGACACAACTTGCTTTCTTGGCCTTGCTCTTGCTGTTCGTACTGCTCGAAGGCTTGATCTTCAAATCCCCCAAATTGCTGAACGTCTATACGCATCACACGAGCACATACAAGCAAACAAGGGCACAAAGTAAGAAAACAGTACACCAATAACAACTAAACAGAGAAAACAAGCCTGAAACATTAATCTACACTTTAAAACAAACATGTGGATATAAAGAACGCGAAAAACGGAGTTAAGATGCAAAAGATATGATTAAAACAAGATCCAGGGGCTTTTTTGCGAGAAAAACAAAACTTCTAGGGTCGAACTCCGAAAAACCGAGGGCTTGTACATGATTATGCCTATAAACCGAAGGTTTAACACGGAAAAATGCAACTTAGGATGGCGGGTTGAATTAGAGAAACTCAGGGTCTAAACCGAAAGAAAGCAGGACCAAAACACAATTATTTTTGAACTAGATTGGACTGCAGGTTGATTTGCGGAAAAGGCGAGCGCTTCAGTGCAAAAGAGGCGCGGCGCGACACGATTGAGTACGCGATCCGGTTGACTCGCTGTGGGCTGTCGGATTTGGATCCGACGGTCTCGGTCGTCGATGACACCTAAGCGGCAGCGGACCAGGCGGCGGGCGGCGACGAGCGGCGGCGGTTTGCTGGAATTAGCCGATACGGCGCTCCGGGGCTCGATTTCGCGCGCGGAAAACACCGGAAGCATGAGAGAAGCAAGGCGATCCCTTTTCGGCGGTTCACGGTGATCGAGGCTCACTGGAAGGTGGTGCTTGGCGGCGGAGAGAGGGTGGCGGCACTTGCTGGGGTTTCGGGAGCGCTGTTGCGGGGTGCTTGAGGTGGGGGGGGGCGGCGGCTTATACAGGGGCGGAGTCCGGGCGCGGTCGGAGTGGAGTCCCGGCCGGAGCACGGGGATGACGGGTAGGTCCCACTCGTCAGACCTGCGGAAGGAGGCCGCTGCCGCTGGGCAGGCCGACGGAGTGGGCCGAGCGAGCGACATGGGCTGGCAAGGGAAAAAGGGAAAGCGGCAGCTTCGCGGGCCGAAGGAAAAGGCGGAGCGGGCCGGGGGAGGTAGCGGCGCTGTGCTGCAGGGAAATAGGATCCGGGCTGAAAGAGAAAGGAGGAGGAGAAGGATGCAGCCCAGGAGGACGAAGAGAAAAGAGGAAAAGAAAGATTTTTGAAATTGAAATTGAAATTGAGATTCAATTTTCATTCAAACACAAGCAATCAAAATAGATGCACCAGCATGCAATGCACAAAGAACTCCTATGATGGTTTAATTTAATTTAGAGAAAATAAAATTAAATGCCTAGAAATTTAAATGACATCCTAATTGAGCAAATTTTAGTGTATTTAAATTCTTTAAAAAATTTGGGTGTTACAGGGCACCAGATGATCCGACGCCTATCTCAAGTGACCATCGGATCATCCAATGCTTACATATTTTACTAGCCGTTGTAGCGAAGGCTCTTTGAGATCCATGGGCTATTTATGCCCTCTCCACTCGCCCATTCAGAGGTGCTGGATTGTCCATACATCGATTGAAGACCAAGGCCCATCAAGAACACATCCATGCCACCAAAAGTGCAAAAGCGATAATCCAAGGCTTAGCACGAGCTAAGAGATTGATTAGCTCTAGGATAGGCCTAGAGAGAGTAGTGCCAGGTGTTGCTACCTTGTGATTGGTTCAAGGAGTGATCCACTATTGTAAGCTTGGGGCGCCGGCACCTTGGGGTCTTGGTGGCTCTCCGGCAAGTCTTCAACACCCCAGCTCAGTGTGGAGCAGCGTCGACAGCCGGATGCGGGGGACAAGAAGACTCCTTCCTTCGTGGAGCAGCTCCATGGTGAAGACGACGTCAAGGTGACCGAAGGGGGGTAGTAGTGAGCATTGCATTTGTGGATAGCTTGTCATCCGGCTTGGCTAGAGCCTTTGTAGCGAGCCCAAGACCTTGACCGGGAGAGACTTGGTGAGTAGGAGCTTGTCCTTGGTGGAGCTCCAACGCATGGACTAGGGGTGGCATTTGGCTACCGATACCATGTGATAAATCATCGTGCTAGGTTTGCATCTTTTCTAACCCACTCCTTTACATTTCCGCACTACATTCTCGCAACTTGAGTGCCTTTAATTACTTTCCAGAGTAGTACCTTGTTAGGATTGGCTCTAGGTTGCAAAACTCTTTGTGGGTGGGAAGTTTCACTAGATCAACCATAGATGCACATGTAGATAGCATGATCTAGTTTAGGTTTGGAAGCAAGTAGTGGAAGTCATAGGCCAAGGATTTTAAGCTAGCCTAATTCACCCCTCCCCTTCTTATGGTACGAGCATCGATTCCTTTCAATTTGCTTTAGCACCATGAAGGCAATAGTCATCCATCTGCACCATGATCATAGAGCAATGCAAAACCACGAGAGAAACGAAACGGCTGCTCTTCCTTCATTTTATTCCAATTAATATGGACGTGGAGGTTACAGGACACACCATGCTAGCTGTGGCGCCGGCAACAGGGAAACAAACCCAAGAAAGCAATGCGGACATTTTATTCTACTTTTTTATGCAGAATATATGGAGGCACCAGCCAGCCCAGCAACAACGACAATGGCGGCTACTTGGTATACTCGATGGCCCAGAAGTTGGCGTAGATGTAGGTGGACTTGACGCTGGTAAACCCGGCGCCCTTGGCGAGCTCCACAAACTCCCTCTCGTACCTCTCCTTGCCGTCGGGGCTGTACGCGAGCAGGCACACGTCGACGCCGATCAACCCCTGCGCGCTGTTTGTGGCATCCGGGTTCACCGGCAGGATGCACTCGACACTGATGAGCTTGCCGTGCGGAGGCAGCGCCTCGTAGCAGTTCTTGAGCAGCTTGGCGCAGTGGTTGTCGCCCCAGCAATTGAGGATCCACTTCATGAGGATGGCGTCGCCGGAGGGCACCTTCTCAAACATGTCGCCTCCCACGTGCTGCACCTGCACGTCGGGGTAGGCCGGCGCCTCGGAGATGACGTGGGGAAGGTCGAAGTTGATCCCTTGAATGGTCGGGTACCTGGAGGTGATGGCATGGATGGTGGAGCCGAGGCCGCCGCCAACGTCGACGAGGGTGCGGACGCCGTCGAAGCCCGTGTAGAGCTCCAAGAGCTTCTTGGTGAGGATGACGGAATGCTGCTTCATGGCCTCATTGAAGACCCCGTTGAAGCGTGCGTCAGTACCGGCGTAGTCGAACCAGGAAGGCGTCCCAAACGCCCTGTTGAATGGGCTGCCACCCTCAAGGACCGCGTCCGTCATGTAGCTCCAGGCGTGCATGAAGAGCTTGTCGTTGGCGAGGAGGTGGAACGGAGCCATGGAGACACCATCCTCGTTGGGGGTGAGCCACTTGCACACTGGCGCGGCGCTGTACTGGCGGCACAGGCTGCCATCCTCGCCCTCCTCCACCACGCAGGACACAACTTTGTAGGACGCCAGAAGTCGCAGCAAGCGATCCACCATGGACGGCGCGGCGGGGTTGGCCTTGGAAGGCAGCTTCGCGGCCACCTCCTTGGGAGTGAGAGCCTTCCCGCTGGCGCCCACAAGGGTCTCGAGCAGGCCCAGCTCAATGGCAGTTCTTAGCGTCATGGGCAGGATGGCCGACGACACCAGCTGCAGAGCGTGCATGCATGTCTCCTCGTCGGCTATGGCCATCTGCGCGGCGGAACCCATCTACCTCCCGGGATTGGAGCTCAACTAACTGATGAAGGTGTGTGTACCTTGTTGTTGTGATTGCTGGTGGCTGAATGATCGATGAGGCGAAAGGGGCCGTTTATATAGAGCTTCGAGCTAGGCTTTGTTCACCAACCTGAAAATCATGCATTCTTTGACAAGTATGGGATTGCTTGTATGGTGTGAGAGCTAGCAGCTAGCGTGGCAGTGATTGTTTATTATATTTCTTATTACCCCATGCAAAACCTCCCTCCTAATAAGATCGTGATGCACGAGGCTGAATACTATATTGTTTTGTCTGCAGTCTAATCGATTTGGAATCTGCAAATATGATCGGCGCACGAAATGCCACCGGGACACAACGAGGAGTGGCAGTCCTATTGAAACTTTCAGAGAAGCACCTTGTGCCCTTTGAGAATCTGTTTTGCATTAGATCAAGGTTGAGATGGTTTCACGTGCGTGATGGACATGGCTTCGCTACTGCACAACTGTTTTTCAAGAATCAAGATATTCTGCATGGGATGTCCTGCGTCTCTGGTGTCGGTGCAATCTTTCTCCTGTTGAACACGTACACTAGCGTCTGATGCCAGAGTGAGGTGGATCGGGTGGATCAAGGCTACGGCGTAGCACATTATCAAGGCTCGGGCGGCCAGAGCAAGAACACGAGCTGGCCGACCGTAGAGGGAAGACGCAACCGGCACTCGCAGAATCTACGTGGCTCCCCTTGGTCGTTCTTTGTCTCACCCTATGGGTATCGTGGAGGCACGGCGCCAGGCTGGCGGCACGGTGTAGCCTCAATTCAGAACTTTCCTAGCCAGGGCGTGGCCGAGGGCGATTGGTTGCTCAACCTGATGAGAACTTGGGTGGGTGCTCCTGCATGGGAGAGAATAGGGTGACGGATGAGAATGCAGATGAGGGACGGGGCTCAGACGAGGGGTGGGTTGGAGACATGTTTTCACTGTTGAACTCTTAGCGTCAAGATGAGAGGTGAGATGAGATACCGGTAGGACCTGCTCTTACCATGGCACTTCAGCAACCCCACCCCAACCCCGCGCGCAAGTCAAAATTTGAGGACCATCTGTACAATACGTGTGCAAACAAAACCATAATTTTACTAGTATTGAGGGATTTTAGTTATTTCTTCTAAAAAATCTCTTGGGAATCGAAATCGTATTTTTGTAGTACAACATATATAGAAAATAAGTATTGTTCACAAATAAACTGCCCTATACTTGGTTTTTGTTATTATTTTATTTAATCTTAAGATTTATATCTGCATAAAAAAGTAATTTAGTATCTTCAAATATGGAAACGTGGTCTTAGGAATAGGGCTCATATTTTATTCTTGAGCATGCCTAGTGGAAAAATAATATCTAAAAAACTGCAAAGAAATTTAATACCTAAGCCTTCGATCCGCTCTACTTTTTGTATACTAGTTTACCTGCAATCCACTGGCTTGCACATTATATTTCATCATACGAAAATGTCTGAGATTGTGAACGGAAGCAATTTCATCTGTCTGCAACCCTGCATAGCATGTGACACCCAGAGCTCCTGACACAAGCGCGTGAGCACCTTCTCCGACATGCGCACATGATGACCGCATGCACCCATATTATACATAGTTTATTATATTTTTGGCTGGGATATGATAATCATTAATTATTACTTGTAAAGATTGGAAACGTTACAAACGATTGTAGAAAAAATGCGAGTCACCAGGAAGGTAGGTAGTAGAGCATGCCGTCAGTGTCTTTCCTGTGACCTGTGTTCGTGGTGCACATGGCAGAATGCACAGTCTATACATAGGAACCAGAAGTTGGCTTCGAAACCAAATCACTCATTAGTCCTTCAGTACTGCAGTGAACGCTATCTAGCTAGCTAATTTCCCCTTGAAATCAGTTTTCTTGCGTGGCCATGGGTAGCCTTCCACTTGAAGCTTGGACATGAGGCGGTGGTGTGCACTCTCGCTGCCGCGCGCGACCGTGCACTCAGCAAGCTCGGACATGAGGGCATCCTCAAGCTTGTCGTGTATGCCTCGGACCAGACCCACGCAACCTTCCAGAAGGGCGCGAGCATCGTCGGCATCCCTCCAGCAAACTTCCGCATCCTGCGGACTTCGGCAAACTCGGGATACGGCCTGACCGCCACCATCGTCCAAAGAGCAATCGAGGAAGACGTCGCCCGCGGGCTGGTTCCCCTTTACCTCTGCGCCACCGTCGGCACTACTGGTCTGGGGGCCATTGACCGAGTGCGCGAGCTCGGCCATGTTGCCCGACGTTATGGTAATTCATTCAACCTCCCTCTCTTATACGCTAATCACCCATACGGTGACACTAAATACGTAGAAATGGAATGCGCTATGCGGTCACAGGTCACGATTTCATGCTCACTTAACAATCAACAATCAGTTCCTATAACCATCTGACAAGAATACATGTTTTACAGGAACCTGGCTGCACATCGACGCAGCCCACGCCGGAAGCGCAGCCATTTGCCCGGAGTTCCAAGGTCACCTCGACGGCGCCGAGCTCGCGGACTCGCTGAGCATGAACCCACATAAGTGGTTCCTCACCAACATGGACTGCTGCTGCCTCTGGGTGGCGAACCCTACCACCATGACCGACGCACTGTCCACTGACCCGGAGTACCTCAAGAATGTCGGCACCGCGTCTAAGATGGCGGAAACGGTCGACTACAAGGACTGGCAGATCGCGCTGTCACGCCGCTTCCGTGCCATCAAACTCTGGGTGGTGCTACGGCGCTATGGAGCGGCGGGAATGCGCGCGCACATACGGAGGCACATCCAGATGGCAGAGTGGTTCGAGCACGTCGTGGCGGCGGACGAGCGGTTTGAGGTCGTGGTGCCAAGGAACTTCTCCTTGGTGTGCTTCCGCCTCCGCCCGCGGTTCATGGCGGATAAAGCTGTGGAGGCCCTGAACCGCGACCTCCTCGCAGCGGTGAATGCAAGCGGCCGGGCGTTCATGACGCACTTCGTCGTGGACGACAAGTTTGTGATCCGCCTAGCCGTGGGTGGGTCAATGACAGAGATGCGGCACGTCCGGGCCGCGTGGGAGCTTCTCAAGGAGAAGGCCAACGACTTGATCGCCACCGGTTGTTAGTTATTGCTCATTGCTAGTGCTATACCATGCATGGCCAGCAACAGAAGCTGAGCATTCTATTATTGCTTCCATTCGTAGTTAGAGCACACCATGAATGCAATAGTCAATCCATCTGAACCATGAACATTCACTATGACCATGTATGCGACACAATATACATAAGTGCTACTGCCGATATTGGATTCTATTTCTGGAGAAGCGGCTGCTTCTACGGAGCAGGCCGATTGAATTTTAAGTATGTTATGATACTTGTAAAAAATCGATGCTAGGCATGGATTCCTGGAAGGGGCCCGTCACAACTCACAATGGAAGGGACCCGTCATAACCAAGCTCGTTAATACAAAAGAAACGTCAGGCGAAACAAATGGACGCTAAGCCACACACCTGAACAAATTTTACCCGAAATTTGCAACACACGTCAAGAATGCTTATCACTCAACCGTCTCACATCTCTTTTGTTTAAGGAAACCAGGCTCGTTCCTACAAAATGAACAGCTCTTTTACGATCCACAATACTACTACTTAGTAGTATATAGTATATATATAAGATCTAACTGTTCATTATTATGGATAATTTAGTAATTATTACAATGTAAAAAGTCATATTTCAAATAGAATGGTCTTTTAAACTTTCTGCTAGTATCAAAAATAAAATTATAGTGGTGCCATTTGTGTTTTCATACCATGATACCCTTATACTACCTATACTACTCATGTATACTACCCATACCACAGGTGTAGGTTTCAGTAGTATGTAATTAATCTTGAGCGTCGGATATGTTTATACTAGTCATTTTCGAACACAAGTATAGTCTAGTGTTGTGTTTCGTAAAAGAGCTCATATAATATGTTATAAAACTTATTTGTGAAAGCTAAAGGCAGCAACTGGGGATAAATTCCAGAATAGGTAAGAACAGAAATTTAAAAGGGCAAAATTTGTTGATGCATGGAAATGCATAGAATACTTATTGGAGCCAAGGCTCTTTTAGGTCCATGGGCTATTTATGCCCTCTCCACTCGCCCATTCAGAGTTGCTGGAGTGTCCATACATCTATTGAAGACCAAAGCTCATCAAGTGACCCGTCACAACTCACAATGGAAGGGACCCGTCATAACCAACCTCGTTAATACAAAAGAAACATCAGGCGAAACAAATGGACGCTAAGCCACACACCTGAACAAATTTTACCTGAAATTTGCAACACGTCAAGAATGCTTATCACTCAACCGTCTCACATCTCTTTTGTTTAAGGAAACCAGGCTCGTTACTACAAAATGAACACCCCGCCCCATAACACACCCCGAGCGGCGCCAGCGGGGATCCTTTTCTTTGAACCGATTCTAACCTCATCACTTGCCCCCTCCTTACGAAGTTAGCGAGTAACCGTCGACTATCATGAAGGTGTCCATTTTGTTGTTTTGCAGGAAAGGACTCGTTAAGTTAAGCCCCCCCGGAGCTCCCAGCATTTTTGGCTTCGTGAAGACTACATAACCGAAAGGCGAAGTCAACTGGCTCCGACTAAAGAGGGTGGGATGTCAACTGAAGGCTGCCCGGCCTTAACGAAGCCTACAAATGAAAAAGAAGACAGTCAAGGTGGCCCCGAAACCGCTTTACAGCAGGATGGCTCCGCAATAGGAATCTAGTATAAGGCTGTATATGTAATTTTACCATGACAGCGACGTCTCGAATGAGAACCAAGTTACTGTCTTGTACGGAATATTCTTGGGATGTAGTGGTTGCGTATCGGTATAACGGGGATGCGGAAATGTAACTTTATAGCTCTATAAAGGGAGGCGAACCGTCCTCCCTAAGGACACGAATCTTTGTTAGGATAGCCACTGTAATGTCTGTATGAACCACTGTTATCTTCGTTCACTGTATTCTCATCATTGTCTGGGAATCCCCCAACATTTGGTGCCCACCGTGGTTTAACTCGTTAAACAGCCCACGATGCCACCACAACGCAAAAAGAGACCTGCAACTCAGAGGGAAGACAACACAGAAGAAGCCAACCAGCTCACGGCCCCCGAAGCCACACATCAAATCCTCCCCGACAAGGCGGAGCGTCTTGCAAGAGTCGAGAAAGCCCTAAGGGCCAAGGCAATGAGCAACCAGCCCGCAAACGAAGTCAACCACCAAAGCCACCAACCTGTGGCAAATGAAGTTGCCAACTGTGTTGATGCTCACCAGTCTGCAACACCCGAAGCTACTGGCCCATCTAGCCTGAACAATGAACTAGACTCAGTTCTCCAAAAGATAGAAGAGGTCAAAAGAAAGAAGGAACAGTTGGCACGACAAGTGCAACACCAGAAAGAGGCTGCGGCCAGGCTATCAAAGTTGAACGAGGCTAGGCGGCAACTAGAAGCACTACAGGAAGAAGTCGCAGAGCTCGAAAGCCCCCTCGAGAATGCAAACCAGGCCGCAACTTATTTTTATCAAAGTCCCACTGTCGATCAAGCACAGCTTCAACCCAGCATCAACTTCGGCCAAGGCATCCAGCACCACTCACCAGGGGTGTCCCTTGTTGTCGACCCAACTTCACCGCTCTCAATAGGGCTACAAACTGCACCATGGCCGACGACCTACAAACCAACCACCTTGCCCAAATTCAACGGGCGCACCGACCCGCGGCAATTCTTAATGAGTTATGAAGCTGCAGTAGCTTCGGCCGGAGGGGATGATGTCGTCCTCACCAAATCCTTCATAATTGCCTGCGAGGGCGCAACGCTAAATTGGTATTCGCTGCTCCCTCCACACATGGTGATCAACTGGCATGACCTCAAGATGAAGGTCACTCAAAATTTCTAGGGTTTCCACCACCCTCACACGGCCTAGGCAAACCTCTTTCAGTGCAAGCAAAAGCACAAGGAACCGCTTGCAGAGTATGTAAGAAGATACGTTCAACTTTGTTCTCAAGCACCGCAAATTGAGGAGTCTGTAGCAATATCCACTTGCATCGTGGGCCTAACCCCCGGCCCAACAGCCTCAAAATTGTTAAGGAAGGAGCCTAAAACCATGACTGCCCTCTTCAGCAAACTCGATGAATACATCAGGTCCGATGAGGACCACCGCCGAAGAGTGGCGGAACGTAACAAAGAGAGACAAAAAAACCAAAACCGAAGCTGGCAACCTTCGCCTTACAACAAGCCTCAAAACCCAAATCAAAACCAAAACCGCATCATGAACATCGAGGGAAGCCAAAACCAAAACCAGAGCCAAAGCCAAAACAACAGCACCCAAAGAGGGGGCCACTCTGGCAAAGGACGAGGTCGAGGCAAACAACCAAAGTCGTTTTACTGTGTCAACCATGGCCATCAGAATCATCACAACACAGAGTGGTGCCCCAAAAAAAAACAGGAAGAGAGAAAAGCTGCATAAGAAGCTGCAAGGACAGCCGCGCAGACACCCAAAACAATCCACCACACAGCCTTTTACCCACACCCAACCTTCTACCACAATCAACCCAGCTTCGCCAACTTCCCGCAACCAATAAATTGGCCTCTTCCACCGCACATACAACCCTACCACCAAACAATTCCACAGCACCCCAATCCCAACCCGCCTCAGAAGCCCCAAGAAACTCTACCTCCACCCCCAAGCATGCCAGCTATAATACCCAAGCCAGAACCCAACACGCAAAACAGCAACCAAAATTCCTTACCCTCCTTCGGGATGATAATGCCAATCACCGGGGGCTCCTCGCTAGAGTTTGAAAGCAAGAGATAGAAACAGAACTACTTCAGAGAGGTCAATGTGATCATTCCCGACGGACCTCCAGCAAAGCCAGAATGGGCACACATGCCCATAACCTTCACCGAAGAGGATTTCAACCTCAAGACAACCTCGCACAACGATGCGATGGTCATCAAAGCACTGATAGCAGGCTGGACAGTGGGGAAAGTCCTGGTAGACACAGGCAGCTCCGTGGACATTCTCTTCGCAAATGCATTCAGAGAAATGAATATTGACATGAACACGCTCGACCCAAGGGATGTCCCGCTCCTTGGCTTCGGCGGAAAGCCCGTGAAGGCCTTGGGAAAAATCGCCCTCCCAGTCTCGTTCCGAGACCGAGATAATGCGAGGACAGAACACATCACCTTCGATGTAGTGGAAATGCATTATCCCTACAATGCAATACTCAGCCGTGGCTTCATCACCAAAATGGTCACAACAATCAGGTAGTTGTACCTATGCATGAAAATACCCACCCTCAAAGGGGTCATAACGGTGTACGGTGATCAGCAAATGGCAAGGAACATAGAAAAAGGGGTAGCCCCGGGCCAAAAGAATGTCCACCATCTAGCCTCGTCAAACGAAGCCGAAAACATAGCAAAGCAAAAGGCCCACGACGAGCCTAAGAGAGCTAAACAAAAGGTAAAAATCAGTGCGGATGGCAAAACAAAGCGGGTACCTCAAAACATAGCTAAGCCACACACCTGAACAAATTTTCCCCGAAATTTGCAACACGTCAAGAGTGCTTATCACTCAACCGTCTCACATCTCTTTTGTTTAAGGAAACTAGGCTCGTTACTACAAAATGAACACCAAGATGATAGAGCTCTTTTACGATACACAATACTACTACTTAGTAGTATATAGTATATATATATAAGATCTAACTGTTCATTATTATGGATAATTTAGTAATTATTACAATGTAAAAAGTGATATTTCAAATAGAATGGTCTTTTAAACTTTCTGCTAGTATCAAAAATAAAATTATAGTGGTGCCATTTGTGTTTGCTTACCATGATACCCTTATACTACCTATACTACTCATGTATACTACTCATACCATAGGCGTAGGTTTCAGTAGTATGTAATTAATCTTGACCGTCGGATATGTTTATACTAGTCATTTTCGAACACAAGTATAGTCTAGTGTTGTGTTCCGTAAAAGAGCTCATATAATATGTTATAAAACTTATTTGTGAAAGCTAAAGGCAACAACAGGGGATAAATTTCAGAATAGGTAAGAACAGAAATTTAAAAGGGCAAAATTTGTTGATGCATGGAAATGCATAGAATGCTTATTACTCAATCGACTCACATCTCTTTTTCCTAGGAAACACAATAATTGTTGGAAACAAAGCACTTATTGTTGGAAACAAAGCACTTATTGTTGTTCATAGCAGCTGAGATTGACTTACATATATTTATTTGCAAACAGGTGTGAAATGTGATACAATAATTCAGAAAGCTAGACATCCTGAGCCATGCGAGGGATAAGAAGAAGCTTCTCCTTACGGTGCACATCCATCCCATACGACTCTGACATATCGACGCCTGTCGACCGCGGCAGAAGCTCCCAGTTGAAGTGGTAGATGAGGTTGGCAAGAATGATTTCGAAAGTGGCGGTGGTGAAGTTTATACCCGGGCACATCCTTCGCCCAGACCCAAACGGCAAGAAACGGAAGTCGTTCCCCTGGAAGTCAGAAGCAGCATCCACGGCTTCTTCCATGAACCGCTCGGGCATGAACTCCTCTGCACTCTCCCAGTAGGTGGAGTCCCTGCCTAGAGCCCACGCGTTGACGATTACACGTGTCCCAGAGGGTATGGTATATCCCTCCACCTCCCATTCGGCCATGGACAAGTGGGGTATCAAAAGAGGCCCCGGCGCGTGTAGCCGCATTGACTCTTTCATCACCGCCGTCAGGTAGCTCATGCCGCTCAGGTCTTGTTCAGTGACCAGTTCCTTCCCCCTGCTTGCGCACCCCCGCACCTCAGCTTGAAGCTTGGTCATCACCTTGGGATTCCGCATCAGCTCAGCCATGGCGTAGTCTAGTGCTATGTAGGTTGTGTCCGTCCCAGCTTCAAACATGTCCTACATGAACATATCGGTAAGTAGAACTCCAAATCAAATTTAACCAAGCTAGTCCATGAAACGTCTCATATGTACCTCTCGTGAAAAATAAACATACCATCAGTATTGCCTTGACGTTGTCTCTGGTCAGGCCGTACTCTTGTTGAACGGAGAGCAGCACATCGATGAAGTCCTCCTCGTCCTCACCATCGACCGGCTTGGTCTTGTGCTTGTCGATGAGGCTGTCCAAAAGGTCATCCCATATCTTCCTGTGCTTCACGGCCTTGGCCGATACCAAGTCCAACCTCGCCAAGCTCGGGAAATAGTCGTCCAGGTTAAATCCCCCCAGGAGCTTGGCGTTCGTCTCTAACAGCTCCCGGAACAGCTGGTTCCGACCTTGTTCCCTGGGGAGCCTGCCCGTCACGGCCTGGCACACGATGTCGTTGGCGAAGAAGCTGAAGAGCTTGCTGACGTCGACCGCGATGCCCATGGCGGCGGCGGCCGTCACCTTGGCTAAAACCAGCTGGACCTCCTGCTCGCGGGCGGCGCGGTTGGACCGGACCTTCGCTGCGGTAAGGAGGTGGGTGGTGATCACCTTCCTGGCCTGGCGCCAGTACTCACCGTAGGGGGCGAAGCCGACGTCGGTGCAGCCGTAGAACAGGACGTCGGCCACCGCGGAGTGCGGCCGGGAGGCGAAGACGTGGTCGTGCGTGCGCAGGACGGCCTTGGCGGCGCGTGGGGAGGAGACGACGAGCGTTGGCACGGCGCCGAGGCGGAGGAGCATCACGTCGGGCCCGTGCCTCTTGGCGAGGTCGCGGAGGGAGTGGTGGGGAAGGGATCCGATGAGGTGGAGGTGGCCGATGATCGGGAGCTTGAACGGAGGCGACGGTAGCTTCCGGAGCAGCTTCTCTGTTCTTGACCTTGGTGTTGCCAAGTGCACGGCGACGAGGAAGAGGAAGAAGAGGAGGGCTAGGGACTCTGGAGATGCGTGTTCGTAGAGGTGCGCTAGCGCTGGAGCCGCCATGGCTGATCAACTAGTGTGCACAACACACGGCTTGCTAGCGCAACAAGTTAGAACCAGCTCGTTGCAGTTTTTGTAGAGCTCGGTAGTCGTGATCCGTCAGACAGCAAGAAGAGTATGCTATTTTTCTTCTTTTCTGCATCATCACTAGATCAGATCAGACAGGACCGACCAGATCTGATATTTTATGAGAGAATCCTATCGAATAATCATCCTTTTTATTAAACTGCACCCGACGCAGACTTTCTTTATTTGCCCATGTGCTATTATATTAATTTTTATCTCGACTATTATATTAATTTTTATCTCGACTATATACCACTGTCCTCATGTATGTTGTGTACCAAGAGGAACACGAGACGATCGAGATTCCAATAAAATATGTGTTTGGTGCTGGATTAATTGGCATGCTTTTCTCTCAGATGAGCTGCGTGTAGTGACAGCGGCGCTCGCAATAGTTGGTCGGCGCACTGGTAGACGGGCAGCTCATGGATGCTACCGACGGCTCTGCAACTTGATGCAGTTCATGCACGCTGCTGGGTGGCACCCATGGTGCGATATGGCATTGGCATTGGCACTGTGGCGGCGGATCCGACCAGTAGCAGAAGCTCGCACAAGTCTAAATGTATCTAACTTTGATGAATTTTGATTTCAAATCTATGGAGGCTTTTGAGCTCGAACTAATTGAAATGGATCACACTTTAGTAGTGTTTTCAACATAAAAAATTGACACAAATTATGGCGGTCATTTGTGCCACTGGAGAAATTAAAGGGAAAAATAGAAAAGATGGTGTTTTCAATACACTTTCTTGCTAGCTTGCTAGCCTTTCCCCACGGTGCTGAAATCGTGGCGGGGCAAAAGGGGAGGTGCATGAACTCGTCGCTGGCTGCCGGAGGACAGAGCTAGGGGCGGTTCAGGCACAACGGTGCGTAGGCGGGGTAGCGGCGAGGAGTGGCGGTGAGCAGTCTGCCTAGCCCAGGCAGAAAAACAAAGGTTTGAAACAAACAAGCCCTTGGTGTGTAACTGATAGGCATATGTTCGAAACTCCGATCCTGTCGCCCTTGATTAAAATTCATAGTAGAGACCCATTGAGGATTAGCCCTGGCATCGATCCGGCCACAGGAGAGACCGGGAGCCAAGAAGTGAAGTAAGTTGCGTGCGTGCCTGACGGCGAGGAAGCACCTCCATTGAGCCACGAGGTGGAGTACGAGGCAGAGGCGAGATGGGATGTGTTGGGGACAGACTCACATGACGGAGAGCGGTGCATCTCCTACCTACCATCTGCCATTGCCGAGGGCCTTTCACCGTGCACCACTCCGGTTCGCTCTTTTGCGTCGCTGGGAGGAAAGGGACCGCCGAGCGTTGGGTGCCGCCACCGCTCCTGTGTAGTTCACCATGGCCACCTCCTCCGATAGCGCCCACACCAGCGCTGCACCTCATTCCAGGGATGGGGCAGCCGCTGCTGGGTCACATCCACCCGGGGATTGGGCCGTTGCTGGGGAATGCGCGGCAGAGAAGAAAAGGAGAAAACAGAGGAGACGTGACTGACAGGGACGGAGGAAAGATGATGAGTGCGTACGGTGGGGCGGGTAGGAAACGCATCGGTAAAAATGGAATTGGTTTTTTGGTAGAAACATTTTCTAACTTGTGGTTTTTATGGGTCTCCACCTTATCCTCTCTCAATTGCATGATAGGTGGGTCCGACATGAGCGGTAAGGTGGTTCTGGTTTGGGTGAGAAACGTTTCCAATTATGTTGGAAAACAGGCTTCGCGGAGGCTCAAACACAATGAGGTTTGAGCAGTCCTTGCAATTCAATTCCAAAGAAATGAACATATGTTTACATCGGGGTAGGGCTCTCCTTTTATAGTATCTCGGAGGACATTTTGCATTCCGCAATTACCCTCACTCACCCACTACAATCCTAGAATATGCTTTACATGGAGGTAACTTGTATAACTTGGTCTCCTCCTTGGATCACGCTTCTCACGCCTTTAGTCAGCTCCATGATTCACGCTCTCACATGGTTCCACAAATCACGCCTTCACATTTCCAACGCCTCCACGCTTCCTGACCTCGTGACCGAAGCCATCTTAGCTTCGGGAGTCATGATCGCCATAGATTCGCACCTAAGAGACGCTAGCCTCGCGCCCTGCTCCTTGACCTGATTCAGCGATCCTGCATGAGACACTAAATAACTCAGCACTCGAGGTTAGCTTCGACTGCTCGAGGTCAAGCTTGGTTAGTGTCTGGCGATCTGTGTGCCTCCGGGCTTCAAGGTAAGATTCAGGATAGCGAGGCTATGATTACTTTCCACGCCAGATTAACCACCCAAGGTTAGGGGTCCTCACCCGAGGTTAATTATTTTGAGGGGCTAAGCTGTTGACGCTAAATGTAACGACCTCGAGGGTGACCATCTTTTTGGGCGATCCCCAACAGTAGCCCCTCGTGGGCAAGGCTCGACACCGACAACCGAACCCGCGACTTAAGGATCTGCTCCCAAAAAACGTCACCCTCAAGCATTGGTTAGAAATGAGCCGACAATTACCTTTTTGGTCTTACGTGTTGATTTCCTATTGGGTGACCCTTCGTATCTAGCTCGTGGTTACAGGCGCCATTTCACGCATTTTACCATGCCTATAAAAGAGGGGGGTGGGGTCGCTTTCGTTTTTACCCTCGCGGCTAAAACCCTTGCGCTCCTGCTTTTGCTCGCTGCTTCCGTGCTTTAAGATTCATGCATTGTATGCTGTTCTCCTTGGTCTCGAGGATCTCAAAGGTAACAATGTTACTTGTGTCTCTCTTTTAGTGTGAGATTTTCCCTTGCTTGTCATTTTGGAGATGATGTTTCGATGCCTTGCAGCTGGCTCGTATTATGCAAACCGCTAGGCCCATGACATCAGAAGAGTTCACTAAACAAGTTGGGCTTCGCAATGAGGCTGCGGAGGACCAGGATTTGTACAAGGCTGACGAGAAGCAAGGAATCAAGAGGATTGAGCTTTCTTATGCCCAGAACAATAGGTGAGAAGACAATTGGCTAAGCTACTACTTCTATATCAAGATTGACAGGGCCGATGCGTCTGGTATCAACCGATCTTTCTATCCTTCTGTGCACCCCTGGGCCCTATGGATATTGCTACTACCCCTGCATTTACAAGGTCCAAGGCAGACAAGGAGTGCAAGGGCGCTTTCCTCCCGGACTCGAAGTCGATCCCCGGCTGGATCTTGTTGAAGAGTTTTTGGCAGCCAATATTTGGCCCCTTTCTGATGGGTGGAGTCCATTGGAGATTGTGCCAAAAGATGTTTTGTGGAGTACTAGCCCGCTCCTCTACCCTTGCTTTGGAGTGGAGCTGCCCGTGGATGCCAACCCCGGTCTTTTTGCAGAGGATGTTGAGAGGCATGCTGTTGATATAATTGGCCCGAGTACTGAGACTGAGCTGATGTTAGCTCGAAAGATCATTGCACACGAGCTTCGGGTCAACCGTGTGTTCGAGGAACTTGGGGTCGATGTTAAGCCTCATCCCAAACCTCGCAAGACCTTGAAATGGGCACGAGAGGCTGGCGCGACAGGCTTGGAATAGGTTGGCAGCAGTGGCAGGTGGAAAAAGAGAAAGGCCGAGAGCACCGCTCCTAAGGCCGCGGCAGTGACTTCAAAGAAGGATGACAGCCAATCAAGGGTCGTGCTCGAGGTGCGAAAGCAAAATTAAAGACCTCGAGCCTCGAAGCTTAGAAGAAGTAAGAAAAAATTGGACAAAGTTCCTCAAGCGAGGCTGCAAAATCCTCCACGCCCCTGTCTCTAAAGCCATCCGAGTTGCGACCAAGTCCGAACTCGAGGCTGCCGGCGCACTGGCCGGTATGAAAGAAAAGAAGTCTACGAGGAAGTCTCACGTCGGCAAAGCCTTTGATGATGATGATGATATTGTTTTGGATGTGGACTTGTCTATGTTCCCTATATCGGTCCCCAAGGCTAGTGTTCCTTCAAAGGAGACTGAGACTAAGGTTGCTGCACCCCCTCTACAGCACAAGGCCAAACCTTTGAAGGAGAAGATCGTGGATACCATTGCTAAGGAGATTAAGGCATCTACTTCGAAGGTGACAAAGCCAGGTAAACATGTCGTTGTACATTTGCCTAGGATGAGATTTTTTGATTGTGGTGATGCGTCATTTAGATTTCTGATGGAGCTGGAAAAAACCACTGGTGCACCTTGGGAGATATATAGGGAACCTCCTCTAATATTTAGGGTAAAACCTTATTCTGCAGATTCTGAACTGTCACCCTCTCTGGAACGTTACAACGAGGCCTACGGCACCAACCTTAGACAGGAGCTCATTGCTGTTCATGTGCCGGGTTCAGGTGAGGACGATAATCGCTACAACCTACCCTTGTTGTGGGGAGCTAAGGATGGGATGCGTGGTGTAGATAGAGCAGCCAAGGAGGTTTTCAAGATGTCTGAGGGGGTTGTCGGCGAGGTTGGTGGGCAGGGAGAAAGGGAGGAAGGCGAGGTTATCCCTACTCGAGGTCTTGGGAAATCCACTGTGCCTTTTGAGGTTGATTACGAGGACAAGTCTTTTAATCCTGAGAGTAAGCGCTTGCTCCTTAGTTTGTTTTGTCTGTACTTAATTTCTACTTTGCTATGCTTTGACGTGCCTTTCTTTTGACAGAGTATGAAAAATCAGTTAGGCGTTTTGAGCAAAAGGACTTAGCTAGGATGTCAGCTACCATCGGATACAAGGTATTTTGTTCGACGCTTGCTATTTGTTTCTTATCTCTCTTTTTTTATGAGTCTTTTCATTTTGGTGTTTTGATTTTGCAGTCCATCATCCTTGGGAAGATGCTATGGAGAAGGCTGCGGCTAAGGAAAAGAGCATGCTAGCCGAGAGCACGAAGATGATGCAGCTAGAGGCTAGAGTTGCAAAGCTTGAGGAGGAAAGCAAGGTTTTATATGCCTTGAAGAACGAGCTCGCCGATTCTAACTCTGACCTTAAAAAGAACAACGTGCTGCTAACAAATACCTACAGCGAGCTCGTGCAGCAAGTTGAGAAGCTGGAGAAAAGACCCGAAGACAATCTTGGTGTTTTGGAGAAACTCCGAAGCGCCACAGAAAAAGACGTACAGACTGTCATAGAGCAGGAAAAAATGATTCATACCCTTGGTCAGGATCTCAAAGAGCAAAAGACCTTTGTTGTGGAAGCAGAGCGGGCTCTCAAGGAAAAGTTCGTTGAGATCTATGAGGTGTACAAAACTGCTCTTGCAAAGTTTGGCACAGAGCCTCTTTTGTTTCTGGGTGATGAAAGTGTAAAAGAAATATTTGATTGGGTGGAAGAGGAGTTCAAAGGCCTGCCCGAGGTTATTACTGGTAGCAGCAACTTTGCTACTTCCTTCTGCCTTGATAGCGCATTTCAACTCCTTGAAAAGAACAGCTACTCTCATTTCTTAACACTTGCGGCTCGCACCTATATGTTCCCCTCGGCCTCGGAGCTTGATGAAGAGGAGAAATCTAAAAATTTGAGAGCCATGAAGATAAATTTCTTCAAACAGCTTTGGGCTACCTCCGGGCGAGAGTACACAAGGCTGGTTGCTCAAGAGCGGCTTGCACAGGTTAGGGTTCACATAACTTTGTATTTCATAAGGTTTGCATTTTTTCTGTTGATTTCCTGATGTTGTTCCTCTTGTGTTCGTAGGCCAAGGCATAGGAAGCAAAAGGCGAAGGTGGGAGCGAGAACGATGATGCTGATCAAGGAGGGCAGTGATTATCGAAGCTAGTTAGAGATTTGTTTTGTGGTTTGGGATGTTTTGATAAACTTGATACTTAGTTGGCTGCTTTTGCGGGCCAGATTGTAAATATTTGTTGCTCAGCCGGAACTTACATGCTCGAAGCTGGTTACTTTTGGCGTTTGTACCTTCACGGATTTCTTTTTATCTTAACGTTTTTATGTTTGAGTTATTCTACTCAAATGGCAACAAAGATGTAGCTTAAAGAAATGAGCAATGTTTTAGTTTAAAACGTCACCCCTGCCCTAGTTTCTTTATGCGTAGGTTTTTGTTGACTTTGCACGCTTGTTGTCTAAGCTCAAACGGAGCTTAAAAACGTCACCCCCTTCTTGGCACGTGGGTCTTACCCAAGGCAATTCTCTCATGGAAAGAGGATGAAAACGATTTTTGTTTGCCAAAAAATGTCAACCCCGCCCTTTTATCCTTTTTCCGAAAAAACATCCAACCTCGCCCTTTTCTTTTGCATGAACGAGGTTAAGTGAGTATTGACAAACCACAAGATAAGTCAATAGAAAAGTTGTTTTCGAGTTATGTTGACTTAAAAAATATGATAGTTTGGTTGAAATCGCAACCCTTAGGATGTGTTTGGTTGGGCTGTGGCTTTTCAAAAAGCTGTTGTGAGTTGTGGGCTGTAGAAAAGCAGCTGTGAGAAAGCAGCTGTGGGAAAAGTATAAGGCCATTTGGTTAGAGCAGATGTAGCTTTTGAATAAATTTTCGAGTGGACCCTGCATGTCATCCACAGTCCACCCCACTCAACTCTCTCCCTCTCTCACTGACGAGCGGGTCTAACCCTTCTTCTTCCTCCCGCTGGCTTGTCCACCCCATAGCACCCCGAGTAGCACCAGGGCCGCAACGGCATCCACGATGATGCAGTCCACAATCAGGGCGAGGTCCATGATGGCGATGGCCTGCGCCTCACCTCCTCCACCTTGCACCACGTGGCAGGCACCGTAGCACCACCGGCATCTAGGAGGCAGTAGCACCCCGCGGGCACGCATGCGTCGACATAGAGGTTGAGGCTGGTCTGTGCCGCCAAGAGCCTGCCGCCCGCGCAGGCGAGCCCCGCCTCCATGGTGCCCTTCGGTGTGGAGGCGAAGAGTGATGAGGAGAGGGATGCCATGGCAGCGGCGAGGAGGAGGAGACGCGCGATGATGAGTGTGTGCTGCTGGAGGTCGGAGGCCGGGAGCGAGACGGCAAGGAGGCCTGCGGCATGGTCGAGGAGGAGGAACGACAGGGAGAGGAGGAGCGGGAGGTGGGGCGGGAGGAATGGGAGCAGCGGTGGGAGGAGCAGCAGTGGGAGGAGCGTCATGGAAGCCAGTGGGAGGAAGGCGAACAGGAGCACGAGGAGTAGCGAGAGGAGGCAGAGGAGCGGGTGGCGGAACAGGCGGAGGAGGTGGTGGTGGAGGGAGGACGGGGAGAGGTAGGAGACGGCGGCAATGAGGTGGTGGGACTGGGAGGTCGCGATGAGGGAGAATATAAGGGCATGGCATGCGAGCAGCAGCGCCTCCACCATTGGGGTTGGGCAACGCGGTCGGGGAAGTCCCGAGGAGGAGGAGCACCAGGCGGCGGGCCACTAAGGTGATGGTCGGGTGGGGGGACTGGTGTGGGTGATGGGGAGTGGACGGGAATAGAAGGGGAAAACGAACCGTTATCCTCCATAACAAGTGGTAGGTGGGTAATTTTTTGCCCCAAAAGCAGCTAAAAGCAGGGGGGAAGGTGCTTTTGATTTTGAGCAAAAGCACGTATGGCTTTGGTCAAAAGCACGTATGGCTTTTAGGCCCTTTGGTTGGCTTTTGGCTTTTGCAAAAGCAAAAGTAGGTTGGAAAGTCCAACCAAAGGCACCCTTAGTTGCTTCAACCATGAAATTTTGCGAGGTTGAGAAAATAGGGAAATAGGGTGCCTTTTTTGAAAAAATGTCAGTCTTTCTATTCTATTGTGAGAGCTTTGGCTGAGGCTAGGGCCTTCGTGCGAAAGGACAAAATGAATTTTCGACTCTGAAAAACGTCACCCCCCTTGTCCTTTTGCGCAGAGGGGGTTTAGACTCAGCATGGCTTATTCCGAGTGTTATCGCTGCCTTTGATCGCTTGCTGCAGTCTTTCTATTCTCTGAGTTGCAAGTTCAAGGCCAATCACTGTGGTGTTTGAGTGAGAAAATACGTTTATGTGCATATAGTGTGCGTTCAATGTTAGACTATGCAGCTTATTGCTGCTTTAAAATATCTTGCGCAGAAACGTAGGTTTTCAGCACGCAGAAACGTGAGGTTAGGCAAGTTGTTGTTGCATCTGAGACTTGTGCAGACACGCAAGTTTTCAATGCACAGAAACTCGAGGTTAGGCAACTTGTTGTTGCATCTAAGACAAAGATCATAGGGGGAACTTCATTTCATTGAATAATGGAAATTTTACAAGGATCTACCTCTTCCGACATGGTTGCCTCTTTGGCCACTTCTGAAATTGGGTTGATGTTGGTGGTATCGGTTCTGGTTTTGGCCTTGGTTTTGGTTTTGGGTTTGGTTTTTGAACGAGGGTTGGTTATCCTTGATGGCCAGCAGTTAGTTTGGGTGCGAGTGGTGCTGTTGTTGGTGACTGTATCACGAAGCTTGCCAGTTTTGACCTTTCTCTGCTTGCCTTTGGCGGTTTCTTTCCACGACCCTTCTTCTATGGTCTTCATCTGATCTGCAATATTTATCCATCTCTGCGAACAGGGCTTCCATTCTTTTTGGCTTTTTCCTTGATAGCTTTGAGGCTGTTGGCCTCGGATTAAGCCCCTTGATGCAGATCTCTATAGCCATGCTATCCTCCACATCTGGGGTTTGTGCCTTAAGTTGGACAAATCTTCTCACGTAGCTTGCTAAAAGGCTCTTTATCTTTTTGCACACAATTGAACAAATCCCCCTCATCAGTCATGGCTCTATGAAAGCCTTGAAAGTTTTGTATAAGTTTGGTTTTAAGATCGACCCAGCTGTATACAGATTGCAGCAGGAGTAGAGAGTACCAATTTAGTGCTGCACCCTCGCACGCTATAATGAATGACTTTTCCAATACTACATCATCTCCCCCTGCCGAGGCTATGGCTATTTCATAACTCATGAGGAACTAGCGGGGATCTGTTTGTCCATTGAATTTTGGTAGTGCAACTGCCTTGTAGGTTGTGGACCATGGGGCTTTTTGCAGGCCTAAGGACAATTGGGAGATTTTGTCGGTAGTTGTGTATGCGCTCATTGTCACTCTGGTGTTGTGCCCAACGAGGCTAGGATTCGGGTATATGATGGGTGTGTCATTGGTGTTGAAGGTTTGAAGTGGTGGCTGCTGCGGCTGTTGCGGTGTGTTACACAAGTATTCCAATTCGTTCAACTCTTGCTGCAACTCTGCCAGCTGCCTTTTGGCCTCATTTAGCCTCACTAGCTTGTTGGTTGCTAGTCTTTGAGCCTGAAGCTCTTGAGCAAATTTTTCTTTTTCTTTTTTAATGCCTCTAGCTGCTTGAGTGCCGAGGCCAACTCTTCTTCTATTTCACTAAGGGGTTCATCTTGCGTGCTTGTTTGCTGCAGAGTTTGGTTCGAGGTCCCCGCCTCAACCATGCCTTTCTGTGATCTTGTTCTTAAATTAGCCTCGATTCTTTTAAACTTTTTCTGCCTTCTCCGTGTTAACTTGTTCGACTGAGACAAGCTGCCTTTCTTGTCCAGCCTCATCTTCGATGGTTCTCTTCTTCTTTTGAGGTGGCATCATGGGTTTCTTAGTGGCTCAGAATACCTGCTGTTACCATGGCACTTCAGCAACCCCACCCAACCCCACGCGCAAGTCAAAATTTGAGGACCATATGTACAATACGTGTGCAAACAAAACCATAATTTCACTAGTATTGAGGGATTTTAGTTATTTCTTCTAAAAAATCTCTTGGGAAATCGTATTTTTGTAGTACAACATATATAGAAAATAAGTATTACTCCCAAATAAACTGCCCTTTTCTTTAGTATTCTTGGTTTTTGTTATTATTTTATTTAATCTTACGATTTATATATGCATAAAAAAGTAATTTAGTATCTTCAAATATGGAAACGTGGTCTTAGGAAATTGTCTAATATATACTAGTTTACCTGCAATCCACTGGCTTGCACATTATATTTCATCATACGGAAATGTCTGGCATTGTGAACGGAAGCAATTTCATCTGTCTGCAACCCGGCATAGCATGTGACACCCAGAGCTCCTGACACAAGCGCGTGAGCACCTTCTCCGACATGCGCACATGATGACCGCATGCACCCATATTATACATAGTTTATTATATTTTTGGCTGGGATATGATAATCATTAATTATTACTTGTAAAGATTGGAAACGTTACAAACGATTGTAGAAAAAATGCGAGTCACCAGGAAGGTAGGTAGTAGAGCATGCCGTCAGTGTCTTTCCTGTGACCTGTGTTCGTGGTGCACATGGCAGAATGCACAGTCTATACATAGGAACCAGAAGTTGGCTTCGAAACCAAATCACTCATTAGTCCTTCGGTACTGCAGTGAACGCTATCTAGCTAGCTAATTTCCCCTTGAAATCAGTGGCCATGGGTAGCCTTCCACTTGAAGCCATGATGCCACTGAACCCCGATTCATTCGCTGGGGAGTCCAGTGCCGTGGTCGACTTCCTCGCCGACTACTACCGCAACGTCGATAAGTATCCGGTCATGGCCAACACCCAGCCAGGGACCATCCGTAAGCTTCTTCCGGAGGCAGCCCCGGAGTTGGGCGACTCCATGGATCGCATACTGGATGATGTGCAGCGGGATATCCTCTCCGGCCTCACACATTGGCAGAGCCCTAGCTTCTTTGCCTATTTCCCGGCGAATGCAAGCACCGCAGGGTTCGCCGGGGAGATGTTGTCGGCTGGTCTCAACGTCGTCCCGTTCGTCTGGACGGCGTCACCGGTGGCCACTGAGCTGGAGCAGGTCGTGGTTGACTGGATGGCTAGCCTCCTCGGCCTACCGGAGCACTTCCACTTCAAGGGAGGAGGAGGCGGTGTCCTGCATGGGAGCACGTGCGAGGCGGTGGTGTGCACTCTCGCTGCCGCGCGCGACCGTGCACTCAGCAAGCTCGGACATGAGGGCATCCTCAAGCTTGTCGTGTATGCCTCGGACCAGACCCACGCAACCTTCCAGAAGGGCGCGAGCATCGTCGGCATCCCTCCAGCAAACTTCCGCATCCTGCGGACTTCGGCAAACTCGGGATACGGCCTGACCGCCACCATCGTCCAAAGAGCAATCGAGGAAGACGTCGCCCGCGGGCTGGTTCCCCTTTACCTCTGCGCCACCGTCGGCACTACTGGTCTGGGGGCCATTGACCGAGTGCGCGAGCTCGGCCATGTTGCCCGGCGTTATGGTAATTCATTCAACCTCCCTCTCTTATACGCTAATCACCCATACGGTGACACTAAATACGTAGAAATGGAATGCGCTATGCGGTCACAGGTCACGATTTCATGCTCACTTAACAATCAACAATCAGTTCCTATAACCATCTGACAAGAATACATGTTTTACAGGAACCTGGCTGCACATCGACGCAGCCTACGCCGGAAGCGCAGCCATTTGCCCGGAGTTCCAAGGTCACCTCGACGGTGCCGAGCTCGCGGACTCGCTGAGCATGAACCCACATAAGTGGTTCCTCACCAACATGGACTGCTGCTGCCTCTGGGTGGCGAACCCTACCACCATGACCGACGCACTGTCCACTGACCCGGAGTACCTCAAGAATGTCGGCACCGCGTCTAAGATGGCGGAAACGGTCGACTACAAGGACTGGCAGATCGCGCTGTCACGCCGCTTCCGTGCCATCAAACTCTGGGTGGTGCTACGGCGCTATGGAGCGGCGGGAATGCGCGCGCACATACGGAGGCACATCCAGATGGCAGAGTGGTTCGAGCACGTCGTGGCGGCGGACGAGCGGTTTGAGGTCGTGGTGCCAAGGAACTTCTCCTTGGTGTGCTTCCGCCTCCGCCCGCGGTTCATGGCGGATAAAGCTGTGGAGGCCCTGAACCGCGACCTCCTCGCAGAGGTGAATGCAAGCGGCCGGGCGTTCATGACGCACTTCGTCGTGGACGACAAGTTTGTGATCCGCCTAGCCGTGGGTGGGTCAATGACAGAGATGCGGCACGTCCGGGCCGCGTGGGAGCTTCTCAAGGAGAAGGCCAACGACTTGATCGCCACCGGTTGTTAGTTATTGCTCATTGCTAGTGCTATACCATGCATGGCCAGCAACAGAAGCTGAGCATTCTATTATTGCTTCCATTCGTAGTTAGAGCACACCATGAATGCAATAGTCAATCCATCTGAACCATGAACATTCACTATGACCATGTATGCGACACAATATACATAAGTGCTACTGCCGATATTGGATTCTATTTCTGGAGAAGCGGCTGCTTCTACGGAGCAGGCCGATTGAATTTTAAGTATGTTATGATACTTGTAAAAAATCGATGCTAGGCATGGATTCCTGGAAGGGGCCCGTCACAACTCACAATGGAAGGGACCCGTCATAACCAAGCTCGTTAATACAAAAGAAACGTCACGCGAAACAAATGGACGCTAAGCCACACACCTGAAGAAATTTTACCCGAAATTTGCAACACGTCAAGAATGGTTATCACTCAACCGTCTCACATCTCTTTTGTTTAAGGAAACCAGGCTCGTTACTACAAAATGAACACCAAGATGATAGAGCTCTTTTACGATCCACAATACTACTACTTAGTAGTATATAGTATATATATAAGATCTAACTGTTCATTATTATGGATAATTTAGTAATTATTACAATGTAAAAAGTGATATTTCAAATAGAATGGTCTTTTAAATTTTCTGCTAGTATCAAAAATAAAATTATAGTGGTGCCATTTGTGTTTTCTTACCATGATACCCTTATACTACCTATACTACTCGTGTCTACTACCCATACCACAGGCGTAGGTTTCAGTAGTATCTAATTAATCTTGACCGTCGGATATGTTTATACTAGTCATTTTCGAACACAAATATAGTCTAGTGTTGTGTTCCGTAAAAGAGCTTATATAATATATTATAAAACTTATTTGTGAAAGCTAAAGGCAACAACAGGGGATAAATTCCAGAATAGGTAAGAACAGAAATTTAAAAGGGCAAAATTTGTTGATGCATGGAAATGCATAGAATACTTATTGGAGCGAAGGCCCTTTTAGGTCCATGGGCTATTTATGCCCCTCCACTCGCCCATTCAGAGTTGCTGGAGTGTCCATACATCTATTGAAGACCAAGGCTCATCAAGTGACCAATGGAGAAACCACACATCCACTGTGATAATTTTAGAGCATCCAGGTGACGATATTCAATGCGCTCAAATGGTGGTATTCAACTTAGAAAAAATAGTAGCACCAGAAGATCTCAGAGTCATCGGAGCAACCATCGAAGCAATTGGTACAACTGAGAAGTAAGCTTGAGTTGCAGCAAGCACTAGATGATCCGACGGGGTCCTTTTCACAAGCGTCGGAGCAATTCGTAAAGAAGACGGAGAAAGACCTATAGCACAAGATATTCCGATGGCTAGAAGATGAAGGAATCGGACCAAGCATATTTACTTTGAAAACGTCAAGAGAGTTTTTAGGAAAAAGTCCTTCAGCACCGGATGATCCGACGTTACGTCGGATGAATTTAGGTAGAGGTCCAACGGCTATATACGTCAGCAGGGGGCGTGTCACACCCGATTTTAAGGACAAAACCGAGTGCTTTCAATACATGTGCGCAAGGAACAAGTTACACATGTACGACATAAGTGAATAACAAAGGCAGTGCCAAAGTGAATAAAGAGAGTATTAAACTTTATTACATGACCGAAAGTCTTAATAAAACACAAGCCTAACTTATTACGCAGCGGATTCCGAAGATGACGATGACACCTCAGGCTGCTGACTGAAGAACCGTATGCCTAGAACTCCTCAAACTCGTGCAGGTACTTCTGCAGATTCTCTTCGTCTGAACAACGGTTTTGCAAGGGTGAGTACACTTATGGTTGGTACTCAACAAGTCGTGGGGAATAGTGTAGTGTAAGGCCAACCAAGGTATGGCTAAGGCTAAATAGCATCAGCTTTTAATTAGCTTGGTCAAATTTTATTAGCAATTAACTAAGTATAAGTTTATACCACCCCAAATTAAACATGAACATAAATAAAGTAAACAACATATGCGCGGTATGACAACAATTTAAGTCCATCTTTCGTTAGTATTATCATGTGAGGGTCCAGGCCGCTCTTAACCGTGAGCACGGCTGATCGATCAGTTTTACACTCTGCAGAGGTCGTACATCTTTACCCAGAAGTCGCGTAAAAGTTCAAAAGAACTTTGGACCCAACCATGCGGTGTTTGCAAGGCACCATACCACACTTCTGAGGTGTGATTGCATAGGGACGCTACGAGGCCTTTACAAAGATTCATTAGTCAGTGGTAACCCGCTAAGGTTTCGGTGTCTGGCGTGCACAACCTATCACAGGACAATGATGCAATGACTCAGTCCCCCCTCTTGCCTCGTCACGAGTAAGGTTTCTAATTATTTAGCCAAGACCAGAGCCAATTAGTCTTGTGGTAGCACTGTTTTCCTGGGTGGCTCTCCATGTTCCGATTAAACGTTTATGATCTTGTATTAATGAAAGGTATAACATAAGTAAAGCAAGATTAATCATTGAGTTCAGTTAAACCAACTTATCCCAAGTAGGAACTAAGGATGAGCTACCAAACATAAAAGTACACCCGGTTGGTCAAGGCAAAGGTAAATTCAATCTAGGCAAACCTTAATTGGGACCCATCAATTTAATCTTAACAAGGGCATAGCATAATTGTTGAGTACGAGAAAGTAAAAGTGTATAGGACTGAGAAGTAGTGATCAAGGACACCACTTGCCTTCCTGGCCTTACTCTTGCTGTTCGTACTCCTCGAAGGCTTGATCTTCAAATCCCCCAAATTGCTAAACGTCTATACGCGTCACACGAGCACAAACAAGCAAACAAGGGCACAAAGTAAGAAAACAGTACACCAATCACAACTAAACAGAGAAAACAAGCTTGAAAAACTAATCTACACTTTAAAACAAACACGTGGATATAAAGAACGCGAAAAACGGAGTTAAGATGCAAAAGATATGATTAAAACAAGATCCAGGGGCTTTTCTGCGAGAAAGACAAAACTTCTAGGGTCGAACTGCGAAAAACCGAGGGCTTGTACATGATTATGCCTATAAACCGAAGGTTTAACCCACAAAAATGCAACTTAGGATGGCTGGTTGATTTAGAGAAACTCAGGGTCTAAACCAAAAGAAAACAGGACCAAAACACAATTATTTTTGAACTAGATTGGACTGCGGGTTGATTTGCGGAAAAGGCGAGCGCTTCAGTGCAAAAGAGGTGCCGCGCGACGCGATTGGGTACACGATCCGGTTGACTCGCTGCGGGCCGTCGGATTTGGATCCAACAGTCTCGGTCGTAGACGACACCCAAGCGGCGGCGGACCAGGCGGTGGGCGGCGACGAGCGGCGGCGGTTCGCTGGAATTGGCCGATACGGCGCTCCGGGGCTCGGTTTCGCGCGCGGAAAACACCAGAAGCATGAGAAAAGCAAGGCGATCCCTTTTCGGCGGTTCACGGTGATCGAGGCTCACCGGAAGGCGGTGCTTGGCGGCGGAGAGAGGGTGGCGGCACTTGCTGGGGTTTCAGGGGCGCTGTTGCGGGGTGCTCGAGGTGGGGGGAGGGCGGCTTATATAGGGGCGGAGTCGGGGCGCGGTCGGAGTGGAGTCCCGGCCGGAGGACGGGGATGATGGGTAGGTCCCACCCGTCAGACCTGCGGAAGGAGGCCGGTGCCGCTGGGCAGGCCGACGGAGTGGGCCGAGCGAGCGACATGGGCTGGCGAAGGGAAAAAGGGAAAGCGGTAGCTTCGCGGGCTGGAGGAAAAGGCGGAGCGGGCTAGGGGAGCTAGTGGCGCTGGGCTGGAGGGAAATAGGATCCGGGTTGAAAGAGAAAGGAGGAGGAGAAGGATGCAGCCCAGGAGGAGGAAGAGAAAAGAGGAAAAGAAAGATTTTTAAAATTGAAATTGAATTTGAGATTCAATTTTGATTCAAACACAAGCAATCAAAATAAATGCACCAGCATGCAATGCACAAAGAACTCCTATGAAGGTTTAATTTAATTTAGAGAAAATAAAATTAAATGCCTAGAAATTTAAATGACATCCTAATTGAGTAAATTTTAGTGTATTTAAATTCTTTAAAAAATTTGGGTGTTACAGGGCACCAGA